>NC_064253.1:48517037-49163855 GCF_003254725.2 Canis lupus dingo | reverse complement strand
CCTGGATCTCATCTCTCGTTGGCCAGATGTCTTTCAGAAATACCTGCTGTCCCTTTGCATTGACCCCTGGGGAAAACAAGTTTATAAGTGAGAAAAACTGCATTTAATATTCCTTTTCATGATCACATCCAGCCAGATCCCGTTCTCTGTGGTAGTAATGTTCTGTAAAGTCCATGCAAGCGCTATGTAGTGGAGCCTGAATTGCTGGCGCAAGGGGGCGTGACTTAGGCTCCTGAGAGCCCCTCGTCACAACATTTTCGGCAACTGATCAACACACAATCTTGCTTTATGTGTGCTTCTGCTTAAAGATGCCTTATCTAATACATCTTGTGGATGAGTTAACACTGAAGTCACAGCCAACAGCACTCAATTCAGGCGTGAACAAAGTCGGCCTCCCAGGGGCACACCACACAGCCTTCTTGGGCTTATGCATACTAGACAGGATTTCGGCACTATGCCTGGGGGCTATTTTAAAAAGTGAAATCACCCAAACCACAAAAATGTAGAAAAACAGGTTTCACCCCTCTGTGCGGGGCTGTAAATGACTGTGGAGGCAAGACCAGTATTGATTTGGAGGGTAAAATACATCTTAGTGAACAGACAAATGTGCCAATATCGAATCCATATAGAACGAGGATCAAGTAGAACTCTAGTTGTGATTTCCTGAAAGTAAACTTAAGGGGCACTGTTTTCATATTATTGAATCTACTCGGAATGGAGTGAGGAGGACACAACGAGACCTCCAGAGGAAAGGAAACAGAGCATCATTTCTCTGGCTTTGGGGAAGTTGATGAGTTCCTACAGCGGCTACATTAAGATAGTGCCTATCATTTGACAGAAGCAGGAGCCAGACAGGGAAGAACCGGGGGAGGTGCCAGGATAGCAGGCTCTCTATGACTTTTTGGATTTATTTCCTTTCCTTGTCCCCTATCCTTCGGTGGATGATTCTTGACTATTGCAGTTCCGTCTTCACCGTGTTTGGGAGAGAAAAGAACAGACTCTCCTTATCTTTGTTAGTTCTATCTTAGTTCTACTTTACTCCAGTAATATCTTCAAATTCACCGGAAAAAAAACAAACAAACAATCATAGCTGCACAAATGCAACCTTACCCAGTGGTTCCTTCTCAAAGTCGATCCTGACGGTGCCAGCGATCGCGTACGCTATCACTAAGGGCGGGGAGGCTAGATAGTTGGCCCGGGTGTTGGGGTGGACTCGACCTTCGAAATTCCTGTTCCCAGACAGTACTCCAACAGCTACAAGGTCTCCCTGTGTCCGGCAAGAGAAAAATCAGGTCACCCAGAGAAGGGGCTGCCGAGGCTTCTCATCTTATGCCACCTGCTAAACTCTCCCATCACTGGGGATAGAGCTCCTTAACATGGCTTGCACCTGGTCCTCTGCCTGCAGGGAGAAGAGCACGCAAGGGTGTCCCTGGGGAGACATGGAGTGAAAGGACAGAGACATGTTTCTGCTCCTGAGGAAATCCGAGGTGGGCCAAAAGGCAGCATCCTGGTTACTTGGCTGCCTGGGGCCTGAGGATAGAAGGAAATGTCCAAACAGCTGAAAGCTACAGGAAGCCACACAGACCTATGTTAATTCTGTAATTCACGCGAAGCAAACCAAATACTGTTTCTCAATGCTACAGGACTTATGGAACAAAAATCAAGCCAGTGCAATGTAGTTTCGATTGCATTGTTTGCATGGAGACATGTCTGACTTTGAGCCAGTTTCAGATGACCAAGAACAAATAGTTGTGGAGCTGTCTGTCATGAAAACCAGCACTGGCTGAGCACTCATGTGCCAGGCACTCCTCAAGTTTTTTATGTCCATTATCATCTCCATGCTCCAACTCTGTGAAACAGGGACTAATATCATCTCCAATTTACCGTTGGGAAAACTGAGGCACAAGGTAGATAGCCAGTCAGCTTGCCTCCAAAGACCATACATCTAAACACAACCCCTGCTTCTCTGGACCTTCTGGAGATGAATAGCATTTCGGTCACACATTGTGTGAGAAGAGACAACAGCTCTGAAGCCCTCCGGGCTCCTCTGCAATTACCTGCGTGATGGCTTCCACCACAGCTTCGGGTAAGGGCCCACTGTTGCCAATGCAGGTCATGCAACCGTAGCCCACCACATCAAACCTAGACGCAGAGAGATAAGCACAGATGGAAAGTGACACTCAGCGAGCCCCTCTGCTGGTGACAGCTCTAGAGACCACTGATTTAAAGAGAACAGCAATGTGGGGAATAAATTTACTACTGTTTCAATAAAGCTTTCATTCTTAGGAGCATTTTAGATTTTTTTTTTTAATTTTAAGTACAATCTACTCCCCAACATGGGGGCTTGAACCCACAACCCCAAGGTCAAGAACCGCATGTTCTACCAACTGAGCCAGCCAGGTGGAGCATTTTAACATACTCTTCGTCCATTCTAGATCATTCAATTAGAGTCTTTTTTGAGTAAAGTGTAAAAAAGAGTCTAACTGAACGATCTAGACTTTCCAAAAGCTGAAATCACATATGCCATTTATTTTTTTCTATTCACTACTCTGATTGTATCATCCCATTGTATCACTGACTTTTAGGAGACAAATGAGTAAAATCTTTCTCAACCAAATTAGAAGTAGTGGGGAAACTGCAGGAATTGCATTTGGTAACAAATGACTCGTTTATGCCAAGGAATCAGAACGTTCTTAGCCATGGTAATTATTTTCATACCAAAGAGCAGACTCTCGGCTTTTGAGCCAATGCTAGCCCACAGCACACCTCCGTCAATTGAGGAAAGGCACCCCTTCCTCTAGAAGGGTGCAGCGCCACACCAAAGCACAGGCTTGGCTTCAGCCCTGCTTTGCCCTTCAAGGGCACCCTTGTAATGATGAACAACCAGCACAACTGTCAATGGGAGGCCTCTACTCTGTTGAAATGTAAGCGCTGCTCACTGTCTGACAAGACTATTTAGATACCAAGACTAATTAGATAAGCTGACACATGCTACAAGGTGATACAGTAAGAGACATCTGGGATAAAATACAACAAAAGCAATGGTGTAAAAGAAAATTCTTCCTCACCCAAGCTGGGACAGATACGGCATGACTCCGCTTTCTCGCAGGTAGTAGGTGACCACCCCACTTCCAGGAGACAGGCTAGTTTTGATGTAAGGCTTCACCGTGAGGCCAGCATTCACAGCTTTCTTTGCTAACAACCCTGTGCAATGTAAACACCGACAATGTGAGGTGGCTGCCCCTCTAGGTGCCAGGATAGCTCAGGAAAGAGCCTGCCTCTTCATTCTGCATCTCCAACCCCGATGTGACAAAGCCCCAATGGTGCTTTCTGCTCTTTCTGTCGCCTCGCAGAAATCAAAAGCTCATTGGCCCAAAGTCATCTACGCGAACGCGGTAAACTCAAAATTAGTCATGGGAATGAAGAAAAGAGATAGGCCTTTTTTTTTTATAAAAGAGATAAACCTAAAAACATTTGGGAATATGTCACAGAGTAAGTTTTTTGTTTGTTTGTTTGTTTATTTGTTTCAGACGAGCTTTTAATCAGAAACATAGGCAGTGACATATGTTTGAAAAATATATATGAAACATAGAACCTTGCATTTGTAACTTGCTATGGAAAATCCATGCTAATGCAACATTAAGTTTGGGGTTTTAGAAATTTTTTTTTTAAATTTTTATTTACTTATGATAGTCACACAGAGAGAGAGAGAGAGAGGCAGAGACATAGGCAGAGGGAGAAGCAGGCTCCATGCACCAGGAGCCCGACGCGGAATTCGATCCCGGGACTCCAGGATCGCGCCCTGGGCCAAAGGCAGGTGCCAAACCGCTGCGCCACCCAGGGATCCCAAGTTTGGGGTTTTAATTGCACAGAAGTCAGGGAATTCAGAGTTCAAGTTCCCATAGCAAGCAAGCTTTACTCCATACGTTGCATCCCAGGACCTTCCTGAGTGGGGTGACCTATTTCTTTGGTAAAATGTGGTGTAATGAAAAGTGACAGAAAAGATTTCTCCTCATGGTGACAATTCCTATCATCCCGAGCAAGATGGACAGTGGTCAATTTTAGCTACATAAACTGTACCCTTTTTGATGTACAGCAGTCCTCGGTGACCCAAATGACAAACAATGTCACTGTCATGCCTCAGTCATGCCTCAGTCAGATCCAGGTCTTGGCAATGTGCTAACAGAGTAAGTTTTTAACTGTTGGAGGGAAAAACAATCTTCCCAATTACGTTTTATTTGGATGAAAATTTTAATTGGTTGGGCCCTTTCTTAAAGGATATGAATTGTGTGCTGGTTGGTAAGGAGTACAGTCAGTCTAGAGTAAAAATCTTGTCCCTGGGTATTTTTTTAAAGTAGAAAATCATGGGCCCCAGGCTACTGGAATTTTAGCAAATACAGAGACTACTACAGAGATATTGGGTGCTCTCTTAGGATGTATCATAGAATTTGGAAAGAAATGGGGGCGGGGGATAAAAAGGCACAAAAAGCTATAGATAAGCTGGTGACTTGTCTTAAGGAAACTCATTTGCTCCAGACAAGAAAAGCTTAGGTATCAACAGATGAGTTCTTGGACAAAGGTTTTCCCAGGGCAGCCTGGGTGGCTCAGAGGTTTAGCGCCGCCTTTGGCCCTTGGCCCCGGGGCCTGATCCTGGAGTCCTGGGATCGAGTCTTGTGTCAGGCTCCCTGCATAGAGCCTGCTTCTCCCTCTGCCTGTGTCTCTGCCTTTCTCTCTCTGGTGTCTCTCATGAATAAATAAATAAAATCTTTTTTTTTTTTTTTTAAAGGTTTTCCCTATGTACTCGTGCACTTTATAAAAAAAGAACTCTCTGATGATCTTTGGAACTCCCAAGAGTTCCTTGGGAATGATAAAAAAAAAAAAAAATGGACACTAAACACTCTTCTATTAATAAAACTCCATATGTAAATATTAACTACTTGCCCAGAATTGCGTAACATCTGAGGAAGTTTTATCAACTGGTGCCCTGTGCCCTAATTTAGATGCACCTGACAGTACTTCTAAGACAGACTGAAATCCGCAGTACAAAAAGGCCTATTGAGGGTTTTTTAGAGGCTAATCAATCTGTGATATGAAAACAGTTTTTTTCTTCTAGAGTCTGACACAAGATTCTAAACTTTACCAGAAAGTCATCTTTTTTTTTTTCTTCTACTTACTTTCTGTTAATTCTAAGGACTAGTATGCATTATAGATTCAACTTTAAATACTTTGTTTTGGATGCTACTTATATAAATACTACTGGGCCAATAATCTCTGCATTTGGGAAAGACAAGGTTCAGGGAACTACATGTACAACTCAGGGAAACCCCAGGGTTGTGTCTTGAAAGACTTCCACCCACGTGTCCACACGATTGTGGGGAGGGATTCACATGCACTCACCTGCTCCTAACATCACAGATGGATTACTGGTGTTTGTGCAGCTAGTAATGGCAGCGATGACCACAGAACCATGAGTAAGGGTGAATTCACTATTATTATAGATAAACGTCTTATGGTCATTATGATGGTCCAGAGCAACCTGGAATCCTTTAAACCCTTGCTATGGGAAGAAAAAAAAATTGTATATATATACACCCACATACACACACACACACACACACACACACACACACACACACAGTGAAATGTTCTCACTTTAGAAGAAAAATAAATACCTTGGTAACTATAATTTTAAAAGCCAATTTTTAACAAAAGTCACTGGCTGAGATATAAATATCTGAACTCTGAAATGCTACAGAAAAATTAAAGTCCTCTTTATTCTTTTTAAATCTTTATAAAAAGCAGTCATCATTTCTGAATCTTACTCTGTTTTGAAGTCCTATTAACAATTACTTGTCTCTCATCTCGAAAATGCTAAAACTACAAATTTAGTTCCAAGTTAGTCTAATTAAATCCGATGACATTATTGTGGAGTTTCATGAATGTAAACCATGGCCACAGATTCTAACATGAGGGAAATTTAGAAAAATGTGCCATTTTTGGTCAGATTCAACAAGTTATGATCGATGAGGCAAATAAAGTACAGCTGAACATTTGGTGTCATGCTGGTGGCCCAAGGATAAAACTCATCACATAATCTTAATCATCACCTGGGGAGATGTTCATTGAAAATCTACTGCATACAAGATGCCATGCTAGGTACTTTGTGGGTACAAAGGTGATTCTGACACAAATCCTATACTCAAACATATGGTCTAATAAGAGAAATCAGACATGCACATAATATGAAGGACCAGCAATGTAAGTTTCAGAACATGGATGCCATCAAAGGGTTCCAGACCAAGGGCCATGAAAGTTCAAATGAGGGATGGATGGTTTTCTGCCATGAGATGTGAGCCCATGCTCTGGAGGGGCTGAGAGATTCAGACATGCTGGGAAGGGGAGGAGACATGCAGGTGGATGGAGGCGAGGCGTGAACAAAAGTACACTGGCCAGAAGAGCTAGGGCAAGTCAAGTGAACCATGTGACAAGAGTCACATGAAGGGTGGGTTTGCTTTCACAGAGGCGGGCTGAGCTGTGTTCAAAGATGGTAAAGTACTCAAGGAAGCTGTGTGGCCCTTGGCTAACGGGAGAGGCTCAAAGGACTTCAGGATGGAGAGGAAATGCCCTCAGCGTCAGGCTCTGGGAAGCTTCCTCATCAGAGGGTGAAAAGAAGTATGGGCTCTACGGAACGGGGTGTGGGGCCAGGTCAGGGAGGGCTTCCACCTGCCTCTCCCTGGCCCCTACCTTGGCTCCAAGGCAGCTCTCAAAGTCCTTTTTCATGTCGGCCACGGCAACTTTGTCCTGAGGCCTCTTTGGTCCACTGCAGCAAGGCACGACCGTTCTCAGATTTAGTTCCACCACCTGTCCACCCAAAAGATAAGGAGCTCAGGAACGGACAGCGTACTCTCCGAGAAAAGATGCAAGTGGTACCAGGGAGCCTGCGATACCACACCCACAAAGACAAACTAAACCACCACATCCATACACAAGGAGTCAATGTCCTTTTTAATACTTAAGGAACGAACTTCCAAAGACCAGGATGGGCACATCAGTGGTGTGGGACAGGCAGGAAGTTCTGTCACCTCTTGGAGAGATCAGGGTGGGGGCCTAGCTGCTGGCCAGCATCTTCCATGCATCCCTCTTTGCAAAGCAGCTGATACAGCCTTTTTAATGCTACACGGAGTTTGAGACGGGTTTTCTACTATGATACATAAACCACCATACTTTTTGCTAAAATGATTTGGTAGGATGCCACTATTCAGTCACCGATGCCAGGAAACGGGCCTGGGTCTCACTGCCTATTCCCTTCCCTTGGTGGACTGTGAAAAAAAACAGGGTCTCACATCTAGGTTACCCCCTCCAGGCTTGCCTGTCAGGAAAAATGTGGCATCAGTTTGCACCCCAGAAATGAAGGTAAGTCACTGGAAAAACCAGAATGAATTGCTCTGCTTGACCTCCATTTCTCTTCCAGCTACCCTGAGGAGATTAGCCTTCAAGCAGCCCTCCTCCCTCTGGTGAAGTCCTTCTTCAAAGGTCTTCCACACTAGCAGGTCAGAAAGGGAGCACACTCAGCCTAATGGCCAGGAGGAAAGGAAGATGTTATTTTACATTTATAATTCCTTATCTTTTTGATGGTTTCAGTCTCTTAAAACCTTATTGTTCTGTGATGACTTGGCAGTGACTAATTTCCTACAAGTTCACCCCCTCGGAAGACACACACACGATGAGGCTCAGAGCCTCAAGGAAGAGGAAATGCACGCTCTCTCGTACCTGGGCAAAGTCTGGGTCTTGAGAAGGGTCACTGAAATCCCGAAACATTCCGACAGCTTGAAGGTACTTTTTCATCCGCTTTACTTTGTCTTCATCACGACCTAAATGGACATTTTAAGAAATAACCAGTAACAGACATTAGGATTTCGTGATGAAAACTAATGCCTCCACCAGCAGTTATACAAGTAAGGTGCATTGCATTCACACAAACAACAAAAGCTCTGCTGGTATTCTGGTATTTCAACTTCCAGTCTCACATTCTGACTCTGGCTGATGCTGTTTTTTAGGGGTTTGTCAACCAATCTGGGCTCTTCTCAAGAAGATTCTGGTCCTACCTGTTAATACTCCCCCTCCCCTCCCCCCTTTTGGTCATCATCCTTCATTCAGGGGATCTCAGGCTTAGTTAATTGTCAAAGCACACCTTAATTACTAGGATCGCTTGCTTCCCGTCAAATAACTACAAGTAAGATGACCAGTACAAATATCTAAGCTTCCAGAACACCTAAGCTCTTTCTACTGGCCAAACCGTGGTGTCTATGTCATATCTTCTGAAATCCCAATAATCATTTTGACTCCAAAGAGAAAAGGAAAAAAAAACCCCTAAAACACTGTGAATGTGACCCTGTATCCTCCAAGGGGCAGAGGCGGAAGGCAGTGCTTGGATCCTCAGAGCCCTATGCACTTTGCACAGGGCATTCTGCTCGCACGGGGCTGCACGCTTACCCGTCTGCAGCAGGTATTTGATGCTAACTTCATCGACTGGGAAAAATGCAGCGGTCGCTCCATACTCAGGACACATGTTTGCAATGGTGGCGCGGTCAGCAATGGACAACTGGGCTACTCCTGGCCCAAAAAACTCCACAAACTTGCCTACTACCCCCACCTGGCGCAGGTGCTGAGAAGAACAAGAGAAAAACTTGAGACTCCATAACCTATATTTAAAATGCACTTTGTCATTCTTATAAATTAGCCTGGTGAGTAAACATAGAAAATAAATTGGCCCAGCATAGTTTTGATTACTTTGAAAAATAAAATTTAAAAAATTCTGTTAATTAAATACCATCCAGAATCTTGGATTGGATCTTGGAACAGAAAAGGGTCATTACTGAAAAAACTGGCTAAGTTTCTAGTTTAGTGTCATACCAGCGTTCTTCATTTTGATTAATGTACCATGGTTATATGAGATGTTAACATTTGGGGAAGTTGGGAGAAAGGTAACAGGGATTCTCTGTATTACCTGTATTTACATCAACTCTCATGTAAATCTAAAATTATGTCAAAACAGTTATTACCAAAAAGAAAAGAAAAAGAGAAAGTAATGCCCTAAACACAAGTAACATTAATAAAAGTTTTCCAAAATGAGAAGGACTTCTTCTCTCTAATGAGTTACTGGAAGTGCTAAAAATTAAATAAATTCTTTCAACTCGAATGATCTTGCACTAGTTAAGTAAATAAGAGACTTATTTTCAAGGATATAATGAACAAATTTCCTGAACACAAGTGCAAATGAAATGTAACCAAAGGATCCAGCCAGTCCGGTTCACATCTCTTTTCCAGACATGCCATCTGCCAAGGCTGAGGCATTGGTGGCTGATGCAGCCCTGCATGAAGCCAGTTTCATGAACCATGTGGACAATCAGAAGGATGGGCTCTTGAGGTTATGTGGGCTTCTGCTAAATTCTATGGGCAAGTCCTACATTATTCTACATGTGAGGATCAATGCACAGACATCTACAATAAGTTACAATATTCCAATAAATGCAATTCCAAAGTCCATAAAGATCAAATCAAAGAGAAACATTTTTGGCCTTTAACAGGACAGTAGCTATCCCTAACACTCCAAGCCTCCTAAATATATAACCAGAAAAGATATGTGATAATAGAAGAATGTTTGTGATAATAGAATAATTTCACTTTTCTAATAATCTTGCAAAATGAAATGGCTCTCCTTTTTGCAAAGCAAATCACAAAAAAAGATTATTTCTTGCAAAAGCTAAAGAAAAAGAAAAAAAACTACTATTTCCAGCTTGGAGAAACATCTGTTACAATAATATAACTTTGAATACAGAGAAGGGAATTAAGAAAGTCAGACATTAAATTCACAGAAGCAGCTTGTTATTTACACATAAGGGAGACTCATGTGGAAAAATGTAGTCAAAGTATAAACACATGCCTGGGAATAAGTCATACCACCTTGGGAAAGTGGTATCTCTAGGAATGTGGAGGATGGCTTAGGCCATAAATATTTCATTTTATTTCTTAAAAAATATACATACATGGAGAGCTCTGAAGCAAATACGGCAAAATGTTACCATCTGTTAAATCTAGGTGGTGGCGCCTATGAATGTCATTTTAACTTCTGTGTATTTGAACTCTGTCACACTTTCAAAATACATTCTTTTTAAAGAAAAGGATCCATGTAACCACAGAAGAGTAAAATGAACATAACTGTCTAACACATAGCCACAGAACTGTCCCTTTATCTCATCTCTTTTTAAAAATCATCAACATATTGTTTCCTAACATCGTGCACTTCCTCCCTGTCACTCTGTTCGAGACCACGGGAGAGGCAGCATATCATTCATTACCTTGGTAATGGTGAGCACGATGTCCGTGGACGTTACCAGAGGGTGGGGATTTCCCAAGAGCCTGTAGCCGATCACCTGGGGAAGCACCATGCTGATCGGCTGACCCAGCATGACCGCTTCTGCTTCGATACCACCCACTCCTGCAAGGCCAGCATGACACAAGGATGCTTTCAGTGTGCTTCACTATGGAATTCAACCCCGTTACAAGGTTTTACTAGCATAGATCTGGGTTCTTTTTTTTTTTTTAAAGACTTTATTTATTTATTTATTCATGAGAGAGAGAGAGTGTGTATGAGAGAGAGAGAGAGAGAGAGGCAGAGACACAGGCAGAGGGAGAAGCAGGCTCCATGCAGGAAGCCTGATGCGGAATGATCCCCGGACTCTAGGATCACGCTCTGAGCCAATGGCAGGTGCTAAACCGCTGAGCCACCCAGGGATCCCCTAGATCTGGGTTCTATAAAGAATAGTTATCTTTCCTCTGTTTCCCTCTACAGAATTTTTAACAAGTATTTCTCAGAATGTGGTCCCCAAGAACACCTGTATCAAAACCGCCTTGATTCAATACCAAGTGGAAAATGGGGTTTGGGAGTCTCCATTTTTAACAAACAGCTCCAGTGATTTGCATTTATTCTAATGTCCCTAACCTTTATTCCAGTCATTCTTCCACACATTATTTTTGAGTCCCTACTAGGCATGAGGTACTTTTCTAGGCACTGGAAATAGAGCAGTAAAAACAAAACACAAAAATACCTCTTTGATATGTGTGATCACACAAAATCATGCTCCCGGGATGTCACGGTATTAGTGTAAATCAAGCTACACACATATACAAATAGCATATACAGAATAGGATCCTGGAACAATACTCACCCCAACCAAGGACACCCAAACCATCAATCATGGTAGTGTGCGAATCCGTGCCAACAAGGCTGTCTGGGTAATAATAGCCATCGTGATCAAATACCACTCTTGCCAAATACTCCAGATTCACTTGGTGGATGATTCCTGAACCAGGAGGAATAATCCGCATGTTGCGGAAAGCCTGGGAACCCCACTAGGATTGAGAATGGAAAGAACACTATGAAAACCTCATGCATTTCTATGTGGCCCATCTCCTCGGCACCTCTCTTTGTACTGTACCCATATATATAAAGAAACAACCAGTGAAACCAAACTCTGCTCATACCTTTAAAAATTCAAATCGTTCTCTATTTCTTTCAAATTCCAGGTCTTGATTCTTCTGTAAACTGTCTGTCCTGTCAGAGAGAAGAACTAAATGTATACATTTTAAGGTTTAAAAGGTTACCAGTTGAACTTATGGGTGTTGAACAAACTGGCAACTTTGTCTGCAGGCTTGCTGTGTGGTACTGATGCATTCATTCACATGGGAAATGAGAGGGAATCAGCAAAAGTAAAAAGAATAATTATTATTTGGTTCAAGTGATCCCTACAATACCTTTAAACATGGTGAGTAACACACATTAAGTGAATTTAAGTTGAAACTAATCTAATTACAAAGCCTGACTTTTAGGAACAGACTCTAGACATTTATGATGACAACAGCAGCTTAGATATTGAAAGAACTCTTGTTCCCGTATTTCTTTCCCATGGGTGACCTCGTTACACCTCTCTGAGCTGGGCTGCTCCGAGCTGGCAATTTCATCTGTTTCTTTTGGGAGACAGGGAACCAGCAATGCCAGGAGGCCCAGGCATTTATAGAATCACCATCTCCTAGCTCTTGGACAGAGATTTCAGAGAAGGACGGTGCTACCCAAGAACATTTATAAAGCACAGATTATATGATGATGTTTACTCAAAGTCATTTAGTCCATCAGGAATGACACAGGCAGAGCAGGGCATCAAAGAAGCTTCTCTAGGGGAGCACCTGGGTGGCTCAGTGGTTGATCCTTGGTTTTGGCTCAGTGCCTGCCTTTGGCTCAGGGTGTGATCCTGGGCTCCTTGGATCGAGTCCCCCATCGGGCTCCCCACAGGGAGCCTGCTTCTCCCTCTGCCTGTGTCTTTGCTTCTCTATCTGTGTCTCTCATGAATAAATAAATGAAATCTTAAAAAAAAAAAAAAAGAAGAAGAAGAAGCTTCTCTAGGATTTTTATAATCAAATCATGAAGGTAAAATAAACCATAGTTACAACTTTGCTGATGTGGCATACAGAAGGCACTCATAAACTGTATACTATGTAGTCAGTGAACACAGAATAAGATAGTAAATTAATAGCTAAGACTCAAGTTAGACTTCATTAATTAGTAGTTAATGCTTAGGAATGCCTGGGTGGCTCAGTGGTTGAGTGCCTGCCTTCAGCCCAGGGCCTGATCCTGGAGTCCCGGGATTGAGTCCACATCGGGCTCCCTGCATGGAGCCTGCTTCTCTCTCTGCCTGTGTCTCTGCCTCTCTCTGTGTGTCTCTCACGAATAAGTAAATAAAATCTTAAAAAAAAAAAAAAAAAGTAGTTAATGTTTACTAATTACAAGGAACAAGCCACTATTCTAAGTATTTAAAATTTACTTTCTCATTTAGTCTCCATAATAACCCTTTAGGTTAGATGCAACAAACAGCCACATTTTTCAAAAAAGGAAACTGAGATACAGAGAGGTTAAGAAACTTGCTCAAGACCACACAGCTAGGGACGCCTGGGTGACTCAGCGGTTGAATGTCTGCCTTTGGCTCAGGGCGTCTGGGGATCAAATCCCTCCTCGGGCTCCCTGTGAGGAGCCTGCTTCTCCCTCTGTGTCTCTGCCTCTCTCTGTGTCTGTCATGAATAAATAAATAAAATCTTAAAAAAAAAAAAAAAAGATCACACAGTTAGTAAACAGTGGAGCTGAAATTCAAACCCTGGCAGACAGAGCCAAAGCGCAGGATTATGACACAGGCTTTATGTGCTTTACCTGCAGGAACTCATCAATCATCATGGCAATCTCTCCCAGAGGTACCACTATTACCTCTATGTGCAGAAGAGGAGCCAAGGCACCGAAAAGTTAGCTCACCTATCCAAGGCCAGACATTTGATGATTATAGAGCCATCGTCTGAGCCTGGGTCAGACGGCTATGGGGCCGTTCTCTACTTCTCATCCACCCTCTTCCTTCACTTATTCACAGAGCCTACCCTGTGCTACCTGCTGGGAATACAAGGGTACAAAAGCAGTGCATACACTGCCCACTTGGTGCTCAGAGGCCTGGCCAGTGATACAGAGAAGCAACCAGGCAATTATCAGAGAGTGACTATCAATGTCATGATACAAGAAGTACAAGGTGCCAAGGGAACACTCAGAAAAGGTTGCAGGGATCCCTGGGTGGCGCAGCGGTTTAGCGCCTGCCTTCGGCCCAGGGCGCAATCCTGGAGACCCGGGATCGAATCCCACATCGGGCTCCCGGTGCATGGAGCCTGCTTTTCCCTCTGCCTATGTCTCCGCCTCTCTCTCTCTCTCTCTCAATGTGTGACTATCATAAATAAATAAAAATTAAAAAAAAAAAAAAAGGTTGCAAATTCAGACCAGAAATGAGGCATGTTTTGCAGAGGAAAATGACATTGGTGCAGACTGAAGGATGAAGTGGAGTCGGCCAGGTAAAGATAGGGAGGTGCTCCTTGGGGAAGAAGGACTGGGAGCACTTATCATTTACTCTACAAAAGCTCCATTCAGTTACCACCATGACTGTTTTTCTCTTGGTGTGAATACTCGCCAAGGTCAGTGTCAGTTGCTTTAATGGAATTAGTTCCTGAGGGTGCCTCAGAGCAAGAGTCCACAAATTCTAGCTCCATGGGCCAAATCTGGCCCCAAACTTGTACGTGTTTGGCCCTGAAGCAAACAGTAATTTCTACATTTTTAATGGTTGTTTAAAAAGAAAAAATACGTGAGCAGAGTATGTAGCCAACAAAACCTAAAATATTTACTCCTGGCCCTTAAAAAAAATTGCTGATCCCTGATGTAGAGTATGAATGTCTGTAGGTGTGTGTATGTATTAGAGAAAAGCAACAGGTAGAAAGAGAGAAAGGAGAGATGCCAACAGAGAGAAACAAGGCTGGACAAGAATGCTGCCCCCAGAACAGCAGAGCCTCTGGACCCTCTGGACCAGGTGTGGCTATTCCTCAAGGTACTTGTCTCCTTCTCACTAATACACTGAGGGCTTCATCCCTCCAGCTCCCTTCTGTCTGTCTAAGTCTGCATCCACGTTTCCAATGTATGCTGAGCATCTGCATCAGGAATACCTTGAACACCACACAGTCAACGGGATAACCCCTAACACACAAGCTTCCTTTCTGAATCTCATCCCCATCTAATGACCTCCCCTCCCACCACTTAGTTTCTACAACTACGGAAGCATTTCTTCTAGAAATAGCCTAGCTGGCTCCTCTGTCAACCTACCTTTGTACGATCACCAGGGACCATTCTCTAAACACAGATCATCAGGACCCATCTGGAACCTGACAATGGCTTCCCATTTTGTAAATAAAGCACGAATCCCTTGCCTTAACAAAGTGTAACCTCAAACTTCCTTTATGAATATGAAATATGAATATGAAACCTCTATCACCAGGACCAAACTGCAGCTTCAGCCGCAGCTTCAGCCCCCATGCTCTCCCACACCTCGCTTCCCTCACGCTGCATTCTCTGTGTAGAGCGCCTTTTCCAGGACTCACTCCTTCTAAACCCCTTCCGGACCTGGATCAAGTGATTCTCCAGGTAGAACCCTCTGGACTCCCTGGGTCAGGATGATTTGGTTACTACATTTACTGACTGCAATGAGGTCATGTGTTCTTTAATTTTCTCTCTTCTAAACTAATCTGTTTCTTAAGCAAATACTGGCACACAGAGGTCTGTTAAATAGATTTAACTTTAAAATAAAGGAAGACAGATCTTTGAACATTGCTCTTAATCATATGCAGCCCTGCCTCTGGTTCCCCAGTCCTTCTATGGTGCTCTGAACACTTGTGGACGGCCAGTCAGGGACCCTTACCCTCTTGTCTTCAGTGCTAGAAAGACATGAGAACTTTCCACAGCACAAAAGCACGGTTGGAAGGGCAAGAGTCACCCCAGAGAATGCTGGGACATCAGTGTGATATAAACAACATATTCACGGGACAAACAGAAGCCAGAAATGGTTAATCTATTTTAAGATAGGTTAATTTCAAGTAAAAACCTATTTACTTATTAAAACAAAACACTTCTTTTTTTTTTTTTTTTTGGCTCAAATTAACAGTTCTAGTTCCTGGAATGAATAAATAGACCTAGAATTTGGATTTTTTCCACAACTCAGAACTTCCCTAAGTTCACCAATCGATTGAGCTTTTAGTAAGTTCTCTGAATACGAATGGCCTCATGGACTAAAGAGTAAATTTCTCCTCAGTTACATAATTTGAATTCAGATTTGGACGTATATCAAAGTTTCTGAGTATTCCATTTAATGGTACTCCAGAAGTTCACAAACAGTATTTATTGAGGAGAGAGTTTCCATACCCAGGAAATCTGCTCAGAAATCGTCATGATAATCTTGTTGGGATTTTTTTTTAAAGTTATTTTTGAGATAACTTTGAAAAACTTTACAATAATGAGTTAGTTAGACCCTCCATTCCTAAAAATGGTGACACCAATTATTCTTATCCAAACGAGGCAAAGGGCTCAGAAATACTTAAATGAGAGTATCTAACATCCAAGCACCCCTTCCACAGTTTTTCTAGTTCATTTCTGGAAATAGCTGGAAATCAGCCCATAGCACACAGTTCCACAAAAGTTGAGGCATATCACATTTAATTCCTTATAAAAATATGGAAAGAGACGGGGAGGTCAAATTGCAAAACCAACCTTGAGCAATAAAAACAAAACACCACCAATGAAAACACTCCTAACAGAAATGTTCTCTTTAATTTAAAAAAAGGGGGGGGGGTTGCTAGATTTGGATATCAGTTTGGATCAAAGTCCTGCCCCCATCTCCTCGGACTTTGCTGTTTCCATAATAATGTTTTCAGTACTGCAGTATAAATGAAAAGAGTCCATAAAAACTGAAACCAGAGTTGATGGATTTTAAGGTTTGAAGAGGAAAAATCAATAGAGTAAACTTTCCAATTACCCAGATTCATACTGCTTAACAGTCAGAGGAGTTCTCTGAATATTGAATCAAAAGACTTCAGACATTAAAACAGTTACAATTCTGGCTTCCCTGTACTTTTACCTTCCAGGCAGTGAAATAAAGGTAAATCATCAACACCAGTGAGAATCTCCAAGAAAGATAAAATTGTCCATGATTTTGTGAGGCTACTTTAATAACTTCTGAAGTGGGGTGTTAGGAAATATCCTTGTTATCAAATAGAATAACATTTTGTGTATGTATTTTTAATTCTTCCCTTTGACTCCAAACCATTAAATTGAGCTCATGTGATTTAAGGAGGAAAAAAAAGACAAGTTGCCTAAGGATGAGTTTAGAGTCCAAGGGAAAGGGAACAGCTGCTGAGTATCTAGTCTGTTCCAAGAACTGTCAATTCAGGGGACAAAGCAGATTTCTCTTTATCCGGAATTTATCTGGTTTGGATACTGACAACATTAATCTTAGAATGACCAGTCACTACATTTCTCTTTAGGCTGTATGGAACCCACTTAAGTCCCTAAGGAAGCAAGGAAAGTTATTTTTTTTCCTCTTTGAATAGTTTCATACTCTTAAATGATTTTTTATTATAAAAAACCATAGCCTCTTATCATCAAAATAAATAACAGTTATAAGCCTAGAGATAAATCGTTCAGCAGTTTGTCATCTCTTTTTCCAATCTTTTAGTTTTTGTACAACTTTTCACCTAGCTGAGATCACACTCTACATGCAACTTATATCTGGCTCATTGAGCTGTGACATGAGCACGTTCCAAGTGTTATTAAACATTTTATAATTATAATGGTAAACGCTACCTAATAATTCACTTTAAGGACATATCATGATCTAGTAAATCATTCTCCTTTGTTGGCCATTAAGAATGCTTCTAGGTTTCCATTATTATAAATACTGTCATGAACACTATTTAGTCATTAAGCTACTTGTGAATTCCAGATTATCTATAAAGGGTAATGCTCAGAAGTGGAAATTCCAGGACAAAGGATATGACAATTTCTAATAATCTTTATACATACTGCTTTCATCATTCCTAATTTATAGTATTATCAGCAGGGAATAAAAGTGTCTCCCTCATGACACCTTTATAATGAATAATGTTTATTTTCTAATCTTAACTCTATTGATAAGAGAAAATGGTATCTCAAGGATTTAATCTACTTTTTTTTATTACTTCTGAAGTTAAAAAGGATTCATATAGTGCTTATCATTGCTTTTCCTTTCATTGTGAAATGTCTACTTTTTTACCCATTAATCTGCTGGGTTTTACTATATATTTTTTTAAAGATTTTATTTATTCATGAGGGATACAGAGGCAGAGGCGGAGACATAGGCAGAGGGAGAAGCAGGCTCCCTGTAGGGAGCTTGATGTGGGACTCAATCCCAGGTTTCCAGGCTCTTGATCTGAGCTGAAGGCAGATGCTCAACTACTGAGCTACACAGGTGCCCCCATTCATTTCTTTTAAATTTATTTTTTATTTATTTTTTTTAATTTTTATTTATTTATGATAGTCACACAGAGAGAGAGAGCAAGAGGCAGAGACATACGCAGAGGGAGAAGCAGGCTCCATGCACCAGGAGCCCGATGTGGGATTCGATCCCGGGTCTCCAGGATTGCGCCCTGGGCCAAAGGCAGGCGCTAAACCGCTGCGCCACCCAGGGATCCCCATTTCTTTTAAATTTAGAAAGGCCCTTCTCCTCAAGACATTTGACACATACTTAAATTTTTTTCTGAAATTTTTGATGATTTAATTTAAAAAATATTAATGCGATTAATGTGATTCACAGGAATCACTCTCTCTACTAAATAATTAATTTCCCCAGCACTGAATGTGGTATAGTTCTTTTTTTCCCCACACAGAGTTGATGATAACTCTTAGGTTATTCTTCTTGGTTAAGATACTAGACTTCTAGCAGCACCTGGTTGCCCTCCCTGTGTAATCTTTCTTTTCTTTTCTTTTCTTTTCTTTTCTTTTCTTTTCTTTTCTTTTCTTTCTTTTCTTTCTTTTCTTTTCTTTTCTTTTCTTTTCTTTTCTTTTCTTTTCTTTCTTTCTTTCTTCCTTCCTTCCTTCCTTCCTTTCTCTTTCTTTCTTTCTTTCTTTCTTTCTTTCTTTCTTTCTTTCTTTCTTTCTTTCTTTCTTTCTTTCTTTCTTTCTTTCTTTCTTTCTTTATGAGAGACACAGAAGAGACACTGAAAGAGACAAAGACACAGGCAGAGGGAGAAGCAGACTCCCTGCAGGGAGCCTGATGTGGGACTCGATCCTAGGACTCCGGGATTACGCCCTGGGCCAAAGGCAGATGCTCAACCACTGAGCCACTCACAGGGCGTCCCCTGTGTAATCTTGCAGCTACTTCTACTACAGATGGAATATACTTCCCACCCCTAACTTATGGCTTGACTGTGACTTGCTTTGATTAATGTCACTGTGAAGAGAAGTGATTCTACACTAGCTCTGATCTAAGCCTCAAGAGATATTGTGGGTTCCCATTTGCCCTCCTGAGCCTCTGTGATCACCAGATAGCTGCTTTCTCCTTCAGCCTGGGCACCAGAAGAAGTAAAAAGAAAAAAATCATAAATTTAAAAAAAGAAGAAAAAAAAGACCCCCCCCCTTTACTGGAAAATCTTTGGTAAGTTTGAATTTTTCTGAATACATCTTTTAAAGATTTCTTCTTTTGTTTATCTACATACACACATAAAGAAGACGTGAATTCCAAGATTTTGCACAAAACAGAAAACCCAAGTATCCGTCCTAATGTCTCACCTTCTGTTGAAATCCACCTGGATGGAATGATCGATTACAAGATCGGCAGGACAGATGGGGTTTATTTTCTCTGGATCTCCTCCTAACTTTTTCACAGCATCACGCATTGCAGCAAAGTCAACCACAGCTGGCACACCTCTGAGAAAAGAGAGAATTAAGCAGAAAACAAAACTGTTGAATAAAGTGTACTTCGATTTTTCAGCTTTTGCCTCCACTGACAATTGGCCGTGAGACAGTGTCATCAGTGGGGCTGACAATGGATGACTTAGAAAAGTGGAAGTTTCTATATATCTTTCTTTGAGCAGAAATTGGAAGTGCCATGACTGAGTGGTATCTCTACATGCAATTTTGTCACTGCACTAAAGTTAACAACAAATGTGGTCTAAATAGAGACCTTAGGAAAGTAGGCACTTAAAAACCCTGGGTCTGTTCCTGCCATGGCTGATTCCCATTCACATGGTGGGGTGATAAAGACCTAGAGAAGATACATGGATCATACCTCCAACTTCAGATCAAATTTAAAGAAATGGATGTAATTCAGAGAAGTATGCTATGAATCAAATCTATACTAGGTGAATCTCTCCTTTTTATTATTTTAGAGTATAAAATTTGTCCTCTAGACTGTCCTCTAGAAAAATGAAATTCAGTTCTAAAAGGAATAAAACAACATCATTTAAAAATGGAAAGATAGTGTCTTAAAAAAACAGGCCATGATGGGAAGTAAAGACTCTTGGGAATGGCAAGGTGTGAACTGAGGCTGAATAGCAACAGGTTGGGCCTTGTGAACTACAAGTCTTCCCTAAGGTGACAGCACATCAGTGTTCTAGGGATGGCTGTTTGAAACTGGCTTGTGGGTGATAGGATGTGAGGGAGACAAGATTCCAAGACAGTCATACTCCATGCTATTTCTTCCATCTTCTGCCACTATACTTAAGACTAGGATCTCCAAGACCAAAGATGATGACCTTTGCCATTGGAAAAGGTGGAGTGACTACACATCCGAATTTATCTGAGACAAACTCTTGCTGTCCAGGATAACAGACCTCTTACATTTTCAAAAATGTCTGGATATTGGGTGATCAATTATATAGGCGCTGCGTGTGTGTGTATGTGAAGCACTCTCTAAAGGCTGACAAGGGAGGCAGTGAAGAGGGAAGTGAAGTGATATCAGGCTCACGTGAAGTCCTGTAGGATGACGCGAGCAGGCTTAAATGGCACTTCTATGTTCTTATGCTGCATGACATTCCAATTTAGGATATTTTCAATGTCATTTTTCTTCACCAAAAATTGATCACAGTTCCGAATGGCTGCCTCCAGGAGAACTCTGATAGAAAATGGTAAGCGTTCTAGGGAAAAAGGAGAAAGCATAATCAAAACAAATAAAAGCCATGAGACACCTTATCATAAGAACTATTTAAAGCCAATCTCTAAATAAACTTGATACAAGGCATTAGACTACTCCTCCAACAGGGAAAGAGGGTAAATTTAAACTGATTTCAACAGTTTAAAATATAACCATATCGAATGGGTTTAAAAGACATTCGGTACTAGAAAATACCCACAGACTAGGCAAAGATAAATATTATAGTTAATTTTTTCATAATAAATTATTGCCTTACCTTGGATTCCAATAATAGAGTTTCTCTTAAGTTACCATGAAAGAAGTCAGTCTAGGTATTTATTGTATTACGTTTTGGCAAGTAACACACAGAGTAATATTTCTTATGAAAACTATTGTTTAAGAAATGAGAAAATAACTTCTTTACAACTATTATAATTAAGATCAAAGTACAGTCATATATACCTTTTAATGGAAACACAAGCATAAACACCATAATGGGTTCGAGGATAAAACAATGGTAATTCCTGAAAAAACTATTTTGTTTATTTAAAAAAGAAATACTGTATCATCAATATTAATAACCAATATTATTTGGGAAAGACCAGAGTGCAAAGGTAGAAAAGCAGAGGATTTGGAATAAAAAAGACCTGTTTTTATCCAATTCTGGTACCCACAGTTGTTTTTTGATCATGTCATCGATGCTCCCTGGACCTCAGCTTCTTAGGACTTCTTACATTTTGTAAACATGACCTCACAGAGTTGTTATACAAATTAAATAATATATGTGCACAAATACTCTATATGCTATAAATGTTATATAAATGTCATATTTATATAATCAAAATTACTTAAAAACAGGCAACATAAGAAAGTGGTGTGTGTTTACGTGCTTAATCCAAGACCATTCAGGCATTTCTGCAACTCCCTCTTTCAACTCTCCTAAAGGCTAATTAATTACATAGCTTAATTATTATGCAAACAAGACTCTTGATTGCTGTGAGAACAATTACATCAAAGAACCATACGCCTACCATATCTTGAATCCTTCAATTTATTCAAATTAAAGAATTTCTTTCCTGGTTGTGCAGGATCCAAAGGCTCAATAAGGTGTGCAAATGGGTTGCTCATGATTCTTGATGGCCACGTGTCCCTAAAAAAAAAAAAAAAAGAAAACACTTAATTTCTACTCTCAAAGCTGGACCTCAGGAACCTGGATGGCTCAGTCAGTTAAGGGTCTGCCTTCAGCTTCCAGGGTCCTGGGATGGAGCTGTGAGTTGGGCTCCCTGCTCAGCAGAGAGCCTGCTTCTTCCTCTGCCCCTTCCCATGCTCATCCATGCTCATGCTCCTGCTCTCTCTAAAATAAATAAATAAAAATCTTAAAAAAAAAAAAAAAAAGCTGGATCTCATTTATTCTGAGGAGTGTTTGTCCTCTTTTTGGTACATATTCACTTCAATATATCACTTGGTACATATTCACTTCAAGATATCACTTATCTTTTCAACGTAGCAGGAAGGAGGGACATACAGAACTACAAGAATGATATCTTAGCAAAAAAATGGGCTTCTGTGAGGCTATTGTGAAAGCCTGCATTCAACTCTCAAGAGGTTATAAAATCCTAAACTTCTTTTGTCTTATGTCTATAACTTTCCAACCCTCTTCCACTGATAAGATATGTTTTGTCTCGGGGTAAATCCTCAGTATATGAAGAGACTTCTGAGCTGGACAGAAAGTAAAAGGTCCATAGTGGGTGACATGCAATTGTATAAACTTGAACTTGGGAAGTGAGGGCTTGGAAGCAGGTATTTTCTGTTGTAAGAGTCTCTGCAGCATCTAAAATAAATGTGTTAGTTTGAAGTCTTCCTGATTCACTTTTGCGTATGGTGTTAACAGAGCATTCACATTAGGTAATCTCTGTTACTGCGGTGGGGCATAAAGACGCAAACTTCCCAGATGTGTGCAGAGGAGACCCTCTACCCCAGCTTGGGGAAGGACTTAGCTATCTTTGTATAATTTTTAAAACAATTTTTAAAAGATTTTTATTTATTCATGAGAGACACAGAGAGAGAGGCAAAGACATAAGCAGAGGGAGAAGCAGGCTCCATGCAGGAAGCCCGATGTGGGACTTGATCCCAGGACTCCAGGATCACGCCCTGAGCCTAAGGAGACACTCAACCGCTGAGCCACCCAGGCGTCCCGATCCTTGTATAAATTATAAGCATGAACAAGGGAGGACACTGTTCCTGGCTTCCACCACATAGAGAAACAGAGGTTTCAAAAAACGTCACTGTACAACTCAGAGCAAAACACATTGGAGTAAGAGACAACTTCCTTTCCAGTCCTACCCCTTGGGCAAAAATCCTTCAACCAATCCATTGCCCAAGAGTCTTCTGAGATAAGAATAGTAATGTTTCTGGGCTGACTGGCTCAGTCAGTGGAGTGTAAGCGGGTCAGGAGCAGCTCTTGATCTCAGAGTTTTGGGTTCAAGCCCCATGTTGGATGTACAGATTACTTAAAAATAAAATCTTAAAAAAAACAAAAAACAAAAAAGAAAACAAAAAAACAGTAACATTTCCCCAATTAATCCGGGGGTTTTATGAATACTTAAATATTCAACATATTTTGGGGATGACTAATATGGTCAACATATTACTGTAAAATGAAAAAAATAACATGTGTAGGCATACCTCAGATAAATTGTGAGTTCAGTTCCCAACCACAATATGGCAAATATCATAATAATAGGAGTCAAATGAAGTTTTTGGCTTCCGAGTGCATATAAAAGTTATGTTCACACTCTACTGTAATCTATTAAGTGTACAACAGCATTATGTCTAAAAAAATGTACTTTAATAAAAAAAAACTTTATTGCTAGAAAATGCTAACCATCATCTGTGCGTTCAGTGAGTCATAACCACTGGCCATAGATTACCATACGATATATAATAATAAATGAATTTGAACATTATTACAACATGACACAGAGACCTGAAGTGAACAAATGCTGTTGGGAAAATAGTGCCAAGAGATTTGCTCAATGCAGGGTTGCTACAAACCTTCAATCTGTAAAAACCACAGTATTTGCAAAGCAAAAGCACAATAAAATGGAAGTATGCCTGTAAAGGAAATGACTGGGGGATAAAAAGTGACAGGTGGTTCTTGTCTCTGTAGACAGGCCCATTTCTTCAACAAAAACATAAAACAGAGGCACCTGGGTGGCTCAGTGATTGAGTGCCTTCGGCTCAGGGCGTGATCCCAGGGTTCTGGAATCGAGTCCTGCAAGGGGCTCCCCATGGGGAGACTGCCTCCCCCTCTGCCTCTGTCTCTCATGAATAAATAAATAAATAAAATCTTAAAAAAAAAACAGAGATTCCTGAGTCTCACCCCTAAGCTACTGAATTAGAATTGATGGGGGAGGTGGAGGTAAGCAGGAATCGCAGTGTTTGGTCTCCAGGTGTTTGTAACCAATGTTCAAGGTGAGAATCACGGCTGGACGCCGGAGTGCCAGGTGAGGAACGGACACTTAATTTAGGAGGCAGCAAAATCCCATGGCAGCTGTATGTTTGCCAGGCGGAGGGAATCACAATGAAATTGCCTTCACGGAGGGGAAGGGACCCAGCACCAGGCAGGCAGGGGCAGAGTGTGCCGGCTAAGGGGGCAGTGGCCCTTCGGCTCCAGCCCTGAGCTGCGTGCAGGGACTTAGCCTAGCCCGGTGTCGACAGATCATCCGATTTTTCAAGCAAGCCTGGCAGTCTGGATTTCTACATGACCTCTCCTGATTTAGAAATCTGGGTAACTAAAGGTTTCTTTACTTTTTAAATTTTTTTTTTTAAGATTTTATTCATGCGAGGCACAGGAGGAGAGGCAGGCCCCATGCAAGGAGCCCGATGTGGGACTCGATCCCAGGAATCTGGGATCATGCCCTGAGCCAAAGACAGCTGCTCAACCCGAGCCACGCAGGCGTCTCTAACTAAAGGTTTCTAAAAGGCTGTGTGGTTCTGCAGCGGGAAGACCACACGAACACACCTTGTGGGCCCTGTGCCACCCGCGGAGTGACCTTGGGGGGCAGAGGTTTTGGACCGGAGGGCAGCAGGGCTCCTGGAGGGATTACGGGAGGGAGGAGGCCAGAGGTGACCTGCGTGGGCCACTGGAGGGTGGCCGCTGCCACGGAAAAGCGGCGGATGGAACTGAAGAGGCAAAGGCTAGAGAGGGCGGCCTGGAGGGGGGGTGTTTCACCGAGTCGCCTCCTAGGAGGGGAGAGCGCAGTTAAGTGCCACACAGATGCCAGAGATCTGTTACTCATCCCCACTAAAGGGGGAGCCAGTCGGGAGGGGGAGAAAATCCCTATAAATACGCCCGTTTAGTAAGAGGTGAGCTCACCTGTCTGCAGAAGTTGCCAAATCCGTGGACTCGGAAACAAGACTAATAATTCCACTGACTGGAATTTTGAAGGTGTAAGTTGAAAAAGGCAATAATCCTATTCTCCCATTGATTTGCTGTCAGTTCCAATTCTTGACTTAGTGTTTCCACCCCAAACAGTATGAACTGCAAGAGTAAAACTGCCTGTGAAATGGATGGAGAGAAGGGTGTCTCCACAGAGGTTGTGGGACATGAGAGAACCTCTGTGGTGGGGGGCAGTGCTGGAGATCCTTGCAGAACCCGGCAGGGTGGGTCATTCCCATCTTCAAAAGCCTGGAGTCTCTGAATCACCCCTCTATCTGTGTCAAACCCTAAAGGGGCCAAGAGCTTCCATTTTGCCAAAATTCTATGGTTAAACCAATTGCTAAGTTGTACCCATACTGGCCATGATGCGGTGAGGAAGAAACGGGTCCATTTACCTCCCTGTAGCTTACAAACACCTGGGGCAGAATTTTGGGATCCTCACACAATCCCTGCTCCTCCCACTCCCCTACAAAGCCGGCCTGCACAGTTCCGAACAGATAAAGTGACCGCTACAGCTTTTATGGAAATGGCTTTGTGTAAAGTGCTCTACCATCTGCCTCACTTTTTCCTTAGAAACTAGGCAACTGGGGGATCCGTGGGCGGCTCAGCGGTTTAGCGCCTGCCTTTGGCAGAGGATGTGATCCTGGAGTCCCAGGATCGAGTCCCAGGATCGAGTCCCGCATCGGGCTCCCTGCATGGAGCCTGCTTCTCCCTCTGCCTGTGTGTCTGCCTCTCTTTCTCTGTGTCTCTCATGAATATATAAAATCTTAAGAAAAAAAAAGAGAAACTACGTAACTCTCATTTCACTATATTAATGAACCAAATTCTTTTTAAAATATTTTATTTATTTATTTATTCGAGAGAGAGAGAGACAGAGACAGAGACACAGGCGGAGGGAGAAGCAGGCTCCATGCAGGGAGCCTGACTTGGGACTCGATCTCCGGTCTCCAGGATCACGCCCTGGGCCTAAGGCAGACACTCAGGCCACCCAGGTGTCCCGTGAACCAAATTCTACTTGCAGAATTTAAAGAAGAAAGGAATCTGTCACTAGTTAGGACCGGCATATAAGTATCTGCATTGCGGTACAGAAATACCCAGTGCTTTATACCATCTTGTCTAATTTTGGCAACATCTCTGTAGGTTAAAGAGTATTATTATTTCCATTCTACAGTGGAGGAAACCGCAGCTCAGAGATGGAAGAACATGTTTGAGGACATACATCTAACCTAGTAAGAGGCGGAGAGCTGGGTTTTAAATCCTGGCTCTTTCCAGCCACCTCACGCCACCTCCCCTGGTGCAACAACTGCTGTTCTAAAGGGGGTGCTGGAGAGAGGTCACCAATCAACCCCACAGCTAAAAAAAGCCAGAAGAGACTCATGGGCCTGACAAATCTTACTGGGACTCAGTTCTGAATACTGCAGTTACCCCTCCTTCTTCCAAGGGTTACCCAGCACATTGGTCTGAGCTTGGCATTGTCACATGTCCCTTGCTACTCTTTACTGAGCCATAGGTGAGCAACAGCAGCTGTGTTTTGGTGACCAAAAACTGGTTTTGCTTCCAAGTTGGGAAACAGTCCTTTCATACCCCCTGGAGGGCTCTGGTAATCCTGCAATCCCTCCTAGGTTTCATTAATGCTATCATCACACCTTGTCTTAGATCGCTTTATAGGAACTCCCCATGCTTCAGCGATCCCAAGGGAAAGCTAAAAACTACCATATTCCAAGGCAGGTAGGAGGGAGAGATCTTTAGCTTGAGAACAGTCGACACCCAGAGAGAATCAAGGCATCATAAATGCTTCCCAGGTCTGCCTTCCTCGGCCAGAATCATACCCTATCCTCAAACCTCAAGTATTACTGCAAATCCTGCAGACTCTAAAACTACCCCTGGTCTGGTTTTATCTAAAAACCCAGCTAACTGCCCAGGGAGCCCTCCCTACTTCCCACATCTGCATAAAGCCCACACCTCATTGTCATTGTTTCAACTCCTTTCTTTTCTTATCCCTATCCTGCCTTCCTTCAGGTTCCTGCCTTTTTTGTTTTGTTTTGTTTTACCTAATCCCCATTCAATAGGAATAAAAGGAAGGCGTGAACAGAGTCACTGTGGATTTTTTGGGAGAGAGGTGTGTTATCTTAGTTATTTTCTTTTGGGGGGCTAGGAGAAGGGTTAGTAGTATGCATGGAAATACGCATGGGTGCTACCTTTTCTGTTCCACAGAATAAGATAGTATTGCATGGAGGCCAAGAAAAAAAAAGAAGTTTTTAAAAATAAGAAAGTTAAGAAGGGGAAATTATGTCTCGTAAGCAGTGATGTTGGAGCTCATTTGGAGCTTGTGGTTCATGAATACTTGTGTTCATTACAGTAGGATGGCTAAACATTCGCCCTGGCCTTTGAATCAAGTAGGACATGTGAACAGTTCTTAAACAGAAGGAATTTAAAAAAAGACATTTGCACTGTATTTGAAGCCCTTCCCTACACCTAGCTCACACTCTTAAAATCAAGAGAATTATTTGGTTGAGAAACACTGTCTTTCAAAGCTAAACTATCCTGAAATACCAGCTGGGTGACTTGTACAATGTCATGATGCCCTCAGGTACATCTTGTACACAGATGCACAGAAGAGTGGGAGTGGGGAAAGAGTGCCGAACACCAGATTTTTAAAGTAAATTACTAAAAACGCTAAACATTAGGCAAAGGCAGACAGATCTGAGACGTTTAACAACTGAACCATGCTGTTAGTAAAGAAGTTGCAGGGAGATCAGAGCTGTGGTTCCTCCCAACCACAGTCTTGCTGCCAACCAACCTTTGGTCGCAATGTTGGACACCTGCAAATGACTCGGACACCATCATTTGTGCATATGTGGCAGGGCATTAACCCATTCCCCACCCCATACCCTCAGGACACTTTGTCCTAGATGCTAATGGAGCTGATGAGACAGAATGAGAGAATGCTGAGCCTTCTGGAAAGAACCTTAGAGATGCTATAGCATTTTCCTGACCAGGAAACAGAGATCCCCTAGAAGGAAAGTGGGGTCACTAGGTTTATGAGGGGTAGACCTAGGAAGAAAATACAGCTGATTTTCTCTCAAGTGAAATGCAAACTTCTGGCAGAGGAAAAAAGAATGCTTAAAATCCTTCAAAAGTAAAGTTGAGAAAAGTACAACTTAAGCACTTTCACGTATCACACACTACATATCACATTCTGCTGGCACTTTTGGGAGCTAGGTCTCTAATCATTGACTGAGCCTTCCATGTGGTTCAGATTTCCCGGGAACTGACTGACAGCTAAACTTTGGGAAAACAAAAACAAACAAAAATAATAAACTTTGGGAAAACAACTTAGAGCTAGGGCTAAGTTTTTAACAAGTTGCCCTGGGTGACTGAATTTATTCTGAGAGGCAGAGTAAGGGCAAATAAATTTTATTGATATAAATATCAAAGATACAATTCCTTACTCAGATGCAACGTAAGAAATGTGAGCAAAGGGACACCTGGGTGACTCAGAGGTTGAGCATCCACCTTTGGCTCAGGGCATGATCCTGGGGTGCTGGGATTGAGAATCCTGCATGGGCTCACCATGGGGAGCCTGCTTCTCCCTCTGCCTATGTCTCTGCCTTTCTCTGTGTCTCTCATGAACAAATAAATAAAATCTTTAAAAAAGATGTGAGCAAAGACTCACATTAAGTAATAAAATGAAATAGAAAAAGTTGCAAATAATAGATGTACTAGATCCAATTTAAAAACTTTAAGACTATTAGTATATATTCATTCATACACACACACACACACACCATTGTATATGTTAATGAATACAAAAGAAAGATCTAGAATAAAGTTAACATTGATTATCCCTAAATACAAGAATACATTGTGTAAAGGGCAGGACCAGTGGGAAGGACTTTCAACCTCTGAATAGAATCCAAGTTCTGTTTTTTGTAAGCATGATTTCGTTTGTTATTTACTTTTTAAAAAGCTGAAGCAGTCGTTTTCAATTTCCTGACATAAATACCTATAGAGGATATTTCATCAGGAAGAAATAGTATCTAGAAATGAAAACTTGACTTCTTGGGCGGTATCTTTTAAAAGGAAGACGGAACAGTTCATAAAGTTCCTGAACCACAGTATACAGTTCTTTATTTAATAATGTCTGATGAGGGGCAGCCTGGGTGGCTCGCAGTTTAGCGCCGCCTTTGGCCCAAGCCATGATCCTGGAGACCTGGGATCGAGTCCCTCATAGGGCTCCCTGCATGGAGCCTGCTTCTCCCTCTGCCTGTGTCTCTGCCTCTCTCTCTCTCACTCTCTCTCTCTCTCTGTGTGTCTTTCATGAATAAATAAATAAAATCTTAAAATCAAAATGTCTGATGAGGATTTATTGAAAAAGTAAATATGTTACTATTATTCTTTAGAGAAACCCACTCTGCTCCCCAAACTACGACCTTCATCATCCACTGATGCAGTGCAATGGTTCTTTTTTTTTTTAATTTATTTTTATTTATTTATGATAGAGAGAGAGAGAGAGGCAGAGACACAGGCAGAGGGAGAAGCAGGCTCCATGCCGGGCGCCCGACGCAAGACTCGATCCCAGGACTCCAGGATTGCGCCCTGGGCCAAAGGCAGGTGCAAAACCGCTGAGCCACCCAGGGATTCCCCCAGTGCAATGGTTCTGAAGAGAATCCATGAATGGTTTTTATTTCACTTTGGATAGACCATTTGAATACTTCCTACAGGCTTATCAATCTAAGCGGGACCCCTTCCTTCTCACCACCTTCTCCTACCCCCTCTCCCCCACCCCTCTCTGCCAACAATCCTAGCAGGAGACCAAACCTGCTGCAGAACCTTTTCTTTTTGGCTGATGATAACTTCAAAAATATTACACTAAGAAACAGATGATCATTACAGAAAAATTAGAAAATGCAGATAAACAAAAGTCACCACTGAAGTTTGAAGTTTCAGCTAACACAACTTTTAAATATATTAGGATTTCTTTAAAAAATGGGTTCGACCTCACATTGTTTTGTAAATGGCTTTTTTTCACTCAGCAATCTATCAGGCCATCTGTGGTATTTTAGATCTTTTAACTGCACTATAAACATCTATCATTCAGATATACAACAATTTACTTAAATCTCTTATTATTAAAATACTTAGTTTGTTTCCAAGTATTAACATTCAAACAATGCTGCAACCTTTGTACACTCTCCTTGGAGTATGTCCTCAATCCATTTCCTTAATAGAAATTCCTAGCTTTTGGTTCCTAGAAGCAGGACAGCTGGGTGAAAGGATTTGCATGTCTCCGTCCCATTAAACATCACCATGTGGCCAGGAAAGGCTGTGCCAATTTATGGCTCTTCTCGGAGGCAGGGAATGGAAGTGCCTCAACCAGGCAACATGATTCTTTTTCTTTACTTTTTGCCAAATTAAGAGATTAAAAAGCTAATCTTGGGCGTTTCTTTAATTTCTAGTAAAGGTGGATACTTTTCATCTCTCTTCCTCTGTCATGTGACTTCATGTGAATTTCTTTTGTAAACTATCTGCCAGACAGGCCAAACCCAGTGACACTCAGATGGCCTCCGGTGACCGAATGTTCTCATCTCTGAGGGAGACTTACTGAGCTATTAATGTGGATAAGAACCGGCTCTGTAACCCTGTAGAGGCAAGACAGCCCATCAAATATGATGAAGCCCTCAAATCTTTAGGCAGTTTGACTCCATGCTGAGGTACGTCATGAACCTAGCGGGTTATATAGCAAGGTAAGCGGCCCCTTTAGCTTGAATCACAGGCAAAATCCCCATTCGGATCAGTGGGCTTTGCTACCTGTTACTCTGACTGAACTCCCAAGCCCAGGCAGCAATCCTACAGATGGGTTTTGATATGGGAAATAAAAGCAGAGGAAAAATTATTAAATTTCCTTACTATCTAGGCCCATTAACAAGTCCTTGAAACAGAGTGACCTTCCTCTAGGGACACAGCTGCCTCGATGTTAATACTTAGCTAAGGGCAAAAGGCAATCTTAGTCTGACCTCCCAGGACCCTGTAAGTCTACTTTAACATATAAAACTTCCTTTGGAAATTTCCTTTATCTCTACCCACCCCTATACATGTTGGCAATCATCCTCCAATCATGACCCACGTTATTTATACATCTGAAGGGTCTCATGACTGAGGGTTTACTAAACAATAATAAATGACCTTTCCCAACAATAGATAAGCCCCCCTCAGGATCCTGGAAACCTTGTTTCTAAAGTACCTGGAAGGCTTAAGCTATCCCTAACCCCCTTCCAACTTGAAAGTCTATAATGGGCGAATCCTCATGCCCCTACCTGTTCTGCCCACAGGTCCTGTCCCTGTGCTTTAATAAAACCACCTTTTTGCACCAAAGACATCTCAAGAATTCTTTCTTGGTCATCAGCTTTGAACCCTAACATCTTTCCTACATCAGGTTTTGTCTGGGAGACTGAGTACAGAGCATGGGCAGCACACTGCTAAACCACCCCTCTTGCTAGAACATCTCAGACCATACACCCTGCTGGCAGTGAATGCCACACCATGATGCTTATTTGGCACAGCCAGATTTGTAGAAATGCGTGGAAAGGTCAACAGACTTTAACTAAATGCCAGTGATCACATACGGTAAGATTCATCTCTTCAAGTTACTTTCCAGCCTTTGGAGTATATAAATCCAGTATTTAGCTGCTTCTGTTATCAGGGTTGAATCCCCTCAGGTTACCTTATGATAGAGAAAGAGGCATAGACATGAATGGGCCCCACAACCAACCACATGACTTCCATACACCAGCAGGAAGGAGCAGAGAAGAGTAAGCCTGAGCAGCGGAACTCCTGCCAGTAATGGGGTGGGGAAGATAGAGGTTTTGTTTATTTTTGGGAGTTGGGAGTGTGCATATCAGTTTCCAGGACAGCTTGCATAGTTTTAAAGAGTTTGCAGGTAGTTAGTTAAGAATGGTCTAAAGTGCAGGCAATATATCTGCCAAATTGTTTATTTATTTAAGATTTCTAAAGACACACAGTGGATTTTTAAAATCTCTACAAACAACAGAAATAGGTTTCTTTTGTATTTCATGTGGTTTACCCATCTCTCTTCTCACGTTTTCCTAAATATACCCATCCTGAATTTTCACAGCTTCCAACTCTAAAGTTAATGTCACTACATCTCTAGAGTTCACTTCAGTTCACTATAAGGATTAGCTGTGCTTCGTTTCTTTTCTGCTTAAAGAGAAATTAATTGGCTCCACTTCCCAAACTGACTGTTGTATATCTAAACATCATGCTACTTATAAACAACTTTTTGTCAAAAGTGAGATTCCAAGGATGTCTATGTAAGCATAAATAAGTCTGAGGTCGGAACCATTCAGGCCAGCAAACCATCATGGCTTGAAAACTGGATTTTTTCACAAAGTGGAGAACTAGAAAGATTAGTTCTTTGCTTTATTTGATGTAGTTACATCTGGAAAACCGGAATAACTAAATATTTCTGGATTTTCCCAGAGATGAGGTCACCTCTTTGATCATGTCAGCTATTTGTAAAAGAAATTAAACACACACACACACACTCTTAAATGGGATGCTTATAACTGAAAACATTTTGAATAAAAAGCCCTAAGAATAACTGTCTATTTTGGGACTAGTGCAGAAGGAGGGTCTTGCAGAAAGGAATGGCTTTATAACAATATAACCAAATCTATTAACACAGTTCTCTTGAGCACTAATTATATGCAATGTGCACTCTATGCTGTAAACATGAATAAGACTCTGCCTTCTGTATCAGAAAGTTTTGCCATTACATAGTAACTTGTGGGTTTTCTGCTAAAATTTTAAATTATCAATTTTCATTTATTCTTTTGTGTTAACCTGGACTGGACTGGACAACTGACCAGAAGGCTCCACATAGAGTCCTAGATTTTTAAAAAGAGCTAGAACAGTTTTGAAATGATTGAGCTCCATTTTGAAATGAGCCGTATAACTTTCTGTGCCTCAGTTTCTCAATCTATAACATAAGTTTAGTTGTCCCTAATAGTGAAAAAATTCTATGATTCATTCATTCAAGTATTCAATGCATATTTATATTAATCACCTAACACGCGCCAAGAACTATTTTAGGCAGTGGGGATACACCCAGAAACAAAAGTGACAAAGTTGCCTGCCCTTGCAGTGCTTTCCTGAGGAGGGAGGCAGACTACACAACTCAATAAATATACAAACAGAATGTCAGATGGTGACTAGATCTATGGATAAGCAGGATGAGGGCAGTAGGGACTGTTGGGCTGCAAAGGACATCGGGAGATCAAAGGAGGTCTCACCAATTTGGAGCCACTTGGACCAGAGTCAAGGAAGTGAGGGGACCAGCTATAGACAATCCGGAGGAGGGGTGAGATCATGTGCAAAGGCCCTGAGGTGGTTCTGAGGAAGGCAAGGAAGCCAGAGTAAGATGCTTGACGACAGAAAAGGAGGAGACAAGGTGAGGAAGCAGCAGAATTGGCCACTGTAGGAACTGTGATGAAAGACGAAATACAGGAACGCCTGGGTGGCTCAGCAGTTGAGTGTCTGCCTTTGGCTCAGGGAGTGATCCCGGAATCCGGGATCAAGTCCCACATCAGGCTCCTTGCAGGGAGCCTCCTTCTCCCTCAGCCTATGCCTTTGCTTCTCTCTCTCTCTGTGTCTCTCATGAATAAATCAATAAAATCTTTAAAAAAATAAAGACAAATACCCACCATTTGCTTTGATGTGGATGGAACTGGAGGGTATTATGCTGAGTGAAATAAGTCAATCGGAGAAGGACAAACATGGTCTCATTCATTTGGGGAATATAAAAAATAGTGAAAGGGAATAAAGGGGAAAGGAGAAAAAATGAGTGGGAAATATCAGAAAGGGAGACAGAACATGAGACTCCTACCTCTGGGAAACGAACCAGGGGTGGTGGAAGGGGAGGTGGGCGGGGGGTGGGGGTGACCGGGTGACGGGCACTGAGGGGAGCACTTGATGGGATGAGCACTGGGTGTTATTCTATATGTTGGCAAATTGAACACCAATAAAAAATAAATTTAAAAAAAAAGGAAAACAAACTATAAAGTAGTGTTCTAGCTTTACACTTGGTTTAAATTGCAGATTTCCAACATCGGAATTTGTTATGAAACAAAGTCATGCCGTGAAAATACTAGACTGCATTTAAAAAGTAGCTACTTCCTGATTTCTAACCCTTCTGTTTCCTTGGACTTCATTATTAAGTAACACTGGAAATTTTTAGGATGTAACACAAAAATGATCATGACTCACTCGGCAGATGTATGCAGCCACTGCCAAAGGCCACAGTCAAGATTTGAGGGACAGGGGCCATGGCCACCACACTGTCTGACTGGACATCTCCTGTCTCATTAAGACTCCCAGTTCCAGGCTGGCTAGCCAAGACAGCAATTGCCAAAAGAGAAAGGCTTACCCGACACATCCTTTAAGCTCATTTTAAGCTAACTGCAGTAGCACACACTCAGAAGAACAGAAATAGTTTTAATTTTGGATATCACTGTGGGCTAATAAAGCAGTTTCACGAAAAGTCTCATGAACTTCAGAATTTATAATTCTAGAGATGCACCGAGAAAAGAAAGTCATCGTGGGGCCAGAAAGGAAAGGAAGAAACAGGGCAGGGCTCCCGCAAGCATCCTGACTCAGTCCTTGGCTCCTTCTCAGAATGTGGGTCCCTGACCCTGCAGCAACCCACAGTTATCGGTGGGACTTCAAAAATGACACTTGCAGACACCACAGAAATGACATCTGCACAACCACGTCCTATTGCATCTAGCTTTTGAGAGCAGGAAGAGTGGGGTAGGAGCAGACAACTGTGTTAAAAGCATTATGTAATAGGCCTAATCAATATCCACTGTTTAAGAAAACTGCATGATTTCCTCAAGCTTCTGAACTAATTTTGTAGATGCTTGGTAGTGAACTTTTCTAACTCGAATTTGAGGAATTAGAAACAGCATCACCACGAAAGACAGGGTGTCAGGCTGCCAGGGTCTCATAGGGCAGCATTTATCTCCACGAAATCACCAAGTTTCTGAGATCATCTATCCCCACCCACCTCAGAATTGCTGGGACTGGATAGAAGGATGACTCATGCTAGTAGAGCTCCCAGACGCTTGATGTATAAACCCATTAGTTACTGATTTTCCAAAAGAAAGGTAACTGCTGGGAGGACCCAGTGTTCCTGTGTTGCGAGCACCAGGTTCTTCTCCCATGGCAGTATGGCGACATGGTTAGGAGCTGGATATCTAAAATTAGACTGCAAGCTTGCTGAGAGGGATAATGGACTGGAATTCAAAATCCAGTCCATCAGATTCCAGAGCCTACCTGTGAAGCAGCACTGGCGGAGTTCCATCTCAGCGGCTCACACAGTGACATGGCATATGCAACTGCCACTTCATTGCATCATAGATGTGACAAGTAATGAAACAGCACTAAACATATCTGGTACTAAGCCTCTCTGGATGGTCTAAGAGAAGGGATGTAGGTTCATATCTTACATGTGACATTTATAAACCACTGGGATAAAGGGATACCCAGTCACACACAGACTGGGTAGTAGCTAATGACAGTATCATAAGACCCATGCTACAGCAGTGGTGATGATGACAGAGAATCCTCTAGGGAGAGCAGCTAATCCAGCCTGGGACTGGGGGCAGGAAGGCCTCCGGGGCAGATAACACCATCTATGCGCCTCCCAGAACTACATTGAGGGAGTCATGAAAAAATATTCTGGGCAGAGAAAAGAGCACAAGTGAAAGAAGGCATGAAAGTGTGACCCTGTGGGAGCCATAAAGGATCCCCAGGTGGATCAAGTACATAGGATGCATGTGGGAAGAGCTAGGAGAGGAGGGAAGCGGGAAGGGCAGGGTCTACATCCTCAGAGGCTTCACAACAAGGTTCAGATAGACCCTGAGGACAGGAGGCACCATTAATGAATTCTAGGCTGAACTTTTAAATACCTGATTTGATTTTCTGAGAAAACTCAGGGAGTCACAGTGCCTGACTCAGGGGGAGGATGCTGACTGGTGTTGTGGAGGCAGGTTATAGTGCTATTACAGTCACCGAGTCAGAAAAAAAGGTCAGAGGCAATAGATGCCAGTGAGAGTTAAGGCACAATGGACTGAGGATGAGAGATGAAGAAGAGGTGTAGGACAGCTCCTTACATGCCTCATTTGGGCCAACTGACAGAGCCAATGACTGAGAATGGAGTCATGATATTGATTTTTGCTATGGTGACTTTGGGATGAAGATGCCCAGCAGGCAGCTGGGTCTGGAGCTTGGGAGCGCTAGGTTGAGAAAGTTCAGAAGAACGGCAGCAATGCGTTGGCACTATGCCATGAGTGCTAAATCAGTTCATAAGCACAAAGCTGGCAACATGTGCTGAGTGCCACTGGGATGCCAGCCACCTCGGCCACGTTGTCTAACGTGTGATCCATTAGCGACCCTATGAGAAAGGCATCACCATCCCATCTTACAGGTAGGAAGACTGAGGATTAGAGGCATTCAGTAACCTGCCCAGGGCTTGTGGCTGGTTAAGTGGCCAACCTTGGAGTCAAACCCAGGCCCGGAATACAAAAACCCAAATTAACCAAATAGATTTAAAAACTGAAATCTCATATTAAAACAATCTTCACACTCTAAGGTACATATATTAAGACTAGAGGATCAACCTCTATTTCTCCTAAAATATCCTTGATTTTGGCAAAATCTGCATGATAGTTAACTTTGAAAGGATTAGTTGATGTCTGTAATACAGACAATGCCAGCCTTTAAAATGCAACTGATCATGCACCAGGGGGACTCAGTCAGGTAAGGGTCCAACTTTTGATCTTTGCTCAGGTCTTGATCTCAGGGTTGGGGTTCAAGCCCCATGTTGGGTTCCATGCTGGATGTGGAGCCTCCTTAAAAAAAAAAAATGGAACTGATTCCTTCACGTAGCAAATAAGGCTTTTATGAAACTTACCACTCTTAAAACCATCCTGAGGCTGGTCTTTATCTCCCTACTACTACAGAACTGTTTCAGTGACTCTTCTAGCATAGCTCTTGCATATAGCAGACTGTCAGCAATGATTTATTCATCTCTCCTCTTCTCAGCCAAAAATTCAGACCTGGTGATCATGTAGGAGGATACTACTCTTAGACTGTCAAACCTCCTTAATGAACAAGGTATATGTTGCTTTGTAATTTTATAATAACGGTCATAAAAGGATGATGAGGATAAGGAATAATTAAGTCTTCCATATACATCTGTTTGAGCGAGAGATCAGGCAAGTTACATTATCCAGAGAGGGGCTTGCCCAGAGTTCTCAAGTCAGGAAAAGACAATGAGAGAGAACCACATCAGCATTTATGCAAAAGAGCCTAGCTAATTCATCAGAAGGTGGATTAATTCTTACAACAAAAGACTGAGGGAGAACCTAAGGAATCTGAGAGACGATGATTGGTTCAGAAAGTATGAGATCACTTTAGTAGTTCTTTGGCATTAAAAGATACATACTTACCTCAACAACCTGGTCTGTCTCCCAAAGACATACACTATTGAAAAAGTTTCCTATCTTTGCATGTTTGCAATATCTAACCCCAAAGCCCTTTGGTTTCCAATTCACATTTAAAACAGAGTCCAGCACTTATTGCCTTAGGCAAGATACCTTCCATCTCCCTAACCCTACATTTACTTCTTTGCAGATTTAAAGTAACAATACCTGCCCTGCCCTGCCCTGCCCTGCTCACCAGGGCTGCTGTGATAAACATGGGAATAGGCAAAAGCAGTGTACACTGGGAACTCTATACCTGTGAGCTACCATTATTCATGAGATTGATATCAACTTGCTTCATGGGGCATGTGGGTCCTACGTGTAGCCTATTTTTTTACTAAAGATGTAAATCTACATTTTAAAATACAATGGATATTCTAAAACTGGAGTAAAAAAATATTTTAAAACCAGAGAAGAGCTACAGGCTCTTCATATATATATGAAAAAGTGACAACAGACCGTTAATACAAATTATTTTACTCAAAAAAAGTTGCCTTTCTATATTGGCTCAAATTGAAAATTCTTTTCATCAACAATTCTTTAAAATCTTTGAAAATCCCTACAGATGAGGGAGCCTGGGTGGCTCAGTTGGTTAAACCTCAGACTCTTGATTTTGATTCAGGTCATGATCTCAGGGTCCTGGGGTGGAGCCCCACATTGTAGAGTCTGCTTATCCCTCTCTCTGCTCCTCCCCCTGCTCATGTGTGTGCTCTCTCTCTCAAATAAGTAAAATCTGTTAAAAAATCAAATCAAATCAAATCTTTGCAGGTGAGATAAAATGTTCTTGGTCCTAGGCTATATCTCAACATTTTTCTTTTAATGTGATGAGTTTCTTTTATAATAAAAAATTTTCATCAATGAATTTCAGTCAAATTAATTTAGCATACATTTCTGAGTGTTTCTCTGCATTGAGCATTGCTAAGTACCACTGAAGAGAGGGAGATCAGGAAAACACTCCTTATTTTATAAGAACAGTACCATCGAGCAAGGAGACTACGATAAGCACACAGATAACTATAGTATGATAAGGGTCATAAGGAAGATCTCTGGGGCACCTCAGTCAGTGGCTTCAGTGGTTGGGCACCTGCCTTTACATTGGGCTTCCCACAGGGAGCCTGCTTCTCCCTCTGCCTGTGTCTCTGCTTCTCTCTCTATGTCTCTCATGAATAAATAAAATCTTAAAGAAAAAAAAAAGGAAGATATCTGGAAAGAGATAGCTACCGCCAGGGGAATTGAGAAAGGCTATAGAAAGAATTGGGAGAAGGAATGAGGGCAGATGGCTTTCGACTCTTAGGCAGAGAGAAGGATGAATGCAAGAGCAGGGAAGCAGGACAACAAGCAAGTCCGCAAGGGCTGTGCAGGTGTTCAACTGGGCTAACATAAGGGTAGAATATAAAGATTTTTGCCCCAGCATCAGTGCATGCTTTTTACTAAAAAGACACAATAAAGAATAATTTTTTGTTACTTTATACAGTTGAAAAGAAGATGCTAACTCCTGGAAGAGGGAAGAAAAGAAGTGAATTTGGGGAAAGGTATAGATGAAACACAATTGGCCAAATGTTCATAATTGCTGAAGCTGGTGGTGTATACTCTCTACTTCTTTGTATGTCTGAAATTTTCCATTAAAATTAGCTAAAAAAGAGGGGCACCTGAGTGGCTTAGCTGGTTAAGTGTCTGACTTTTGATCTCAGCCCAGGTCTTGATCTCAGGGTTTTGAGTTCAAGCCCCACCCCCCCCACCCCCAAGCTAAAAAAGAAACGAAGGCCACTCAATCTAGGAAGATGGTCAGCTGATAGCCTCTCAGGTAATGGCACTGATCCTATGAACTTTCTAACCTGTGGGTCAACTGGAGGGAGGAGGGGCTGAAGTTGGAGCCAACTCCACAGGGAAGGGGACAAGGCACAATGTGACTACGGTCTGTCAGCCTGCCCATTTTCGGTTCCCCATTGCCTCTTGCCCCATACTTATTTCTCTCCTTCCCACTGGGAGAAAGGGAGCACGCAGGGGTCAGGAGTAACTGAGTCTAAGAGAAATGAAGGCAACTGGGTTGTCCCCCATGTACAAGTAACTGGGTGATTGTTTTCAGTCTTATCAAATTTAATAGGTGTTCAAATTTAGTGAGTCTATCAAATTTAATATGTGTTTAATACGTGCTAGAAAATACTGATAAGCAAAGTGAAGAAAATGAAAAAACCAACTGTACCCCACCACCAAGAGAAAACTATTCAGTGTTTGGCATATCCTTCACCTTTGTCCATATGCGCACACGTGTGTGTGTACACAGGCTTTCTCCATAAAAACAGGGGCACAGAAAAATAGTCTTTGGTAACACGGTTTTAAGTGTAAAAGCTGTACTTCATGATATTTCATGAAACAATATTTTACAACACTAGTTTAAGGGCCACATAATAGTCTATTAAAGAATACTAATCTTGTACCCTTGGACAGGTGGTTCAGTTGTTTAATAAAATGGTTTGATCTGGCCTTTCTCCCAGTATTATTTTGAATTAATATATACTAGTATATACACTAGTTCAGAATTGTGATATGCCACTTAAAATAATTTATTAGGGGAGAAGGGGTGGTGGTAACATTCTTACCAGAAATAATCCTATTTTCCTTTAAGAAGTATAGGTTGTTGGGATTTTCGTTTTTTTGTTTTATTTTTGGTTGTAAAAGCAATACATGAATTTGCAGGGTAGGCAAACACACAGTATTACAAAGAGTAATAAGTAATAATTCCCATCTTTCTTCAACCCCATTTCACTGCCTAGAACTGCCTACTGGTAATAGCTTGGCATCTCTGTCTTCCAAACATTCATAAGGCTATTTTAAATACATGGAAAAATCCTCACACAGCCACATATCTTAGGTACATATGTAGGTATACAAACATGGACGTATACCTATATACAATGTACATGTACAGTGTATATAATATAAATACATATAATGAGGATTTCCTTTTTTTTTAACGCTTTTGCCCATCTCCCTGGAATCAGAATAGCTAATAGAAGCACCACTGATTCCTGCAGAACATCAAAAATTCACATGCTGACTTAGTCTGCCCAGCATAATGTCTGAGATGGCTCCTGAGAGGCAGCTGGGAATAAATATACCCTCCCCTACTCACCATCCATGGTTGTGTCCTCAACATGTGAACATTCTTGGCCTTTATTTAAACAACCTACTATGGATTCTTTTTCAATCAATTCCAAATACTTTGCAGTTGCCACTTCTAGCTATAACCGTCTTCAAGTATCAAATCTGTGGTATTTATGGATAAAGTTCTATAGAAGTCCTTTTCCATGCAATTACCTCCTAGAAGCCCAGATCCTGTTCTGACATTCTAAGATAGGTCTGCAAACTATGGCCTAGCCCCTGTTTTTGTAAATAAAGTTTTATTGGAACCCAGCTGTGCCCATTCATTTGCATACTGTCTCTGGTTGTTTTCACACTACAATAGCAGAGCTGAATAGCTGCAACTACTGTAAGCCCACAAAGCCTAAAGAAAAGTTTGCTGATTCATGTTCTAGGATATGGTAAAAAAATCAGACTTTTTTCCCTATCCAAAGTTCTGGAGGAATTGAATCACATACCCCATATTCAATGTCTTTGTCCAGGCTAGAGAGTTTATTTTTTGTTATTATTATTTTTAAAGATATTTACTTATTTGAGAGAGAAGGTGTGCACAAGTGGTGGGGGGGGTGGGTAGAGGGAGAGGGAGAAGCAGGCTCCCTGCTGAGCCAGAAGCGCAAGGAAGGACTCCAATTCCAGGACCTAGAGACCATATAAGTCAGAGGTTTAACTGACTGAGCCACCCCAGCACACCTAAAGAGTTTATTTTTTAAAAAAAACAGGTGACCCTTGAACAACAGGGGTTTGAACTGCATGGGTCCACCTATCTAAAAATAGTTTTCAATAAAGTATAGTAAAGTAAATGTATTTTCCTTATGATTTTCTTCACATTTTATTTTCTCTAGCTTTATTAGAAGAATGCAGCATACACATATAATATACAAAACATGCACTAGTTGTTTATATTTTTGGTAAGGCTTCTGATCAGCAGTAGGCTATCAGCAGTTAAGTTCTGGGGGAAATCAAAAGTTGTACTTGGATTTTCTACTGCGCAGGCGGTCAGTATCCCTAACCTTCAGGTTGTTCAAAGGTAAACTATACAAACCCTGGCTCTGACAGTAACAATGATGTGGTGGTAAATGTTTAACCACTTGCTCTCTGGGGTGGGGGAGCCCTGGATTATACACCATTTGCTGATTTCCATGGCATGAATAGTCTCATAATGGTTAACTTCAAGCTAAAAAAAATGTGATGCCATTGAACATGGAGTTGGGAAGAGAGGCAAACAAATGCTAGTGCAAAGTTGTTCAGTAAACCACTGACTCCTTGGACATCAGTGGCCCAAACACCTACTTTAAAGATGAAGACACCGAGGCCCAGATAAGTGTCTTGCCCAAGACTGTCCCAGTGACTGGACTCAGGCTGGAGCTCCTTTCCAGTAGTCTGGCTGCCCCCCAGGGAGTCACTTCCTCTGTAAAAGGAAAAACAGAAGAAGGAAGGCATAGGAAGTTCTTTGCTAGGCACATGGCAATAAATGTTGATTTTATCATTATCTTCACGGTTTGGGACTGTGTCTTTCTCAGCATGTGCTTTGAAGAACATGTCTGGTAGGGGTAGTGTTCTTTGCACAGGACCAGGTCTCACGTGAACACTCAACAGTGGACTGTCTTCTTTAACCAGCAGGCACCTAAGCTACCAGACTATAAACTCCAGAAGGACAGGGACTGCTTCTGTTTGTGCTCACTACTTTCCCCCAGTATCCAATACAGAACTGGGCGCTTGGTAGACCCGTCAATAAATATGTACTGAAGGGATAAAGGAATGAGATCCCACCATCAAAGTGGAGCTTTACTCCAAGAACACAGCAGGTGTGCAAAGGTTACACCCCATTCCCTTCTCACATCTGTGGCCAGGGCAGCAACAGATGACTGTGTTTGCAATATTTCTCAACTATCAGCTCCAGCCCAAGCTGCTTCAGCAGGACAGGAGAGGCTCTGTGGATGCAGGAGCAAAAGGGAGGGCCAAGTTAGGGAATCATTTTCCTCTGGTATATATATATGTATGTAATTTCTATCTGGAACTTGTTTTAACAAAGCATGAAGCCAAGAATATAAACCAGTGAGGGATCCCACTTATCACACTCCAGGATGAAGAACATTGCTTTCTGGTAGGGCCTGAGGCAGGGCTATTCCAGGTGGCACACTTCTAATACTGGAAAGTGAAAGAGCACCAAGATTGGGGAATCCTAATAGCCCAATAAACTCAAGGCAACCCAAGTACAAACAGCAATGAACCCGTAGGAAAGGAAGGCAATGATCTTTTGGAAATGACTTTTTGACTACTTGGTAACTCTTGCACAAAACCCTACACACTTGGCATGGTACTCTTGGTTACTCCTCTGAACCCACAGGTCCTGTTTGCCACATCACTGCCGCCGCAATCCGGGTGCACGGATAGATCAACTCTGTGGGCATAGAAACTACCGAAGCCATCTGTGAGCCTTGCTGAGTTTTCAGAAGGCCACTGGGGCTCATCATCTCTTATGGAGGGGACCTAGTACATAGTTTCCAAGGCAAGATCAAGCTTGGCTCCAAATTCCAGAGGCTAACATTGTCCATGCATAGGGCGGTATGTGTTTCCATTTAGAGCAAGCATCCCAAACAAGAAGCAGGGCCAATGACTTAAGTCTCCAAAGCATTTCCTACACCAGTAGTTTCCAAAGTGTGGTGCAGGAACCCTAGATATCCACAAGGTCAAAACAACTTTCATAATAATACCAAGATGCAATTTGCCTTTTTCCCTGTCACCTGTCCAGAAGTATACAGTGGATACTTCTGACGTGTGTACATGATGTGATATTGCAAGACTTGAACGCAGATATAAGAATCCAGCTGCCTTCCGTTAAAACTGACATTAAAGAGACTCGCAAAAATATAAAACAAGGCCCCTCTCCTCGCTAACACCGTTTTGGAAAATATGGATATTTTCGTAAAATGTTAATATATAATAAGTCCGCTATCTAAAAAATGATTAAATATAGTAAAATTTTGATTTATATATACATATATATAAGTTTCCTTTTTTAAAGATTTTATTTGTTTATTCACGAGAGACACAGAGAGAGAGAGGCAGAGACACAGGCAGAGGGAGAAGCAGGCTCCATGCAGGGAGCCCGATGCGGGACTCGATCCCAGGACTCTGTGGGACGAAGGCAGGCGCTCAACCGCTGAGCCACCCAGGGGTCCCTATACCGTAAATTAAAAAAAAAATAAATATAACCCGCATAAACAAAAGCTCCTTGGTATGTGAATCTTTAAGCGTGCAAAGGGGTTGCTGAGCCCCCCAAAAGTTTGAGAACTGCTGTCCTAAAGGCTGTGAGGAGGGTTCCGGGCTTGCAGAACGACGTGCCACTCTGAGGTCTGGCTGACTTGGGCAAGGCAGCCCACGCTCCTTCCGGGATCTCTGCCCCCCACCCCCCCACGGCCCCCCACGGCCCCCCGACCACCGGCGCCGACTCCCCGCCTGCGGGCTCTGGGCGCGCGTGTCCCTCTCCCGCCCGCGCGCGCGGGGGCAGCCCGGTGGGGTCAGGACTCGCGGGGGCGGCCCGGGAGCCCGGGAGCCCGGGAGCGGGCTCGGGGAGGCCCACCTCGGGGGGCTCTGGCCGCACGCACGGTGACCGCAGGGGGACGAGGAGAGCCATTTCCAGTCCCTGCGCCCGGGCCCCCGCGCGGCACAGGCAGCAGCCGGGCGGAGGGGGCAGCGCCCGGGACGCAGCCCCCGGTTCTCCCCGGGGCCTTCCCCGGCCTCTCCCGGCCCCGGGCCCCGGGCCCCGGCCCCCGCGCACCGCGGTGCCGCCGGGGAAGGAGCTCGCGGAGGCGGCCGGCGCCCACTGCCCCGGGCCAAGGCATCTGCCGGGCGGGTACTCACCCCGAAGGCACAGCCGCGGCCTCGCGGGCGGGCGGCGGCGGGCGCCGAGTGCCGGGCGCGCTCCAGTCGCCGCGCGGGTGCAGGGGCCGCCGCCTCCGCGCCCCTCCCCCTCGGCCCCGGGGCCGCCGGCCGGTGGGCGGGGCAGGGGCGGGGCGGGGCGGGGCGGGGCCGCGGCCGAGAGGCGGGGCGGAGTCTGCCCCGGATGCCCCCGCCCCCCGGCCCGAGCGCCCTCGCCTGGGCCGGGGCGGGGGGGGCGGGAGGCGGCGGCCAAGGGCTCGGCGGCAGGAAGCGGACGCTCGCCGGCTCCGGCCCTCGGCTCTGCGGGCCCACGGGGGGCGCGGGTGACTTTTGCCGGCTGTGAAGGGTGTGACTGCCCGGCTCGTGCTAGGAGGTGCGCCGAAGGGGTGGGGAACAAATGCGGTCGTTGTTCCTTTTTGCTTTTTTTATTTTTAAATATAGATTTTATTTATTTATTCATGAGACACACAGAGAGAGAGAGAGAGAGAGAGAGGCAGAGACACAGGCAGAGGGAGGAGCAGGCTCCATGCAGGGAGCCCGACGCGGGACTCGAACCTGGGACCCCAGGATCCCGCCCCGGGCCGAAGGCGGCGCTAAACCGCTGAGCCTCCGAGCTGTCCTTTTTCGCTTTTAAAAATGATCTGGAAAAATAAAAATAAAAAATAAAAAAAATAAAAATGATCTGGCCTCTGGGTGACGGGCACTGAGGGGGGCACTTGATGGGATGAGCACTGAGTGATATGCTACATATTGGCAAATTGAACTCCAATTAAAAAATAATAATAAAATAAAATATAAGTCTGGCCCTAAAGGTAGAAGCTTCATTCTTTGGCTGCTCCGGTTCGTGCGGTCACATGCCCCTCTCTCTACCCACCGCCCTGTGCCCCCTTCCGTCCCCTCGTATCCACCTCCGACCCCTACCCCGCCTTCATTCTTTGCAAAACGTGCCACATGGGCGTCATCGGAATCACGCTGACATAATAGGACTTCGGCGTTTCCATGGTTATGAATGCAAAGTCTCTAATGTAAAAAAAAAAAAAATTTTTTTTAACGTGTGACAACATTTTATAATGCAGGATGTTCTCCGGTGGAAAATCAGAGAAATGAATGAGAGTTGACACTGAGTGGGCCTTCTTCACAATACCTGCTTTTGACTGGTTGGTTCGAGTTGCAGTCTTCCTAAGCCAATGTGAGTAGAAAGAAGTGATTAGATCTTTCTAGATCAAGGGTGGTGGGATTTTCCTGCCAACTTATATGGAAAGGTACGGTGTTTTTCTATCCAGAGCATTTGAATAAAGCTTATAGGATGAATAGCTAATAGCTAATACCAGTGCTCACTGCTACCAGTTAGTTACTATTCTGCTCCTCTTGTAGGGTCCTATGGTTGAATCCTTACCTGTCTTTTTTTCTTTTTCTTTTTTTTTTTTTTTAAGGATCCTATTTATTCATTCATGAGAGACACAGAGAGAGAGAGAGAGAGAGAGAGGCAGAGAGAGGCAGAGACACAGGCAGAGGGAGAAGTAGGCTTCATGCAGGGAGCCCAATGTGGGATTAGATCCCAGAGCCGGGGATCACACCCAGAGCCAAAGGCGGACGCTCAACCTCTGAGCCACCCAGGCATCCCCTTACCTGTCTTATTTAATTCAACTCTTTCATCTGTCCTGTGAAGTGAAGAATATTACCGCATTTTGCAGATATGAAATGCCCCACAGCTGGGGTTCAGTCCTCATGCCTGTATCCCGAGGCTATACTTTCCTCGTCAAGTTATGCAGCTATCCCAATTTTATTTAATTTTTAAATAAAAGGATTATATTCAAATCTGAAAGATGACGAGAAGACTTTTTCCCCACATACTTCCTAAATTCACATTCATTCATTCTTCTTATGCACATTCATTGAACAAACTTTCCTTGAGTGTCTACCACATGCCAGAAATTCACCACAAACTCTGAAAAATAATAATAGAGTTCCCTTGGAAGTTAGGGATAATATTCAATGATAACAGACATACAATATGGTAATTGGTAATTCTTGACAGAAAATGATGAAATCAAAACTCTAAAGGGAATTGGAATTAGTAAACACTGGCTGAGGGTAAGGGCTCATATGAATCCCAGTGTTCCACCTCACAACTGAAGACCTAAGAAAGACCACTCAGAAGCAGTGGAGGTCACCAAGGGCTGACAAGAGTCTAGAATAAAAGGAGAAAGTCACAGGGACAGCTCTCAGCTCAAAGCAAGGAAGAGCTTTATCACCTTCCCAGGAGGCCTCATGGCTAGTGAGGGGGTGGGGGTGTGCATCCATTAGCAAGATGTGTTTAGATTCCTCAGACTCAGCAGAGATTCCACTCCTGACTTAATGAATCAACATTCTAGGTGGTAGGGGACACAGGAGGTATCATAAAAGCCTCAAAGAAGTTATTTTTTGGGTCTGGGAACACTTCAAAGTTTTTCCACTGAAGTTAATGGTAATTGCTTCTTTGCTTTCTGCCATTTGGGTTTCATAGGATCACTCTGCTTTTGGAGAGCAGGAAATACCTGTAGTACCCACGTCACTTGGCTCTGTTGCCCTCAGGAAAGTCACCAGTGACCTGCAGATTGCAAATCCACTGGCCTGTCTTCTGTTCTTGTCCTCACTGACTGCTCTATGTTATTTGACCCTGGTGACTAGTCTTTCCTTGAAATTTTAACGATCTTTTGGCTTTAGAGCCTGTGGCTCTCATGATCACCTCTTCTGTCTTTGATCCCTCTTTCATAGGTTCTTTCACTGCACTCTTTCTCCTCTTGCTTTACATATATGACTTCATATACTGCTGAGTTTTTCTTCAGTTAGTTTCTCTTTATGCAAACTCTGTGCCACCTCTCACATTCTGCTACGTGTCTGTTGCTGTCTTAACCCTCTTCAGATCTCCACGTGCTTTATTGCCAGCCATTTGTGGAGTATCACCACTTGGATATTCCAAAGGCATCTGCCATTCTTCACATCTAAAATGGGAATTTAGGGCAGCCCAGGTGACTTAGTGGTTTAGCGCCACCTTTGGCCCAGGGTGTGATCCTGGAGACCCAGGATCAAGTCCTGCGTCGTGCTCCCTGCATGGAGCCTGCTTCTCTCTCTGCCTCTCTCTCTCTCTCTCTCTTTCTCTCTCTCTGTGTGTCTCTCATGAATGAATAAATAAAATCTTAAAAAAATAAAAAATAATAAAATGGGAATTTAGTGGGATGCTTGGGTGGCTCAGAGGTTGAGGATCTGCCTTTGGCTCAGGGCATGATCCTGGTGTCCTGGGATTGAGTCCTGAGATCAAGTCCCACATTGGCCTCCCTTCAGGGAGCCTGCTTCTCCCTCTGCCTATGTCCCCGCCTCTCTCTGTGTGTGTCTCTCATGAATAAATAAATAAAATATTTTAAAAATATATAAAATGGGAATTTAGTGTCTTCTCATACCATCAATCTGTCTCCTCTTTCCCATCGAGCTTCCTCATTCTGAATTTCACTTCTTGAATTTGGATCTCATGGTGCATTGAGAAAGCTAAACATATAAGGGGTGTAGAACCATATCGCTGCTTATATCTGTCATGGCACAAAAGACTCTGCAAGTGGCCTAGAGGAGTATGTATACTTTATATACCTTCTGAGAAGAAGTCATCCAGATGTGGAGCTGCTCAGGCAGCGCAGATCACTCCAGGGGCTAGTGGCAGAAGGGCGCTCAGTTGAGGCAGGTGTACTGTTCTAGCAGTCTCATCTGCCAGAAGCTACTGCTGCCGGAAGAAGAACCACGAGGATGTGGCTAGAGACCTATTATGCTCTGAGGAATGCTTTATTCTACTCCACACTGACTGCAGTTACTTGTATGAACTGAACTTCCTCAGTTTATAGAAAGGTCCTAAACACTGTACCCAACCAGCTTTATCCTGCTTTTCAAGTTATAATGCACTTGCACACATATTATTTAATCAAAAGGAAATGGTGTCAGAGAAAGGCAGTCTGAGAGCATATTTCTCAAATCTCCTGGACCATTGAAAACAGGCTTTCATGTGCTGTTCTCTTGGAGAGACTGAGTTTGAGAGCCTGACCACCTTTTGAGAAACACCAGTGGTGGTTCCCAAACTTTCCTGGAATCACCAGAGGGCACTTACTAAGAACACTGCCTCCTAGGACACCTGAATGGCTCAGCTGGTTAAGTGTGTGACTCTTGATTTCAGTTCAGGTCATGATCTCAGGGTTCTGAGATCAAGCCCTGCGTGAGGCTCCATGCTGGGTATGGAACCTGCTTAAGGGTCTCTCTCTCTCCTTCTTCCTCTGCCCCTCTGCCCCAAAAGAATACTGCTTCTTGGGCAGCCTGGGTGGCTCAGCAGTTTAGCGCTGCCTTCAGCCCAGGGCGTGATCCTGGAGACCCAGGATCTAGTCCCATGTCCGACTCCCTGCATGGAGCCTGCTTTTCCCTCTGCCTCTCTCTGTATCTCTCTGTGTGTCTCTCATGAATAAATAATCTTAAAAAAAAAAAAAAAAAAGGAATACTGCTTCTTGTGTCTCCCACCACCTAGAATGTTGATTCATTAGGTCAGGGGTGGGATCTGTGCTCAGAGTATGAGGAATCCAAACACTACAGGTGATTCTGTTCTAGGATGTCCACAGATTGGCACCAGGGAGCCGGTGTCTGAAATATATGTTCCATGAGGACAAGACAATGTCAGTTTGTTCATCACCCATAACACAGAGTCTGGAACATAGTAGGTGTTCAATATAAGTTTGTTGATTCTAACTTACTGTGACTTTCTTCCTGCCCCCTACTCTACTACCCTTCGTTCCATGTTCTAAAGCCTGGCACGGAGGGGCAACATTATTTGGTAATGAATGAAGTATTACGTGATCCTTCCTGAGATTCTTGTTTGAGGGAACTCTAGAATACCTGGGCTCATCAGTGAAAGCATGTCTTCCTCAGACTAGAGGAAGTTTGAAATAACTGTTTTCCATTCCTTTAAAATATGCTGTATTCATAATAAAGACAGTGCTTAGCCTCATTTTGGCCCCCCCCACAAATATTTGACTTCCAACCCCCCTTCTGCACCTGTCATATACTTAATTTTTGTGTTCTCTTTCTTACTGCCTACTCCTCAGTACCTGACTCCTTGAGCTGCCTTCCCAAGGAACCAGGAACAGCTGGCCATCTGCTTTATGGTTAAACACCATCCCCCTCAACGTAACTAGTGATAAAAGCCAAATGTGATCAAATGTCCCATTGAATCTTCACAACAACCGTTTGAGGCTCGTGACACTGTTACCATTTCACAGATAAGGAAACTGAGATTCAGAGGATTTTTATAACTTACTTCAGGTCACCTAACTGGCAAATTGTGATGCTGGAGTTTGAACAAAGGCTGGTTAAATTCCAGAGCTTGTGCTTTCAACCTTCAGGCAATGAAGTATAACTTTATATGAGATCATCAGATGCTCTGAGGTTATAAATTATTTTTTGCAGAAAAGAAGAGGAACTTCAGTGATCTAGGAGGGAACTTTGATACAACACCATATAGTTTAGAATGCCTTATTCATTTGTTTTCAGGGCTTCTTCTCCCTAATTATAGTAACAAAGATCCCTGATGTAGCCCTATAGTTTAGTGCAGGAAGGAAAAATGCTGCCCCTTCTGGGGGATGGAAATGTTAAAAGTCAGGAGCAGTAATATTATTCTGAGGCTGCTGCTACTGACTTATTTAATTTTTTTCAAGAAAATTATTTGCTGGGACTCCTGGGTGGCTCAGTGGTTGAACATCTGCCTTTGGCTCAGGGAGTAATCCCGGAGTCTCAGGATCGAGTCCCACGTAGGGCTCTCTGCATGGAGCCTGCTTCTCCCTCTGCCTCTGTCTCTGCCTCTGTCTCTCTGTGTCTCTCATGAATAAGTGAATAAAAATCTTAAAATTATTTGCTAACATCAACAAATGTGAGTTAGAAAAATGAGATTTGTTACTAATTGGATTCATTTCCATTTCCAGTTTATAAGGAGACTGCTTTCATGCATTAGATTAACTACCTTTTTTTTTTTTTAAAATATTTATTTATTCATGAGAGACACACAGAGGCAGAGACATAGGCAGAGGAAGAAGCAGGCTCCCCGTGGGGAACCCAATTCAGGACAAGACTCCCAAGACCCTGGGATCAGGACCCAAGTCGAAGGCAGGAAGACGCTCAACCACTGAGCCAGCCAGGTGCCCCTAGATTAACTACCTTAAAAAAAACCTTACTACAGCACATATGCGTTTATGCTCTTTTCATTCTTTTCCACCCTTTATTCTCTTTGTCCGTGATTCTGGGTATTTTTTTCTGACCTGTCTTGCAGTTACTATAAAAGCACTGGATTCCCCAAACTCATTTTTCCTAAGCTACAAAGCTGACTCATCATGTGCATAGCATCTACCTGGACCCTCTATCTGTTGTCCCCGCAGAGAACTGATGCAGCATTATTTTCATGTTACATGTGGTGTGTGAGTAATAAAGTACTTTATCTCTGACTTAAGAATCTTGTTTCTTCTGCCAACATCCATGAAACAGTAACAGGCTAAATTATTAGCATGTGTAGGGTAAAATCTTAGTTTCTGACACTTTTGGTGACAAGATGGGATGCTGGCAGAGATATACCTTTCTGGAAGACCTATGGGCTGTGTTAGTGGGCAAGAGAAGACTCTCCAGAATGTAGTAGCAAATGCTTTTACCCAAGTGATGAGCCAGGTGCAGAATGTGGGTCCCCCACTGCCCTGTTAATGTATGTTTAGAGGGTAAGTTATAAAAAGCAGGATTGAAACAATTTACCCAAATGATTTTTTTTTTAAAGATAGATATAGAGAGATAGAGAGAGAGGCAGAGACACAGGAGGAGGGAGAAGCAGGCTCCATGCTGGGAGCCCAACGTGAGACTTGATCCTGGGACTCTAGGATCGCACCCTGGGCCAAAGACAGGCGCTAAATCGCTGAGCCACCCAGGGATCCCCCCAAATGATGTTTTGATTGTGCTCACTCTCAAAGAGTAGGAGAGAAAGAGATGTTATATGATGGTGGGGCAGCTTGTGGCTTAAAGTGGCTTTAACTGCTGAGTCAAGGGTTCCCCAAAGTTTAGATAAATGATGTCAGCAATATGGAGATAGAAACATAGGTGGATCAAAAACAAGTGTTGGTTTGGCTGAGCCCAAGCTGTTGGCAGCTGCTTAAAACAAAGTTGATGCAAAGTGTTGCTTATTGGCAAGGGATTGCTCTGTCCCTCTGCACCTCCTGATTCCTTGCTTCCCCCATACTCCAACTTTAGCTGCTTTAAGGAGAAAGCTGAGTATGCTTGGGGGACTTCAAGAAGGGAGAAACTCAGATAGTTAAGCTTTATTATATACAGGTGTCCAGGCTACAATCCTATTGAGTGAGTGGAGGGGTTTGGGTGCTAGATGCAAGTGTACCTGAAGGCACTGATGACTGTGGAGGAAGCTGCAAGAATATGTGCAAGGAAATGTTGATCCTGGCTTGAAGAGACAAAGGATTAAAAAAAAAAAAAAAGCCATCCTCCAAAGCCTATCCCCCCTACCCACCACCTGCATCCCCTCACCTTCTGGACTTCCAGCAGCTATAGCCCTTTATATGCCTATTAGACTTCTTGGTCCATTGGTCCATGTTCCCACAGGGCAGTGGTCCTCAACCAGGGTGATTTAATCCCCACTTCCAACCCTATGGCATATGACAGCGTCTAGAGATATATTTTTCATCACAACTAGAGGAGGGAGGGTGTGTCCTACTGGCATTGAGTGGGTGGAAGCAGGGATGCTGCTAAACATCTTATAGCACACAGGAAACCTCCCCAAACGAGTAATTATCTAACCCAAAATGTTAGTAATGCCAAGGATGGAATCCTTGCTGTGAGGGGGGAAAGCATCTAAAAATCACCTGATGGGGTGTGGGCAACATTTTCTGTGAAGAAAGAAAATTAAAGTGACCTGATAGGGCTTTTTGGCTCATTCAATGTACTACTGTCCTTCACTGCCAAATGTATAATTGATATTTATGTTATACATGCTTGTGTTGTGAATACTCATGAAGTCCAAAAGGGATTCTTTCATTCAAGGACTGTGGCATGTAGAGAGGTAATCTCTGTCCTCTTCCTGGTGGTCTAGCAAAAAGAATATAAAATCTGTGGAGAACTGGAAATCACAGCTTTAGTTAAAGCCAACTATTGCAAAACCCAGAGAGAGAATTCTCTAGTACAACATCGCCACCTGCTGATCCAGCCACTGAGTACACCTCTTTTAAAAAGCTGGGGTTGCAGGAGGAGGTCAGGGTGGTAGGGGTTGGGGAGGTGGGAGGTGTGGCTCTTGACCTGTAGTGGAACTCTTGTTGAAGAAGAAAGCCTGACCCATAAAGACCCATGACTTTGCAGCCTGATGTCCCTATTTTGGCATGGGTTACATCAGGCTTGGCAATTAATAAGGAAAAGGCCCAATATACCTCACTTGTCAAATTAGAAATTTTTTCCACACTTAGAAATTGGATATTAGCCTAGTAGCCTGGCTTCAGCAGCATCTCAGTTTATTTTTTAAATTTTTTTATTTTTAAAGATTTTATTTATTTATTCATGAGAGAGAGAGAGAGAGAGAGAGGCAGAGACATAGGCAGAGGGAGAAGCAGGCTCCATGCAGGGAGCCCGACATGGGACTCCATCCCAGATCTCCAGGATCAGGCCCTGGGCTGAAGGCGGCGCTAAACTGCTGAGCCACCCAGGGATCCCAGCATCTCAGTTTATATGACAAAGTGGCAGCTATTGCTGTGGGGAAACTATATTCACATTATACCACCCCAAATAAAGCCACTGGACCAAATGAGGCCCTTAGTTACAGAGGTTCACCTTAATGCTGGGGCCTGGTTTACAGTCAAACCTGGGCCTTGGCTACAGTCAAACCTGTTAGTGTCTACCTGGGGGGTCTGTAGCTCTAGATATGCCATACCAAAATTTGGCATTGTTGTTCACTCACTGCACAGCACTCAAGGCCATTTTCACAACTCTGACCAATATGCCCTATGATGAAACATATTTTTTACTGACTCTTGGGTTAGTACCAATGATGTAGCTATTTGGTCTGTTATCTGGTCTACCCTTTGGAAGACTATAGACTTAGAAATTAAACAACCCTGGCACCTTAGACTCAAGATGTACAAGGTTGGGGGTGATAAATATTCTCTTTGTCGCCTAGATCCAACACCATCACTCAAGTCAAACAGTAAATGCAGCCGACAATCTGTGGACCTGGGTGATCGTATATTGTTCTGTCATGCCTGTGGCATCATCAATAGCAGCTCTCAACATGGAGCCCCTTTAAACAGGTACAAACACATGGACTGGTACAGCCTCACTTCATTCTGTTACAAATTCACATGCTTCTCTGATGCTTGAGAGGGATATGCCATATTTAGGAAAGGAAGTCGCAACCACTCATGGACACTACCCATGTGACTTAAGCAAACGAATGTGATGCTGATCCAAATCAATTTAATTACAAATCCTGAAGGACTTACCTGTGCCTACTTGGGTTATATTCTCCTGTATGGCTGGAAATGGGCCATGAAATATCTCTCCATTAGGGATAGAGTTCTACTGCCTCCTGGAATTATTGGTGACGTCACCAAAGATCAGCAGGTTAGTGAAATGGATAATAAACGGGCCTTAAACTAGACTACAACCTGACTGTCTGAAATAAAGTCCTCTGGTCTCTCCTGGGACAGTTGCCTAGGTCCAGGACCCTGGAAGGCGTATTTGAGGTCAATACTGCAGGTTAACTTCATCTCATTGTTTGGAGTCCTGATGATAGTAGCCTTCATTAAGTGCTGTGTGAGACAAATTAAACAGATTTACTTCTAGCCTGTGCTGGTTAAATTAATCAGAGTGGCCAACAGAAATAAATACTTTTGTGACAGTTTGCCAGAAGCCCAAACAGGTAGGGACAAAGGTGGATTAGTGGGGAAAACAATCTTCTACAGGCTCTGAACATCCCTGCACATGTTTGTTGGGTATGCCAAGAATGCAAGTTCCTTCCTGACTTTTGTTTCCTAATGCCATTTCTCAGGGTTATGTTTGTAGTGAACAACATTGAGGGTTGAAATTATATATAGGTCGGATATTTGCTTCAAAGTTATTGGGTTGGGGGAAGAATTGAGTGAGAGCATAGATGAACCACATCATCAAAAATTTGTAATTGTTGAATCTGGGTCACAGGTACATGTGGGTTCAAAGTACAGGACTTCTTACCACTTATTATAAAAACAGTGGATTCCCAAGTTGTGTTCAGCAGCAATCCAAACCTATTGTATGTAGTACATCCTTCCAGGTCCTTCCACATTATCCCCCTGGGATCTGGGACATGCTCATGCTGTTCACTGTGTCATGAGTAATAAAGTTCTTTTCTGTGACTTAGGAGTCTTGTGTCTTTTTCTAGTATTTATAAAATAATAACAGGATCTTAGGAGGTTGTAAGTAGAATAAAATCCCAGTATAGATACTTGACAGCATATATATGGTTTTATGGGGGAGTGGGGAATGCTGTGTTGTCTAGTTGAAATCAAACAAATTTAGTTGTGTAATTTTGTTTTCACATTGAGGAAAAAAAATCAGTTGTCTTGTGACTGCCCCAAATTTTGCCAAGCTGGAAATTTGGAACATTTTTATTTTGTCACTTTTTAAGCTTTATTTTAAAAATTTAAAATAATGAATAATGTCAGCCAGTTGCAAAATTACTGAACTAGTAGTGAGCTCCCATATGGATATCACTTGGCTTCAATAATTATCAATTCATGGCTGACTTCTACATCTGCCTCCCATCCGCAACGACTTTGCAACACATTTATAAGATTATATTATTTCATTCATAATATATTCTGTCTTAAAATCATTGAAATTTGCTTTGATTTTATAGTATAGTATATTTGTTTTATTTGTATTTGTAAAAAAATATTTTGTGAACGGAGAATATATTGCTCTATTAGCAAGAAATTTTTAAAAAAACTCACAATTCTTTCTCCCCATCCTGAAATGTTTTGGATATAACCAAAGCTATATAGAGTGGCAAATAGATAACCTTAAGTTCTGTAGTTATTAAAACAAAAAAGGGGGGATCTCTGGGTGGCTCAGCGGTTGAATGTCAGCCTTCTGCCCAGGGTGTGATCCTGGAGTCCTGGGTTCAAGTCCCACATCTGGCTCCCTGCGTGGGAGCCTGATTCTCCCTCTGCCTATGTCTCTACCTCTCTCCCTGTGTTTCTCATGAATAAATAAATAAAATCTTGAAAAAAAAAAGAGCATGAAAAAGAAACTAGTGAAGTTAGAAAAAAAACCTAAAGAAAATATAAAATGAGTAAGAAAATATTAATGAATTATATAATATATAGAATTGGCTATTTGGGAGAACTGCATCTTTAAAAAAATAAATAAAATATACAAATCTCTGACAGATTTAAAAAATGAGGTAAAATATGCAAACATCTATTGAGATATATAACTACAAATATAAATGTTAAAATAATTTGATACAGAATACTATAAAATATTCTATGCAAATAATTTTGAGACTCACAAAGATTGGTGAGAGGAAAATTTCTGACCAATATATATAAAATCTGTATCGTTGTAGCTTCCATTCCTCAGAGATATGGTTGACTTTGGTTCAAATGCCCCTTCTATTTGTGACAATCCAAAAACCTGCTCATGCTTTGGAATTTTGTGACTGCTTCATAGTTTTCTAAAAATCCATACTCCGCCATGTAGGCTGTATTTATTTTCCTGGCAACATCTAACAATTTTCCACATGGAAACCGCTCAGATCATAGAAAAGCTTGGTTAGTTTTTCTGAAATGGGCTAGATAGCAGATATTTTATTCTTCATGGGCGCATACATTACTCCTTCTCGTCCTGCTTCCTTTTCTTAGTTTACAACCTTTTAAAAACCGAAAAACTTTTCTTCAAAATGTATAGGGGGGCTGCGCTGATGGTGGCCCTGGGGGACAAGGTGTCACCTGTACCTAGCTTACGCCCGGGCGCCTTACCTGCCTTGCACCCCGGGCAAAGTGCGGTGGGCGGGGCGGCTGGCGGCACGGGGCGGAGCCTGCCTTTCCGCTGCCTCCTCCTGCTCAACCCGGGTGCTGCAGCCTCGTGTTTTCCCGTCTCCGAAGGCCACCCGACGGCCACCTACCAGCGGGCGTGGCACATGGCCCTTCTGCGGCAGGTGGGCCCGGCTTCCCCGCGAGGGGGCGTCTGCGGCTGCCTCTGTGCATCCCTGCAGCCGGCCTGCAGGGCTCCAAGCAGGGCATCCTCCTCCCCATCCCGCCGGAAAAAAAAAGTACAAAAATAGGCTACTGGCTGTGTTTGGCCTGTAGGCAGTTTTGTCAATCCTGCCCCAAAGTATAATGGCTTTGGGTTTTAATTCTGACTCCACTTTTTACTAGTTGTATCAACATGGAACATGGAAAAAGTATTGAACCTTTCCATGCCTCATTTTTCTCATTTTGAAAACGGTGGTGATAACAGTTCTTACTTCACAGGGTCGTAATGAAAATGGAATGAGCTAATTTGTGTACACCGTGCTTAGAAAAGTGGCACACTGTGCATGCTCACTGGGTGTTAGATGTTATTATCGAGCCTTTAATTTCATATAGACTATTGTTCCTTGGCTTCAATTACATATTGCACAGCCATCTGCTGTCTTTCTCCTTTTCCCCCTTACTCTCTTTCTTCTCTCTCCCCTCACTTTCTTTCAGATGTAACCAAGAAATCTCTCACTTTTTTTTTTTTTTTTTAAAGTCAGGCATTATTGTTCTTCCCAAGGTCAGGTTTGCCTATAATCTTACACTCTTCAGAGTGGATTTATTTATTTTATTCTCTAAGAAAATTTCTAATGAATAAATTCTTTGTTCACAGAATTAAATAGAAACACTAAAAATTAAATGCTAGAAGAAATGGGAAACTTGGCTAGTGCAATAATCATGCAAGTAATAGAAAAAGTTAGCGAAGAATGACATCCAAAAATGTTCTTCACTCAGATGATTTTGGGTTTAAGTGGACTTTTTAAAATGGAAAATGTAATCATGTGAAAATGTTAAAAGAATTATTTAATGAACCCCTATGTACCAGTGACCCAGACTCCAATGATAAAGTCTTGGAAAATATTGGTTTTACTATATCTGTACCCAATTCTTACCATACCTGATAATTTGGAAGCAAATACCTGACTTTATACAATTTCATGTATCATATATTTTGTTTTATTTATTTTTTTATGGTGAAAAAATTTATAGCTGGCTGGACTCAGTTTAGATGATCCTAATTTTGTTGGCAACATCCAAAGCATCATAGTCAGGAGCCAGTCGAACATATGCTTTCTTCTCACCATCAGGCCTGATCAAGGTGTTGAACTTGGCCACATCAACGTCATAGAGCTTCTTCACAGCCTGTTTGATCTGGTGCTTATGGCCTTGACATCCACAATAAACAAAAGTGTGTTGTTGTCTTCTATTTTCTTTATGGCTGACTCAGTAGTCAGGGGGAACTTGATGGCATAGTGATCAAGCTTGTTTCTCCTGGGGGCGCTCTTTGGAGGATATTTGGGCTGCCTTGGGAGATGCAGGGTCTTGGGTCATCAGAATGTAGGTGACTTACGGATCTTCTTTTTTTTGTGACCGCGCATGCCTTTCAGCACTGCTTTATTAGGTTTCAAAGCTTTTACTTTGGCTTCGGCTTTGGGAGGGGCAGGGGCTTCCTTCTTCGCCTTCAGCACCATCTTCGTGAAAGGTATATTTTGTTTAAAAAATGCAACCACAATATCATTATTATATTAACAAAGTTTGGGTTCATTACCCTTTCTCTATTAATTTAGATATACACATTCTCTTTTTTTCTTGCAATTTATTTGTTGTTGAAATAATTGTTGTTCCTATAGTGTTCTACCACCTGGATTTTGCAAATTGCATCTCCTTGGTGTTGTTTAATATGCTCTTCTATTCATGCAAATAGGTACATGTATTTTTTTTTAAGATTTTATTTATTTATTCACGAAAGACATAGAGACACAGGCAGAGACATAGACAGAAGAAGAAGCAGGCTCCCTGTGGGGAGCCTGATGCGAGACTCGATCTCAGGACCCTGGGACCATGACCTGAGCCAAAGGCAGATACTCAACCATTGAGCCACCCAGGTACCCCAGGTACATGTATCTTGAAGCTTGATTAGATTATGCTTGTGTGTTTTGCACAAGAATGCTTCAAATATGATGTTATATACTTTTACTAGGAGGCGCATAATATCTGGTTCTCTCTTGTTTTGTGTGTATGTATGTGTATTGGTTTTTTTTTTTTTCTTTTTTGTGATGTTAGTAGGCACTGATGATCATTTCCTAGACTCATTAATCATTAGGACATGGAAATGAAGTTGTTCTATTTTTTTTTTAAATTTTTTTTTTAATTTTTATTTATTTATGATAGGCACACAGTGAGAGAGAGAGAGGCAGAGACACAGGCAGAGGGAGAAGCAGGCTCCATGCACCGGGAGCCTGACGTGGGATTTGATCCTGGGTCTCCAGGATCATGCCCTGGGCCAAAGGCAGGCGCTAAACCACTGCGCCACCCAGGGATCCCAATGAAGTTGTTCTAATAGAATATCTTCAGGTTGGCTCTTCAGTTTTTTTTTTTTTTTTTTTTTAAGATTTTATTTGTTTATTCATGAAAGACATAGAGAGGCAGAGACACAGGCAAGGGAGAAGGAGGCTCCATGCAGGGATCACGTCCTGAGCCAAAGGCAGATGCTCAACCACTGAGCCACCCAGGGGTCCCTCCTGAGTCTTTTTTGACATAATCTAATTGTCTTTTGATAGCTTCCTTGTTGTCTGGCATAAGAGATTCCTCCTTCACTTTGTGTATTTTCTGCTCCAGACCTAGAACCTGGTTCCTGTTATTGGGAAATGGTATTTAGGGACATAATCTGTGCCCTAGGGATGCTCATGGCTGTGGGGTTGGTCTTTGTAGAAACAATGACTTTTCAGTGGTTGGAGTTTTTGTTTATAAAATACATCATTTGAACATTTTAAGTTTATTTATGAGTATGACTTGCAATTATGTAAATTATTTTTAGTTTCAAAGTTGTGATATTGTGGTTTGAGATGCAGAATATGTATTTGGTTTTTGTCCAGTTTTTGGCACAGAGCTCCTAAGACCCTTGGAATTTACTGAATGGTAAGAGCAATAAAGGAATCTTTTGTTATGTTAATGAGGCAGCTTTTGCAAAGCATCTAAAGATGGGGGCTGGTTGCCACAGGAGCCAACCCCATGATTAGGGTTGGAATTTGCAATCCTGGGAATGGGAAAGGGATTGGAGGTTGAGTTAATTGCCACCAGTGATTTAATCAGTCATGCCTATGTAATGTAACCTTTATAGAACCCCAGAGGATAGGGTTTGAAGGGCTTCAGACTTGGTGAAATGTGGAGATTTGGGCAGAGTGGTGTGTCTGGGGAGGGCATGGAAGCTCTGCACCTTTTCCTCATAATTTGTTCTATGCTTTATTCCATCTGGCTCTTACTGAGTTAGTATCCTTTTATAATAAACCAATGATCTAGTAAGTAAAATGTTCCTCTGAGTTCTATGTGCTCTAGCAAATTAATGGAACTCAAGAAGGGGGTTGTTAGAATCTCCAATCTATATAGCTAGTCAGTGAGAAGCACAGGTGACAACCTGAACTTGTGACTCACATCCGAAATGGTGGTGGGGGACAGTCTTGTAGGACTCAGCCCTCAACCTGTGAGATTTGATGCTATCTCCAGGTAGTTAGTGTCAGAATTGAGTTAAATTGTGGGATACCCAGCTGTCTGAGAATTGCTTGCTGGTGTGGGAATCCCTCTCCCCAACTATCACACACACCCCCCCCATGTTGGAATTGGTACCAGAACCTTTCAAAGTCAAATCTATAAAGATATTCAGAGAAGTCTAGCTTCTATCCCAATCTTCATCCTGTTCTTTCCTACCTCCTACAAGATACCTTATATATATTTTTGTTTATCCTTCAATTTAATTTAACAAAAGCAAATATGTGAATATGGTTTTAGTTTTTCTTTTGTAGACAAATAGGAGTGTCCTATGCATATTTTCTCTCCCATGTTGGTTTATTTTTTTTCTTTTTTGCCTAACCACATATCATGGAGATCACTCTGTAGCAGTATATAGAACCCTTTCCCATTCCTTTTTATGATTTTATAATTGTTATGTGCATACACCTTTTTAAAAAAATATTTTATTTATTTTGACACACACAGAGAGAGAATGTGCACAAGCAAGGGGAGGGGCAGAAAGAGAGGGAGAAGCAGGCTCCCTGCAGAGCAGGGAGCCCGATATGGGGCTTGATCCCAGGTTCTGGGATCGTGACCTGAGCTGAAGGCAGACCCTTAAACAGCTGAGCCACCCAGGTGCCCCAACATGTACCATTGATAGACATTTTTGTTTCCAATCTTCTTTCCTGTTACAGTAGCACTTCGAAGAAAATCCTAAACCATGTATCTTTGATGAGTCAAAGGGTAAATCCATGTCATTTTGCTAGATAGTGCCAAATTCTTTTCTGTATTAGTTAGGGTCTGCATTGGACTGAATGTATCTTCCAAAATTCATATGTTGAAATGTTGACAATCCCCTGATCTTCCCACCAAATGTGATGGTATTTGGAGGTGGGGCCTTTGGGAAGTCATTAGGTCCTGAAGGGGAGCTGGAGAGGTAGCTTGAGCTCTCTGTCACATGAGGATGCAGTCTCAGCAGTCTGCAACCTAGAAGAGGGTCCTCCCCAGAAACCTTCTGACTTTATCTTGGACTTCCAGGCTCCAGAATTGTGAGAAATAAATGTTGTTTAAGGCATGTAGCCTGTGGTAACTTGTTTTAGACCTCAAACTAAGACAGTCAAATTTGGAAACAAACCACATCAGCTATTTGAACCAATGGAATTTAATGTAAAGAATTGTTCACTAGGTAGAGGTTTAATTAAAATGCTGAAAGGGTAAAAAGAAAACTTTAGGGAATCAAAACGGCAGCAAGAGTAGAAAGCCTGTACCAGCCAGCCCTCACCTGAGGGGATTAAGAGGAGGGATACCATGAAATGGCAATCAGACCTCTGTGAGATTCTGTGACTGGTGCTGTGGTTCTGAGTTTGAAATGGGTAGCTCTGTGGGCCTGGGGCTCAGATCTTGAAGGGGGTAGCCAGCTGTTATTATATATCCTGTTTCTATGGGAGACAGGAATTTGCAAATATGGGGAAAACCAAAAATTGAATTTGGTTGCTGTTATGGGAAAGTACTGCTGCTGTCAGGGTGAAAGCATTGCAGAACAGACTCATGGGAACTGCAAGTAGACAGGAACAGACAGGGAGGAGCCACTCCCTTCAGTCCCCCTCCAGCTTCTCAGACTCACTCTAGTGCCCTCATTGATACATTCTGACTGATAAAGCAGGAAGGTGGCTTGAGAATCCTGGCCCCAGTATCAAAGAGCAGAGTAAGAAAGGATAGATCAGGAGCTGAGGGGCAACAGGTAACAATCACCGTGGGTCCACTGCTCATAGGTATGGAAGCACTGTTTTGCATTTCTCCTACCACAGCCTGATCAACAGATTCAGTATTTTGTCCGACTTTTAGATTTTTGCCATCAAATTCTTCTCGACAACAGGGAATTATTATGCTTTATAAACTCTTTAATTTTATTTATTTATTTATTATTATTTATTTATTTATATTTTTTTAATAAACTCTTTCAAAGTGTAGAAAAAGATAGAAGATATAATGGTTCCTATTGCTTTTATACTTATCGTGTATAATGATTTTGACAATGCCTGTAAAACACTCACACCTCTGCAGAAACACAGCTGACTCAGAACAACTCTATGACCAGGGATAAAGTAACCGTACAAGACAGTGTCGACCATCTGTTGGCAAAACTGAACAGCGAGGTCCTCACTGCATTCCAAACAATTAAAATAGAGAATTTTCTATATCTTTATCCTTTTGAAATTTTCACTTTATCTAGCTCAGACTTAAGCCCAGGATAGCTTTTGTTATAAAATAAGGCCCTTTGGGGGGCACCTGGGTGGCTCAGTGGTTGAGCGTCTGCCTTAGGCTTAGGTTGTGATCCCAGAGTCCTGGGATTGAGTCCCACATCATGCTCCCCATGGGGAGCCTGCTTCTTCCTCTGCCTATGTCTCTGCCTCTCTCTGTGTGTCTCTCATAAATAAATAATAATAAATAAATAAATAAATAAATAATAAATAAATAAAATCTTTAAAATAAAGTAAAATAAGGCTCTTTGTTTAAAGGTTCATATTCCTTGCTTATTTGAAAATTACCTTCATAAAAGGGAACAACTAGAAAATACCCCTAGTTTTCATTTGTTTACATTTCATATGTATTTTTGACATTTGTACATATTTTTATGAAAACCAATTAGTCATTGTGATTTTTTTTATACCTTCACTGATAAAATAGTGTTTCTTAACTTTTCTTTAGCTAGGCATCCCAATTATTTAAATATATTAAGGATCAAAATATGTTTCCCACTGGGGAAAATCACTCAGAGATATATCCTCTTATATTCTAGACACATTCTCCATTGAGTTTTAAAATCTTTGATATAAATTTGTAAAGGTTAAGTCATCATATAAATAGCAGTACTATTAACAATCACAAAATTAATGAGAATAATAATGAGCTCAAGCGTGTAAAATGCCAGAGTTAGCATAAACACTGTAATGCCTCCGTGTATGACATTTTTGTTTTGCCATAGGGAAAAGTTCTGTGAGCTAGTTCCCTAAGTAGTGCCAATATGTTATTACTGCAAATAAACTGCTCATTATCTAAGTTGCTTTTGCAACTTTTGGAGAAAGCAAAATGAGATATTCTTGAAGGAGACATTTATCGCTATGCAGTAAAATAAAAAAGTGGTTTTTAACAGAAGTGAAATTAAGAACACTTCTGTACATCACTTTCATCATCATTATAAAACTAAAACATTTTCACTGCAAAAAACTTTGAAAATATATCCGGGTGTGTGCGAACACGCACACACATACATTCACACCCACACCCATACCCACTCCATTAAAAACTGCCCATCATATCCCCCATGGATGACTTATCATTGTTAATGTTTAGTTTCTTATCTCAATAAGTGGGTAGCTCACAGTAGCTACTTTTATATGTTGCATTTTTTTCCAAGACATAACATTAGAAACTTTTCTCAAGCCATTGAAAGTTAATTGAAAACATGGCTTTTGGGGATCCCTGGGTGGCTCAGCGGTTTAGCACCTGCTTTTGGCCCAGGGTGCGATCCTGGAGTACCGGGATCGAGTCCCGCGTCCTGCTCCCAGCATGGAGCCTGCTTCTCCCTCCTCCTGTGACTCTGCCTCTCTCAATCTTTTCTATGTCTATCATGAATAAATAAATAAATAAATCTTTAAAAAAAACATGGCTTTTGTATTGTTTCATAATATTATATCACACAAATAGATTGTATTTTTTAACCCTTGATCATCTCGCATTTTAGCTATTTAAAATTTTTCTTTTCCATTATTAACAGATGAACATTTTTATATATAAAACTTTGACTAAATATCTATTTATTTAGTCAATAATATTAATAATTAGATATTATTTGACTAAATAATTATTTCCTTAGCATAAATTCCTACAAGAAGAATTACTAGATCAAAGAGTTTGCATATTTTAAATCTTTTAAAATATGTTTCCAAATTGTCCTTCAGAAAAGTTATATTAGGGACACCTGGGTGGCTCAGTGGTTGAGCTTCTGCCTTTGGCTCAGGATGTGATAGTGGAGTCTCGGGATCGAGTCCCACATTGGGCTCCCTGCATGGAGCCTGCTTCTCCCTCTGAGTGTGTTTCTGCCTCTCTCTCTGTCTTTCATGAATAAATAAATAAAATCTTAAAAAAAATAAAAAAAGAAAACTTCTATTAGTTTAAATTTCTGGTTATTCTTTCAGGATCCTTCAGAATGCTGGATATTATCAATAATTTTTTTGTTAATGGGAGAAATTGATGCTCATTAAAAATTTATAGTTATTGAATATTAATTTATAAATAAAATTTAAGACCAAAATATTCCTGATTTAGCCTTCATCAAAATTACAGTTGAAACCAGAGGGCAGGGATGCCTGGGTGGCTCAGCAGTTGCCTTCGGCTCAGGTTGTGATCCCAGGATCCGAGATCAAGTCCTGCATCGGGCTCCCCGCGAGGAGCCTGTTTCTCCCTCTGCCTATGTTTCTGCCTCTCTCTCTCAGTCTGTGTCTCTCATGAATAAATAAATAAATCTTAAAAAAAAAAAAAAGAAAGAAACCAGAGGGTACACATTTCAATAGCAGGGATCTGGAGAAAAAAATTGTTGACATGGATGGTCTGAAAGTAAAAAGCACTGAGATAGTCATATGCTGTTGAGATGAAAAAACTGAAAATTTGACATTTTTAAAATGTAAAATGTTAGCCAGTATTATACTGTTTTAGTTACTCTAGATTTGTCATGTAGTTTGAAATGAGGAAGTTTAATACCTCCAACTTTGTTGTTTTTTTTTCAAGATTGCTTTGGCTATTTGGAGTTTTTTTGTGGTTTCATATGAATTTTAGGATGCCTTTTTCTATTTCTGTGAAAAATGCCATTGGAATTTTGGTAGCGATTGCACTGAATCTGTACTTTTTTTAAAAGATTTTATTTTATTTATTCATGATAGACACAGAGAGTGAGAGAGAAGCAGAGACACAGGCAGAGGGAGAAGCAGACAGAGGGAGAAGCAGGCCCCATGCATGGAGCCCAACGTGGGACCCCCACGTCCCCAGGATCACACCCCGGGCTGCAGGCAGCACTAAACCGCTGCACCACCAGGGCTGCCCGGATTGCACTGAATCTGTAGATCACTTTCAGTAGTATGGACATCTTAACAATATTAATTCTTCCAATCCATAAATCCTTTTGTTTTATCATCTTTAGTTTCTGTCATCAATGTTTTACAATTGCATTTGCTAAGAGAGTAGATGTTAGGTGTTCTCACCACACACAAGTAACGATGTGAGGTGATGAATGAGATTGTTAATTAGCTTAATGTTGGTAATATTTCTCAATATTTACATATATCAAATCATTATATTATATACCTTAAGTATATATGATTCTGATTTGTCAATGATACCTCATTAAAGGTGGAAAAAATGGCTTAGTCCTTTGAGAACAAAATATGAATACAGTGAAGTTGGACAATAAAGTTCTGGCCACATTTTTCTTGAATCATTTCTTTTTTCTGTCTTCATGAATTTAGATCAGGCCAGTTCATCAGCAGTATGTTCTCCAGTGACACAGTGATCTTTACTCTTGAAACTATTTATAGAAAATATTTTGGAGTAGAAAATTTTATTTATTTAACATAGGTTGTAGACAGTTTACATTTGAATTTCATGATATTTCATTAACTGATTCTGGCTTTATTGACATCGCTATAATTAAACAGACCATCTAAAAGATTTCTCTTAGAGAGATGTGAGCTATACAAAAATATATGCTGTTTGAAGTAGAAACATTTAAAAAACTAAACACAGTAAGAAAATATAGATAATAAAAAGTGGAGAAATTGGTTCCCCTCATAAGATGTATCCCCTCAAACATTGCTGATGGAAATGTAAAATAGTACAGCCACTTTAAAAACAGTTTGGATGTTTTTCAAACTCTTAGACATAGAGTTAATATATGACCCAGCAATTGTAGTTCTAGGTATATACCCAGGATAAATGAAAACATTTATCCATATACAAATTTTCACAGTGAACATTCATAGAAGCATTATTTATAATAGCCAACAGTAGAAACAATCCAAATGTCTGTTGACTGATGATATATAAACAAAAAGTAATGTATCCATATAATGGAATATTCTTCAGCAATAAAAAAGAATGAAGTACTGACACATGCTACACCACGGGCAAATCTTGAAAACATTATTCTAAATGAAAGAATCCTGTCACAAAGACCACATATTGTATGATTCCATTTATATGAAATGTATAGAATAGGCAAATCCTTAACAAAGTAATAGCCAATCTAATCTATCAACATATAAAACGACTAGTTTATCATGAAAAAGAGATTTATCTCAGGAAAGCAATATAACGTTTGAAAATCAACCATATAATTCATTGTATCAACAGACTAAGAAAAACTATTATCAACCTTAATAGATGGAGAAGAAATGCCTGACAAAATTCAGCATCCATTCATAATAAAAACTTCAGCAAATTAGGAGCAGAAGGGAAACTTCCTCAACCTTAGATAAAGGGCATCCTTGATATAAACTTACAGCTAGGGATCCCTGGGTGGCGCAGCGGTTTGGCGCCTGCCTTTGGCCCAGGGCGTGATCCTGGAGACCCGGGATCGAATCCCATGTCAGGCTCCCGGTGCATGGAGCCTGCTTCTCCCTCTGCCTGTGTCTCTGCCCCTCTCTCTCTCTCTGTGTGACTATCATAAATAAATAAAAAAATTAAAAAAAAATAAATAAACTTACAGCTAACATCATTCTTAATGGTGAAAGACTGAGTACTTCCCCTGTTAGCTCAGAAACAAGGCAAGGCTGTCCACTGTGTCCAAGGATGTCCACTGTCATCACTCCTATTCAATTTTGTTCTGGGTCCAAACCAGTGAAATAAATCAGGAAAAAAGATAAAAGGTGTGCAAACTTGAAAGTTAGATAAAGCTATAATTTGTTTGCAGCTGATATAAGCAACTATGTAGAAAATCTCAAAGAATTTACAAAAAGATTATTAGTAATCTTTTAGCAGGATTTTAGGATACAAGACCAATATATAAAATTCAGTTGTATTTTTACATATTAGCAATGAACAATTGGAAATTGAAAGTAAAGATCAGTACTATTTACAGTAACAACTTGGGTATAAATCTCAAAGAATATGCATGGGATCTAAATGCTGAAAACTGCAAAACACTGATGAACAAAATCAGAGTAAGAGTTAAGTAAATGGATAACTCTACAGTATTCATGGATTTGAAGTCTCAATATTGTTAAGATGTCAGTTCTGTTCAAATTGAACTGTAGATTCAGTGCAATACCTATCAAATCCAGCAGGAATTTGTCATAGAAATCAGTAAGCTGATTCTAAAATTTGTATGGAAAGGCAAATGAAAAATCCTCTGTGCCCCCCAGTTCATCCGCCCCCCCAATCCCTGACAACCACTGATCCTTTCATTGCCTCCATAGTTTGGCCTTTCCCTGAATTTATGTAATTGGAATCATGCAGCCTTTTGAGATCAGCCTCTTTCACTAAGTAATATGCATTTAAAATTCCTCCATATCTTTTCATGGCTTGATAGCTCATTTCTTTTTAGTGCTGAGTAACTTTCCATTACTGTGCCACAGTTTAATTAATCATTCACCTATTAAAGGACAAGTTGGTTGCTCCTAAGTTTTGGCAATTATGAATAAAGCTGCCTTAAGCATCTGTGTGCAGATTTTCATGTGGATGTGTTTTCAGTCCATTTGGGCAAATGCCAAGGAGTGCAAGTGCTGGATTTCATGATAATATATGTTTAATTTTGTAAGAAATTACAAACTGTCTTCCAAAGTGTACCATTTTGCATTCTCATCAGGAATGAATGAGAGTTATTTTTTCTTTTTTCTTTTTTTTTTAGAGATTTTATTTATTTGTTTGAGAGAGAGAGAGTATGAGCACAAGAGCAAGATGGAGGGAGCAGGAGGCCAGATGTGAGGCTCCATTCCCAGACCTTGGGACCATGACCTGAGCAGAAGGCAGATGCTTAACCAACTGAGCCACCCTGGTGCTCCAAATGAGAGTTTTTCTTGCTCCATATCCTCTCTGGCATTTGGAGTCAGCACAAAATGCTGTCCTTGATTTTAGTCATTTTAATAGGAATGTATTGGTATCTCATTATTGTGTAAATTTGCAATTCCCCAATGACATATGATGTTGAATATCTGTTCATGTGCTTACTTGTCATTTGTTATCTTCTTTGGTGAAGTGTCTTTCAGGTCTTTTGCCCATTTTTAATCAGATTGTTTATTTTCTTATCATGGAGTTTTAAGTCTTCTTTGTAAATTTTAAATAACAACTCTTTATCAACTGTCTTTTGCAAATATTTTCTCCTAGTTTGTGCTTATATTCTCATTCTCTTGAGATTGTCTTTTACAGAGTACAAGTTTTTGATTGTAATAAAGTTCAGCTTATCAATTCTTTATTTCATTCATCAGGCCTTTGGCTTTTTGTTTTGTTTTAAATATTTTATTTATTTATTTATGAGATACACAGAAAGAGAAGCTGAGACACTGGCAGAGGGAGGAGAAGCAGGCTGTATACAAGGAGCCTGATGCAGGACTCGATCCCAGGATCTCAGGATCACACCCTGAGCCAAAGGCAGAAGCTTAACCGCTGAGCCACCCAGGCATCCCAGGCCTTTCGTTTTGTTTTGTTTTGTTTTTTTAATTTTTTATTTATTTATGATAGTCACACACACACACACACACAGAGGCAGAGACATAGGCAGAGGGAGAAGCAGGCTCCATGCACTGAGAGCCCGATGTGGGATTCAATCCTGGGTCTCCAGGATTGCGCCCGGCCTTTGGTTTTGTATTGAAAAAGTCATTGTCATACCGAAGGTCGTCTAGGTTTTCTCCTATGTTATCTTCTAGGAGTTTTATAGTTTTGATTTTACATTTAGGTCTGTGACCCATTTTGAGTTAATTTTTGTGAAGGGTGTAAAGTTTGCGTCTACATTCATTTCTTTGCATATGGACATCCACTTTTTCTAGCACCAGTTGTTTTTTTTTAATAAATTTATTTTTTATTGGTGTTCAATCTACCAACATACAGAATAACACCCAGTGCTCATCCCGTCAAGTGCCCCCCTCAGTGCCTGTCACCCATTCACCCCCACGCCCCGCCCTCCTCCCCTTCCACCACCCCTAGTTCGTTTCCCAGAGTTAGGAGTCTTTATGTTCTGTCTCCCTTTCTGAGATTTCCCACACATTTCTTCTCCCTTCTCTTATATTCCCTTTCACTATTATTTATATTCCCCAAATGAATGAGAACATATAATGTTTGTCCTTCTCCGGTTGACTTACTTCACTCAGCATAATACCCTCCAGTTCCATCCACGTTGAAGCAAATGGTGGGTATTTGTCGTTTCTAATGGCTGAGTAATATTCCATTGTATACATAAACCACATCTTCTTTATCCATTCATCTTTCGATGGACACCGAGGCTCCTTCCACAGTTTGGCTATTGTGGACATTGCTGCTATAAACATTGGGGTCTAGCACCAGTTGTTGAAAAGACTGTCTTTGCTCCATTATATTGCCTTTGCTCTTTTGTCAAAGATCAGTTGACTATTTGTATGTGGATCTGTTTCTGGGCTCTTTATTGTGTTTCATCAACTATTTGTCTATTCATTCACTAATACCACAGCATCTTGATGACCACAGCTTCATGGTAAGTTTTAAGTCAGGTAGTCAGTCTTCTGACTTAGTTCATTTCCTTTAAGGTTGAATTGCCGATTCTTAGTCTTTTGCCTCTCACGTATACTTTAAACTTAGCTTATTGATATCCACAAAATAACTTGCTGGGATTTTGATTGGAATTTTGTTGCATCTGTAGATTAAGTTGGGAAGAACTGACACCTTGACAATATTGAGTCCTATCCATGAACATGGAATATCTTTCCACTTGTTTATTCTTCTTTGATTTCTTTCATTAGAACTTTATAGTTTTCTCCATATGGACCTTGTTTTTCTCTATACGGACCATATTTTGTTAGATTTATACCTAAGCATTTCATTTTGGGGGGTGCTAATGTAACTGGAAATGTGTTTTTAATTTCAAATTCCATTTTTCATTGCTAGAATATAGGAAAATGATTGATTTTCATATATTAACTTTGTATTATGCAACCTTGTTATAATGGCTTGTTAGTTTCAGGAATTTTTTTTTTGTCTTTTAGATTTTTCTACATAGACAATCATCCATCTGCAAACAAACAAAGATGTTTTTACTTTTTTACTTCTTTCTTTCCAATTGGTATAACTTTTGTTTCCTTTTCCTGTCATATTGAATTAGATAGATATTTCAACAAGATGTTAAAGGCAGTGGCAAAGGGGAACATCCTTGCCATGTTCCTAATTTTAGAGGGAAAGCTTAGGGCTTTTATTAAGTATGATATGAGCTATAGATTTTCCTGTAGATGTTCTTTATGAACATCTTTATAACATCTCTTTATTCCTAATTTGCTAAAAGTTTTTATTATAAATGGGTGTTAGATTTTGTCAAATGCTTTGTCTGCATCTATTGATATGATCATGTGATGTGTTACATTAATTGATTTTCAGATGTTGAATGAGCCATGCATATGTGCCATAATCCCACATGGTCAAGGTGTATAATTTTTTAAAAACATTATTGGATTTTATTTGCTTATATTTTGTTGGGGATTTTTGCATCTATGTTCATGAGAGATATTGGTCCATAGTTTTCTCATAATGCCTTTGTCTGATTTGGTATTAGAATAATCCTGGCCTCATAGAAAGAGTTAGGAAGTATTTCTTTTGCTTCTCTCTTCTGTAAGAGATTGTAAGAGTTGCTAAAATATTTTTCCTAAACATTTAGTAGAATTTACCAGTGAACCCATATGACCTAGTGCTTTCAGTTTTGGAAGATTATTAATAACTGATTTAATTTTTGAAATAGCTATAGGTCTATTTGGATTATCTGTTTCTTTTTGTGTGAGCTTTGGCAGATTGTGTCATTCAAGGAATTGGTTGATTTTAACTGGGTTATCAAATGTATGGGCATAAAGGTTGTTCATAATATTCCTTTATTATATTTTCAACATCCATGAGATCTATAGAGGTGTCCCCTCTTCCATTTCTGATATTAGTAATTTGTCTTTTCGCTTTTTTGCTTAGTTACCCTGGCTAGAGGCTTTTCTGATTTTTTTCAAAGAGCCAACTTTGGGTTTTGTTGATTTTCTTTTTTCTTTTCTTATTTTCTTTTCTTTTTTTTTTTAAGTTTTATTTATTTATTCATAAGAGACACACAGAGAGAGGCAGAGACCCACGTGGAGGGAGAAGCAGGCTCCCTAGGAGGAGGCTGATGTGAGACTTGATCCCGGATGCTGGGATCATGTCCTGAGCCAAAGGCAGATGCTCAACCACTAAGCCACCCAGGTGTCCCTGGGTTTTGTTGATTTTCTCTACTGATTTCCTGTTTTCAGTTTTGTTGACTTCTGTTCTAGTTCATATTTTTTATTCTGCTTCCATTTGCTTCTTCCTTCCTTCGTAATTATCATTAAGTCCCTTATTCCTTGCTGTTATGAACCTCCCTGCTTTTAGGTCCTCTTAAAGTTGTTTATTTAGGCCAGAAATTCAATTTGAGAAGGATTGAATGGTCAAGCAACTTATGGGAAAAGTGTGACGAAGCCTTTTCTTCTTTGTATGACAACTACAACTACTACTAAAATTTACCATTTATTGAGTGTGTACTAAGTGCCAGATATTTTTTAAACAATTATTTTATTTAATCCTTACAATAGTCCTACAAGGTAATTTGTATTATTTTCATATGTATGCGAGGAAAGAAGATTATAGAGGTAAAAGTAACTTGCTCAAAGCTGCACACTTTGCCTAAGTAGAAAAATTGGATTTTAAGCTCTGATCTGTAGGGTAATAAGAGATGTACATAGAAATAAATTCACTGCAGGTATACAGAGTCATATAGAGATTGCAACATCACAGAGATTTTTAAAAAATATTTTTACTTATTTGATAGAGCATGAGCAAGGCGGGGCAAGGGGTGGTGAGAAGCAGACTCCCTGCTGGGTGGGCAGCCGGAAGCAGGGCTTCTGGAATCATGACCTGAGCCAAAGGCAGATGCTTAACTGACCAAGCCACCCAGGTGCCCTGCAACATCATAGAGATTTTAAGAACATTTTGTGCTTAAAAAAATTTAAGGGTATTTTGTTTATGAGAAAATGGGATTGCCTTGTTAGGTGAAGAAATGACTTACTCAAAGGTAGAGATGTGTTGGTAGGTGGGGAATGGTGAGACTGGTTCTGTCTCAATTGAGTAAACACTTGTAAAAGTAGATCATACTTTTATTTATTTATTTTTAAAGATTTTACTTATTTATTCATGAGAGACTCAGAAGGAGAGATGCAGAGACACAGGCAGAGGGAGAGGCAGGCTCCACTCAGGGAGCCCGATGTGGGACTTGTATATCATACTTTTAAAACTGGCCCTTTGGATGCCCATATGTTTTGTCCCTTACAAGCTATTTCACATGAAGATTAAAATATTGGCATGTCCAGTACTTCACTCAATCCTTAAACATGATCTTAAAATGATTATCACATCCTAAATGGGTTTAGATTAAGTCTGTGTGTAATATTTCTTCATTCCTCTATATTTTGTTTTGGAAAATTTGGCTTGACTTCCTTTTGGAGGTGAAGATTATGATCTAGGAAGCCTCTCAGCCCAGTAATAATGCCATGAATTTAATTTCTATAGGTTTATTAACTCCAGAAGGCAAAGAGCTAAATGCAGGGGAGATGTATTTAATTACTGACAGTGGAAACTTTTTGAAAGACTTAATGAAGGCAAAAAAATCTGCAGAGAGTAATAAGGGAGCATTTGATTTCAAGGTATTGTTTGCAATATTGAATTGTGCCAATAGATGGGGAAGTTGTTCCATATAAATCAGAAGGCTTGGCTCTTCTGTGATGACTAAAGAAATTCAGGTCTCTGGCAAGTTGAAAATGGATTTTCTCAATAAAAATGTGAAGCAGGAAAACTGGGTTACTCATACATTTTAATAAGAAGTAATTTTAACAGGGGACAGGAATTTCACTAATTTCAATTATATGTACATGAAACTCTTAGTCCCTGCACTATTTTTGCAATTTGGCCGTAACACTTTTAGATCTGCACATATGAATGTATGTACATATGTATTTATACCTGATCTTGTACAGAGTTTTAAAAAATGTATATAATTTTATAGGATAAAAATGACAAGGATAACTATAGTTAAAAAGTGGAGCAAGAAAAAATGGAATGAAGTTGGAGTAACCGCATGCCTTGAATTGGGCCACAAATCTGGCCTGGAGCTTCCTAGCAGCCCATGTAAGTAGGCAAACAGGATCAGTTGAATGATCCAGTGTCTATAATGTAGAAACATGCCATGTGCTAGGAGAGCTATAGTAATTCTTAATGCTAAGGTCAGGAGTATATCTCTTGGGGACTCATGAAGAGAAGAAGCCTGTGTGATGTAATAGATGATATTCCTACATTAAGCCAATGAAACTTTTCGCATGACTACTTTTGCAGTGTCAGCTGATGGGTCATACCATAGTCCTTTTTAATTAAAAGAGTTTGAGGTGGAAGGGCAAGAGTGAGTACCATGTACCCTAAGACAGTCCTTACAGGGCATTCAGTATAGCTTTCTGATCATCTAGTTGAACAGAAGGACACAGTTCAGAAGTCCATCAATCTTCCATAAATGTTATTTCTCTAACTGAAGGGTTTGGTGAGAATGGAGGGCTGGCTTGGAGATTACATAGCATGCTACACATACAACATTTAGCCCTGAGTCTAGAAGCTGGTGAGGCCTTGCCCGAAAGCTATTTTTGGACAGTTTGAATTGTGTACCACCCTCAGCCAAAGGACACAAATTTCCTGCTGTAGCTGACTTGTATGGATATCTCTGCGACCTCTTCAGTGCAGTGGTGTCTTTTTCAAAAGTTATTTGACCTAGGTCAGCTTCTGGAAGGGTTCCCTCCAGCCTCATATTTGCTTACTCATCCTGTTCCAAATCTCTGTGCACAAGGTCCCTATATCCTGTTGGTGTTACAGACTTTCTCTTTGCATTGTCTCTACCTTGATCCATCTCTTGCTCTGTTGGTACCTTCACTGTGATTTTCCAGAGGACACTGCTACTTTATACCCTGAAAGCCAAGCCAGATTCCCATGTCCCAACCTTTCTTGAATACTGCTGCCCAGATCAGGTTTCTCTTTCTTTACAGGAGGGAAGGTACAGACCACAGCCATTAGGTTTCATGGCTTCATTTTCCACCAACTTTCCCAAATCTGTTAGTCTGTGACATATCTATAAATTTTTCAGAGTAGCTTCAAGGGCTAGAAGGTGATTTGAGAAAGTTTCTCCAGCTCCATCCAGTCACCATTTGGTTTTTTCACATTCATACTCTGCCTTCAAACATGGCATCACTGTAACCTTTCTGGAGGTGACCAGGGTCATTTGGTCCACCTGCCCAATCACACACACAAATGTCCCCCAGCATCTGGCCTTCCTCCCTCGCTTTTCCATTGTGTTGATTGCAAATTCTACTAAATAGAATGTTGCAATAATTTTGCTTTCTATAGCCTTGAGGCTGTGCTAAAGGTATACTTTTGCTTATACTTTGGCACACTGATTGGAAGAATGTGCCCTGAATTCTGTTTTGTTTCCATTAACCTTTTTCTGAGAAATTACGGACCCTGAATGTTGGAACCGCAAATGGATTCTTTTAACGAGTATCCTGTCAGGATGCAACCTCTGTGTATTATGTGGCTCTTAGTCTGCAAATGCTTCCTCTTAATGCATCAATTCCCTTAAGAAGTATTTATTTGAGTGACTTTCCCTGTATTAGGATGTTAGGAATACTTCTCTTTCTGCTGTTTTAGGAAACCTACAGTCAGAAGAATTTACAGTTCACTTATTTTTATAGCTGGCAGGAGCTATTTGAAGCCTGGCCTCTCACTTCTACCTGCTTGAGAACTTCCCAAATCAATGATTCTTCTGATTTCTCTGTAGACTTTGTCTTAATCCCGTGCTCTCAGTCTTAAGACTGAGATATTTGTATCCTGATGTCTTCTGTTTGTTTCTGTCATCCTTGAGGAAATCATGCAAATTCTTTCCTAGCTCAACACAAAGCAGAATTGGGCCATTATAGTTTTGCCTCGAGTTAGAGACTGTGAGGTGAAGCAGCAACATGCTTTGGATCTTACATCATTCGGGTGGAAGCCTCTTTACTGTTCACTGCAACACCATGTCTATGGAATGGCTCCCTAAAGTTACCATTAGAGGATGGATCAGGATCAGATATACTTTTAGAAAGCAAACCCAGTCAGCAGCACAATCTGCTTTCTTGGATTCTTCATTATTTTTGAGTGATGCTGCCCACATCTCAGGACCTTAAAGCAGGTTGATCATGGGCTGATCCCCATGGCTGCTGTCCAGGCCTCTTTGGAGATTTTCAGGGTTCAGGTCTTAGCAGATTCCTAAGGATTTGTTCTTCTCAGCTCTACCTGTCTTTAATTCTCTTCTCCATTTTCTATTATGGTAAGAATGAAAAACAATAACAAAAAAGACCTGTTAAAAGCAGTGCTTGGTTCCTATCAGTGAGTACATTTTGAAGGCCCTTGGGGTCTTGGGGGTCGATTTTCATGTGTGTGAGTATAAGCATTTGCGTGTGCAAATTGGGGGGTGGGCAGGGCACAGAGTAGAGAGAGGGAGGAGTTGGAGACTCTGGAGTGGTCAGGGAATATAACCAAAGTGAAAAACAAGTGCTCCCTCATGCCTTGCCGGAGAGTCAGCCCAGAAAGCAAAATGAATTGCATTTAGTCTGTGCCCTCCTTTCCCCCCAAACTGCTTGCAGTGCTCTGACTCCTCAATCTGAGTTATTGGTGACAAGTGAAATTAAACAACCTGGCTTCTAGGTAGTGAAATGTCTCACGAATACCTTGGCCTTTGTCAGAAAACTAAGCAGAACTGACTCCAGATGGTACCTGTAGGGTGCATTGTACTCTTTCTGCACACATTACTTCTATTTGCATTTGTGAGGTCTAACCTGTTGTGAAGCAACATGCTGTCAGAGGCGCTCTAGGAAAGAACCTTCATCATCACAACATCACATTGGTCTCAGTTGTTTCTGAACAAATGAGAGCCAGAAATCACTGAGGAAGAATGCAGACAAACTGAAACTAAGGGAAACAGTTTTCACTTGGTCAGGGGAATGTGTGTGTGTGTGTGTGTGTGTGTGTGGCAGCAGCTAGAGGTTCTAACCCAGGGGATATCTTCCCACCATCTCTTGGTCATATAGAGCAGGGATCCTGCCATTTGGTTGTCATTGACTTCTCCAGATGCCATGAGCAGCCTTGAATGAGCATGCTAGACCAAGGGAGAGAGGAAGGGGACCTTTTAACCAGAGTGAGATCTACAGAAAATGAAGCTGAGGAACCATCAGTTGGTGGAGGGGACCAGGGTGAGCTAAGAGAGGGTGCAGTGAACAAAGGCAACAGGAGAAAGGAGAACAAATGTTGTCTTTCAGAGACATAAGCAGTAATCAAAGTAGAGTGAAAGAGAAGAGAAATGGAAGAAAAATAAGTCAAAAGAAGAGTTAAAATCATTCAAAACAAGGGGTGCCTGCGTGGCTCAGTCAGTTAAGCATCTGCTTTAGACTTAGGTCATGATCCTTGGGTTCTGGGACTGAGCCCCGCACTGGGCTCCCTGCTCAGTGGGGAGCCTGCTCCTCCTTCTTCCTCTGCCCCTCCTCCTGTCATGCTTGCTCTCTTTCTCTCAGATAAATAGATAAATAAATAAATAAAATCTTAAAAAACAAAACAAACAAAAAAACAAGAGCTAAAGAGCCAGAAAGAACACTGTACAGAAATGGCCCTAAATTTTTTTTTTTTTTTTTTAAGAAATGGCCCTAAATTGAGTTTAGGGCCACCACTAGCTGGAAGCAGGGCAGGAGAGTGTCAGGAGGCTGTTGCTGGAAGTCTGAGGTCTGAATTGCTCACAGAACTGCTCTGGCAGAGATGATCCTGGAAGATCTGCCCAGTGACCTGTTTCCACATGGCCTCATCTCGCTGCTTTTATAAACTCCAAGAAAGCACTGGAGGCCATCTTCTGTCTCCTGATGTGAGGATGGTAGAGGATGGTATATGGAGAAGAGGAGAAGGAAAGGAGGAGAGACAAGAGACACCATCTATCTTATTGCTACATCTCTGTATCCTCATTAAAAAAATATGGCAAAATGTAATAGTACCCAACTCAGAGAGTCCTTGTGAGGATTAAGACTGTTATATTAATTAAACAAGGAAACCAATAGACTGAGGTGGCTCTAATGCCTTGATAACCTCCACAAGCAAACCAAAATCTAAGCTTGTCACAAATGGCCAACTAGGCCTCAAGTTTCAGCCAATCGATAATTCCCTTCCTTTGCTTCTGCCTTTTCTCTATGCCTGTCAGTCTTTCCCTTGGCTCCTGCTGGTGGAACGCTCCCAACCGCTTGCAGTTTGGTGCTGTTCAACTTGAATAATCGATTCTTTGCACAAATAAACTCTTAAAATGTTTAATGAGCCTCAATTTGTCTTTTAACAAGGGATAATACAACTTTCCTGGCTCAATAAACGTGAGCTATTTTTAGTACCCATCCATATGGTCTTTAAAAAAAGTACAAAAATATTAACATAGTAATTTTTGTTGAGTAGTAACACCAGTTACTACATAGTACTCACAACCAAAAATACACACTCACACACAGGTGTGCACAGAAGGAAGGAAGTCACTGCACACACACACATACAGGTGTGCACAGAAGGAAGGAATTCACGCATACACACACACATACAGGTGTGCACAGAAGGAAGGAATTCATGCATACACACTCACACACAGGTGTGCACAGAAGGAAGGAATTAAAATCTGAACAGTGATTACTTTTAGAAAGTGGATTGTTGCTATTTTATTTTTCTTCCCATGCTTGGCTGTATTTCTACAGTGAACATGAACTCCTTTTGTAGTAAAGAACACGTTATTCTTTTTTATAAAAAAAAATTTATTTATTTGACAGAGAGAGAACATGAAAGAGCATGCAAAAGCATGAGCAGGGGGCAGAGCAGAGGGAGAGAAACCCAAGCAGACTCCGTGGAACCTGCTGCGGGGCTTGATCCCATGACGCCGAAATCACGATCTGAGCTGAAATCAAGAATCGGAGGCTTAACTGACTGTGCTCCCCAGGCATGCTCAAACACATTTAAACAGCTTCCAGAGTCAATCCCAACAAGGTTCATTATCAGTCTTTTTTCTGATGCCTCCTCAAATACAGACTCAGGAAGGTGTAACATCACTCTTGTTCTCACTCTTCCTCCCATGTGCATTCACTGTAGTTGGGGTTTACTGGCTACCCCATTGGTGCCTTGCAGCTCAGAGAGAGAAGCATGTTGGCACTTGGTAAGAGGTGGAAGTTACTCAGTCCTAATTGTCTCACTTGTGCTTTAGCAAAGACGCCTAAAGTTCCTAACAAAAGTCTTATTTGCTTACAGCTGTGTCAGTTAAGGAGCCAAAATGGCAGGCAGACTTGGATCGAGGCAAGGCTTCCCAAGATCTGCAATAGGAAGGCTAATTTTTCGGAGGGCTATCTCTTTGCATATGCTTTATTAATCGGTGGGCATTGCCATAAAAAAATTGGCTTTTAGCTGAGGCAACCTTCTGAGGGTGGCTTTGGAACAGCTGCTCTAGACTAGAAAGTGCCACTCTCCAACTGGGTGTGCATATGAACCACCTGGGGATTGCTGGGAGCGCCTGAAAGCAAGCATTTGTCAGCGGAGCAATGCCTTCCCTGGGCTCTGTCTGGAAATGGAAGATGTCATGTTGTGTTTCCATTGCCTCTCTGCTAGAATCCAACGAATAGCATTGTACGATGTTGTGGAATCTGGGTGATTTTTGGTGGTGATGATGGGTTTGGGGAGCAAGGAGGAGGAGGGCGGTGCTGTGGTATCCACAGTCCCATCGGAAATTTAGGAGAGAGGCAGAGAAAGAGTTAAGAGTTAGACGTCTGTGCCTGGGAATTGCGCTCCACCTCAGCTTAAGCACTGCTTCATATTTTGATCTGCTCTGGCACGTTTTGATTTTGGGCAAAGATTCAGCCTTGTCCGTGTTGCCAGAGGCTGTGTATGTAATAGAGGCATCACATGCAGTGACAGGCTTGTAGAAAAAGCACTGTGCCCTGATACAGATCAAACGGGAGCATTTCCATTGAGAAGTACAGCCCAGGTTGTTTTTTGCATCCCAGTGGTAATTTGGCTGCTTGGGGTCACGGTCAGCGGCTGTCCAGGTATAGGATGCTCAGTGATGCCGATGGATGTTGGACTCTGCATCCCCCGGCAGCCTGGATCTTAGGTGGAGAGGCAGCCTTGATGGAGAAGCGTCCTGAGCAGAGGACTGGGGATATAGAACCCTGAATCCTGGCACCCCAGGTTGTTCAGACCTTGGGCAGGACTCTGATCCTTTGTGAAAAAACTGACTGCAACAACTAAAAGCTAAAGCACAGGGATGATTTGCTCTTTATTCCTCATTCTTCTTCTGGCTACTGCTCTCTCTCTCTCTCTCTCTCTCTCTCTCTCTCTCTAGCATCCTAGAAGATGGGAGGTAGAAGAGGGAGCAGAGACAAGTCAGGGCATGGTTTCTCCTCCTAATTTATTAGTGGTTCTATTAAAAGGTACTGTGGTGGTGGGAAAACTAATGGTAACTAGGAATACAAAAAATATTGGATAATTTGGGGTTTCAAATTATCTATGACTTATTCCAAGTACCAGTCAACCCCTTTTCCATACATGAGGGGCAGGGCCTGTAAGCCTTGAGTTCTATATCTGGTGTTAAAAATTTGCATTAATCCATTTTCATGTCCAGGTAGGTTGATGAGCAGTTTGGCTACTCATCGTTTTTCCACTTTGATTTTGGCTGAGGCTCTTTAAGTGTGCTCTGTGTTGACTGATGGATAAATCCATATAAAACATTCACTGCACGCCTACTGTGCACCAAGCCCTGAGCAGAGATGACAGAAAATTAAGCACATAATTAGGATATGATGTAGTAAATGTCCGATAAGGAAAACCTCATGTGTCTTGGAGCATGTAGCAGGGATCTTAGGAGAATCAAAGAAGATATGGCATAACTGACTTGTAAGTTGAGATCTAAAGATGAATAGAGTTAACTGGGAAGGGACCAAGATTCTAAGCAGTGGGACCAGTCTGAGCAGCCCTCATAATTCCTTTCTCCTGGGGACATATACTTAGGAAGTCATAGTAAGAAGAAACTTCTCTCATAAAGACCAAGTTGGAAGATAGTTATTAATAGATTTCTTATCAAGGAGAACTTCATTTATCTCTCACTTATGACCCCTGCCCATGTGGTTTTGTATGATGGCTATCTGCGTGCATCTCCGAAGCATGTCTACAGGCCCTGAAAGGCCTTAGTTATCTCTGTATCTTTCAGATGGGGTTTTGCACATGGGCTGGCTGAATGTTGAATTAAAGAATAAATGGATTCAGGGGACAGTGGAAATTAAGTCTACATCCCATACCGATAGGGAGGGCAAAAAATCTTAATGTGTGATGCTGACTCTTGAACTCTATCCAGATTGACCAGTGGCCTAGCTATCTCTGACTTCCCTGAAGGTTCCGATTCTTGGCCATTCTGCTCAGAACTGCTATTCTTTTTGTCAGACTGGCGGGGTTTAGCCTGGGATGGGCACACTGACTAATATTCCTTCAAATATCTCATTCTGCATCCAAGTTGTTATGATTTCAGGCTTGGGCGTACATAGCTCATTTAACAAATAACTTTATAGTTCCACTTGTTTGAACACAACTGAGAATTTCCTAGGCCCTAGGCACTGTGGTTGGTACATGCTGACAGTACAGGGATGAATAAGTCAGGGTTTAAGGCCTAAAGTTAGGATTACACATCAAGGGTGGTGTGGGTGGGTTGGAGTGGATGTATAGGAAGTCCCAATGTCAAGGTTTTGAGCAGAAGTTCTTCACGACACCAAAAGGTAATATGGTCTTGATTTAGGAGCTTCTAAGATAATTTTGGCAGGATATAGGACTTGGCCTCTTGGGGATTATATTTTTCCCCAACTTGCTTTCTTGCTGGTGGGTACAAAACCATATTCTTTCATACTGAGCTCTCTTTGGGTCCTGGACTGGGTGGATTTCAGGTCATCTGGGAGACGTACACCCACCAGATTCTAGACTGATGATCTCTGTGGCTTGAAGAAATTGATGTGCCTCTGTAATACTGTGAAGTAATAAGAATAATATATTAGGTCTTTGTTCCTAGCTCCTGGTGTATAGTACCTAAAGCTTGTAATTTCTTGAGTGATAGGGATGATAAGAATGTTTTATGTTACAATATTTGGTCTTAGTCCCTCCTTCCTGACACAAGAGCTTCTTCTTCTTTTTTTTTTTTCTAAGAGCTTCTTTTTCTTTAAATTTTTATTTAAATTCTAGTTAGTTAACATACAATGCCATATTGGTTTCAGAAGTAGAATTCAGTGATTCATCACTTCTATATTGCACCTAGTGCTCCTCACAAGTACCCTCTTTATTCCCCATCCCCACCCACTTCCCTCCATCAGTTTATTCTCTATCAGTAAGAGTCTTTTATGGTTTGTTTCCCTCTCTTTTCCCCCCTCCCCATGTTCATCAGTTTTGTTTTTTAAATTCCGCATATGAGGGGATCCCTGGGTGGCTCAGCGGTTTGGCGCCTGCTTTGGCCCAGGCCACGATCTTGGAGTCCCGGGATCGAGTCCCACATTGGGCTCCCTGCATGGGGCCTGCTTCTCCCTCTGCCTGTGTCTCTGCGTCTCTCTCTCTCTGTGTTTCTCATGAATAAATAAATAAAAAGTTAAAAAAAAATTCCGCATATGAGTGAAGCCATATGGTATTTGTCTTTCTCTGACTGACTTATTCCTTTAGCATAATGCACTCTAGTTCCATCCAAATCATTGCAAATGGAGCAGCCCCGGTGGCGCAGCGGTTTAGCGCTGCCTGCAGCCCAGGGTGTGATCCTGGAGACCTGGGATCAAGTCCCACATCGGGCTCCCTGCATGGAGCCTGTTTCTCCCTCTGCCTGTGTCTCTGCCTCTCTCTCTGTCGCTCATGAATAAATAAATAAAATCTTAACAACAAAAACAAAAAACAAATCATTGCAAATGGTAAGATTTCATTCTTTTTGATGGCCAAGTAGTATTCTATTGTGTGTGCATGCACACACACGTGTGTGTGTGTATCACATCTTCTTTATTGATTCATCAGTCAATGGACATTTGGGCTCTCTATAGCTTAGCTATTGTTGATAATGCTGCTATAAATATCAGGGTGCATATATCCCTTTGAGTCTATATTTTTGTATCCTTTCGGTAAATCCATGGTAGTAAAATTGCTGGATCATAGGGTGGTTCTATTTTTAACATTTTTTAAAAAAGATCTTATTTATTCATGAGAGACACAGAGAGAGAGAGAGGTAGAGACACAGGCAGAGGGAGAAGCAGGCTCCTCGCAGGGAGCCTAACACGGGACTGGATCCCAGGCCTCCAGGATCATGCCCTGGGTGGAAGGCGGCACCAAACTGCTGAGCCACCTGGGCTTCCCTATTTTTAACATTTTGAGGAGCCTCCATACTATTTTCCAGAGTGGCTGGACCAGTTTGCAAGAGGGTTCCCCTTTTTCTGTATCCTCACCAACACCTATTGTTTCTTGTGTTGTTGACTTTAGCCATTCTGACAGATGTGAGGCAGTATGGCATTGTGGTTTTGATTCATATTTCCCTAATGATGAGTGATGTAGAGCATTTTTTCATGTGTCTGTTAGCCATCTGGATGTCTTCTCTGGAAAAATGTCTGTCAATGTCTTCTGAGCATTCTTTAACTAGATTATTTGCTTTTTGGGTGATGAGTTTGATGAGCTCTTATTGATTTTGGATGCTAACCCTTTTTCTGATATGTCATTTGCAAATATCTCCTCCCATTCTGTAGGCTGCCTTTTAGTTTTGTTGGTTATTTCTTTTGCTGTACAGAAGCTTTTTATCTTTTTTTTTTTAAGATTCATTTATTTATTCATGATAGACACAGAGAGAGAGAGAGAGAGGCAGAAACATCAGCAGAGGGAGAAGCAGGCTCCATGCAGGGAGCCCGATGTGGGACTCCATCCCAGGACTCCGGGATCATGCCTTGAGCCGAAGGCAGACGCTCAACTACTGAGTCACCCAGGCGTCCCAAAGCTTTTTATCTTGATGAGGTCCCAATAGTTCATTTTTACTTTTGTTTCCCTTGCCTATGGGATATGTCTAGTAATAATTTGCTATGGTCCAGGTCAAAAGGTTGCTGCCTGTGTTCTCCTCTAGGATTTTGGTAGTTTTCTGTCTCACATTTAGGTCTTTCATCTATTTTGAATTTATTTTTGTGTGATATACGAAAGTGGTCCAGCTTCATTCTTCTGCATGTGGCTGTCCAGTTTTCTCAACACCATTTATTGAAGAGACTGTCTTTTTTTGTGTGTGGATATACTGATATTTCAGAATTGCTTTGGTTATTTGGGGTCTTTGGGGTTCCGTACACATTTTAGGATTGTTTGTTCTAGCTCTGTGAAGAATGCTGGTGGTATTTTGATGGGGATTGCATTAAATGTGTAGATTGCTTTGGGTAGTATAGACATTTTAACAATGTTTTCTAATCCATGACCATGGAATGCTTTTCCATTTATTTGTATCCTCTTCAATTTCTTTCTTTAGTGTTCTATCGTTTTCAGAGTACAGATATTTTACCTCTTTGGTCAATTTTATTCCTACATATCTTATTGTTTTTGGTGCAATTGCAAATGGGATCAATTCCTTGATTTTTTTTTTTTTTTGCTGCTTCAGTATTGGTGTATAGAAATGCAACAGATTTCTGCACATTGATTTTATATTCTGCAACTTTGCTGAATTCATGTATTAGTTCTAGCAATTTTTTGGTGGAGTCCTTCGGGTTTTCTATATAGAGTATCATGTCATCTGCAAATAGTGGAAGTTTGACTTCTTCCTTGATGATTTGGATAACTTTACTTCTTTTTGTTGTCTGATTGCCGAGGCTAAGACTACCAGTACTATGTTAAATAATAATAGTGATGATGAGAGTGGACATCTTTGTCTTGTTCCTAACCATAGGGGAAAGGCTCTCAATTTTTCCCCATTGAGGATGATATTAACTGTGAGTCTTTTGTATATGGCCTGTATAATGTTGAGGTGTGTTCCATCTATCCCTACTTTGTTGAGGGTTTTTATCAAAAAAGGATGCTGTGTTTCTTCAAATGCTTTTTCAGCATCTATTGACAGGATCATATGGTTCTTATCCTTTATTTTAATAATATGGTATATTATGATTAATTTGCAAATTTTGAACCACGCCTGTGGCCCAGGAATAAATCCCACTCGATTGTGGTGAATAATTCTTTTAATGTATGGTTGAATTTGATTTGCTAGCATTTTATTGAGAATTTTTGCATCTATGTTCATCAGGGATATTGACCTATAATTCTCCTTTTTAGTAAGGTCTTTTGTTTTGCAATCAAGTTAATACTGGCTTGATAGAATGGGTTTGGAAGTTTTCTTCCTTTTATTTTTTGGAACAGTTTGAGAAGAATAGGTATTAACTCTTCTTTAAATGTCTAGTAGGATTCCCTTGGGAGGTCATCTGGCCCTGGACTTTTGTTTTTTGGGAGATTTTTTTTTTAAAGACAGTGGATTTTTCTTAAAGATTTTATTTATTCATGAGAGAGACACAGAGAGAGACAGGGACATAGGAATAGGGAGGAGAAGCAGGCTCCAGGCAAAGAGCCTGATGCGGAACTTGATCCCCGGACTCCGGGATCAGCCCTGATCCAAAGGCAGATGCTCAACTGCTGAGCCACCCAGGCATCCCTGTTGGGAGATTTTCGATTACTGATTTAATTGCTTTGCTAGTTATGAGTATGTTCAGATTTTCTATTTCTTCCTTGTTTCAGTTTTGGTAGTTTGTAAATTTCTAGGAATTTGTTCTTTTCTTCTAGGTTGCCCAGTTTGTTGGCATATCATTTTTCACAGTATTCTCTTAGAATTGTTTGTATTTCTGTGGTGTTGGTTGTGATCCTTTTTCATTCATGATTTTATCTATTTGGGTCCTTTCTCTTTTCTTTTTGACAACTCTGGCTAGAGTTTTATCAATTTTATTAATTCTTTCAAAGAACCAGCTCTTCGTTTCATTAATCCTTTCTACTGTTTTTGTTGTTGTTGTTGTTTGTTTGTTTGTTACTATATCATTTATTTCTGCTCTAATCTTTATTATTTCCCTTCTTCTACTGGCTTTAAACTTTATTTATGGTTCCTTTTCTAGCTCCTTTTCTAGATATATTTAGGTGTAAGATTAGATGGTGTATTTGAGACTTTTCTTGCTTCTTGAGGTAGCCCAGTGTTGCAGTATACTTCCTTCTTAGGACTACTTTTGCTGCATCCTAAAGGTTTTAGACTTATTTTTCATTTTTTATTTGCTTCCATGTATTTTTTTTATTTCTTCCTTAATTTCCTGATTAACCCATTCATTCTCTAGTAGAATATTCTTTATCCTTCACGTATTTGTGGACTTTCCAAATTTTTTCTTGTGGTTGACTTCAAGTTTTATAGTGTTGTGGTTTGAAAATATGATCTTGATCTTTTTGTACTTGTCAAGGGCTGATTTGTGACCCAGTGTGTGATGTATTCTGGAGAATATCCCATGTGCGCTTGAAAAGAATATATATTCTGTTGCTTTAGGATGAAATGTTCTGAATATATCTGTGAAGTCCATCTGGTCCAGTGTGTCATTCGAAGCCATTGTTTCCTTGTTGATTTTCTGCTTAGATGATTTTACAGCTTTCATTGCTGTAAGTGGGGTGTTAAGTTCTCGTACAATTATTGTTATTATTTCAGTGAATTTCTTTATGTTTATTATTAATTTATATATTTAGGTGCTCCCAAGTTGGGGGGCATAAATATTTACAATTGTTACATCTTCTTAATGGATAGACCCCTTAATTATGATACAATGTCCTTATTTCTCTTGTTACAGTCTTTGGTTTAAAATCTAGTTTGTCTGATATAAGTATGGCTACTCCAGCTTTCTTTTGACATCCTTTAGCATGATAGATGGTTCTCCATTCCCTCACTTTCAGTCTGCAGATATCTTTAAGTCTAAAATGAGTTTTTTTATAGACAGCTTATAGATGGATCTTTTTTTTTTAAATCCATTTCTGATACCTTATGTCTTTTGATTGGAGCCTTTAATCCATTTACATTCAGAGTAATTATTGAAAGATGTGAATTTAGTGCCATTGTATTACCTATAGAGTTGGTATTTCTCTGATATTCTCTGGTCCTTTCTAGACTTTGTTGCTTCACGTCTTTTTTCCTCCCCTCAAAGAGTTCCTCTTAAAATTTATTGTAGGGATGGTTTAGTGGTCATGAATGCCTTTAGTTTTTGTTTTTCCGGGTAACTCTTTATCTCTTCTTCTATTCTGAATGGCAGCCTTGCTGGATAAAGTATTCTTGGCTGCATATTTTTTCCCATGCAGCGCGTTGAATATATCCTGCCACTGTCTTCTGGTCTGCCAGGTTTCGGTGGACAGATCTGTTATGAATCTGATCTGTCTTCCTTTGTAGGTTAAGAACTTTTTTTCCCTTGCTACTTTTAGGATTCTTTCCTTGTGTGTGTATTTTGTGAATTTGACTATGATATGCCTTGGTGATGGTCGGCTTTTGTTAAATTTAATGGGAATTTTCTGGGCTTTTGGATTTTGATGTCTGTGTCCTTCTCCAGATTAGGGAAGTTTTCAGCTATAATTTGTTTGAGTAAACCTTCTACCCCCTTTTCTGTCTCTTCATCTTCTGGGACTCCTATGATATGAATGTTATCGTGTCTTAATAAGTCACTGAGTTCCCTAAGTCTACCTTTATGATCCATTATATTTCTTTCACTTTTTAGCTTCATTATTTTCTAATTTTATCTTCTGTATCACTGATTCGCTCCTCCACTTTATCCATCCCCTTTTTTTTTTGGTTTCCATATGTGTTTGCATGTTGGTTATAGGTTTTTTTTTTATTTCATCCTGACTAGATTTTAGTTCTTTTATCTCTGCAATAAGGGATTTTTTAGTGTCTTCTATGCTTTTTTTCAAGCCCAGCTAGTATCCTTATAATTGTTGTTTTAGATTTTAATTCGGACATCTTACTTGTATTTGTATTGATTAAATCCCTGGCTGTGAGTTCTACTTCCTCTTCTTTCTTTTGGGGTGAATTTCTCCATCTCATCATTTGTCCAGAAACGAAAAGAAGAAAGAACAAAAACCAAAACAAAGAAAAAAAAACCAAAAGACCAAAAAAACCACCTAGATCCTGAGTGTGTTTTCATCTGCTTGTTAAGAGTCTAGGTCCCAAAATACAAACACACACACACACACACACACACACACACACAAAGAAAACAAGTATATAAAAGTACAAATTTAAAAGAATTATTAAAAAATTTAAAACAGGAATTAAAAAATAAAATAAATGAAAAAATAATAACAAAATGAAGAATAAAAGTAAAAAGGAAGCTAGACCCTATTTCTCCTAGAGCCAAAGCTTTGCAACACTCTGATCAGTAGACTTGGTGGGACCGAGTTGCTTGTGGGATTTTTCTGGGGCAAGGGCCTCCTGTGCTGAGTCTCAGGCTGACTTGTTTCAGTGGAAATGTGCCTCCAGGGCACAGGGGGCAGGGCTTGGTGTAAGTGGCTCTGCCTTCTACTAGGTGGCATTGTTTTGTTCTCTGAAGGCCTTCAGTACTGATGAGTGGGATGAATATGGTGGTACCCTGCTCTTTAGCCCAGGAGCTAGAGGTTTGTGCTCCCTGCTCTTCAGTGAGCCCTCACAGAAGAGCAATCAATCACCCCTCTAGTGTCCCCAATTTCTATCTGAGCCTTGCATTCTCCCTTCCTGTGTCTGAGCTTTTTTATCTCAGGCACCTGACTGAGTTTCCAAACTCCAATTTTAGGGACTCCTATAGGTGCAGACCCACTTTGTTCCTCCAGGGGAGGGTTTCCCTGTGCTTTTGCCATATTTGGGCCTGTCCCAGGAAAGCGGTTGCACTACCAAGTAGTGATTCGCAGTTTATGGCAAAACAGAACAGAAAGCTGGCACCAAGACCCACTGCTCCCAGTAAGCTTCCCCACTCCGATGCCTGCAACAGTGCAGTGTGTTGGCACCACCTGTTCTTGCAACCCAGGGGATCCAAGACCATGCTATCACTCTGCTTCGCTGCCTGAGCAGAGATTCCATTCTGCTTCGCTGCCTGAGCACCTTTAAGACAGGCATGTCCCCCACACTAGCAGGCTTCTAAAAGTTCAGATTTTGAGCTCCATATAATATAATACTTTGTGATAGCCTCCGTAAGCAGGCTCCCTCCCCACCATGGTATCTAGAGTTATATCTCCTCCACGTCTATTCTACATACCTTCAACTTATAGACTATAGATTTTGTTCTCTCAGAACCCTGATGGATTTCTTGGGTGTTCAGAATGACTTGGTAACTATCTAACTGTGTTTGAGGGATAAGATAAGCTTAGGGTCCCCCTACTCCTCCATTGTCTTAATGTAGGCTAATTTTAATTTTTACATTGTCTATGAACAAAGGGGCCTGGACATAAGATAATAGAGAAAACGTATAAAGGGTTAACAAAATAAGCTATCTCTAGTAATACTAGAAGAAAGCAAAGTTGATACGCTAATTAGAAACAATACTTACCTTTTCTTGAGCGTGGATCTCCTAAATAGAAGTTAGGTTGTTATATATTTTTGTTAAAACATTCTGGTGTCAACTTTTCACTAAGGGAGACTCAGGATAACTAGTCCTGATTTCTAGGCTACAAATCACCTAACTGTGTTACACGAAGAGACAAATTAGCAATGACATAAATCTAATGGGTTGTTTATTTCCAAAAGTAGTGAAAGCTAGAAAACCATGGCAACCAATATAGTCACAGATAATGCAAGAGGGACTTACACTCTTGACAAAGAATTGGAGAAAAAAAAAGGTGTGAAAAGTCCTGAGACACTCACTAACAGTTGTAGGCAATTTAACTTTTTCTTTTTAATTCTGGTGCAGGGGTTACATACCAGCAGGAATAGTAGTTATAGTGAAGGGTTATTTGTTGCCTCCCCTGCAACTCTTATTTTATAATTCTAAGCTCAGTAGCAGAGGCCCAGTTGAAAGCCCACGGACACATTTTCTACTGAAGCTAGTGATGATCACATATCAAGAGCTTACAAAAAACTCAGTATATGTGGTGTGATCCTCAAGCTGTCAGATTCTCTTCTTATTAAAGTCATCTCTTAAGATCTATGTGTACTCCATTAGGCCACAAGAAAAATTACTGTTAATTCACTTACTGGTAAAAACCTTAACTGACAAAGCTAGGTTTATGGATTGTGAAATTGTTTCTTTGCTGTTAATGCATATTTTCAGCCATATTGTAAACCATTTGATACTTAATCAACCAGAGCAAATTGCATCCACTTATTCGACAAATAATGGTGCAAACTTTCTGACTCAAAACAAGATGGTAATGGGACAAGATCAAATACCATGAGCTCACCACTTGGATAAATGCTTCTTGGATCATTGCAAGCCTTTAATTTATAGAGTTCTGAAAAAGTGAATTTGACGTGTGTTTTTTTGCCAATGTTCTCACTGCATTTTTGGAGGAAAGGATCTTTGGAGGTTTTTATTCCATTGTTCTTGAAGTACCTCCCTCCAGTCCCTTCATTTTTACTTTGTACATTTATCAGCATTAAAAGTCGGTTAAATGGGTTCTTGTGTACCCACACAACTTTGCATATGTGGGACAATGATACCGTTTGGCTGCCTGTCATGAATGGCCTCTGGCAGTGAGTGTCTGAGCACCTGCTGTTTCCATCTGGAACTTCTCTTAACCTCTTGAAGAAGAGCAAACAATTTAAACTTGGAAGGAGAGCAAAGGGAACATCACTGCAAACACCACTGGTCACATGCATAGGGTTTCTGAGTAAGTGTTGAATTCAGTAGCTTAAACTCATGGCATTTCAAAAAACTCAATAGCTACGGCTCACTTTTGTTTTGTTTCATAGTAAAAAATGTATCAGACTATTAAAGTTCTTGTTCAGACTTTCCTTGGTGGATGCTTATGCTTCCTGATTGATGATACAATCTTGCCTTCTCAGGTTTTCTCCCACGACCTGTGCTCTGTGTTGTCCTCCCCTTCATGGACAGTGGCTGAAGCTCAAGCATTGAAAATTTCCCCCATTCTCTTTCAAGACCAGAGTCCAAAGTAGTGAATTCAGACAATATCATGCAAGTTGCAAAATAGTTTTTGCACTCATTAATTTCAAAGGATTAAATGAGAGAATCTAGACCAGATGGTTGTGTCAGAAGGCTAATTTGAGGGGCTCCTGGGTGGCTCAGTTGACTAGGTATTCAGCTCTTGATTTCAGCAGGTCATGATCTCAGGGTTGTGGGTCAAAGCCCTGAGTTGGGTCCCGTGCTCAGCAGGGAGTCTGCTGGAGATTCTCTCTATCTGCCCCTCCCACACTTGCGTGATCTCTGTCTCTCTCTCTTTCAAATAAATAAATAAATCTTAAGAAAAAGAAGGCTAATTTGAGTTCAGAGTAAGGAGTTCTATCTGACAGCAAAAGCTCTAATTCGAGTTCAGTTGTCATCTCCTCTGTTTTCCTCATTCTCCCTGGTGGAAGTTTTTCTTTCTGTAGCACTTGACACATTTCTACCTTTCACCGCCTTCCCATTTCATTATAGGTCTTCATTTACATGTCTCTGTTTCAGTGGTTCTCAACCAGGGGGGATTTTGTCCCCCAGGAGACATTTGGCAATGTTTGGAAATAGTTTTGGTTGGCAAAACTTGAGTGCTATTGGCCTCAGTGAGTAGAAGCTATAGATATTACCAAAATCCTACAATGCCAGGGACAGCTCTCCATAACAAAGAATTAATCCCTCCTTAAATGTGGGTAGTGCCAGTCTCAGGAAACCCTGCTCTAGTCTATGAAATTTGAGGGCAGGGAGCTTGTAGCTAGGTATATAAGACCTGACAAATATTGGCCAAAGAATAGAGTCCGTTCATTTCTTATCATTCTTGGCAGATGCAACCAGTGGCTTGAGGGCTTGGAAATTATGTATTTATATTTTTCCTGTCTTGGTTAGTCACTGAAAGGGAAATCAGAAAGACCAACCCATTTATTTCTATGAATAAATGTCAAAAATACACGAAAAAAGCCAGCCTAAGAGGCACTGGGGGCAAGCCAGAAAATATACTCTATATAAGGCATCGTTCAGTCTTAGCTTAGGTAATGGGACTGGCAGGCCTCATTCATCAGAATAGGCACAGTCTTTTACCTGAGTTTGTTTTACTCTTCAGTGTGGCTTTTGAATGTGGACTTGATTTACTTCTCTCTGTTATAGACAGGGTCTCAAGATAGCACAATACAGAGAGACACAGAGAGTCAGGCCGTCAGTGTACAGATGGCAGAGGAATGGGAGAGAAGCTGTAAATGGAAGAAAAAACTTTCTGCATCCCATTTATTCCCCTTTGAAAAGAAACCTGTTCTTGCTCGTTGGAGTGAAAAGGTAAAGAACACAGAAGAGATAGCTTGCTTCCCTGGATCCCCTAGGCCTGACTGCAGTAGATGTCTCTCTGAATGCAAACTTCCCTCGGTGGTGCTACATCTTCCAGATTCTGCTTTTGCAAAGGAAGTGAGCACAGGCCTGATAACAAATACACACACCTTCCATCTCTCCATGTCCTGTTGATATGTATATCCACAAAAGCACGGAACTCAGAAATACTTGTTGAAGGCACTTGTGTATAGAGGAATTAATGAATAAATAATTTAGGAAGAGATGTTGGGCTTTTGTGATGGTCCAAGTTGTTATTGTTTATTGTTTACTTTTACCAGGACCTTTGCTAAGTGCTATTTTCATTTAATCCTCATACTGTTCCTGTGAGTTAAGAATGTTCATTTTTTTTCTTACATGTGAAAAACTGAAGTTCAGAGATGTCTATTAACTTGCCCAAGGTTGTGGAGCTTGGGCGATAGAGTTAGGAGCTGAGCCCAGGTAGATCTGCCCTGCTTCAAGGGAAGGGCTTTAGTTCCTGTGAAACCTGAGAAAGCAAGACAGTGGAGGTGGCATTGAGCCAGGGCTGCTTCACTGAGTACCCCAGGTCCACTCCTTTAGGCAGAAACCCTCGAAGGTGTTCTTGCATCTGGTTTTTAATGAAGACAGCAAAAGGATCAGATGGCAATGACAGAGTCTGTCCTCTGTAGTGAGAACTGAAGCCACTTTACCATACAAACTGTGGTTTGTGACTCTTCAGGCTGCAAACTCTGAGTGGGGTCACAATTACTGCTACCATCTGTGTGTCACAGGCTAGTCCTCACTAGCTAATGAGGACACCAGCTCCCATAAAACTCTCCAAGACTGTCTACAAGCCCAAGGCTTTCTGGTAGGTCCTTATGTGTGTATTAGGCAGCTTCCTTATAGCACACTTCATTTCCTCCCTCTATCTTTTCCTTCTTTCTTTCTTTTCTTTTCTTTTTTTTTTTTTGACGGTCTATTGCCCTTTTTCGTAATACTGATCATCAATAAGTTTGGTTCTCAAAAATCTGAAGAACAAATTGAAAGTGTAAATTCATGGCCTTTAGGAAGTCTGGCAAGGCAGATATAATTTTTAGCAAGTATTGCAGGTCCCTTGGAGATGAGAGGTCCAGAAAGTGCTAGAATAATATCTAAGGTAAGGCTTGAGGATTCCATTTTTTTGGGAGAAGTTATCACAATATGTATAGCGGACAATCTGAATGAAGGTTCCTGTGTTGCTCACAGTACTTCTGGTGGAGGTGAGAGCTGGCTCTGCTGAGGTGGAGGGAATTCCTCATCTCCCCAAGGCTCTCTGGGAGCTTTCTTATGAGATGCATCATTGCATGGTAAAGCTGCCCCCTTCTTGCATCTGGAGCTGCAGAACAATCCAAGCTGGAAGTTGTTTCTGTCCACCACTGCTATCAGTGGGAGCAAATGGGCTTGCATGAAACCTGAATAAACTCCAATAGGAAAAATTATCAGCTCTATAGCCAGATGTAATGGAAGCAAGATTTAATTCTGCTTCCAAGTGTCTATCTCTGCCTCAAACAGAATTGGCTAGGGCTCTTATTTGCAGATAAGATAATTCACTCCATTCTGTCAAAACATAAAAGGGATTTATTAAAAGAGATGAAGACGTTCACAGAGCCTGTAGGTGAGCCAGGAGGCCCTGAAGTGAGGGACATGCTCAAATGATCCACAGGTCTGCTCCAGGGATGATCCTATGACCATTGCTGTGGGAACAGACACAGAACTCACACCACTGGGGCTCAGACTGATCACTAGAACCAGGCTCCCACACTCCAAAACAGGGCATTTCCTCTGCCACATTGTAAAAAGATAGATTCCATGAGGACACTGCTTCCTATCATTTCTCCCTTCATTTTTTTTTTAAATTTTTATTTATTTATGATAGTCACACACAGAGAGAGAGAGAGAGAGAGAGAGAGGGGCAGAAACATAGGCAGAGGGAGAAGCAGGCTCCATGCACCGGGAGCCCGACGTGGGACTCGGTCCCGGGTCTCCAGGATCGCGCCCTGGGCCAAAGGCAGGCGCCAAACTGCTGCGCCACCCAGGGATCCCTCATTTCTCCCTTCAAAGCTCATTTCATGAAGGTGCATCTGTTTAGGGAGTCTAAGTCACGTGCCTGTCCCGTAATATATTGAAGCGGCTCAAATCAAATTAGGAGAGTGACTATTAAGTCTCAAGGATTTTTAGAGGCCAGTTTTTAAACTAATGGTCACTTGAAAATTAGCCTTACTAGAAGTATTTACACCCTGGAAATTGGCAAGTGATACAAACCAGGGCTCTGCAAAGCTATTTTGAAACGTTTACCATTGTGTCATGTGATGCTGGGTGGTCTAATCTCACATTTCCATTGGGGACATGAGCCTCATAATGCGTGAAACCCTCTAGACACAGAAATGCTGTTTAAAATACACTATATGTTCACTAAACCAGCAAATGATTGGTTTCAAGGTTTCTTCCAAATTATTCCCTTGTCAAAGTATCTTTTTGATGTCTGGTAATGTAGAGCAAGATAGAACTACAGATGTGCTTCAGGTGATAGCCAGAATTTACAGCCTTGTCTTCTCCATTGGGCACCCGGCCAAGCAACTCTCTTTTCCCTGAAATAGCCCAGACTATTTATTAAAGGACAGAAGGGAACCATGTGGCTTTTTGAGACATCACTGTGAAGCACTGGGCCATGACCATTCTCAGTATAATAGTCTTCTCGTTTTGGGTCTTCAGGAATTATTTCCAGAAGGTAAGCAGAGGGAATAAAATCTTGCCATTTGCAGTGATATGGATAGAGCTAGAGTGTATTACACTAAGCAAAATAGGTCAGCGAAAGGCAAATACCATATGATTTCACTCATATGTGGAATTTAAGAAACAAAACAGATGAGCTTAGGGGAAGGGAAGGAAAAATAAAGTAAGATGAAAACAGAGAGGGAGGCAAACCTTAAGAGACTCTTAACTATAGGAAACAAACTGAGCATTGCTGGAGGGGAGGCGAGTGGGGGTAAGAGGTAACTGGGTGATGGGCATTAAAGAGGGCACTTGATGTAATGAGTACTGGGTATTATATGCAACTGATGAATCACTAAACTCTATCCCCAAAACTAATAATACACTATATGTTAACTAAATTGAATTTACATAAAAAATGAAAATAAAGGGATGCCTGGGTAGCTCAGAGGTTGTGTGTCTGTCTTCCTTTGGCTTGGGGCATGATCCTGGGGTCCTAGGATCAAGTCTTTCATTGGGCTTTCCACGGGGAGTCTCCTTCTCCCTCTGCCTATGTCTCTGCCTTTCTCTCTCTCTCTCTCTCTCTCTGTGTGTCTCTCATGAATAAAGAAATAAACAAAAAATTTTTAAATTAAAAACCAGACTCCAAAACCAAAATGATCATAGAAGTAACTGCATAGCAATTATGAGAGAGATGTAGCAAGAGGCACCTCTGTCCCTAAAAAAAAAAAAAAAAAAAGCAAATAAAAGGGAGGGACTTAATTGACAGACTCTGAAGTGGGAAATCCTATTGATGTAAGAATCTCTCCATTGAGGGTGGAGGAGATTGGGCAGGCCAGAGTGTTCACGGAGAACTAGTACTGGAGGTGTTAATAAAGGGTGGGAAGGTACAGATCCCCTGCCCGTCTCCCCTCCCACATTCCCATCTTCTTTTGGCACCAGGGGGACTCCTGGGACTTCAGAGAATGCCATAGAAACAGGTCCATCCTCACTTAGGATAGAAAGCTCATTTCAGTGGACTAGACCTGCAACAGGGCTGCCCCCAGTTAAGAGCTCAGATGCAAGCATTCTTGCTCAGGTGCAAGAGCAAGACATAGCAGTGTCCAGTCTGTGATGGCACCCTCCTTGGGGTGGCAGACATGTCTCTGGAGTCCAGGAATAGGGACACAGCTCTAGACTCAAAGCAGAATGTTTCGAAGGAGATTTTTTTTGTAAAGCACACAAAAACTCGCAGCCACAAAGGACCCTTCCTCGGTGACAGCAGGGTTGCTGTGTGGCCCACACAACCACCCAACCCAGCTGGTCCTGGAAGGTGACCTAGGGCACCGGTGGTAAGCCATTGATGGGTAACAGTTACTCCCCGCACTGCTTTTTTTTTTTTTCCCCCGCACTGCTTATTGAAATAAAAAAATGTCATTGATCATAAAAGTAATAGAGGTTTTTTTGTGTGGAATATTTAAAAATATTGAGAAGTAGAAAGAAAAACATTTTATTTTTTTATTTTTATTTTTTAGAAAAACATTTTAAAATGAGTGTTGTCTTGCTATCTACTTTAACGTTTGACTTTTCCTTTCAGTCTTTTTTTCTATGTATTTATATTTTTATTTATTTTCTTAAGCTCATGCCACATGTTCTATCAGCTATATTTTTCTCTTTATTATATTTTTTCAGTCATTTTAAATAATTGTATGATACTCATATATACATATACATATATACACACATGTATCTATCCCATTATAAATAAGTTTGGGATAAACTTCATTCTTTGTATTTCTGATTATTTCCTTAAGTCAGATTTCTAGGGTATAAATAAAATTAATAAGCATTTTAAACATTGTTGATATGGGGCAGCCTGGGTGGCTCAGCAGTTTAGTGCTGCCTTCAGCCCAGGGCGTGATCCTGGAGACCCGGGATTGAGTCTCGCGTTGAGCTCCCTGCATGGAGCCTACTTCTCTCTCTCCCTGTGTCTCTCATGAATAAATAAATAAAATCTTAAAAAAAAAAAAAACATTGTTGATATGGCTTCCTAAACTGACTTTCTGAGTTACCATTTAGTTGAATGTGTTAGGTACAGCCTAATATTATGGATAAACATGGACTTTGAAGCCAGAAGAAGTCAATTTGAGTTCTACCTCGGTCACTTCCTAGCTGTCTTATCTTGGGCCCCTAACCCTCATTTCTTCACCTGTATGGTGGGGATAGCACTGCCTGCCTTATAGGGTTGTCATATGGATTAAATAAAAGAAGGCATGGTTCTTGGGACCTGGCCCATCAGTGTACTGGACACTCACATACCATCGCATAGGCTCTCAGCCGCACCTCTGATGCTGACATGTGGTGACTGGCTCTGCACAGGCCCCACCCACTTGGTGCAGGTACAGCCTGACAGCTCCTTCCCATTTTCACTTCCTGCCCCGGTTTCTCTGATGGTTGCAGTAGATGCTCCCATCTGTGTACCTTGGTAGTGCAAGGGGTTTAATAATGTCTTGTAGGCCAGCCCCTACAATGGTGGCTGGGGGATGGTGGCCAGGGACTGAACCACACCCCCTTTCTTCCCTGGATGGATGGTTCTGAGAAGCCTTTTAGAAAGCTTCTCAGGAGGTCCTGAGTGGTGTTCCATGGCAGTGTTCAGTTCTATCTGCATCTGGGCTTGGCTTTCCCTGCTTCCAAGCTACTTCCATGTGCCACACTCCTGATCTCTCAGGTCCCAACTCCCAAACCACCAGCAGGTGAGCCTTTGTATCAGGCTCTGCTTTAGGGGAAACCCCAGCTCAGATAGTAAGCATCAATAAATGTTCACTTTCTTTTAAGATGGAGAAGGAGGGCACAGAGGTGAGAGGAAGAGAGAGAATATTAAGCGGGCTCCATGCCCAGAGTGGAGCCCAACATGGGGCTTGATTTCACAACCCTGACATCATGACCTGAGCTGAAATCAAGAGTCAGATACCTAACCGACTCAGCTACCCAGGTGTCCTTAAATGTTAGCTTCTTTAATATTACTGCTATTTTTTTTTATATTTCCCTCATCAAACATATTCTAGAAGAAATTCAGTCACTTACCACATATTTCTGGGGCTTCCCAGAAATCCTTATTTTATTCCCTGTAGGTGCACCGACCTTTGGTATTCCTGCCATCTCTTGCCTCCTCTATATGGTTAGTCTGCATTACTCCAACCTTCTCTGGTCAGCTTCTGCCCGAACTATGAACACACAGGCTCCCCCAACCCTAGCCTTTTCAACTCCCATACACTCTGTAACCCAGGGCTTTGTAGGTAACAGAGGTGCATATGAAAGGCCCACAGGGATACTCTGACTTCGCTAAATAAGGATTTTTCCTTTTTTTCTTGGAAAAAAGAAGTAACAAACTATGGTAGTTAAGTAAATGATACTAAAATCTGTGTGTCCTTTCCTAGAAGATACATCATGTGTATTTTAATAAGGGATGAGAACAAATAACAATTTCTGGAGGCAAAGGAGACAGTTGATTTATTTTCCCCTTTGAGAAGATAGCTCTGGAGACCAGGCTTTTGTTCTCATTTTCACGTAAGTAACCTCACATCCTTCCTAGACTTTCCTATCACTCCCCAGGGCTTTTGTTCTAACTTCATCATTTCCTGAGTATAACTGAGTTATAGCTACCCTTTCCCTGTACACGTCCACCAAGTTGACCTTTGAAAACACAAATACAGTTATTGCACTCTGTGGCTTAACACTTGTCAATGGGCCCTTACTTTCAGACAGTGAATGGTCTTTCATGGACCCCAGGGTGCCTTATGATCCATACACTATTTCCCACCCATCTTGCTCTACTTCTGCTTCTCACCCTGCACCTAAGGCCCAGTTTTCAGTGTTAATATCACTTGTGAGCTTGTTTAGAAATGCAAATTAGTGAGCCCACTCCAGACCTAGTCAATCAGACTCTGCTGGGGGAGGTCAGCCATCTGTGCTTTAATAAACTTGCAGGCTGAAGTTCAAGAACCACTCCCTAAGCAAAGCAGGTGGTTGACCCCTGAGGTTCAATGGCTTGACCCCCTAAGGTATCTGGAAATTCTTATTCATTCTTCAGGAGTCAATTTGATCATCACCTTTCCTATGAAGCCTTCTCTGCTTTCACCTGACAGCATTCACCAGTTTACCACTCCCTCCTTGGTGCCTACGCAACACTTCTGTTGTGAAATGTGATATGCTGTTTTTCAGTTATTGCAATTTTTGTCTATCTCCTTGACTAGATTGTGAGATTCTTGGAGGAGGAGGAATAGAAACCCTCTAAAAGTTTTTTAACTTCTTTTCTCTGTCTTTCCCTACATCCCTTTCCCCTCCACCCTATAGCCTCTATAGAAAAGGAGAGTGCGGGATAGAATAAGAAGCTACTGTTCCAAGTGTTCATAATTGGCACTTTCCCCTAATTGGCACCTCTTCTGCCTCCTTCTGTGCCCCACGAAGTGGTGGCATAACCAATTTTGTCCCAGATAACAAAGGAAGAGATTCATCCTTGGCTCGTGGGAAAGGGGGCTTGTTTTTTTTTTTTTTTTTTTAATTTATTTTTTATTGGTGTTCAATTTACTAACATACAGAATAACCCCCAGTGCCCGTCACCCATTCACTCCCACCCCCCGCCCTCCTCCCCTTCCACCTCCCCTAGTTCGTTTCCCTGAGTTAGCAGTCTTTACGTTCTGTCTCCCTTTCTGATATTTCCCACACATTTCTTCCCCCTTCCCTTATATTCCCTTTCACTATTATTTATATTCCCCAAATGAATGAGAACATATAATGTTTGTCCTTCTCTGACTGGCTTACTTCACTCAGCATAATACCCTCCAGTTCCATCCACGTTGAAGCAAATGGTGGGTATTTGTCATTTCTAATAGCTGAGTAATATTCCATTGTATACATAAACCACATCTTCTTTATGAAAGGGGGCTTGTTATCAGAAAGTGATCCATTTCTGATGCTGCAAATAAGTAATTCTCTGCTCTATGACTCTGACTCCCCTTTTTAACTGATCATTTGAAGTTTGTAATTGATTGTGTTTTCTGTTCAGTCTTAGAGCTACAAAGACTCCTTAGTAAAACCTTAGCCACTTAAAGAAACCTTGAAGTTGCCTTATGTTTAGAGACATTGTCTGCATATAATCTAGAGACAGCCCTGTGACTCTCTTCTGACTGTGCCCTGAGAGTCTTAGGTCTCTGGCCAGGGAAGGCTTTGCTGTGGACTAAGAAACAGAAGGTTCTGGGGAGTGAGGGCAGATGGAAGAGCAAAGACCCTGCCTTTACCCTCCTCTCCTATTATCTATGCATCTCTAGAAAGGTTGGGTGGTGGCTTCCAGTGTGGGCAACCTGGAGGGAGGTCTGCTGTGTTCATCTGTAGATAGGACAGTAGTAAAGAGTTCCCAGCTGGCTAATGGGCCAGGTCTCACTGTATTTCCTTTACCTAGGTACCCCCTCCCCCACCATGGCTAGGACAAGGCCCAGTAGACAGCAAATTCAAACTAAATCATGGCCAAGATTTTTACAATTGTGAGTTCCAGGCTTTGTGGGCGCTCCACCACGAATAAAGTCATTTACCTTTTTCCTGCAGTTTGGATTGGATCCTTGACTTGTCTTAATTTGGAAAGCAGACTGCAGCTGCATGGCAGTTTTTCTTCAGGCCAGAGGTTTTCCTATAAACCATTCAATGAAGTAGCAGATGGCAAAGTTACAACCTTTGTAGCTCTAAGACTTAATAGAAACCATGATCAACTATAGTAATGGACTGTCTTGTAACCCAAATTGATGCTTTTATTGTGCTCTGATGGGCTTGTCATTTGTTCTGCCTCTTTGTTAATTATGACAAAAATCACTGTTATTACACATATGGAACAATAAATCTTTGGCCAATATCCTTTAGATATGATTTGTGTAACTGAATACCCTCTTTTGGATATTGCTTTAAGAACTAGAAAGGAGGAAAAAGATGACTGACAAATCCAGGACATTTCTGAATAAGCGTGAATTGGATTCTAATAGGCTGCAATGAGAGAGCTAGAACATGCTGGAAAATTTTTTATTCAGCAGAGCTCATCTGAGTCCTGGCGGTCAGGAATTCTGGGGTACAGATTCTCTCCAGTGAAATTTCTAATTTATGCCTATAATAGGCCGATTAAGGATGTGGCTGTAGAGTGATATGATTCTCAGCTCAGCTTCTTCTGGCTGAAGTTATAGATCCCAAGAGCTGCATATTCTGTTTCTGTGTGATGCTGTCTGGATGTGGGCCCTGTACAAGTATGGTGAGTGAATGGATCCCGCTCGGGTGGCAGGTACCCAAGATTAATAGAGAAGCCTGCCTTTCGTCAGGTATTATAATCAGGAAGATGAAAGTTTCCTCTGTAATACGGTTTTTGCTTCTACTTCCAGAATACTGCAATTAAAGGCATGGTGAGGATAGGGACATGAATAATGGTGGTGCCCGGCATTAGCACAACACTCCATTCATCACTGCTGAAGGGCAAATGAGGAACCCTCAAGGCCATCCTGGGAAGAGGGGAAGGGAGAGGATGTGCAAGCTCCTTGGAACCGTGATTTACCACTCAGCAAAGGGTGTGAGAATCTCCACATTAGAAGGTTCACGTTTTAAAAACTTTAATGTATAATATGACATTTATAATGTGCAGCTGATGAATCAAGTGATTGACATGTGAATGTTTTCCAGGCAGGCATTTGATTTCATGTATATGTACTCCTTGTTTCTCAAGGACCACAGACACAACATTGAGTAGAAACTGGGCTCAGACTTGTTACTCAGCAAAGTATTTCTTGTTACGCATACTCCATATCCTTGTTCAATAGTGACATGATTATATTGCATCGTGAGTTTGAAGTTTGTGAAGCAGAGGCTGTGAAGGAGCAGTGGGAGCATAAGGAAGAATTCATGTCCCAGAGCCTGGCTCCACACTCTGGATGTTGGGAGGAAGAATTTACTCTGCCTTTCAAGGTCCTTCTAGCTTGACTAAGAATCAGATTAACATGGAACAGATTAACAGGACAAAATAAAATTTAATTTTGTACATATGAGGAATCCACACAGACGTGAAATTAGAAAGACAGGCAAAATGAGATCTATATGTCATTCTGAAATAAGGAGAAGGAGGTAGGGGCCTGAGACTTCAAAGGAAAGGAGTACAATTCACAGGAAGATGAAAAAGAGTAAAAGGTAAATAAGTGTTTGGTGGGCCACGCAGAAACAATGGGGCATGGAGGACTCAAATGGGCCTCACTAGGTTCCTCTCTGTCTACTGTACCTAGTTCATATTATAATATAGTTGTCTATGGTGATGGTTCTCTTCCTGAGGCAGGTCTTCCATCTAAATTCTTTTTTTGGCAGTTGAAGGGAAGGTAAAGAGCTTCTCCTGAATTTGTTGGCTTTTGATTGCTTTTAACTCAAAATAATCTTTATGCCAAAGTGTCCCTTGGGATGGCTGCCCTTGGCCCCCACACAGGGCAAGGGATGGAGCAGAGGGGACAGAAAGGGAAGCTGTGACTAGGGTAGAGGTCTACCACCTGACCCAGGGCACATCCTCAGTGCATGGGTGACAGGATCTGAGTAAGGCACCACCTTGAAATTTGTGACATTTTTTTGTTTTTTTTAGAGTAAACTCTAGGCCCAATGTGGAGTTTGATCTCATGACCCTGAGATCAAGAGTCACATGTTTTCATCTTGAGATTTGATGCTGCTGCTGTACGTTCTGTCCCTGCTGCATTAGACCTGGAGGTGTAAATGGGTCATTGGGTATTCCTGTTGGGAAGGCAAAGTTGGATGAACAAGACAGGATCTTGCTTCTAAAGTTTTTCCTGGAAGCTTCTGGCATGGAATAATGTCCTAGAAACCAGAAGGAAGGGCCTCTTTGACCAACTGACCATGGTTGGATAAGAAGTCCAGGCATCAAAGAATGGGAAAAGGCTGGATATCTGTGGAGAGTGATCTGTGTCCAGGACACATCCTCAGGCAAGTGAACTTTGCACTCTGGCCATCTCTGTACTTTGGGGTGAGTAAGCACAGTTGAGATCCAGCTCTGTCCCTACTCCTGGGCTCTCCAGCTCCTCAGAGACACATTAGCTTGTCTCCAGCTGTCTTTTGTGTCCAACTTAGGAGATTGTAGAAGATAGTTACCAAAAAGGTGATTTTTCTTTTTTTTGGATTCTGATTTAACAATTGCCAGTTTATTCATCTTATTTTTCTCTCCTTGAGCCAAGAAGGTTAAAATGGTGAGAGAAGTCAGAATGGCAGCACTCTGAAGGTAAATGGGTTAGAAAAAGCCTCCTTTTCTGTTTCCCAAAAGTACTCTTTTCTCTTGTTGCCCACTGAGACCTGGAAGCTACGCCTTCCAGTGGGAGTGGAAACTTTTGTTTCCATTGGTTTCCATGTTGTGTAACTCAGCCCTGGTTCCAGCTGAAGCTTGATATAAAGCCACAATGAGCTGAGTGGCACATGCTGTTTCTTAGCCTTCCCCTGATAATATCTTGTTTGGAGAGAATTTCAACTGAAAGGGAAACATATTCCCTCTGGCCAGAAACTTGGCTTAGAAATGCTCATTTGGGGAAGCTCTTTTTTGTTTGCTGGTTAAATAAACCCACTGATATAAATCAATATTTGTAAGTATTAGGGATGATCAAGTAAATAAAACCCTACGTGTTTATTGCAAGCAGAAATGCCCTAGAAATTCTCCAGAGGAATTGAGGAGTGGAAGGGGGTCATTATTTCCTCAGCAGAGAAAAATAACTGTTTCGTTAGTTTACATACAAACACATATTTCCTTAAAAATAGTTGTTGCTGAAATCTTGCCACATTTGCACCTCTTATTAGGTATGTAAAGCACCAAGAGTTTTAGGTACCAATAATGGCATGAGAATTAGCTCTCACCTCAAACCCACCCTCTGGGCAAATCTATGGAAAAGGGGGAAAGCAGCTCTTGACATTCGAGGACTCACAGAACGAGGCCAACAAGTTCTCTTGTTGGACGTAAAGAACCTCACTGAACATCATGTCACACAAGGGACGACATTGACACTAACCCCTGGTTTCTCGATAGCCAGTCCTTCCATCTTTTCTTTCCTGAAAACAGAACCATGATGTGTGGCTTGTAAAACCCTCTTGTTCTTCACAAGAGGAAGGGGTGGGAGTGCCTCACTCTCAACCCAGGATGCCTCGTGATTGGTCTTTGCAAATTAGTCCAGGGATGGGCATAGGGACCAGGTCTGGACCAGGTCTGGTCCACGTGACTTGAGAGAAATCACTTTATTGTGCTATCTTTAATCAGAACTACATATTTTTAATGACCATATGACATGAGAGTCCATATGACATGACCATAGTTGCATGAGAGTCCTCAATTTTTGAAAGTTTTAAAACATTTCTCATATGGCAGAGAGTAAAAGCTTGAGAACTTTAGTGTGCTTTTTCTTTCTCCTATCACATCGTTCATTACATCCAAAGATATTAAAACATATGTAGTATTTTAGAGCCACATTATTGTTTGCCATATTTCCTTTTCTCAAGGATTTTTAAAAATTATTTATTTATTTATTTATTTATTCATGAGAGACACACAGGGAGAGGCAGAGACATAGGCAGAGGGAGAAGCAGGTTTCCTGCAGGAGCCTGATGAGGGTCTTGATCCCAGGACCCTGGTATTCATGATCTGATCTGAAGGCAGACGCTCAACCACTGAGCCACTCAGGTGCCCCCCTCAAGGATTATTTTTGATATATGTCTTGCTTTATTAAACACAGTCAAAGCAATGTGCCTTCTTTCCCTTCCTCCCTCACTTCTTCCTTCATTCATTCCTCTCTCCTCTGTTCCTTTCTTCTGTCTCCCCCTCCCCACCTTCCTCCTCCTCTTCCTGCATGTTACATGGCTCACTAGTATTTCTTTAAAGCTTTATTTTGTTCCCCTTTCACATGAACAGTAATTATGGGTCTCAATATTCTTTCCTTGAGACTCTACTGATGTTGCTTCTTTGTCGTCTGAATCACTATTTTGGGGAAGAAATCTCACACTCATCTATTTTTCTTTGAATATACATCTTAAAAAATAACCTTAATCATAAAATATATATAAAATTTCTCTTGGAAAATCCATTAGTTTGCTTCTGTAATAAGTTGTAGACTCAGCAGAACCATTTCTGAAACTTCCAAAAATAGTTAACAAAGTATATTATTTCAAATGCTGCATAGGGGTGCCTGGCTGGCTCAGTTGTGGAGCATTGTTACTCTGGATCCTGGGGTCGTGAGTTCAAGCCCCATGTTGGGCCTAGAGCTTACTTTAAAATTTTTTTTAAACTAAAAAAAAGCTGCATAATTGAAAGTCTAATCATCGATAATACTTGGTATTTTAAATTTCAGTTACTCTAGTGGTATATGCAGTGGTATCTCGTGATTTTAATTTGCATTTTTCGGATGACTAATGATGTTGAGCATCTTATCATATGCTCACTGGTTATTCCTATAACTTCTTTTGTGAAATATTCAGGTTTTTATGCCTATTTTTTGTTGGTTTGTTTTTCATAACCTTAATGAATTGTAAGAATTATTTTTATATTTGGATACAGTCTTTCAGCAAATATCTGCTTCATTTTAAGAAATTGAACTGGAAATTGTAGCCAAGAATCAAAAGATTGGCAGGTGAATGAACAATTACTTGTTTTAATCCAAAATGTTTAATAAGTGTGCATTAGTTTTCTTTTGCCGTTGTTACAACGTACACAACATAGTGGCTTGGAACAGCACAAATGTATCATCTTGAAGGTTTGTAGGTGAGAAGTCCAAAATGGGTCTCACTGGGTTGAAATTAAGGATCAGGGGGAGAATCCATTTCCTTGCCTTTTACATATTTTAGGGGAGTCCTCTACCCCTGGACTCCATCTTCAAAGACAGCAATGTGAGGCTGAATCCTTCTCATGCTTTCTCCTGTCTGGTTGTCCCTCTTTGTCTCCTATTCCTACTTTTAAGGACCCCTGTGATTCCATTGGGTCTACTGGGATAATCCAAAATAATCTTCCTATGTTAAGATCACCTGATTAACAACCTTGATGCCATCTGCCATCTTAATTTCTCTTTGTCACATAACAACATAGTCACTAGTCACAACTTCTGGGAATCCGGACGTGAACATCTTTGGGAGGCCAATTGTTCTGCTTACCACAGTATGTATTATTAATTCATAAGATTTCTCCATATTTCTGGCTTTTTGGGGTTAATCTATGAATTTCTAGTCCCAGATGCATTAGATAAGAGGATTTCTACAGGGTCTGCAGGAATTTGACAATGTAACAGATAAATCTGACAACTGCCTTCGAGGTAAGATAGTTACACCATATAAGTGAGTGCTTTGCGATAGAGAGAAATGATTGCCCAATATCACTCACCTGGAAAGTGGCAGGGCCCAGACTTGAACCTAGCTTCTCTGATTTTATTTGACATATTTTATGACCCCTGCTGCTCAAGGGAAGTAGAATACTGAAATGTGGGAGGCAGGGTGGAGACTTAATTAAAACAAGATATAAACGTAGGACAAAGACTGTCCTATTTAGATTTTTTAAGAGTGTGGCATAAAAGTTGATAAAGCAGAATACAGGGATCCATGGCAGGGACAAAGTACAGAGAACATCGGTCACTTTTACTCAACTTTGGTGGAAAAGATACTCCACCAATGGCATCAAGCATTGCATTCTCTGAGTGCCAAAGGGAATGGAGGATTCAAGGAGGTGGTCAGGAGGATCACTATTCAGGAGCATGTGAGAACACATCTACAAGCTCCCTCACTAAGAAGGGATGAATGACATCTGCCTGGAAGTGGTTCTGCTGGTGGAAACTGAACCTGAGGATTTTTACCAGATCTCATAGTCTTGAATAAATGTTCAGGTTGATGAGGCCTGGGAATGGTGGCTCATGGTATAGGTTGGGGTTATATTGAGTGTAATATATGAATGATAACAATGACAAAATATAATTAAAGCAACAAGTCCATGCCTACAAACTTCTGATCACTAAGGCAGCCCTGCTACAAGTTTTATGACTGGGCCTAAATGGAATGTACATGCATCATACTGAAAGTTCCAGTGGAGAACAAAGCAGTACCTGCCCTAATGATATCCAATTGTCTCCTTCCTCTCTGCAGTTTGTCGTGGACAGTCTTTGCCCTCTTTGTTCCAAACTAACCTACTATGGTGCTGAGTGTTTTCGAGGACTCCTGGTTCCTGTGTTACAAGGGCCAAGCAGCTTGATCAGACTGCAGGTTGCTGTAGAATGTTCCATATTCTCTGAGGGCCCAGAGGCTGAGTGGCGTGACCTTGCCTTCTTCACTTCTTTTTTTTTTGTTTTCCTTCTTCACTTCTGAGAGTGTGAATGTCTCTTGGGTGGGTGAGGGGTCCTGGATTGGTGCCAGAGGCCTTAAAGGACCTAAGAGAAAGATGGATGTGACTGTGTGTCTGAGGTGTAGTGATCCACACTTGAAGCAGTGGAGGCACTGTTGCAGTTATGAAGAGATAAATTATATCAAAAGAAAACCATGCAGGGTTGTATCAATGTTTAAAAAATTAAAGAAAAAAACAGAAATGGAAAAAACGAGGCTCTTTTTATGAAAACCAGCTGAAAAATGGTACTTTGAGAATTTGAGTTCTGAGAATCTGCTCCATTTCTCATTCTCTTCTTTCCTTTCTTCCTTCATCTCCTCCATTGTCTTGATTGGCTACCATTGTGAGAAAATGCAGGTTGCAAAGAATCCCCTCAAACCCTGAAGAAACTGTTATAGTGTTCAGTTAGTAATGCTGAGCTGTTTACCTGTTTTTCACATTAAAGTCTATTGTCTAGGTTCACTGAGCCAGAGCAAATAGACCAGACACATGGTTAAAGTGTTAGTGTAACAGCAGCAAAAGCTATTGAACACAATTTCTGATTGCCAGGGAGACTGTATGCTTCGAGGTTTCATTCTGTCGCTGGGAATCAAAGCTACAGTCTCTATGCTCTGTTATTTCCCAGAGCCTCACAAGCTGCTTCTGCCCGTGCTTATGGGGCCAGTGGCAAAGGGGACAAGTGTGCACTATATCCTCTTGACCACGACTCAGTTTTTTAAGTGCCACCCATAACCTTCTTTCATTAGTCAAAACCAAAAAAAACAAAAACAAAACAACCTCCCCAAACCCCACTCACTGACAAACTGATTCATGCAAATTACTTCCTTTGGGCCTCCCACTATTTCATCTGACATTTGCAGATAGATGTGTTTGGATCTCAATTTGGGCCACTTGCTATTAATAAAACATTCATCATGCTTGCATGCATATGGATTTCTGACGATTTTGGTTTACTGTTGAAACAAAAGGCTGCCCTTGATTTAGAGGCTTCTTATGAAATATTAAAGCCATGTTAAAGGATTTTCACTTAATCACTTTTCATAAGGGCCAGGCTTGGTTTATGGTTTGGTAAATGTCAAGGGTACTAGTTATGGTGATTTTGAATGACCTTCAGTCATTTCCTGAATTTGGGCAGGGCCCATCTGGCCATTTGAAGATTTCAGCTTATGGGTCATTGCGGATCCAGTAATCACTTGATAGATTCAAGAACTAGCATTTGCGCCACTCAGAGGCCATGGGTTTCCATTAGTTCTTTGTAGTTGTCAGTAAGTTTCAGAGCAGATTTTTTTTTTTTTCCTTTGACCTTGATGTATGTGAGGTAGGAGGAGCAGGGAAAATCTGGCTTTTCTCTGTGCATCCCCATGGTTTTTAGTCCAGAAGAAAAAGACCAAGTACATATGGAAACTAGTGTTGAATCCCCATAGTATAAAGATCATTTAAGTAAATGAAAAATGAATATGTAAGTCATTACGTCAAAACTACAATAAGAAGAGACGATGTAATCTCAACAAGGAAAGCTGATGTTCTGGAGACTTTTGTCTTTGTTTCAGTTTGTGAGTTACCAGAAGGTTCATCTGCATGCGCGCAAAGGAGTGCATCATTCACATGCCATTGTTCTTGGTATCTGGTATCTCTTGATACCAAAACCACAGAAGTGCTTTTAAGATAGAGCCTAAAAATTACAGACACTTGCTCACTTGTAATTAACAACAGAGTGTTAACTATATTTTGAGAGTCTCTCATCGCTATGACACAAGGCTCTCCTTATGATCTGCAGTCACTTGTGTTCTACTAGTCTCTCATCTTATATAAAAATTGACAATGTGCACGAATATATATTTTGTTCAGCTGTTCCAATAGTTCTTTGGGAGGGAGATAGGGCAGGTGGTGCTCTTCTTCTACGGTAAATGAGAAAACTAAGAGTCTATCATGATTTGTGAAGGCTCTGAGATTTTACCATATGTGTAAATACACAAGCGAGCCTGTTTCTGTTCTTTGGATGCTAGCAGGAGACATAAAAACCCTAGGTTGGAGACCATGGTAGCACCACAAACAGCATGAGCATGGTGTCAGCTCCACTGCACCATGCCCTCCTAGTCCCAGAGGGTGACATAGATGGGCCTACATGGATGCTGCCCATGCGCTGGATTGTGTTACAAAAGAGGAATTTATTGTTTTTATAGCGAGCACTCAGGAAACCTGCTCTTTGAGTGAGATCATTGCCTTATCCTTCAAGGTTGTTGCTGCAAAAACAATTTGAGAAATGGACCCCATAAAGAACTTTGCATTTTTGGTATACCCAGCAAAAACACCAGGGTGTTCTGAGTCCATTGCCTCTCCCAACAGAGTCTGGGTTGATTTAGAGTTATTTGCAGGCTTACGATGCTAGGAAGTGGCGGAGCTAAAGTTCAAATCTAGATTTTCTGATGCTAGCTTCAGTACTTTTTCATTAATGTTAATTAATGTTAATGTCACTAATGTTAATACTTAGACTAATACCAAAATGAATACTAAATACCAGTACCAATAATTTATGGAGCCTTACCCTACACCAGAGACTGTGGATGCTAATTTATATACATCATCATTAAATCTTGTCACATCCTAGACAGTAGGTACTGTGTTGTTCTTTAAAAATTAAAAAAAAAAAGAGGCCCAATTAATTACATTTCCTAAGTTTACAAAGCTAGAAAATGGTAGAGTCCAAAGCATATGCTGTTTTCATAAGACCAGTTTCTTTTATGGATATAATTTTAGTGGCACCAGAAAATCTCTATATCCAAACTGTCTTTTTCACAGCCTTGTCAATCCTTGGGTCCCTCACTGTGAGAGATTTGGTCTCTGTTCCTTTTTAAAAATCCAAATTCCTTGGGAGGGGTAAGAGTGTCACATCAGTCACTTTATACTTGAGAACGAGCAAGTTGAAAGGTCCTTTCATGTTTGTAAGTGTGGATAGAGTGGAGGGCAGAGAGGACATGAAGATATAGGTACTGTTTTGGGAGGAAGAGGCTACAAGGAGAGAGGTTAAGGGTAGAAAGAGGGGTGGGCTAAAAATGTGAACATTGTCCACCGCAGTGTGGTTCATGCTTCAGGTCATTGTACTTAATGGTTGGATATGGAACATGAAGAAATCACTTTGGGCTTTAAAAATCAGAACAAAGCTGACTCTGATGGTCTCAATATCTTCACCCAGGCAGTTCTGCAGCTCCCAAGAGTGTGGGCTTTGGAGCCAGAAGGTCTGAGTTCAATCCCAACTCACCCGTTTTTTGGTGTGTGATCTTGTGTATTTCCCCAAACACTGTGCCTCGGTTTCTTCATTTGTGAAATTGGGATAATGATGGGGTTGTTGGAAGAAAACCTGACTTTTAATAAGCACTCAAGAAATATAAACTACTATTATTGTATGTTTTTATTTAGGCCACCTCAAGTTCTTTTTGGAATGAGAGCTAATATTTAAAATAAGCATATTAAAAAAGAGCTAATATGTAAAATAAGAATATTTAAAAATATTTTTAATTTATTATAATGCAAATAGTGTTGTCTTCTTTTATGATTTTCAACTTACGTGAAATTCCAAAAATACCTGAGAAATGCTCAATTAGGTTCAATCGACCATATGCCATTTACATAAAAATAGTTATTCCCTGAATAAATTATAACTAAAAATAAAATTTGTTGAAGTTTCTTTGGTTACTAAAGCAATTGCTTTATTAATTTGACATTTGGGAGTTCCTATTCTGTATCAGTACTGTGCTGGTTTCTGAGGGATGATCCACTGTGAAGAAAGCATAGTCCCTCTACAGAGAGCCCACAGTCTAGTGGAAAATACTGAGAGATGAACAGATGAGTATTTTTTAAAATAAGAAAACTGTAAGAGACATAAAAACAGAAGGAAAGAAAAAATCTCACCTCCCAGAAGTAACTCATTCTTTATAATTTTGATTTTTTTCTTTATGTATATATACATATATACACTCTATGTATGGTTTCTATTCTGCTTTTGTCTTAACATTTTATTCTTTTACTCCTATCATTAGATAGTTTTAGAAAACATGATTTTAATGACTAGTATGATATCATTTACACATATCAAAATTAATTTCACCATCATTCCTCTTACAAATTTAGATTTCTTGTTTTTCACTAGATTATACCTAAAACTTGGTTTTATATAAATCTTTATGTGAATATCTGATGTGTTCTGCAGCATAATAACTCTTCAAAATAAGTACACATGATGTAAGGAAATATCAGAAAAGGTAATGACTAATCTAAGGATTTGTAATAGGTATTGCCAAATCTGGTAGAAAGTTTGTATCAACTCACACTGTCAGTGGTATAAGCAAATACAAATTATGCTGAATTTTTACTACTTTTATTTTATTTTTGCCAATTTTATGAGTAAAAATGATATATACTTTAAATTTTCAATTCTTTGGTCACTAGGGTGAATTTTTTGGTCCATTTGTGTTTTTATTTTAGTTATTTGAGTAAAACTGAGGCTTTCATACTTTTTTTTTGGCCCTTTCAATTTCTTTTGTGCATTGCCTATTAATGTTCTTTGACAGTATTGCCATATTCAATTTTTTTCTTATTGAAGTTTATGTATTAAGAATATTAAAACTTTGGGGATGCCTGGGTGGCTCAGTGGTTGAGCGTCTGCCTTCCACTCAGGGCATGATCTGGGTCTGGGGATTGAGTCCCATGTCGGGCTCCCCACAGGGAGCCTGCTTCTCCCTCTGCCTATGTCTCTGCCTCTCTGTGTCTCTCATGAATAAATACATAAAATCTTAAAAAAAAGAATATTAAAACTTTGCTAGACATTTTGTTCTTTCTAGTCTAAAGAGGAAGGAAAATAACTAATCTAGAGAGAAATAGATGTGAGAGACTAAGCAGTTCCTGAGAGAGACAAAAAGAATGCCTGTAAATAGGTGCTATTCTTATCCCCATTATACAGATGAGGAAAAGGAGGCTAAGAGACTCTGATAATCTGTAAATTTCTGGGGCAGCCAGTAAATTTAAGAAGAGGGACTCCAGAATGTAGAATGCTGAAGTCTAGACTTTTGATCAGTATGCTGTACTGAGTCCTTCCTGCTCTTTGCTACTGTAGAGGCTGCCACCACCACTCATTCTTTTCTTTGGATTACAGATGTTTCATACCGTCCTTAACAATGTAGGTTGGAGTTGCAGAGTGGTAGGTAGGTCTGACATGATTAGATTAATCTTTATATGTCATTGTATTGTATCATTTCACTGGTTCCAACTAGCAAATATTTGTTATTATTTTTCTGTTTGAAATTGGTCAAATAGAGAAAGTGTAGTGGATGTAGCAGACACTTCCGTGCACGTCTACGTCCTTATTTACTTGAGAAAAACATATATTCTGCTGTTGGTGTGTGTGGTGTATTATAAATATCAATTAGATCCTGTGAGTTGATGTCACGCTGTTAAACTGTTAAGTTCTTCCCTGCCCTTGCTGATGGCCTTTGTAGCAGTCCCATCAATTTTTGAGAGAAGAATTTTGAAGTCTTCCACTATAATTGTGGACTTCTTTCTCCTTTTAGTTCTGCCACTTCTTGTTTCACTTATTTTGCGGCTCTATTTTTTGGTGCATACATATTTAGGATTGCCGCATCTCTTCGGTGGATTGATCCTTTTTGCGTCTTCTAGTGTCCCTTTTTGTCCCTCGTAATTTTCTTTGCTCCAAAGTCTACTTTGATATTAATGTAGGAACTCTTGTTTTCTTTGATTAATGCTTGCTATATCTTTTTTTTAAAGATTTTATTTATTTATTCATGAGAGAGAGAGAGAGAGCGAGAGGCAGAGACACAGGCAGAGGGAGAAGCAGGCTTCATGCAAGGAGCCCAACGTGGGACTCGATCTCAGGTCTCCAGGATCACACCCTGGACTAAAGGTGGCGCTAAACCACCGAGCCACCGGGGCTGCCCGGTATATCTTTTTCTATCATTTCGTGTTTGGTCAGTTTCAATTGAAGTGAGTTTTTAGATAGCACAGAGTTGAGCCATTTTTATTTTTTATCTTTTCTGTCAATCCTTGTTTTTAATTATGTATTTAGACTATTTATATTTATATATATTTGTATATAATTTATATTTAATGCAATTTTGATGTCAGTGCTTCAGCCTGCCATTGTTTTCTGTTTTTCTCTGTTTTTTTTTTCTTTTCTCTATTTTTCTCTTTTCTTCTATTTTCTTTTTCCTGCCTTTAGTGGGTTACTTGAACATATTTTATAATTTTTTATTTTGATTTCATTTTGATTCAGGTATAGTGTTTTTGAGCGCATCTCTTTGTATGGACTTTTCAGTCATTGCAGTTAAGCTTACTTAAATTATCCACCTACTGGTGTCAACATTTTTGTCATTTTAAATGAAATATAGAAGCCTAACCTCCACTTTGGTCTCTTTATCCTCTCTTTTTATAATATATAATATAATATAATAATATAATATAATATCCTAAAAAATGAGAAAAAGTATTCTAAAAGGTGGAGAGAAAAAGCAGGCCGTTTAGGGACCTCAGCACCCAAGGAATGACACAGTGGTGAGTTTCCTGAGGTTCCTTTTTGCCTCCTCTATATCCCACATTGGATGCTAAAGAAAAAGGTTGCATCTGAGAAAGATGGTTGGGCACAGATTCAAAGCCTGCTCTCTCTGAATAAAGAACCAGGAAAGCGACAATTTAACAAGACAGAGAACTTTTCAATAACAACCGCCTTACTCCAACTGAATATCATGGAAAAACAAAGGTTCCTTGCTGTCTCCATCCCTGAAGACCAAGTGGGGAGACTAAATTTCCACTCTCATTTGGTAATAATGAAGTTTTGTATGATTTCTGTTTTTCTAAATTTGTTGAAGTTTAAGGCTTATAATATGATCTATGTGTACGTTCTGTGTACAGTCAAAAAGAAAGTATGTTTTGCTGTTGTTGAGGGGAGGCTTCTATATATTATTTAGGTTTAGTTGGTAATAAGATTGTTTAGGTCTTCTGTAATTTTAATGACTTTGATGTTATTCTATCCATTTCTGAGGGTTTGTTATTTCCTCTTTTAGTTTCATCAGTTTTTTGCATGTATAGTTAAAGCTCTGCTGTTTGGTGCATACATAAATTATTATTCATTCTTGGAGGATTGGCCTTCTATATAGTGTCATATTTCATCCCATATCTTATTTTTTTGAAGTTTACTTCATATGTTATTAATATAGTTACTCCAGCTTTCAATTGTATAATGTTTTCATGGTTTATCTTTTTCTATCCTTTTCCTTTTTATCTACATATGTCTTTAAACTCCAAGTAGATTTCTTAAATACAGCATATATTTAGGTCTTGCTTTTTTACCCAATCTGAAAATTGTTGTATTGTAACTGTTTTCCTTACATTAGCCACATTTAATGTTATTATTGATGTGGTTGGATTAAAATAGATTATTTTTCTGGCTATTTTTCATTTCTTTTATCTGTTCTTAGTTCTCCCACTTTTTCTACCTGGAGAATTTTTATGATTCTGTTTCATCTCTTCCATTGACTTATTTATACCTCTTTGAAAATATCTTTTAGTTGTTAACCTAGGGTTTATAATGTACATGTTTAATAATATCATCAAATGATACTATACTACTTTATGTGTGGAGTAAGAACCTTCCAACTGTAGATTCTCAATCCATCTTTTCCATCCTTTGTGTCCTTTTACTTTTTCATATGTTATAAACACAGAAGGCAGTGCTACTATTTTTTAGAGTAATTAGAAGTAAGGAAAGATTAATTTTATCTTTATTTATTCCATTTTTAAAATTCTTGGTTTTTTTTTTGTGGGTTCATTTTTCAGTCCAATGTTTTATTTCTGCCTGAAGCACTTTAACATTTTCTGTAGAGTAGGTACACTGACAATAAATTTTCTCAGTTTTTGTCTGAAAAGTATTTATTTTTCCTTCCTTTTGGAGTGATATTTTTGCCAGATATAGAATTCTGGGTTGGTAGTTTTTCTTTTACTACTTTAATGGTATTGTCTTTTAGTTTAGATGTTTCTGATGATGTTTGCTATAATTTTTGTTTTTCTTCCTCTGTATATAATGTTTCCTTTGTATCTGCTGTCTTCAAGAATTTTCATTGTCTTTGTTCTTAGTAGTTTGAATATAATAGGCCTAGATATTTTTTTTAATCATACTTATTGTTCTCTGGACTTCTTAGATGTGTTATGTCATGACTATCATTAATTTGGAAAACTCTTAGCCATTATTTATTTATTTATTTATTTATTTATTTATTTATTTATTTTTCTTAGCCATTATTTTTTAAGTATATATATATATATATTTTTTTTAATTTTTATTTATTTATGATAGTCACAGAGAGAGAGAGAGAGAGAGGCAGAGACACAGGCAGAGGGAGAAGCAGGCTCCATGCACCGGGAGCCCGATGTGGGATTCGATCCTGGGTCTCCAGGATTGCGCCCTGGGCCAAAGGCAGGCACTAAACCGCTGCGCCACCAAGGGATCCCTTAAGTATATATTTTTTGACCCTTTCCCTCTCTGTCATCCTCTGAAATATTGTTCCACAGCTCTTGGATGTTCTATTTTTAATTTTTTTCATTTATTTTTTTTCTTGCTAGATTTCAATTTGGATAGTTGCTATTGACATTTCTTCAAGTGTACTTATTCTTTCCTCAGCTGTATTCAGTGTACTGATGAACAGTTGAAGACATTCTTTTTTTTTAAATTTTTTATTTATTTATGATAGTCACAGAGAGAGAGAGAGAGGTAGAGACGTAGGCAGAGGGAGAAGCAGGCTCCATGCACCGGGAGCCCGACGTGGGATTTGATCCCGGGTCTCCAGGATCGTGCCCTGGGCCAAAGGCAGGCGCTAAACGGCCGCACCACCCAGGGTTCCCCAGTTGAAGACATTCTTTATCATTATTACTGTTTTCTCTTTCTAGCATCTTTCTGATGAAATTGCCCCTCTGACTTTGGATGTCTATCACCTTTTCAATTATAGCTTTTAACATATTAATCAGAGCTGTTTTAAATTTTTTGTCAAATAGTTCCAATGTCTGGGGCAAAGGCCAGAATTTGCATAGGGTTTTAAGCAGTGCTCAGAGTTGCTTATCACAATGTAAATTTATAGAAAATCATTACAGTCCAGCAAGCTCACTTGGCCAACTTGCAGGAGTAAAATTGAAATAATAAAATAGAAGAAACACTCTGGCACTCTGTTAGAATATTATTCTCACTAGAATACTTAAATGTGGCAAACTTAATTCCAGAACTTAAATTCATAATCTCTTCACAAGAGCTTTATCCCTTCTGTAGCTCTTATATAAATGTTCTGGAGATTAATTTAAATGTAATTTTTAAGGAGTATATTATAGGTTCCTTTTGACCCAATTTGTTAAAAATATTTCTTTTTCCCTGTCACTAATTCCCTCACTAATTTCTACAGGCAATATTTCTTTAGAAAATGCTCCTAAGGCTTTAGCAAATGCTCAGACAACTAACATCAAGATTTTTTTTCAAAGCACAGTCATGTTTTTAATTTCCAAAACAGCCAGAAAAATTACATAAGTGGCTCTGAAAAATAACCCCCCGTGTGTGTGCACACACATACAACATAAATCATATGATAGTTCTTTTAAAAAAAAGTTGGAATATTTTGGTCATTTGCTGTTGGGGAGTAAGTTGTTACTGGGGACTATTTTTTTTTTTTTGATATGTGAATAATAGATAAGCTTTACTTCACAAGCCTTAACCCATCTATCCACCCATTTATCCACTCATCCAATTTGTCTGTTTAACAAACATCTGAATGCCCATCTGCCAAATGCTTCATTAATAATACAAAGATGCTTCTTGCATGGAGTTTGTCATTTCCAGAGGAGATAAGGTGTGATAATAAGTAATGATAATATACAATAAAGTGTGACATTCTCTGTTCACTAGAAGCAGAGCCTGCGTGGAACACCTGTTTGCCCTTTCAATTGCTGGCTAATTTCCTGCACACATTCTCTACTGTGCTCAGCTGCAGAACTCAGACTCACTCAGAATGAGCCTGCTGGTGTTCCTTTCATGTTCTCTTGGGTTAAAAATCTCTCCCTGATGTACATGCACAATCCCAATAATATTTATGAGAGTTACTAGTGCCAGCAGGAGGCTCTGCCCCTGAAGCTGTTGGAAGGCATTTGAACAGCTTTTCAGTGAAGATTAATGATTACAGAAAAGAAAAAAATCTTGGTCTGTCAGCTGGAAGTTAACTCGAAGGGATATAACAGAAGAAAGCCAGTGAGGATACTTCACAAGCGAGGTGTGTTTGAGGAATTTATGTTGGAACTGAAGCTTTGATGAATTACATGTATAATGCTACTCACAGGAAGATGTCAAAGTTTGTGGATAACAACAGAGTAAATAATGAGGGTTACTATTTCAGAATGCCAAAGCACACCAACAATCTGTTTGGCTAAGAGGGTAGTAAGCAAATGCATTTCTTTGGGTTAAATTCATTTGCCAAGACAGAAAGAAAGCTGTCCCCAGTGGGAGTGTGTTGCTCTAAAGGACAGGCAGATTGTACTTCCAGTAAGGACTCAGGCTTTCAAACTTCCACAGAGCATAGTATCCTGCAATTAAACAGAGTTTTGCTCTCTCTGACTTTCTGGTCTTCTCCAGTTTCTCTGGGTTGAGAATCTAGATAGTAAAATGGAGTGGATAATGAAGTAATAAGCCTTGGTCCAGGAATTTTAGTTATTTCCCAAATACATATTGTGTGTTAGTCATTCCTCAAAACACTATTCAGAGAAGTTGGGACTATCTGATTTCCTTGGGAATCTTGTTTCTTCTCATTGTGACTGAGAAACTTATGTCTTCTGAGACATAATGGATTCTGTAAACTTTGATTCCACAATTTGGTGCTACCTGTGCAAGGGTTTCTCCTTCTCTGCCTCATTTTAGTGCTCTAGATATTATGCTGCATTCATTCCACATTTTAGAAAGCTCCTGGGAAGAACCAGCCAGGGTGTCATTATCTTTACGATTAAAACAGAATTCCCTATCACTCACTCAGTTATCAATATTGTCAATGTAGGAAAGCCATCACCTGAGCCAGGATCCTGAGCCAGAGGTCCTTACTCTTACAGAACAATCTGTCCTACTGAGCTGTTCTGAAAAGACAGCAGTGTCAACATGGCTCTGGGTGAATGGTGACCCTGCCCCTCAGAGATGGTCTGGTGTTTGTGGGTTTTGACATCCTTTTTTCCTTCTTCTTCACTTCATCAGTGCAAAAAATTCTTCCTGAGTAATAAATTTAAAAACTACATATCTCTGCAGGCTATAAATCTATATGTTGTCACTTGCATTTCATGATCCTTACTGAGGTTAATACACTTAAGAGCAGGAATAAGAAATATCAGGTTTAGAATATTATATACTGTTAGAAACTAAACTGGTCATGAGGAGAGAATGATATTTTTTAAGGTTTGGATTTGGGCAAAGTAAGCTATGTCTGAGAAAAATTCCTTGGATATTTGAACAAGAAATTGCTATGAAATATAAGAGAATTCAGAATTGTTTTGTAAGCAAAATAGTTAAGTAATTATTACGATAATAATGATTATATTGCACTACCACTGCTGTTGTACTATCTGCTATGATTTTTTATATGCTATATTTGATTTCACAGCCCTTGAAATTAAGTATTACTGTGGTAATACACATTTTACAGGCTTAAAAAAGGTTAAGTGATTTGCCAAACTTACACAATGTTGAATCTTAAAGCAAAGATGCATCATCTTACAGTCTCATCCTTTAATGTCTTGATGTTGCTGTTTGTTACTCGAACAATAGCCCAGGGAAGGATTAGTCAAACACAGGCACTTCTAAATCTCAGGGGGAATTATAGGGTGCCAGGCATGCATCACTTTAAGTTTTTTTATTTTTGCTTTTGTTTGCTCTGGAGGTCAACTATGCCTTCAGGTTCATATGTATACAACTGGAGGAATACTAAAAGAAAAACTGAAGTCCTGACAGTGAAATTGATAGTAAATGAAAGGTCAGAAGGTTGTAATGGGATAAATTAACTGCAAAATGAGAGAACAAGAGGACTTACTTTTGCATTTTGACAGTGTTTTAAGTTCCTTTTCATTCAATTTAGTTTTGCGCTGTGTTTTCTTTGAACATTTTTGGTCACATTTACTGCTCTGGACCTGAGAGGGTTACTGATTTTAGCCTTGTGTCTTTCCTCAACTTACACCAGAATTTTGTAGTTCAATTCCTAAGGTACATGAAAATTTTAGATACTAATATGCATGCATTATTTCCAAATTAAATATGTTTCTCCTGGTTTTAGAAGGCTTATAAAAATGGCAGTGCCTTTTTCCAAAAAATATTCACCATGTCCTTTTGATTCTTTTTAAACACTGCCTGTGAAAAGCAGAAAGTGCTTCACTGGGGCTATATTTAAATTTGCCATGCACACACTTGTCACAAGGTTTGGATCTAGCCCGGGGTTGTTAAGATTATTTTCCTTGGTGGGTGCAAGATATTGAGTAAAGTTCTGTTTGGCATCCACTCAGTGGTTGGCCAACTTTTGGAAGCTGAGTGCCTGGTCTTCCTCAGTATGATGACATTTAAAATATTAGGTACCAGAAATGCATTTTAATATCAAAAAATATTTTCAAGAGAGAATATCTTCTCAGCTGAGCTATACAGCTGCTTGCTATAACTCAGGTTTTTTTTCTTTTTAAGATTTTATTTATTTATTCATGAGACACACACACACACACACACACACAGAGAGAGAGAGAGAGAGAGAGAGGCAGAGACACAGGCAGAGGGAGAAGCAGGCTCCATGCAGGGAGCTCGATGTGGGACTCGATCCCTGGACTCCAGGATCATGCCCTGGGCCGAAGGTAAATGCTCAACTGCTGAGCCAACCAGGCATCCCAGGTTTTTGTTTTTGTTTTTGTTTTTCCTCAGATGGTTGCATCACCTTTTCTTAAGCCAAAGCTCATTTTGCATACTTATTTAAACATAAGACATTATGTTTATTTACTTGCTTGTTTATCACTTCTTTCTCTCATTTGTGATTCTGTTTCTTCTACTAGACTGCATTTCTTGAAGTCATAGCCAGGGTCTGGCCCATTGTATGTATACAGTAAATATCAACTGAGTGATAGAAATATTTTTTCTCAGTTTTATTGAGGAATAATTGACAAATATAATTGTATGTTTAAAGTAAACAATGTGATGATTTGATATGCATACACACTGTGGAATAATTACCAAGATCAAAATGATTGACACACAATCACCTCATTAAATATGAATTTAATTCTTCATATTTTTTTTTTGTGGTGAGAACATTTAAAATCTACTCTCAGGAACTTTCAAGTAAACAATACCATATTTTTGAATATAGTCACCAAAATTTGTACCCTTTGACCTACATCTCTTCATTTCTTCTTGCTTACAGCTTCTGGCAACTGTCATTCTGTTCTGTTTCTATAAAAATATGCTTACAATTCCCTCCAAAATTGATTGCAATGAGTAATATTTTATGATTAATTAAGCATGGTATAGTGAAAAATAGCTTCGTGAGAATAGGGATTTAACATTACTTTGTAGGAAATATTTCTGTCAGGTGGATTGAACTTTGAATCATGTTATGCATAGTTTAGAAAGCAAAGATGGGATTGTAAGGTTGCTTTGGGCTATTCATTGGTCACTCAACAGGAGAACATCCAATAGAACAAATGTGTCTCTAAAACTGTAATAAAGTCCATGCATCTTCCATGTTGTCTCTTTCAGCAGTGTACAATAATCACATTTATGATTATAAACAATGTTTCATTAAGCTCACCCTATGTTCTTGAGTAAGTCAAAATCTTCAAAGTGAAGAGCGGTTGGTCTCACCAAATTACACATCATACAGACATTGATCCCAGGAGGTTGAACATTTATCTACACCAGATCTGGTAGCTTTCAGGAAGAGCAGATTTGTTTTAGCAATATGTGATTCATTTAAGGAAGTGTAGTATTTTTAGACATGCCCTTATGATCTATGTGAATGATGTTTCCTAAGGCTGTCAGTACACAACCAGTGTATAACCATACACAGCAGTCCTGAATGCCCAAGAGTTTCATTGTCAAAACTGAAATTGCTGGGGCACCTGGGTGGCTCAGTGGTTAAGTGTCTGCCTTTGGCTCAGGTCATGATCCTGGGGTCTTGGGATCGAGTCCTGCATCAGACGCCCTGTGGGGAACCTGCTTTTCCCTCTGCTTATGTCTCTGTCTCTGTCTCTCTCTCTTTGTCTCTCATGAATAAATAAATAAAATCATTAAAAAAAAAAACCCTGAAATTGACAAGTTAAGCTCACGAGGATAGGTTTTGAAAAAGAAAAATGTATAACTGGAAATGGCCACAAATAAGAAACATCTTTAGATTCTCAGAGAAGGCATCACTAGAAAAAAAACAAAACCTAAAACAACAACAACCCCTTCCCCCCCAAAAAAACCCAAACAGCATCACTTAAATTTTAATCATGATACAAAGGACAGAGTGATATATAATTGTATGGATAGTTGTATACACTTAAAGGTTAGCATTTTTTTTTCATTCACATTAAATTCATTATCTTTTTTTTTTTTTTTAAATTTTTATTTATTTACGATAGTCACACAGAGAGAGAGAGAGAGAGAGAGGCAGAGACATAGGCAGAGGAGAAGCAGGCTCCATGCACCGGGAGCCCGACGTGGGATTCGATCCCGGGTCTCCAGGATCGCGCCCTGGGCCAAAGGCAGGTGCTAAACCGCTGCGCCACCCAGGGATCCCCATTATCTTTTTTTTTAAAGATTTTATTTATTTATTCATGAGAGAGAGAGAGAGGGAGAGAGAGAGGCAGAGACACAGGCAGAGGGAGAGGGAGAAGCGGGCTCCATGCAAGGAGCCCAATGTGGGACTTGATCCCAGGCTTCCAGGACCACGCCCTGGGCTGAAGGGGGGCACAAAACCTCTGAGCCATCCAAGGACCCCCTAAATTCACTATCTATGTGAAAATATAATTGACTACATTTTAGGAAGAAATAATATGGTAATAGCTGGCATTTACTCATAAGAATACCATTTCCCTCATTTTCAGAGTGAGCAAACAGCCTCAGAAATGTTGATGAACATGGAAGTCACACAACTCTTACATGGTGGAGCCCAGGTTCTAATTCCCCTTGGTCTGTGGACTGTGGGGCTTATCTTCTGTACCTCTCCCACCCTCTGTGGGAACCTGATTCAAGGCACAAAATTGCCCAAAAAGGCCTGTTTTCCCAAGGGTGAGTTTCAGGTCACACACAGCTTGGAAAGAGGGCAAGTCCCAGGGTGGGGAAAGCAATGATAACTTTGATTCCACCACTTGTGGCTGTGAGGAATTCTCTAGGGAGCAGTTGGGTCAGATTTTCTGGTTTGGTTGAGGCAATAGAGACAACTATGGTAGGGAGAAAGCATAACTCCCTTCATTTTGGGAAGGACATTTTCCAGTGATTTCTAATTAGCTGCATGTTCCTTGGGTCAGTGGTTTTGAACTATTTGGACTCAGATTTGGTATATGGTACACACAGTTTTCCTAGTAACACATGAGAACATACTAAAACTTTGCCACTTCCCTATTAGCATGTTCACTGGCAAGTGTGACAGACACGGTAATCCCGTGGTCTGTGAAGGGTAACTGTGTACGTGGTATTTCTCCTAATCATCATCCCCTTGCTCACTTCCTGCTGTTTTTCTGCCAATCTTACTTGCCAGGGATTATCCACTGGCTTTCTGCCCTTCCGCCTTCCATTGCCAGGTACTATGTATGCACATGGGTCTGTTCTTGCTGCAGTGGAAGGCCAAGATGCTCATCTGCCAAGGCTACAGAAAGAGGTCCAGGGATATGCAGATCAAGAGGAAAGCCAGCCAGGGATCCTCCAATGCAGCAGGGCTCTGCACTGTGGCCAGAGCCTGGGGCCTGTGCTAATCTCACTTAAGAATTAAAAATTCAAGGGCACCTAGGTGGCTCAGGTGGTTAAGTGTCTACTTAAAAGGGCTCAGGTTATGATCCTAGGGTCCTTGGGTCCAGCCCCTTGTAGGGCTTCCCCGCTCAGCAGGGAGGAGAGTCTGCTTGTCCCTCTTCCTCGGTCCCTCTCTCCACTTGTGCTCTCTCTTTCTCTCAAATAAATAAATCTTAAAATAAATCAAGATTGAGGTGCCTCAATCTTGGGGTACCTGAGTGGCTCAGTGGTTGAGCATCTGCCTTTGGATCAGGTCGTGATCCTGGGGTTCTGGGATGGAGTCCTGCATCAGGCTCCCCACAGGGAGCCTGCTTCTCCCTCTGCCTATGTCTCTGCATCTCTCTCTCTGTGTCTCATGAATAAATAAATAAAATCTTAAAAAAAAAGAAAAAAACAATCAAGTGAATCAGAACCTTCTTTATTGTTTCTTCTTTATTAACAAGCTTACCTTTGCAGTGACTGATCTGATTGTGACCACAGTGGTGCTGAGGAAAATCAGCTCCTATTTTACCTTGAAGGGGGTCCAACATAGAGGTTCCACCATATTACATGTTTCTCATTGCTAAGAGTGATAAAAAATTAATAGCTTATTTGTGGATTATTGCTTAGTTGATAGGAAACTATCTTGGAGGCATTTTTAAAAATAATATGTTCAGGGGAAAAATTTGGCTATTGGGTACGATCTACTATAAGAAAAGGATGATGGATTAAACAAGAGTTACTTTCCCAGGGTAATCATTAAGTATTTATGTAGGGCACAGCAAATAAACATAATAGAAATGAGTTTTGGCAAGTTAACAGCACCATTTATCTTTAAAACACTTTATAAAAACAAGCTAATTAATCCTCCCACCCTGTATACGATAAAGTGAAAATAGTGTAATCTTCTTTCGTTTTTTCTTCATCAACTTAGTTTTATTTAAATAACTTGTAGTTGGAATGTGTTTTGTTTTTGTTTTTTGTTTTTTTTTTTTGGAATGTGTTTTTGATCCTACTTGATTGTCTTCCTCAATGATGGATTCATTGCCACCCCCCTGGGAGACCCACTTGATGAAGTGACACTCCGAGGAAAAGGTGAAGTCAACCTGAGCCACGGATCATAGCTGGAAAGCTCATTTATGACTTTCTGAATTTGTAAATGAATCAGAGCATTCTGGGGGACCACAGCTCCAAACAAGTTAGCTGTTCCTTCCATACATTTCTCACTGAGCAAAAAGGTAAAAGTTACGTTCAGCGAAAGTGATCCACCATAATTTCACTAAACCAGTTAGTATTTTCCTGCTGTCAGCCTACCTCCTATTTATATAAACTGACTTTGTAGATAGTTTATCAGCTTGCCACCAACTTTAGCAACTTTTCCTGGTGTCCCAGTATTATTGAGATGTAACTGACATATACCATTGCATTACTTTAAGATATATGATATGATCATTTGATATGTATGTAAATTGCAAAATGATCACCATAATAAGTTTACTTAACATCCATCACCTCACATAATCATATTTTTTGTTGTGATTTACTCTCTTAACTACTTCGAATTGTACCATACAGTATTATTAACTATAGTCACCATGCTCTACATTATATCCCCAGAACTTATTTCTCTTATATCTACAGGTATGTACCTTTTGTGTACCTTTTGACCACCTTGATCCATCCACCTCCTCCAAATCCCTAGACAACCATGGAAATGATCAATCTCTTCTGTTTCTGTGATTCAGTTTTTAGAGATTCTACATAAAATTGAGATCACATAGTATTTTTCTTTATTTGTCTGACTTATCTCACGTGGCACAATGGCCTCAAGGCCCATCCATGTTGTAACTAGAGGCAGAATTCCCTTTGTGATGGCTGTATAAAAAAGTATTTTTTTCAATTTTTATTTATTTATGATAGTCACAGAGAGAGAGAGAGAGAGACAGAGACAGAGACACAGGCCGAGGGAGAAGCAGGCTCCATGCACCAGGAGCCCGATGTGGGATTCGATCCCGGGTCTCCAGGATCGCGCCCTGGGCCAAAGGCAGGCGCCAAACCGCTGCGCCACCCAGGGATCCCTGTGATGGCTGTATAATATTGTATTGTGTATGTGTGTCTCTATGTGTTTGTGGGTGTATTTCTATCTATTACATTAATTAATCTGTTTATCAGTGACACATGTCAGATGACACTGCTCATGTCTTAGCTATTTTAAGTAATGCTGCAATGGATGTGTGAGTGTAGATATCTCTTGAGATAGTGATCTGACTTTCTTTTGATATATACCTAGGAGTTGAGTTGCTGGATAATTCTTTTCTTCATTTTTAGCAACTTTAAATTTTTATATAAATTTAAATATAACTTGGAAAAGTTGCAAGAATGGTATAAAGAACTCCCCTATACTCTTTATTCCAGTTCTTCTAGTTGTTTACATTTTGCCCTATTTGCTTTATCTATTCTCTTTATTTTTTCTGAATCTCAAAAGTAAAGTATAACCTGATTTCCTCAGAATAATTCTGTGTATGTAAATGCACAATATTAAAAAGATTGACCTATCTATAAAAGAATATTTTTTAAGGGGGCCTGGGTGCCCCCCCTAAAAAACTCAGTTAAGCATCCAACTCTTGATTTTATTTTTTTATTTTTAAAATTTTAAATTAATTTTTAATTTTTAATTTTTTAAATTTTTAATTTTTTTCAACTCTTACTTTTGGCTCAGGGTTGTGGAATCAAGCCCCATATTGGGCACCATACTGGACATGGAGCCTGCTTAAGGTTCTGTCTGTCTGTCTCTCTCCCTGTCCCCTCAGCCTTTATCCCCCACTCTCCCTCTCTAAAAATGAAAAAGATAAAAGAATATTTTTTAAAGATATGTTTTAAGGACAAGACTAATTATTTGTTTTTATAATTACTTTAAAGATTTTATGTTTTTATTTGATAGAGAGAGAGAGAGAGAGCACACAAGGAGAGGGAATGGCAGGGAGAGGGAGAAGCAGACTCCCCACTGAGCAGGGAGCCCGATGTGGGGCTCGATCCCAGGACCGTGGGATCATGACTTGAGCTGAAGGCAGACTCTTAACTGACTGAGCCACCCCGGTGCCCCAAAGACAAGACTATTTAAATGGCAAAAATATTTTGTAGAATCAAATAGCTCAAGAATAGAAAATATACACTTTACATTTGCAGTGATTCTCTTAAAGTTAGGACCAGCTCTACTATGTAGTAGGTATTCAAGTATTTGGTGAATAAATGATAAATGTGATTATTTAAAAGTCTAAGTATTCAAAAATTGTTTATATTTCCTCTTCTTAACACATTTTCTTTCTGCAACAAAGAGACGGATGAGAGTAACCTTTATTCTATGATTTAGAGCATGAGTATTTAACCTTTCAAACTTGTTTAATAATGCAAACCACAGACTAATAAGTTATCTTTACATTAGTGAATTAAAACATTGTGTTTTTTATTAGCCTCTGCTTCAGCTTAATAACTGTACAAAGTCAACACATTCACAACTGTGTTAAGTCTTAGGTTAATTGATGTCAGTTTTAACTTGGAATCAGAGAATGCCTATATCTTTAAGCAAAAAGCATATGATGACATAAAAAGTCTAAAATCTTTGAATAAATTTAAAATATCTGAACTGAAGAATTCCCTCATCATTACTTCCTCATTTTTGATAAGGAAAATGGTATAGGAATAGTTGCACCATGAAACGCTGGGACACCTGCACCCCGATGTTTCTAGCAGCAATGTCCACAATAGCCAAACTGTGGAAGGAGCCTCGGTGTCCATCGAAAGATGAATGGGTAAAGTAGATGTAGTTTATGTATACAATGGAATATTACTCAGCCATTAGAAATGACAAATACAGGCCATTTGCTTCGACATAGATGGAACTGGAGGGTATTATGCTGAGTGAAATAAGTCAATCGGAGAAGGACAAACATTATATGGCCTCATTCATTTGGGGAATATAAATAATAGTGAAAGGGAATAGAGGGGAAGGCAGGAGAAATGTGTGGGAAATATCAGAAAGGGAGACAGAACATGAGAGACTCCTAACTCTGGGAAATGAACTAAGGGTGGTAGAAGGGGAGGAGGGTGGGGGGTGGGGGTGACTGGGTGGCGGGCACTGAGGGGCGCACTTGATGGGATGAGCACTGGGTGTTATTCTGTATGTTGGCAAATTGAACACCAATAAAAAATAAATTTATTATTAAAAAAAAGAAAAAAAAAAAAGGAATGGTTGCACCAATGTCTTTTTTGAAAGGAATTTGTGATTAATTGGATTACACTTTTTTGGGTCAAAGCACTCTCTTGGCATTCTACTTTCCTTCCAAGTAGATAGAATTTAATTTTTTATTTACAAAACTTTATTATGACATGTTTATATTGTCAAAAGAAATTAAAATATCAGATGAATATTCTAGTTTTGTCTCTATGGTCAGATGCTAGAAGGGATTGTGTTGTCTATAAGTATAGGACACCTGTGATGATTAATTTTATGTATCAAGTTGTCTGGGCCACAGGGAGCCCAGATATTTGGCCAAACACTATCCTGAATGTGTCTATAAGGGTGGTTCTAGAAGAGATTAACATTTGAGTTGGTAGACTGACTGAGTAAACCAGATTGCTTTTCCTAATGTGAGTGGGACTCATCCAATCAGTTGAAGACTTGAATAGAATGAAAAGGTTGAATAAGAGGGAACTTGCTTAACTGTTGAACTGGGACATCTGTCTTCTCCTGCCCTCAGACTGCAACTATGCCATTGGCTTTTCTTGGTCTTCAGCTTACTGACTTCAGATCTTGGAACTTGTCAGCCTCTGTAATTTTGTGAGCTAATTCCCCTTCTTCCTTCTTTCCTTCCTTCCTTCCTTCCTTCCTTCCTTCCTTCCTTCCTTCCTTCCTTCCTTTCCTCCTTGTCCTATCCCATCTAGAACAATATTCTGTTGTTTCTGTTTCACTGTAGAACCCAGACTAACAACATCCTTTAGGGCTTCTGCCCATTTCACAATCACTCTTCTTTGGCATCTGTTTTCTAATCCATGTTGAAGGTTCCTATAGTCATTTTGTTCTTTTTGACCCCACCCCCCAGTTGAATAGTCCAGAGGTGAACATCTGACTCCAGGTGGTCCTTTCAGATTATTATCTTGAGAATTTGAAATTGGACCTGAGAAAGAGGGAGAAAGCATAGTTTTATTTGGCCAATGTGTAACATTAGACGTGGGAGCTGTGAGTGGCCATTTTTGTCATCTGGGTGAGAAACAGAGAAGGCTGGTCTGCAAAGAGAGTAGAAAGTGTCACAGATGAAAAACAAAAAAAGGTTCCTGACCCACTTCTCATTCCTGTTTCCATCACTTCCTCAAGCTTGGATGCTCCCTGACTTTGGTTTATATAATGTCCCTGTATCACATCCCCTACCCTCCACCATGTTATTTTTTACTTTTGTTGGCTGAAGTTGGTTTCTGCATCAACGGCCTAATTAATACATTGGCTTGACACATTATTTACTTCTATTTGTATGTTAACTAGAGCCAATGAGAAAGTCAAAGAAAAAGTAGGATGGGAAATTGTTCAGGTGTAGCTCACTGAGAAGCAACCACAAAACATTATTTTGTAAAACTTCTCTTTGTGTCAATTCTAGTTTGAAGCCAACATTTTCATGAAATAGCACCAAGTGCAGCATCAATTCCTATATTAAGATTACTCAACTCTTTTTTGATATGTTGATTTGATACTGTCAAGAGACCACAACTGTACTGTAAAAATTTATTTTCTCTATAAATTATTTGGCGTGGTGCGTTCAAGGTTAAGGTTTTGTTTCTTCTTTGCTAAAGTATTGCTCATTAATTGTAAACATGTGTATGAATCCTTTTAATGTATTATCAAAGCAATGCAAAATTCATGTGAGAAGTAACTGCAGTATTTACCTTGGAATTAAATAAGATGTGTTTAATACCTGGCACATAGTAAGATCTACATAAAAGTTAACTGTTATTTTCAGATTCAGAAGAAAACTGCTTAAGACTTTATTATTATTATTATTTGCAATCCTATGTGATTCTTCCCACGCATAATTTAAGCATTAGTATTTTGCTCTGCATCTATCTGCATGGAAAAGTACTGTAATAGATGTGGAGATTTAAAGCTGTGGGGCTTCTGGTCAACATCTAAACAAAGGCATCCCTGCTGCAGAATCTCGAGAGTAGGGCTGTTGAAGACATGGACATAAAAGAATTCCTTTTAATAGCAAAATGAGAATAGGACTTTGGTGTTCCAGCTCCAACAACAACCTAGAACAGTAGAGTCCTCCAGTGTTGCCCTTAATCAGTCATTGCCAGCTCCTTCTTCTGCCCATTCCTTGTTGATGACTGTCAATGAAGCTGCTCAAGAGAGGAGGGAAGGGAAAAGGTAGCAGAATTCTTATTAAGGTATTTCTATTTCTGGCAAATCACTACTTGGTTATGAAGAGCAGCACATTTATCTGGAGGCCTTTTCAAAAAAAAGTGAATGTTGCCTTATAATGAATACTAAATAAAACCGATAGAATCCAGATTAATTTTTAATGAGCAGCAGTTGTGTACTGCATGTAATAGCATTGAAATTAATACATAATTAAAGTAGATTTGTACAGAATAATTCACTTGAGAGTTGAGTAGTGGAGAACAAAATTGAACATCTCCAAAGGCGACCCACAGTTCTGTATCTTGATTTTTCAGACACAGAGAGAGATCAGCGTTTTCTTGAGGCAAAGTTACACTTCCCAGAGGCATTAGAGATCACTGGGAACTTTGACCAGGTCTAAGACCTTCCATGTTAGTTCATAGGAGGTTGCACTGGACACTAATTATGACAAAATCTGCACATGTCCAAGCCTTGCCTAGAGCACTGTTACCATTACAGTGACTTGTCTTCTGTATTTTCACTGGCTAATGATTTTCACTTTTCTTAAGTCAGGTGGTTGGGTCAAACCTTGACACTTTGACACAGCAAGCAAACAGTGCTACCAATCAACATAGTTTTGAATATAAATTGAATTTATTATGTTGTAGATACTAAAATGGAACAATGAACACCCCCAAAATGGCAAGGAAAACACATTGGAAATCCACTTCCTTGCCCTACAACTCTACTGCAATAAGTGGCCACATTGTCACTTCTGGAGAGATCGTCTCTGTATAAAAGAGAGTGGTTGTTAATTCAGCTGATGGTCCTTAGTGAACAGTTGCTTTTTTTTTTTTTTTACACCTAGCATCAATCTCCCCCTCCTCTGCCATTATCTCCCCAACTATCTTCGGGTAACACCTCTTTCACACTCTCAGTCTGTGTACTGAAGATGAGGTTGACTTCACCCTTGGCTGAGAGAGTGGGCTTCCGACTCGGAAGATCACATCCACTTGTGTACTATGATTAGTTCAGAAATGAGCATGTGATCCAAACTGGAACAAACAGCCAATAAAACTCAGTCTAGAGTTTTAGGAAACTACTGGGAGAGAAACTTCTCTTTTTGTGTGGCTGTATAGTTGAGAAGGGATAGACCTGGAACTGGGAGCTGTGATAAGGCACAAGCCTTCCAGAGAAAGAAGCCAACACAGAGAGAAGCAGATGTTCACAAGAGGTAGGCAGTTTTCTACACATTGTTTAAATATACAAACCCAGCTGTGCCTGGAATTGATCAACATCTGGACTTTTCAGTTACATGAACTGATAGATTTTCTTTTCTTTTTTTTAGGTTGGGTTTTCTGCTACTGCAGCTCCAAGAGTCTTGACTAATATAAGACTCTCAGAGGTCTGTGTCTTTTCTTTAATGTTAGCTTAGAATTCAGGACACCTTGCCAAACTTGTGTGGTCCTGCTTGAATTTGGGAATCTTACTGCTTAATTTGGTTTTGGGAATCACCCAACATCCCTACCTCTATTAGCAACCCTTATGGCCCAGGAAAAGTGGGGCAGGAGGATCAAACAGGAGGATGTAAATCTAGAGAAGTTAGTGACCCAATGTCCCACTTTTCTATAACCTTTGGTTTGAGTAGATTCCTCCAGGGCAGAGCTTCTCAAACTTTAAGGGGCATACACATCACCTGAGGATCTTGTTAAAAAGGAGATTGTGGTTCAGTAAATGTCTAGTGTGGGGTATATGAGTCTACATTTCTAACAAGCCTCCAGGATGCTACTGGTTCAAGGACCATACTTATAGTTGCAAGGTGCTGATACGGGTTTGGCATTGTCTCTGCCTGTGCACGTCATTTGCTTCAATCTAGAGTCTAGACTGAGACCCCAGACTGATGGTGGAATTCTTTAAGGAATTCTAAAGGAGGTATTCCTTTAATCTTTTACTCCCCTCTTGGCGCAGCTGTTGAGCTAGAGAATGTCTTGCCTTGGGCGCATAGATTATTGTTGTGGATCAGATGCCTAAAAATACCTTTAGTTTCTTGATGACTAATCATATTTTTATTCTTAAATAACTTATATAACTTTTATCTAGCTCTAAAATAAAAACTCCTACTTACATTCTTGCTGTTAATCTTAAAGTTTCCCCAGAAGACAGAGCATGTCTTATTACAGATGATTGCAAGCCAGCTTTTCCCCAACCAAACTGAGATGGATGGTATGTTTTTTTCCCCCCATGGCAACTGTGAACATCAATCTAGATTTCCCAGACCAACTGCTAAGTGATCCTGAAGGAACCTAAAATGTATGTTACTGTTTTAGAGAGAAGGGACACTTATCAATAAACACTTATCAATTCTTATTTTATCTTTATTAACTTATTATTAATTTATTGTTGGTAATAAACACATCAACTCTTGTGGGCTTATTCTGAGCCTACAGGTTTTTTTGACTTTTACTCTAAAATGAGAGGATAAGTATAACAATAGGGAGAACTCCATGTTGATGCTGAAAGAGGGTAGAGTGAAACAATATTTCAGTAATTTCTGGAATGAATAAGAAGCAGATGGAACAGGGCTGAAGAAAGACAAGGTAGCAGATCCCTCTCTACAACACAAAGCAAGGGGTAGGGGCCACTGCAGGAGTGACTGAGCGATTCTAGACTCAAAACTTATAAATGACTATGGGAATTGAGCCAGTTTGTTGGATTATGAACTAAAATGTAGGTTGTTGGGGTCCACCTCCAGAGATATTTTCTTAGAAAGTTGGTAGCGGATACTATGTTAAACTAGAGGTCATGTGCAAGTTAAGCCTTTAAAAAATGTGGGAGATGATTGTATAAATCTTAACCTAATGGACTGAGAAAGAATCTGAAAAACTGGTAAGAAAGGGAAGGACAGTGAAATAGATAAATAGGTAAATGTGGAGTAAAGAAATATGTGTGCATGTGTGTGTGTGTGTATTTAAAATCAGTGACACTTTCTAGGAGGTTAAAAGGAGACAATAGCATAATAGTTAGACTTCAGAAATCTGCCTCTTGTCAGAGTTATTAGAATAAGATACCAGCTTGATTAGTATTCCTACTGGGCCTTTTGTTTAACTTCCAGCAAAGGGTTTTATTTCCCTGAAATATGATTCCAATATGATGATCATAAGCCTTGGTTAATTTTAAGACATTTCTCCACACTTATGAAAAAGGGCTCATCAGCAGTCCTTGCCAAAAACTCATTAAAATACCTTTTAAGCTTTGCTTTAAGGTCATTTTTAGTATTCGTTGCAGTGTTAATTAGAAAACTGCGGTCTCCTTTATTCCTACCAGATTCCTTTTCCAGTAGCATCTTTGGCTCTGGCATTTTGCTGACGACCCTGTTTCCCTGAATTTAACTTTAACAGAATAAATGGGTCTAGTTTTGCTTTTGCTGTATTTTCTTTAGCTATTAGTTTTGCAGCCTCGATCACTGATAAACCCAAAAATGTCATTTATTAATTTATTGAGACGCTCTTCACATTTTCCACAGTCAGAGAAGATACCAATTAAATTAGTTATTGCCAAAGTGAGATCACAGAAAATAAATTTATATGTTCAAAGTACTAACTTCCATTAAGTTGAATCCCACTTCCCTAAAAGTACAAAATTTTTCATATGTAAATTCAATATATATTTATGGCCGCATCTTTGCAGACATTCAGCAAATATCATTCGGTTATTGCCTTTGAGAAAATGCATAGAGGAAAAATGTAAACTTACATTGCATATGTGTGAGAAGTCTGAAGAGGACACAGGAAATGTAGTTTCTAGTTCCAATTATAAGCCATGCTTGCATAGCATGTCAGAGACAAACACTAAGCCAGAGTTTACAAAACTTGGCTATATATCAGAATTACCCAGGAACTCTTAAGAATGTAGGTTCCTGGACCCCACCACTACTGTTGGGGCTCAGAATCTGTATGTGTGTAAAACTCCTCCAGGATCTGATACTGTTATTCCTTTGAATATTGTTTGACAATCAGTATCTTATATTAGGAGTATGCAAAAATATTAAAGTTGAAAACTTGGATCTATGTTGTTTAATCCAAGCAAAGGAGCAGGTCTAACCAGGAACAACCCCTTGAGTCTGCAGTGGATGAAGATGGAGCACCTTTTCACCTATGGATGGTGGGATGTGAAGGCAGTAGACAGAGAATGGGGGTCCTATCTGGGAAAGCAATTAAGGTTTAATTAGATTGAAAAGCCCCAAACCAGTAATAGAGAAGCAGTGAAGCGTAGTAACAGTGATGTCAGGCTGCATAACTCCAGGAACCATTCACATTACCGTTGTATTAGTTACCTATTGCTATGTAGCAAACCACCCCAAATTTAGCAGCTTAAAGCAACAAAAAATTATTACATCACAGTTTCTGTGGGTCAGACATCTGAGTCTCTCAAGTGGTTATATTCAAGCCATTTGGGGCCAGAGTCATATCTCAAGGCTGGACTGAGGTAAGATCCATTCCTACGCTCATTGATGGTGACTGTTGGCTGGCCTCAGAAAATCTATTTCCAAGCTCACTCACATGGTTGCTGACAAGCCTTGGTTCTGTGCCATGTGGGCCTGTCTATACTGCTAAGTGTCCTCATGACACAGCAGCTGGTTTAACTCAGCGTCACTGATAAGGAAAGGAACGAGGAAGGGAAAGATAGATGGATAGATAGATAGATAGAATATGAATGAGGATATGAATGGACAGAAGCTGTAGTCTTTTTACAACCTAATCTCAGAAGTGACATACTATTTCCTTTATATGTTCTATTATCAGAAGCACATTACTAAGTCCAGTCCACACTCAAGAATAAGGGAAGTAAACACTTTGAGGGGAGGAATATTATTGAATTTGTAAACCTGTCTTTAAAACCTTCAGAGTACTCTATGTCCCCGCCTTCCCCTAGTTGTGCAGGGGACAAATTACGTGACTGCATATGGCAGTCCTGGTGAAAACCCAGAAGGTCAAGGAAGGGAAGATAGGACAAATCTGAGTTTTCCGGGGGAAATTTTGGATAAGGAGGAGGGATAAATGTGAAGCCATGGAGTGGTTAAGGTCAAGCATACCTGCTGTGATTCCCAGGGCTCTAGCTCTTGCCAGTAATCCCCCCTGCCTCCGCAACACCACGCGTCAGTTTTATTGAGATATATAGTTGACCTGTGAACAACGTGGGGGTTAGGGGCACTGACCCTAATCTGCGCATAACTTTTGACTCTCCAAAAACTTAACTACTAATAGCCTGCTGTTGACTAGAAGCCTGCTGATAACATAAACAGTTGATTAACATGTATTTCGTGTATGTATTTTACACTGTATTCTTAAAGTAGGGAGAAAAGAAATTGTTTTCAAATGGTTGCAAATCTTCAAAAAATTTTTCAGGATATTAATTGACAAAAATCTGCATATAAGTGGACCCATGCAGTTCAAACTTGTATTGTTCAAGGGGCAACCATAATTGACAGTAATTTTACATTTCAGTTTTTTTTTAATCTGTCTGAAGGGGTAATAAATGGGCAATAAATTTGCCAGCCCCATGTGATCACTTCTCACAGTCAGTTCTGTGAGCTCTGTTGGTTCCACCACAATAGCATATCTTAAGTCTGTCCACTTTTCTCCATACCCACTGCTACCTCCCTGGACCAAGCCTCTACCACCTGTGATCTGAATGGCACCAAACACCTCCTCACTGGTTTCCCTGGTTCCACTCTTGCTTATCACAAGTGTTCATTCCCCACACAGCAACCAGAATCATCTTTAAAAATTACAAATCAGATCACACCATGCCTCTGCTGAAAACGTTCAATGCTTCTGTGTAGGTTTAAAACAGAATCAAAATTCTTTGCCATGAAGTGCAAGGCATCATTCAATTCCCACCTATCTTTCTAGACTCACCTTGGACTATCCTACCTCTGGTGTCTTTTCTGCTCATCTAGGAAGCCAGGCTATTTCCTACCTCAGGACCTTTGCATTTGCCCTCTCTACCTAGGACCTTTTCCAGTATTTCCATGGCTGTCTCCTTCATGCTCCTCAGGTCTCAGCTTGCATGTTACCATCCCAGGGAGCCTTCCCTGATCATGCTTTCCAAAGTAGAATCCCCCTCTTCAGGCACTTTTCTCTCTTCGTTTAATTATTTTCATCTCCATACTATCATAATCTGTAGTTATCTTGTGATTATTTATTTTCTTATTTATTGCTGTCTCCATCCACCTGGAAAGCAAGCTCAATGAGGACAATGCCCTGTCTATTCCATTTGCTTGCTATTGTATCCTAGGATTTACCCCACCCCTGGATTATAATAAACTCTCAATAAATAGCTAATGAACGAACGAACGAATGAATGAGAAAACACATGTTAAATGTTTAGCACAGGGTCTGACACATAGTAGGTGCCAAATATATATAATTACATCTTGGATACATTAACATCTATTTCACAGGGCTGATGAAGCGATTAGTTCAGATAATATGTGAAGGGCACTAACTACAGCATCTAGTACACTAAATCACCAGGTGCTGTTTATTGAATATATAGTGTTGCATTTATGTAATGGGGTTGGGGAGGGATTGACATATGATTACTCAGCATCTATACAGTTAGGAGCCTTTGGATGCTTAACTGAATTTTCAAACTTTCATATTGATATCACTTAGACTTAAAAATCCCAGGCTACCCAGTGTTGTGTTTCATGTAGAGAAGTGTGTGAGCATATTGTTTTGGGCACAGCTTGTACCTTGAAATAAGTTACTGAATAGACCTTATTGTTGGAAGCATCATTAACTCAAGTATTCTGTTACTTGCCATTCCTACACTTGACAAAATAAGTCTTGTTTGTGCTAGAATATTAGTTCTCTTGGAACAGGGATATGGGTTAAAATTTTTAGATAATGTCAGAAAAACTATCAGCTGAAAAAAAAACCCTCTAATATAAGGGCTGCTACTGGCAGGAGATTCATTGTGGGTGCTGGATCTCCCAACTGTACCATCCCAGCACCACATTGCATGCTGCATCCCTTGGCAAAGATCCTGGCACATGGATGGTGCTCATCAATGCTTGTTAAAATAAAGGACAACTGAATTATGGTCTAGGTCAGCATGTTATATACAGTATAAAGAGCAATGAATATGGGATTGAAGCCTTTGCTGGCTCTAAGTCACCATCCCATTGTTTACCAGCTGTGTAACCTAAGACAAATTACTTAATTCCCCAGCACCTTGGATTCTGAAACTATAACATCACAAAAACGCTGTTAACTTTGTGGCATAGGATTGGTGTGGTAACAATGGGGAGATAAAATAACTTGAAGAGTGAAGTTGATTATTTTTATTTTCTTCCTTGCAGCTGGCCTTGGAAAATTAGCTGGCTTTTCCATCTTTTCTAATCTTTTCGGCCTCTCTATAGCTAAAAGAGACCCATGAGCAATAGAGTGGCCTGTAATCTTCACACACTCTGTTTCCTGGAAGCAAATCCAGAGGCTTTTGATTTTATGCATTTTAGTATTTTTCAAAATGTGAAACCAACATAGCAGACAGATACAATATACAGTCACTGATAAATATTTTGTAATTCCCTTCTGAAAATCTAACTGGAGTGTTAGACTCCTGCAATGTGCCATTGTTCTGGAGGAAGGGCTTATTAACCTGCTGCCCCTCTGGTTTCTGACTTCTGGAAGGGACCCCTTTTAAGCAGTTATGAAGAGAAAGTAGGTTAGTAGGTACTTCTTCCTTGTCTTAAGTGAGTGTGATTCATATCTCTGAGGATGTTTAGCTTGAGTGACTTCCATTTTAACTGAGTTTCTCCCTCAGCCAGGAAGAGTTGTCTCAAACATCCCTCACACTGGATAGTGTTATGGTCAGCAAGAATTGTCTCATAGAATTTTTTTTTCTTTTTTTTTTTTTTTGCTATCCTGACAACTCCTGGAATATTTCCCTATATTTGAAAGAAAACACATTTGACTTTTAAATTTTGTTTTAAATTTCAATTCTGAAACTGGGTCATAATTTAATTCACTCTATTTACAAACATTTATTGAGCCTTTTCATGTGGCAGGCCTTATGCTGGGATCTCAGGATTAAAAAGATGAAAAGACCTATTTCTAATCTTAAAGAGAAAGAGAAGCACATGCAAGTCTATGACAGAGGCAGCAGTTAGAAAGAGAGAGAAGTTAAATCTTCCTTGTCTAATGGTCTTAGGAATTGAGTGTCAAGAGATAACGTGTAAACTGTCTACTCCCACAATTGGTGGTTTCAGACATTTATCACGGTTTCTGTGTATCAGAGGGTCTCGGGATGATGTGATGGGGTGGTCCTTGCTCAGGGTTCTTTGTGGGGCTGCCCTCTGCATGTTGGCTGGGCTTCAGTCAGCTTGACCATTTGGGGAAGGATCTGCTTCCATGCTCACTCACATAGTTGTTAGAAATACTCAGTTCTTCCCAGGCTCTTGGATGAGGGCCTCAGTTATTCACTGGCTGTTGCCTGAAAGCTGCCCTCAGGTTCCTGTTTTGTAGATCTCTGCATAGGACATCTCCCATGTGGCAGACATTTCATGAGAGTAAGCTAGCAAGAAGAGCCAGCAAGAGGCTATGAGTAAGACCAAAGTCACAGTCTTTGTAGTCTGATCTTCAAAGGGACCTGCCATCACTTTTTGCATGTTTTATTCACCAGAAACAAGTCATTAGGTTCAGTCTATGCTGAAGGGGAGAGATTTACACACAGATGAATACCAAGTGAGGATATATATATATTCTTAAAGAATTCATTTATTTATTTGAGACAGAGAGAGCATGAGTGGGGTGTGGGCAGAGGGAGAGGGACAAGCAGACTCCTTCGCCGGGCTTGATCCCAGGACCCTGAGATCATGACCTGAGCCTAAACCAACTCGCTTAACCACCCAGGTGCCCCCCAGGTGAGGATCTTCAGGAAGCTTCTTACTGTAGATGAGTGAGTGAGCATTCATCAATGCAGAGGAGGGACACATTTCATTTAAGGAAGGGAGACCCAATGAGCCAAGTCATGAAAGCATGAATAAGGTTTGCTTAGAGAATTTCAAACATTTGGCTTGGATTTCAGAGTGCAGGGGTAGGATGGAGAGTGGTAATGGTGAAGGTTGAAAATGAGGCTAGAAAGGGAAGATATAGATTACAAAGGGCATTGTATAGAGAAATAGAGAATGAATTGCATCCTGAAATACTGATAGTATTAAGATTTTTAAGGGAGAGTCACAATTACACATTTACTTTTGAAAGATCACTCTATGGTTTATAAGGCTTATCAAGGGGTTATTTATCACATTTACAATCGATCCCATTAGACCCTCATAACCAACTGCATGTCAGCTTTTCTGACCTGTTGGAAGCAAGGAGTTTGAGGGCTAGAAACCCTAAAGAAGCCATTGGTAATCCGTAACTGGATTATTTGTGTGGTGCTAGTTGGCAGAAGTGGGGGCAACTCATCCTTTTTCTTGCCCAGGAAAACTGGGAAAACTTAAATCAGGATCAGTTGCTGGTTCATCCTTTCGTAGATACAATATAATTAGTTTCTTTTTCTTTCTTTTAAAGATTTTATTTATTTCTTCGTGAGAGACACAGAGAGAGAGAGACCGAGACACAGGCAGAGGGAGGAGCAGACTCCATGAAGGGAGCCTGATGTAAGACCGAATCCCGGGACCTTGGGATCATGACCTGAGTGAAGGCTCAACCACTGAGCCACCCAGGTGTCCCCAATGTAATTAGTTTTTATAGATTGCTCACTTTAGTCCCACTGATTGAGAGCAACCCATTGTCTTTATCTTGAAGCTCATTGTTCTGCAGTTGGAAAGTTTTGAAAAGCCATTAGCAAGGCACTAAAAGATATGATAAATATGGACATACTCTGGTGGCCTTTTAGAGATTTAGGACATTTTTAAAGTAGAGCACAATAAAAGTCATGGCCTCGGTTCCTGGTTTTTAGAGCAAGAGTCTTGAACACGATGGTCTCTGAACTCTTGGAGAGTTTCACATTCTGAGATTTTCTATGAAGGGCATAATTACTCATAAATCTACTTGCTTATTTTTCTTTCAGAGATTAATCTTGAGGCCGAGTGTGTTCTTCCCATTTTGGCCTGACACTAATTCTTTGATGTTTTGGGGTCATATCATTGCGGAGAAAGGCTTTTATTCTTGTCTATTGCAAAATGTCTGGGAAAGCAGTTGCTAAGATAACATTGGAACTTGTGAGTGCATTTACTTCCCACTGTACTGCTGACGGGCTGAACTTTTTCTTTTCTAGGAGACACATGGCCATTTCCAACAGGGATTATATAATACATGAAAAGAGGGACAGCCCAGAGTAATAAAGCAGATCTAAAGAGACTGTCTCACAGTTGTCAGTCAGCTGGAAAGTAAAAAGAGGCCATGCACACATTTGAGCTTGCTCAGAGGCATCTCTGCCCCCCTCACTTGCTTAGTGTATAGCAGTGCCGAGGCTGTGCAGTGCTGGAGCTAATTCAAACATGTTCCTTTTCAGGAGACAGGAGGCCTGTGTGGTTAGGTAAAGGAGCTCTCTATTTACCACTACACACAGAAGGTCCTTGAACTTGATGTCATGTGAAGATGGCAAAAGAATTTCTGGGGAATGATGAAACCCCTATTCTACATATCATTTGTTGTACTTATTTCCTCACACAGGGCAAATGTAGAATTATGAGTTACCTGTAGATCCTCCTTAGTAAAGAGGTGGTGAGATCTTCTAACACGTGTAAGAGGTATATTTATGGGCTTCAAATATTTTTTAATAATTTATTTTTAAGCTGGGTGATTCGTACATGGGTATTCATTATATTATTTGCTTATACATTTTTAAATGGAGGAAACAGTATGTGGCTATGGAACTCTTTTCAATAACCTATTGAGGTATAATTAACAAATATAACCTTATATGTTTAAAATATACCATTTGGAAAGTTTTGACATATGAATATACCTGTGAACCAATGACCACAATCAAGCAAATGAAAATATCCATCATCCCTAAAAGTTTCTATAAATGCCTTTGTGCTCTGTCTCTTCTGTTCTACATCATCCTCATCTCTCCCAATCGCTGATTTCCTTTCTGTCACTATTGATCAGTTTGCACTCTCTAGAATTTTCTTAAGTGTAATCATATAGCATCTACTCTATGTTGGTTGGCTTCTTTCACCTAGCATATTTGTTTTGAATGAAAACACTCAAAAATGTTTCAAAAATTTGAAAACATTCATCAGTGTTTTTGCATGTTGTTTATTATACTTTATCACCGAGTAGTATTCCATTGGATGGGTGTACCATGATTTGTTTATTTATTCACCCGCTGGTGGATATTTGAGTCACTTCCAGATTTTCACAAATAAAACTGCTATACATATTCTTGTACAAGTTTTTTGGTGTGGACATATGCTTTAATTTCTCTTGGGCAGATACCTAGGAATGGAATGGCTGGATCATACGGTAGGTATATTTAGCTTCTTTTTTTTTTTAAGATTTTATTTATTTATTCATGATGGACATAGAAAGAGAGAGAGAGGGGGCAGAGACACAGGCGGAAGGAGAAGCAGGCTCCATGCAGGGAGCCTGACGTGGGACTCGATTCTGGGTCTCCAGGATCACGCCCCTGGGCCAAAGGCAGGTACTAAACCGCTGAGCCACCCAGGGATCCCCTATATTTAGCTTTTTAAGAAAATAGCAAACTATTTTCCAAAGTAGTTGCACCATTTTACTTTCCTACCAGTGGGGTATGGATGTAGTTCCTCCACATTTTCTCCAGTGCTTTGTATGGTCAGGCTTTTTATTTGTAGCTATTCTACAAATAAATAGGGGTGTAATATAGTATCTCATTGTGGTTTTAACTTGCATTTCCTTAATAAGTAATGATGTTGAACACCTTGTCATGTGTTTATTTGTCTGTCTGTCTGACTACCTAGCTGTCTATTTTTGGTAAAGTATATGTTCTACTCTTTTGCTCATTTAAAAAATTGGAATATTTTCTTGTTTGATTTGATAGTTCTTTATATTTTATACATATAAGTTCTTTGCTTATATGGTATATGCTTTGCAAAAATTTCATCTAATGACTTAACTTTTCATTCTTTTTACATTGTTTTCTGAAGGGTCAAAATTTCATTTATTTATTTATAAAAAAGTTTATTTATTTATAAAAAGATTTGAGAGAGAGAGAGAATTAGGGGAAGGCACAGAGAGAGAGAGAGAGAGTCTTAAGCAGGCACCCTGCTGAGTGTGGGGCTCCATGTGGGGCTTGACTCTTGACCCTGAAATCATGATCAAAAGTCAGACACTTAACTGCCTGTGCCACCCAGGCATCCCAAGGGTAGAAGTTTTAGATTTGAAGTCTAACTTACTAACTTATCCTTTTATGTGTTATGTTTCTGATGTTGTGTCTAAGAAATATTTGCCAAACCCAGGGTCTCAGAGATTTTATCTTATGTCTTTTTCTAGAAGTTTTGTAGTTTTTAGGCTTTACATTTAGATCTGCGATCCATTTTGAGTTAATTTTTTATATGATATGAAGTATAGTTCCAAGGTTTTTTTTTTCTTGGATATGTATGCCCAGTAGTTTCTGTGCTACTTGTTGAAAATTCTGTCCTTTGCCACGTATATGATTTCAAAATATTTCTTCTCATATGTGGCTTGTCTTTTCCCTTCTTAGCATTGTTTTTGCAGTACAGTATTTATTAATTTTGATGTAGTCACATTTGTCAACTTTGACTTTTATGGTTTGTGATTTGGGAGTTGTATCTAAAAAACCTTTGCCGCTTAAAAATCTCCAGTCTTTAGCAATCTGTCCCCTGTGTGATAATCAAATATGCAAACACAGATGAAATATTCTTTTTTAAATTTTTTTTTAAAAATTTTATTTATGATAGTCACAGAGAGAGAAAGAGAGAGAGGCAGAGACATAGGCAGAGGGAGAAGCAGGCTCCATGCACCGGGAGCCCGATGTGGGATTCGATCCCGGGTCTCCAGGATCGCGCCCTGGGCCAAAGGCAGGCGCCAAACCACTGCGCCACCCAGGGATCCCTGAAATATTCTTGATGTATGGAATATGCTAATATTGTAAAGACAGTATATTATTTTAGAAATTTAAGAGGAGTCAGGGCAGCTGCAAATGGCAAATTAGGGACAGAAAGAATCTTAAAACATTTTGGGGAAGAAAGGAAGAAAAAATTGCCCTGTGTGTCTTGTTATTTTTATTGTATTTTATTTTTTTTAAATTTATGATAGTCACAGAGAGAGAGAGAGAGAGAGGCAGAGACACAGGCAGAGGAAGAAGCAGGCTCCATGCACCGGGAGCCCGACGTGGGACTCGATCTCGGGTCTCCAGGATCGTGCCCTGGGCCAAAGGCAGGCGCCAAACCGCTGTGCCACCCAGGGATCTCCTGCATGTCTTTTTATTGTTTGTTTTTTTAGAACAGAAGAATAATAATGGTGGAATTGGGATGAGGCTTAGCATCAGATGCAAATTCACGGTATTTGATTGTTAATATTCTGAGGGCAGGTGGTATGTGTACTTGGACTTAAAGATCAGCCATAAAGTACTAGTTGCCAAGACTTTATTCAGTAAGTAATCACTGGGGCTCATTTTGGATACAGAAAATAAATTACTCAAATTTTTTTCTCCTACATCTACCCAAGAAAATACCCAATTTGGGATCCATGGGACAATTTACCTTCCTTTCTCTTATATGCAGGGGACTACCCTTAGTCAGTATTTTTTTCTGTTCCAAATCTTCACTACTTTCTTTAGGCTAGATCTCCAGCCAATCCTCATATTTCCCTTGGTTTCAATAGCTGCCTGAGTTTCTACCTCATTGAAGCCATCAGAAATGCTTCTGTCCCCTGCATCTAAACACATATATATAGCCACAGCTATCTCTCCATGACTTGAAGGGCCACATAGGAGGCCAAGGCAGAGGGCTGACAGAGAGAAGCAGGATCTGGGGCACATGCTTTTGTTGGAGTCTATGGGTGGAGTGCTTTGGAGTTCTCTGACAGAAATGTATTGGTCTATTAAAGCATAAGAGAGAGGTTTTGTATGCTCTTTGGGGATTCTTATCTAAGGGATACAAAGGTATATAGGTGCTGGGAGGCAGGAGAGACTATTGAACATAAGGGCTGTTGGGGAAGTCACATCATGAACTCACATTTGCTTGTCATTCTGGGCTTGCATGAGGGGTAAAGTCCCCATGCCACTTGGCCAAGCAAACGGATGCTGAGACAGCAATACCATGGAGTAGCTTAACTGAACTCTGGACATACTTAACTTTGGACATACTTCTATCCCCAAAATATTCCTCATTTGACCCTGATTTTCCTTTTCTCTCTCTCTCCTTTTTTTTGCTTCCTATTTTGTTCATTTTTTGAAAGAGTAATATTGCCATCTCTACTTCTACTATTCCAACTTCTTCCCTGATCTACTGTGCTCTGTCCTCATCACTCTACTGAGACTGTTCTCCCAAAGATCCAGTAACTCCTTAATTGCAATACCTAATGGGCATTTTTCAAGACTGTTTTACTGGACTTATTAGTTGCATTTATTTCTTTTTTGAAACTCTACACCATTGAGTATCATGAAATTTTACTTTCCTGGTTATTTTTCTGTTTCTCAGACTATTTCTTTATTGTCTGCTCAATAAATTTTGTCTTTATTTAACAAAGTAAGTGAATCATCTAAATGAATGATAAATACCATATACACTGAAGCTATTTTTTTTTGTATGAAAATTTTTAGATTGGGTACTCAAACGAAAATCATACCATTAGCTTTTGCTTTTTATTTTAGTGGGTCATATGTTCTGATTTTATTCAATTAACTTTTCCTTAACATTAGCATAGCAGAGCAAGTATTCTCTTGGATCTGTTTACCTGTTCTCTTTGCAAGAATCTGGATGGTCATTAAATCTCTGTTCCAAAAAATAGCTGAATTCAGACTATTCAACTCACAGGACAGAAAAATATAGTATTGTGCCTTAAAAATTATGCAAACCTTAGAAATCTGTAAATGAGAACTGAATTTGGAGCCTAGAGGTAGAAACTGTGATTAAAGAGAGTATGAGAGCTTCTAAGATATTTTTTTTGAGGAGTAAAAAATAAAAGACAAATCTTATTTGCTTTTTTTTTTCTCTATCTCATAAAAAGGTAATACAAAGGCTTAGAAATACAAAGTTGCTTTTGGAATTTAAATAGGTTTTTGTCATATAGTATAGTAATCGTTGTTCAAGTCAGCAAAGTAGTATGGAGGCATTGAGTTAAGGATAAATTCTTTATGCACCCGATTTCACTTCTGTTTGATAGAACAGAGAGAAAAACATTAAATATGAACATATTTTCTTTCTTTTAACATTACTATCTTTTTACTGGATAAAATAACCTCTAGTCAAGCCACTTTTGATCATTGAGAAAATGTTAGCGGTCATTTCATTTATTCAAAAATTTCAAATACATATATATGATTTCTTTTTGAGAAACCTGTCTAAAATGGGTTGAAAAGAGGTCCAGGAAGGCTTATGCAGGATAAAGCAATAGGGTTTATGTTTATTTTTTATTTTATCGCGAGAGATTTTGTTTCCTTTTACTTGCTCACATGAAATATAGCTGGTTTATGCCCCATAAACAGTGCTAGCCTTCTACAATGGAGAAGAGAGTGGCAGCATGCCTGACTAATGGCAGTTTAAAGTCTCTGATGCACAGGGATCAAATTAAATAAGGCTTCAGTGTTGTCAAGATTTAGAATCTACTGACGCACCGACATTTATTCATCTGCTTTTCATTTAGCTTTGAAGGCTTGCAGGTCAGCGGCCTCTGATTGCTCTGGCCGCCTTCCAGGACTAGCAGAGGCCAGAGAACGGGTGCAGCTACGCTTCCACCAGGTGGCAGTCTTCGACGGAAAAACCCCCTCTCTCTCCTAACCACCAGTTGCTCTTTCTCCTACTGTTCCTCTTTATCCTTTTTCTCCCCCACCTTCCTCTCTCTTTTGCTTTCTCTCTCCCACCCTCTTTCTTTCTTTCATACTATATATTTTCCTCTTATTCCTATGAAACATTTTATTTACCCTGATGAACATATTTATTATTTACTGTCACGATGTTCTTTCCATGTCTGGAATAATGGAGAGGGTTTCAGAATGCTATGGCAGCAGGAGGGACTATTCCTTTACACTTCATAAATGCACATAAACTACATAAAGAGTGACCACATTTTTAAAAAATCAAATACAAAGCCACCACTGAAAAGCAAACTACATAAAATAACCATGGACCAAATGTGGGTATCATCCATACTGCACTCCCTAGGAAAAAAAGTGGTTAGCAAAATTGACTGCATTTGCTTCACTCCTTGGTCAAGAAGGGATTGTTCCCTGGTTGCTGGCACAGACAGCTCGGACCAAGATCTGAAAGTCTCTTCATGTCCATTTTGCTTTTAACCTCAGGAGTCTGCTGTTTTTTTTTTTTTTTTTTTTCTTTTTTTCTTGCTGACAGTTTTATTGATGGAGCATGAGGATCAAGGAGGCCTGGCCTGCTCTTCAAGGACGGGATGGTTTCTGCATGACCAGCAGCTGCGGGGAGAATTGCATAAATCAGTAAAAATGGTTTTACTAACCCTGGAAGCTGGGTGTAGGTGGGATGGGGTTGACCAAACCAAGTATAGTCTTTTGCTCAATCTCATGTCTGTATTTTACATTATAGATGAAGAAGCTAGGAATCACGAAAGCCAGTAACTTGCCAAGGGTATGTAACAGTGATAATCAGAGAGAAGATTCAGACCCAGATTCATTTCATGCCAAGATCCAAAGGCTGTCTAGGCTGTCTCCAGTTTGGATGTACCAAACTTTTCTCCCTGTTCCCTTTAGTTTTTCCCCATTGATCCCATTCTCAATATTTTCTGTTTCATTTCCTCGTTCTTAAATCCAGTTTCCCATCTCCCAGACCAGATTCACATTCACATTCACATTGACACAACCAGATGTTACTAATCTCAATGTTGTTTTAATTTTTATGACTTTGATTATGAGTCAGGTGAGCATTTAAAAAAGAAACATGTATTTCTTTTTTAAAAGATTTTATTTATTTATCAAGACCTGAGCTGAGATCAAGAGTTGGTTGCATAGCTCACTGAGCCACTCAGGTGCCCCTACCTATAGCAATTTTTGAATCTGTAGTACAGTATTGTTAACTTCAGGCCATATGCTGTGCAGTAGATTTCTAGGACTCATTCTTATGTAACTGAAACTTTGTATACTTTGTGAGGGAATTTTTTGGGGTCTTCATTATTATTTAAATCCTTTAATCATCATTATTTTTTGGTATGGCATAAAGAAGAGATCTAACTTCATTCCATTTTGAAAATAATACATATTTTGAAATAATAAAAACAAATGCAGGACACCTGAGTGGCTCAGTGGTTGAGCTTCTGCCTTTGGCTCATGTCATGATCCTAGGGTCGTGGGATCAAGTCCCTCTTTGGGCTCCCTGTGGAAAGCCTGCTTCTCCCTCTGCCTGTGTCTCTGTGTCTCTAATGAATAAACAAGTCAAATATTTAAACAAACAAATGCATCAAGTCCCAGGCACACAGTAAACTGACTCTATGAGGTAGGTGCTATTTTTATTTCAATTTTTTTCAGTGGAAGAAACTGAAGCACAGAAAGGTTACATTATTCATCCAAGTTGAAACAGTAACATTTGGCTTCAGGATCATCAAAGTCAATATCATTCAGCCCATAGTCTGACTTGAGAGACTGGCCAAAGAATTAGAAGTTTCTTCAAAGAGATTTAGGTAGGATTGCATTTTCTTCATAATTATGTTTTTATCTTTATTTTCCCTTTGAAATATTTTATTTAAAATATGTCTCCCCTTTTAAATATTTTTAAAGTAGCAGGACAGGATAATGGACTTGCAGGCTGAATTGTGGAACGATGAGGGTATTGAAGGCTAACTATAAAGAGTCTCATATAAAGACTGTAATATAGATACAAATATAAATTTACTAATATAAATCTATGCGTGTCCTCCAAACTCACTCAGTACATCTGGAAATGCTTCACCCATTTCTATAAAGCATCTAGCTGTGATATCTTTTGAAACTCTCCCTGTGCATTTTTAGCTGCCTTTCATCCAAGGATGATGGGTGTATACGGACTATTGATTCTCTTGCTCCCGCTCCTCCTTATGACAAACGACCTAGATTCCCTCATGTTTGGGATGCAGTGTGTTGCTTTGGAGCCCGCCCGAGCTCACGCTCCTAAACTAATCTCACACGTTTCAGGCTCATTAACTCTATACTCTAAGAAGTGAAGTTCATTTGAGTTGCATTTGTTAATTTTCTCTGCTAGGGAATCCCTCACACCGAGTGTGTGGCTATGCCCCGGTGGCCTGAGAGAATGATCAGATTGTTGTTATCTGAAAGCCATTTGACCAAGTGCAGAGATTTGACTTCATCAATTCCACCCATAACACCAGATTTCATCACTCTATACTTGACTTCCTGCGTTCAGAAACAACTTTTGAATAAAATAAAGCCATGAAAGCGGTAGTGAAAACCAGTGCTTGCTGGGAGGTCTGGTGTTAAGCATGGATATTGCATCATATAAGTTATGAAGTAATTGTTTTGAGCAAAAGCGATAGTCAAGTCCATATCTCTTGTGATCCGGACAGAATTATCCTTCAAGTTTTGCCGGATGTAAGCTGTGCTAGTGTTTTAAGAATCAGATATTTAACAAAAAAGAGCCTGAAGCCCATGTAAACTAAAAGAACATTTTGTGAACACTTTAAAAGTGCCCGTCTTTGTTGGAGTGAGTTCTGAAAGGGGTATGGTGTTTGTTTGAAGACTAATACCTAAATTCTATTTAAAAATCTGTGTTGGGGATCCCTGGGTGGCTCAGCAGTTTGGTGCCTGCCTTTGGCCCAGGGCGTGATCCTGGAGTCCCGGGGATCGAGTCCCAGGTCGGGCTCCCTGCATGGAGCCTGCTTCTCCCTCTGCCTGTGTCTCTGCCCCCCGCCCCCCACCCTCTCTGTCTCTCATGAATAAATAAACAAAATCTTTAAAAAAAATCTGTGTTATATTGAATTCGAGTTTTGATCCAGTGGATAATGTTGCACAGTCCGAGATCAGACACACTCTGTTTTGAGCTAGAGAGTCTGGTAGTTGTTTCTTAACAGCTTTCTCTGTGCTCATATCTCTGTCTCTCTCTATGGATCTCTGTCTCTGTCTCTGTCTCTGCCTCTCTCTCTCTCACACACACACACTAGAGCAGGAACCACAGAGTGAGATGACAGGAGCCATTTCTGGGGTAACCATCTGAGGTAACCATCTGGGGTAAGCATCCGGGTGCTCTGCAGAAAAGAAAATCAAACCCCTGTTAGTTTTCAGCAATGCCCAAGTCTGAATAGTAGTTTCTGAGGAAGATAAAGAAACGTAGTAGATAAAGACATTCACCTTAAACTCTGAACCTTGGCCAGTTGTAGCCAAGTGCTGGGAATGTTCTCTGAGGGTTTTTAACTGCTGGACCTATCAACGAGCCAACGCCTCTGTCTGTGAACATGGCAAATGGAACAGTATGAACCCAGAGATTCATAGAATCAGGGAAAGTTGCAGATTCAGGAAATGGGGGAAAAAGGAGGATCTGGAGCAGACCATGACAGAGCTGTTTTCATTATCTGACTCAACTAAGGATGTTCCCCCTTTTTTAAGTGAGGAGGAAGTAGAAGCTAACACCAAAAACATACTGCTTATTACATGTGGTTCATTGTGTTTGTAATTGTCCTTAGGTTAACTCTGGTAAATTGTCAAGTTTAATTCATTGAGTGGGGTCATTTAAAGCCTTATATTTTCTTTTGTTACAATCACATTCTTAGTGGAATAGTTTCTTTATATATTGTTGAAAAGAAATGGCATAACTTTTTAAATTATTTATTTATTTTTAAAATAAATTTATTTTTTATTGGTGTTCAATTTACCAACATACAGAATAACACCCAGTGCTCATCCTGTCAAGTGCCCCCCTCAGTGCCCGTCACCCAGTCACCCCCACCCCCTGCCCTCCTCCCCTTCCACCACCCCTAGTTCGTTTCCCAGAGTTAGGAGTCTATGTTCTGTCTCCCTTTCTGATAAGAAATGGCATTACTTGATGGAATCTCTCCTGATAATTTTATTTAAGGTTCTAGTAGGCAGAGTAGGTCAGTGGCATCCTCCAGGGGATGGCATCTACTTAAGAATTATTGCTTGGATTAATTTAGGAGAAAGAATTGTATGGCAGTATAGGCAGTGAAGAGATCTTAGATCTCATATCTAGCCAAATCTTCAAAGCTTAAGGAATTTGAAGTTAGGGCAGTGAATGACTTGTCCAAGGCCACCAAGGGAACATACCACGGCCAGGATTGGGATGTAGATCCCAAGGCTCTATTTCTTGTTTTTTTTTTTTTTTGTTTTGTTTTGTTTTTTTACCTTCTTCTTCCTGATTTCACCAAATCTGTGTGTTCTGGCAAGGGAGAAAGTCCTTCTCAATCTGTTTCCAGAATAAAATGTTCTCTGCCATTTGCAACACTCCAGAGAATAGAAACATAACAAAATCATTGTTTTGCGTTAATACTTCCATTTTCAGCCATCTCGGCAATCAATCAGAACTTTTATCTTCTTGCCTGAAACGACAAGGACATTTAATTCACAACAATTTCCTTTTTCCCTTCTCTCAGCGACTCTATTAAATAAAACATGATGGATCACACTCTACATTTGCATGCCAGCTAAAACACGGTCAAGGCTCTGCTAAAACAGAGAGGATCCTGCCCTTGCCTGAACATGATGGAGGCGAAATGGAGGTTAGTGCTGGAAAATGCTCAAATTCTGCACATGTGAACATTTTTCACTTAGGGACAGGGGCCCAATTAACAGCCAGAATGACAACTGAAAGCCATGCTAAAAATTAATAAATAAATTCCAGTCAATAAAGGTCATAGTCCTGCCTAATTAAGGCAAGTGTTTAATGACACTTGAATTTTAGAGAGCTGAGCTGGGGCATATGCTGGCCAAGTGTTCATGTTTCTATACTACACCTTTGAGTTATTCCCTCCTTACCATAACAATTAGAAGAGAGGTTTTTTTGAATCTGTGCGTTTATAGAGACTGTTCATATTTCCTCTTCTTCAGAGTGCACCTGGATGCTCGTCTTGCATGTATTTTTAGAGCAACCCAATGTACTTTGCAATCTTGCATATGAAGCTATTTTTTTTTTTTTTTTTTTTTTGCATATGAAGCTATTGATTGTAGTGTTGACAGGACCATAGAAGCATTGTCCAGTCAAACCACCTGGTTTATGCAGACAGAGGATCATGTTTCTACTTCTATATTTTCCTCTACAGGGAGTTTATGGTTTGCTTATAATCAAGGTTAAATAGTGAGGCATTGACTTGAATGCAGATTTCCTGCCTCTTGGTGACAAGGCTCTTTTCATACATTCATGTATGTTAACATTCATATGATTCATGAATGTTAACATTCATGTTAAAGAGATCCTGTTTTGTTCTGTGAATGTCAAGAAAGACAAGATGCATATCTTCCCACAAGAAATTTACAGATTGGTGAGGGAGTATGGATAAATTAGTAATAATAACACAGTGTTGTAAGTACCATTTATGGAAAAGGTAAGAGATTCTGTGGGAGCATGTTGGAGAGATTTGCAATGTAATTTAAGGGCTAAAGAAGGTGTTCCAGAGAAAGTAAAATCTAAATTGCAATCTGAAGGATAGAAAGGAGTTAATTTAGTGAAGGGGTGAAGGAACTGGGCAGAACGAATAATCTGAGGTGAAAAAACCCAACTTCATGGAAAAATGTGCCATTTATACACAAGATAGCTACATATTGACAATGATGAGAGAGGAAGCTGGAAAGAGAAATTATTTAGGCTTCATAAGCCACATTAGAGATTCTGAACTTGCTATTTATTGCAATGGAAACCATTGAATGATTATCAAAACAAGATGACAAAAATACATTTATGCTACAGAGTGATGTGCCGGAGGCTAGGGTATGGATGATAGATTGGAGAAAATCAAGAGAACAGACACCACCCCTACTACAGCCTGGGATCTCTATCTATAGACTGTTTAGTCACAGTTGGTCAGAAGGAACCTTATTTAGGAAATGAGCAAATGTTGAAATTTTTACTGACTTGGTAACCAAATTTCATAGACATTCCAATTTCCAAAGTAGAATTCTCCAGGGTTACATTCCCCAGTGGGGCAAAGTTGTACCAGTTGGCATGGCCTACTTATTACATCTAGATGTTTCACTTTCAGGGTATCTGTAGCTCTTCCTAAGTCTAAAATTCCCCCAACATGCTGGCTGGTGATTATAGTTGTGGTAGCAATAGTCACAGCTCTAGCAATAATATTCCTTATCCAAATTTCCGTGAGAGGAAATTTGTCTCCAATGAAACCTTTTAGGCAAAGTCATTATTCTCATTTAACATGGGATTCTAGGATCCCATACCTGTTTTTCCAGAAGCTATAATATTTGTTCAGTTACCATTTCCTAAATTGAATTAAACTTTTTTTTTTTTTTTTTTTTTTTTTTTTTTTTTTTTTTTTTTTTTTTTTAAATTTTTTTTTTATTTATTTATGATAGTCACACAGAGAGAGAGAGAGAGGCAGAGACACAGGCAGAGGGAGAAGCAGGCTCCATGCACCGGGAGCCCGACATGGGATTCGATCCCGGGTCTCCAGGATCACGCCCTGGGCCAAAGGCAGGTGCTAAACCGCTGCGCCACCCAGGGATCCCTGAATTAAACTTTTAAAGAAGCAAATAGCTCAAAACCTCCCCATGCAGTTTGCACCTTACAAAATTGTCCTGCAGCTACTGGTGCGGTGTTTCAAGGTGGGTGGGGAGGAGGCCTACCCAGAAATGGCAGCAGGCATGAGGCTGATGGGCCTGTCAAGGTGAAGGTGATAGATGGATTTGTGCAAGGGAAGTGGTTATTTTAATAAGGATTATCTGAGTGAGCTCAGAATAACCAGCTGCCTGTCTCCACAGGGAGCACTATTTGACATAAATGAAGACAAGGACAATGATCAAGTCTGAAAGAGAATTAATTGAAAAGGAGTAGCCGACTCTGATCTCCAGATTGAGCTTCTGAGGAGGATTTGGGGAAGCCAGAGTGAGTCAAATGATTTTACATGCAGGGATTTTCCCTGGGAGACACAAACACCATAACTTTATTGACCTCAAATCAGGAAAAGGTCAACATCACAGCAGCTCAAAGGGTGTTAGTTTCCGAGGATTGAATCTATTAATTGCAATGCTCATTAAAATGGTGTTTTTTTTCTCTTAGAGCTAGAAAAGCTTTTAAAAAATATCAAAAGAAAGGACAATGAAGTAAGAGGGTATTAAGTATTTGGTGCCTTTTCATTTTGTAACCAAATGTCTCAGCCTTTGGATTGAAAGACAAAGAAGTTTGGCTGATAACCCATTTCTCTATTAATTCTTTTGGGAATCAAGAATTAATAAGCATTTGTCTCAGAAGAGCCAGCATTGGTTTTGTCTTGATGACTATGAGCTAATACCATATATTGTCTCCAGTGTAATATAAATCTCTGCTTGTATGTCATCTCTTCAGACAAGCTGTTTGGACTACCACCCTATCTACTTAGAGTCACCATCATTCTCTATCAATAATTACCCAGATGCAGTATTCTTTATGATATTTATTAGTATTGGGTAACATTATATACTTATTTACCTGTTTAGATAACTTACTACTGTATCTTTAGTACATAGGCTAGTGCTTGGCACTGTTAAAATGAATGACCACATATCCCCTGGGCAAGAATTTTCATACCTATTTTTTTTTAAAGATTTTATTTATTTGACAAGAGAAAGAGAGTTAGCACAAGCAGGGGTAGCAGCAGAGGGAGAGGGAGAAGCAGGCTCCCTGCTAAGCAGGGAGCTAGACATTGGGCTTGATCCCAGGACCCTGAGATCATGACCTAAGCTGAAGGCAGATACTTAACCCACTGAGCCATCCAGGTGCCCCGTCATGTCTATTTCTAATAAGCTATATTCACTTTTTTCCTTATTTGGAAAGCTATTTTATTGCAAATTTTAAAATTCTTTTGTGATGAAATGATAATAGCAAGGAGATACAAGTATCACTAGCAATAAACAACAAAAAAGCTAGTCATACTTGGGAAGAGAAACACCAAAAATCAATAGCTGAAGAAATAAAATAAAGTTTCACATAAATGAATAGCCCCAAAATAAAATGTACTGCAAAATAAGTTAGATGGAGTGAACTGTGTAAGAGGTATAGCATAAATTTCATTGTACAGTTGATATATGATTCTGTTAGGGTGATCAGCCTTGATGAATGAACTCTGTTACTAGCCATGCATTTCTTAATTGAATTTTTTGAGATAATTGTAGATTCACATGCAGTTATGAGAATTAATAAAGAAAGATCCTAGGAGTTCTAATGCCAGCAGAGCTGGCCAAGTACCACTTGTTTTAAGGTCAGAGATCCACACTACTGATTTTAAGAAATGAAAAGGGGAGATGTCTGGTCAAGATGGCAACATGGGAGGCTACTGAACTCACCTCCTCCCACTGGTACACTTAATCTACAGCTACACATGGAACATTCTCTCTAGAAGAAATCCAGAAAATAGCTGAGCAATAACTACAAATGGGGTAAATAAGAAAATACCCACACTGAAATGGGTAGGAAAGGCTGAGATACACTTTTGCCATAAACCCCACCCCTAGCACAGTGACATACAATGGGGAAGCAACTCACAACTTCCAGGTTCTCCCGGAAGAGTGAACAGCTTGGATCCAACATCTAGTGTTCCAACTTTTAAGATTTCCACCTGAGAAGTGGTCTCCCAAGTACCCAGCCCCAAAAGTGAATGGGTCTTGGTGTTCTTGAGACCCATAAGACCAAGGAACAGTTCTTAATGGGCTCAGGAGGATGAGGACTTGCTGTGGCTCTCTTCCCAGGGCTCGGTTTTGAGGTAACAGACCAAAATGCCCACATCTGAGTTTTTCCCCTGAAAAAGGCCCATTCATACTTCAAAACCCACTGCCTGAGGGTCAAGCTTCTAATTTAGCACACATGTAAATGCTGACTTTGGTCCTCCCTGAGACTGGGGAGGCCTGGAGAACAATCTCTGAGTCCTCCCTCTGGCTCACCCCAGGTCATTGGTGTCTCCTCTGGAAGGGAATTATTTTATTCTCTTTTCAGCAAGAAATGAGAATAGAGGTCTTCCTCATCCTTACCAGTATTGGCTGTAATTTTTAAACTGGAAGTATTGGTCATTTTCTTTTCAATGTGAAGGTGGGTTTTTGCCTGTTTAGTTTGGACCTGTTTGCTCTCAACTCTGGTTGCATGTGGATCTCCTGGTGAGCTTCTAAATAATGCTGGAATCCTAGCCCTAACTGATTGAATCAGTTACTCTCCAGGCAATTGTAATGTTCAGCTATGGTTGACAGCCACTGTTCCGGGCTAGAATGGGAGCTGATGCAGGAAAAAAGTGTTGAGAAATTGATTTGGTTCAGGAGCTCATAGCAAAACATGGCATCAAATCACAATAGCCACCCACATAGCCACATCCGCTGACAAGTACTTTTTAATGAGCTCTGCAGATAATCAAGACTCCCTATATTTCCAGTAGCATTAGTTCACAGTAATGTTTGTCAGGCAGAAAGCTGATGAGTTTGGACATTGCAGCCTAGGTGGGAAGCCTTGAGCCCCTGCTCAGGGTCACAAGCTTAATTACCATCTGAGTTATAAGGAATAGAGAGGCATGACTTCTTGGCAAACTATGCATATTATGTGGGTGTGGAATGAAACTTTTAAATTCAAGGTAATTACAGATTGCCATGCATTTGTAAGAGGTAGTCTAGAGAGATCTCAGATGCCCTTTCCCCAAAACTATAGGACAGTATCTTAACCAGGCTAAGGACGTTGAATACAGTTAAGGTACAGAACATTTCCATTATCACAGGGATGCCATGTGTTACTCCTTAACGACTTCCCTTCCACAGCGACTCCTTCCTTAACTTCTAGCAACCACTAAGCTATTCTCCATTCCTATAATTTTGTCACTTTAAGAATGTTACGTAAATGGAATCACACAGTATGCAACTTCTGGGGGTTATTTTTTTCCTGCTCAGCACAGTTCTCTGTCATTCATTCAGTTTGTTGTATTTATCAATAGTTCCTTTTTATTTCTGTGTAGTATTCCATGATAGGGATGAGCAAATCTCTTTAACCATTCACCCATTAAAGGACATCTAGGTTGTTTCCAGTTTTTGCCATGACAAACAAAGCTGTAATAAGCATTCATGTACTTATTTTTGTGTGAGCCTTAGTCTTCATTTCTCTGGGAGACGAGTGCTGTTGCTGCTGTATTTGAAAGTTTGTGTATTTTTTTCAAAACTGCCAAACTGTTTTCCAGGGAGACTGTACAACTTTACATGCACACCAGCAATGTATGAATGATTCAGTTTTCCTACATCCTCACCTATATTTAATATCGTCACTATTTTTTTTTAATTTTAGCTATTTTGATAGACATGTAGTGATAATTCGTCTTGGTTTTAATTTCATCTCCCTATTGGCTAACGATAGTGGAACATCTTTTCACGTACTGATCTGCCCTCTGTATATCTTCTGTGGTGGAGTCTGTTTATGTCTTTTGTGCGTCTTCTAAATTGGATTGTTTTTCTGTTGAAATTTGAGAGTTCAAAAAAAAAAAAAGAAATTTGAGAGTTCATAATATATTTGTCCTTTATCAGATAAGTGGTTTGCAAATATTTCCTCACAGTTTGTGGCTTGTCTTTTCTCTTGACAGGGTCTTTCATAGAGCTAAAGTTTTATAATGTGGATGAAGCCCAATTTATCAAGTTTCCTTTTATGGATTATACTTTGGAGTCAAATCTGAGAACTCATTTTTAGAGCTACCTTCCAAATATTTTCTCCTGTTTTTTTTTTCTTTCTAAAAATGTTATAGTTTTACAGTTTGCATGTAAGTCTCTGATGCATTTTGAATTCATATTGTATATTTCTTCTTGTTTTTGCTGATAAATGTTCAATTGCTTGAGCACTGTTTCTTAAAAGGCAATCTTTAGTCCATTGAGTTGCTTTTGTAGCTTTGTAAAAAAAAATGTGTGTGGGGGCGTACCTGGGTGGCTCAGTTGATTAAACATCTGCCTTTGGCTTGGGTCATGATCTCAGGGTCCTGGGATTGAGCCCCCCACATGGGGTCCCTGGTCAGAGGGGAACCTGCTTCTTCCTGATGCCCCTGCTCATGCTCTCTTTCACTATCTCTTTCTCAAATAAATAAATAAATAAATAAATAAATAAATAAAGTAAAATCTTGAAAAAAATCAGTTGGGCATATTTGTATGAATCTACTTCTGGATTCTCTGTTTTGATTGATCAGTCTGTGTGTTTATTCCTCTGATATCATCACAGTCTTAACTATTAGAGCTAAACAATAAGTCTTGAAATTCAGTAAACAGATTCTTCATACTTATTATTTTACTCTTTTAGTTCCTTTGCCATTCTATATAAATCTTAGGGGATCCCTGGGTGGCGCAGCGGTTTGGCGCCTGCCTTTGGCCCAGGGCGCGATCCTGGAGACCTGGGATCGAATCCCACATCGGGCTCCCGGTGCATGGAGCCTGCTTCTCCCTCTGCCTGTGTCTCTGCCTCTCTCTCTCTCTCTGTATGACTATCATAGATAAATTGAAAAAAAAAAAAAAGTAATTAAAAAAAAATCTTAGAATAAGCTTGTTTATATCTACAAAAGATATCGCTGAGATTTTGTAGGAATTGTATTAAACCTATATGTTGGTTTGTTGAGAGTTGTCAATGCATAGTCTTCCAATCCATGAATACAGTATGTCTTTTTATTTAGGCGTGTATGTGTGTGTGTGTGTATATAAAATTTTATTTATATATTTCCCAAGAGTGATGAGCTTTATTCTAAGCATGACATTAGTACAAAGATTAATCAATTATTGCATTTTCCTTTATAAGAAAGAGATTAAAGAAAGTGGCCATTGTTATAAGATTTTATTTTAAAGTAATCTCTACACTCAAAGTGGGGCTTGAACCCATAACTCCAGGATCAAGAGTCATATGCTCCATGGACTGACCCACTGAGACACTCTTCTCTTGATTTATTTAGATCTTTCTTCCATCAGGGTTGTACAATTTTCAGCAACTGCATCATGTGTTTTGTTAGGTTTACATATAGATATTTCATTTTTTGAGCAATTGGGAATGGTATTGAATTTTTAATTTTGGTGTCTACATACTCATTGCCAGTATACAGAAATATAATTGAATTTTGTGTATTTTCCTTGTATTTTGTAACCTTGCTGAACTCATTTATTTGTCCATGATTTTTTTTCCTCATGGATTCCTTTACATGTTCTATGTAGACAGTCTTGTCATCTGAAGACACTTTTATTATTTCTTTCTGATCTGTACTTTTCTTATTTCTTTCTGATCTTTCTGATCTACTTCTTTTTCTTGCCTTGGTGCACTGGCTAGAACTTCCAACACAATGTTGGTTAAGTAAGAGTAGACATCCTTGAACTGTTCTCAGTTCTAGGAGGAAAAGATTCACTTGTTCATTGTGAAGTATAATGTTAGTTGCAGGTTTTCTTCAAGTTGCTCTTTATCAAGTTGAAGAAGTACCCCTCTATTCCTACTTTCCTGAAAGTTTTTTGTTTCTTTTTTTAAATCATTAATGGGTATTGAATTTTATCAATTCTTTCTGTATCAGTGATATGAATAGGTGTTTTTTTTCTTCTTTAGTCTGTTAATATGGTAGATTACATTATTTGAGTTTCAGATGTTAAAATTCAGGGATGGGCTTGATGGTAGAGGCAGTGGCCTCATTTGTTGGCAGCAGAGATGAAAGTCCCAGTTCCCTACTTGACCTTCTTTGACACCACCTTGGTAGAGTGTTGGAGTCTCTTGTTGCAGCTCCCAAGGGGGGAATTGTGAGCTCTCCACCTATTCTTTGCTGCACATGTGACTGGGGGTGAGCCATAGATTTTTTTTTTTCTCCTGGTATTTAGCTGTGTTGGAGTGATTATTATCTGAAATTCTTAGTCTGCTCCTAATCTGTTCCTTTGGCAGAGAGACCAGTCTAATTAATTTTTTTAATGCTTGTTGATGTTTCTGGGTGCCAGCTTCTTCAGTTGGGGATATTGAAGGCAAAAAGAAAACCCAGGGAACTCACCACCGTGTTCTCCCTCAAGTTTTGTTGTCCTTAATTGGTCCTTCTTCTTTCCACCTTTCAGAGTCTTCTTGAATTGTTGTATATATAATGTCCAGAGTTTTTAATTGTACTTAGCAGGGAGAGTAGGGGAAAATGTATCTACTCCCATCTTGTCAGAAGTGGAAGCATATATTTTTAGATGTTGCTGTATTATATACATTAGATTGAATTAGTCAGGATAAGACATTTATTCACATACTGCAACTCTCCTTCTTCATTGTTCTGGATGATTGAAGTATTACTTGCCTGCTTTACTTTTTTTTTTTTTTTTAAAGATTTATTTATTTATTTATTCATGAGAGACACAGAGAGAGAGAGAGAGAGACAGAGACATAGGGAGAGGGAGAAGCAGGCTCCCCACAGGGAGCCTGATGCAGGACTCGATCCAGGATCCCAGGATCATGCCCTGAGCCAAAGGCAGACACTCAACCGCTGAGCCACCCAGGCGCCCCACTTGCCTGCTTTAGCAAATGAAATCTTGATTAAATGTTTTTCATTACTGAAAATGTTGATTATTTTGTTTCATATGTTTCAAATAAAGCACATATCTGTCTCTATAATTATCTCTTGTTACTTATATTTTGCTACTTGTTGATGAGACCCCAAGGTGGGCCTCTCTATGTGGAAGGAATGAAAGTTTTAGGGGAGGCATAGCTCTCCTTGTGGGAATTATCCTTGGAGATGATCTCTTAGTGGAACATTAAGGAAGAGATAAGGAAGGGGGTGGGAAACATTGTGTAAAGTTTATATGTTAGATGCTTTACACAGGTTATCTCATTTAATCATATAGCAGTATTATTACCAGCTCTGTTTTCAGCTGGAACAGTAGCATAGAAGATGTAAGGTAGAGTAGATGTATAAGGATTGATATTTAAGCCTGTATCTTTAGCCTGATAACAACTTTAGCTAATCTCCTAACCTGCCTTCACCAGGTTGTGAGAAATTAAATAAATCACACATTTATATGGAAGTTTTGCTCTGAGTTTATTTGCTGTCTATTCTGAAGGTTACACTGTAGATAAGACAGTATGGTATAGATAAGATGCATGATTAGATCTGCCTGCTAACTTTAGTAAATATCATATGCACTTTATAAAATGACATTCAGCAAATGAAATATGACAATTCTCTTTTTAAATATTTTAGTCTAGGCAACTGGATGCATGAAAACACTCCTGTAAAGAAGTATGGGCTAAGGATTTTGGGGAGAAAGAAAAGAATTATCAAAGGATAACAATTAAAGAATATAAGATAGAGAACTTTGTGTCTCAATAAAGCATCACTAGCAGTTCAGCAAAATAAACATTTTAACCCTTAAAAATGAGAGAGTAAATTTTAACACAGATGTTATCTAAAGACAAATGTGGCAAATAATGTGAATGAATAAATCTGGTAATATAATTTTGGTTCAAGGTAGAAGTATCAATATAAAATACAAAATTTATATGATATGGAACTGAGAAACTATAATATAGGCTGAAATACTGTACTTTCATGAATTAATGTTAATTTTCTGAGGTATGATAATGATACTGTAGATACATAGGAAAATGTGCTTGTTTAGAAGATGCCTGCTGAAGTATTTTGAAGCCAAATATCATAGTGTCTGCATCTTTCTTTCAAATGGTTCAGCAAAAAAAAAATCTCAAAAGCCACTTGGAATATTTTATTCCCACCTTCACTTTACTGTCACTATCTTTTCCATCAGGTGTAGTCCTTAGGGCTCAAAATACTCTGAGAGATCCACAAAAAATGTTTTAAGTTCTTTTAAAATCAAAAGACAAAAAATGGATTTCTAGGTCAAAGAAATGTTTTGATATATAATGTTAATAATTCATCTTTATGTTAACACAGCCATAAAATATAATTTTTAATCTTTTTTTTTAATGGAGAAAGAGGCACACAAAAGTGCGCAGGCCTGCAAAAGCCATGAAATGGCCTCCTTGCCACCATTAGAATTTAAGCTCCATGAGGGCAGAGATCAGTGTTCTCCCCTGTACTGAAGACACAGTGCAGTGGCTGGTCTAGGGCATAGTCTTTTTTTTTTTTTTAAGATTTTATTTATTTATGAGAGAGAGAGAGAAAGAGAGAGGCAGAGACACAGGCAGAGGGAGAGGGAGAAGCAGGCTCCATGTAGGGAGCCTGATGTGGGACTCAATCCTGGGTCTCCAGGATCATGCCCTGGGCTGAAGGCAGATGCTAAACTGCTGAGCCACCCAGGGATCCCCCCCTCCTTTTTTTTTAAGATTTTATTTATTTATCGTAGAGAGAGAGAGAGAGGCAGAGACACAGGCAGAGGGAGAAGCATAGGGCATAGTCTTAATTAACATCTATTGGTTGAGTGAAAAAATCACTTTGATTCAAGTTTTGTGAACATTGAACATATTCTTCTAATAAAGTATATGAAATGCACTTCTAGAAGCTGAGTATGCATTATTTTTGGATTATCAAAACATTTTGGATTGTTAACATCTCTTTCCCTCTCTTTTAGTATGGGAAATTGTGAATTGATGGCACAGGAAGGAAAGGAAAAATCAATGGGGAGCAGTCACTTGTTGACCATGTGATAGGCACTAATCTACATTCTAGGCACTCTTTTTACCCACTATGAATCTAATGTGTCTGCTTCTAGAAGGAAAAGACAAGATAATTTAAGGAATATTGTTTTGTGGAGAATTTGCATACAACAGCAAAAATGTAGTAATAAGCATTTGTCGGCATTTATGTACCAAGCCATGTGCTTAAAAGCATTTTTTGGGAGTGATCTCATTTAAATCTTATGAAAGATCTCATATAAAAACAATACCTCATTTTATAGATGACCGAACTGGGGACCAAGCGGTCCAGCCACTCCCCCAGTTTCACACAGTGAGGCAGTGGCAGGGCCTGGACTTGAACCCAAGTCACCAGACTCAGAAGCACATACTTTACCTGCTTTCTTCTATTCTGTCTCCCACATGTGCCTTGAGCGACCTGCCTGTGAAAACTTGGGGGGATTATTTTTGACTTTCTAAATATTTTGCACTTGTGGGCAGACCCACTTCTGGACTAAGTGCTTCAACCATAACTGTTATCAGTAGTGATGTCTGGAACTGAGGTATCTGAAATCACCTTATGATTCTAGGAACAAGAAATGGATGTGGAAAAGAGTTGTACAGGCCCTTTTGCCACAATCTGATGCCCTGGATTCATTGCCGTAATGGGGAAACTGTTATGCAGTGCAGGTTATGCTGTGGAATCTCCAAGGAGGATGAGCTTTGCTGCAAAGCATCTCATGGATGCATTGGCCCAGCAGTAGCAGGCAGTGAGAGAGGTGACTCAGACTTAGAAGAGGAGGGAGAAGGGGAAGGGAGGAGGAGGAGGCAAGAGGGAGAAGAGGAGGAGGGTAGAGGAGAAGGAAGGGAGAAGGAAGGTGGGGGGAAGAGGAGGAGGAAGCTGCGGGGGTGGGGGGGAAGGGGAGCAGAAGAAGGGGGAAAGAGCCAGGAGGAGGAGGAGGAAGAGGAGGAGGAGGAGGGAGGAGTTAATGCAGACAGTGAGATATTGAGGCCTGTACCAGGGCTATGGCTGTAGGAATAATTTTCAGGGGACAAAGGTTAGATACTTTATGTGGCAACATGATATGTCAATGATGTTTGTTGAGCAGAAGTTTTCTTCCTAGAGGCAGAGTTAATACAAGACACATGGGCATGGATTATAGGAATTAAGGGATGTGGGCACATTGTGTCTATTTATAGTAGTTCTGATACCCAATGTGGAAGAATGATTTTTAGCGTCAACATCCTCGAGTCAACAAGACATCAAGATCCCTCACTTCATTATTTAGAAATAAAAAAATTGATTATCAATTTTTAGATTCTTGTTGTAGTTATTTTTTAAGCAGAAGGTGAAATTGGTCCAATTTAATTAGAAGAAGTTCGGATTCAAGGGCTCTCCTTTCTTCCATTTTTTTTTTTTTTTTTTTGTGTGTTTGAATTCTCTTGCATGTTTGTGTGAATCTGGGGGCTGGTCTGTTCCCTAGGTGGTGGTTGTGTGGGAGTAGATAATATGGTAATTTGTTCTGAGGAGCAATGAGTTGATGGATGTGAATATAAAGCACCCAAGACTGAGTGTGTTCTTTGTTTTGGAAAATATAGGAGAGTAGTTTACATTCAGGCTCAGACTTCATAGGTGACTTTATTTTAATATGAATGTTAAATTTTATTAGATGTGCTTTTTCCAAGTTGCTTTTACCAGAAATTCACCATTATTTGTACTGTATAATTTTCCTTAAGATTCCAGTAGAGATTTTAGTACAAAGTAACTCTAATTGAGGAAATGACACAATCATAGTACATATGATACCCAGTCACTAGTGAGTTCTGCAGGCTTAAAAATTAATTCTCGTTGTTCCTAAGTAGAGGTAGCAGCAGGACTCAAGGCAGTATTTCTATGGTCCCAATGGCTTGTTTCCTTTTTGGCCCTGATAGTCATCATTACTACAAACTTGTTTTACAAAATAAAACATAAAATAGTGAGGTTGATTGGATTAATATGATCATTTTTTTCACTCCTTCCATGAATTACCATCACACATTCACAGCTTTTGTCTTGAGACTGCAGAACATCTTACCAAATGAAGGTTGTGGGTATCTTTCCCCATCCCTTTGGTTTGCGACAATGTTCAGTTCTGAGAAGAGGCTTAAGAAGACATTGTGTGGTTCTTCTCCTGTCTCTCACACTATGTCATTGTTTCCAGAAGAACAGATCCCAGGTAGCTGTTGGTCCAAGGAAAACAAAAGATGAGTGGAGCTGACCTGAACCTGACCTGCACTGTGAAGTGGAACTTGCCCAGGCTACTCTCAGGTCTATAAGAAAACAAATGAATGTTGTTGTAAGTCACTATAATTTTAAGATTTTTTTTTTTTGTTATACTGCTAACATTGATTTAGTATCATAGGAATTCTCATGCCTCCTCAACTGACCTCATTGTGGAGATGCACATGGAGAACTGTGCCAAGTGTTACATCTAATCTTTGTGTCTGGACTTGAGAATCTCCTTGCCAGTTAAGTCACCATGCTTCTCAAATCAAATCTTTTTTTTTTTTTTTTTTAAGATTTTATTTGTTTATTCATGAGAGACACACAGAGAGAGGCAGAGACATAGGTAGAGGGAGAAGCAGGCTCCCCACAGGTAACCCAACAAGGGACTCGATCCCGGGACCCTGGAATCACAACCTGAGCCAAAGGCAGAAGTTCAACCACTGAGCCACCCAGGTGCCCCTCAAATCAAATCTGATGACTATTTCAAAAAAAAAAAAAACCACTAACTTGGAAGTATCCAGGCTTTGAACTTGGATCTGAAAAAACATTTTCTATTTTTTCAAGAAGCATCAAATGAATATCTTAGGAAAAAGAAACTCTGGAATGACCAGGGGGCCAAGAATCTTTGTGCTGTATTCACCTTGGTCTACTGGTAGGCATTTCAAATAGTGTGACACAGACATTACATGAGCCAAGAACACAATGTCAGAAGGCTAGTTCTAGTCCAGTCTACTTGCTGAGACATCTTAGCACTTAATGAACTTCTCTGAGTCATGATTTCCTCATCTGTTAAACAGGAAAAATTATAACTGCTCCAGCTACCAAAGAGAATTTTTTGTTTTATTTTGTTGTTTTTTTTTGTTGTTGTTGTTCCCTTTTTGGTGATCACAGCAGGTGGAGGTCCTCGAAAACTAGAGTGTAGCCCAAATGTCAGATATGCTAATTCTCATCAGAAAGTATTCTCAGGGGATTTGGATGTTTTGGTTTTTAAAATACCCTGCAATACTCTACCTGTATTGTAAGGTTTGTGGCCACCATGCATCCCAAAGTACATTCCAGAGTGCTAGATTAGGAGCTAGAATACTTAAGTTTTAGTCCTCAATTATTTTCCAAGTATTGTTGGGTTTTTTGTTGTTTCATTTTATTTTGCTTTGTTCCACTTCTGTTACTTGGCTGGTCTTGTAGAGATTTTTAAGACTTTCTCATCTGTTTCAGAGTGAGAATTAGCACGCTTGAGTTTTCTTACCATGGACCAAAAGGTTTCAACCTTATTATTTGATATTTAGAATGGGTAGAAATATTTCTAAAGCAGAGGGTAGAACATTAGCAGATATTTGATTATTGGAAAGATTCTTGGTGTTAGAGACTCCCATTCGGTCTTCATAATTCTCCAACCTTGTCATCATTTATGGATACATGTGAATTGGTGTATTCATCTATATCTCTATATATTGCCTAGGCTTAACCCTCTCTACTTTTCCCTACTAGAACATACTATTTATTCTGTATACTCTGACATCAACTTATAAGTTTGCTCTTGCATAGTTTGTTTTTCCACCAGCCAGAATGAAAGATGATCTAACACAAAGTATTGAGTAGAGTGCTTAGAAGAGTATTGCCTCCATAGTAGGGTAGAATTTTAGACTAAAGGCATTTTGGACTCACTCTAACAAAATTATAATCGACCTCAAAAGAATCACATTGATTCCAAGTAAGTAATATAACTGTACTCCTGAACAGAGCCCTCAAATATTTAAAGTTATGCAAATAATAACAACAACAAATCAAAACCACTCCAATCCAACAATGTAAATATATGTTTGGAATCCAATAAAAAATTACCAGGTATTTAAAGGGATAGGAAAAATTTATCCATAACAGAAGAAAAAGGAGTCAATAGAAATAGACCTATAAATGGCAAGAATCACAGAATCAGTAGACAAGGACATTAAAATATTTATAATGAATATATATGCTCAGGAAGGAAGAAAAAAGCAGGAGGAAGTTGAAGGGAGATATGGAAGATCTAAAAAAGATTTAAATTGAACTGTTTGAGATGCAATATACGTTATCTAAAATGAAAACTACACAGGATGGATTAATTACAGATTAGACATTGCAGAAGAAAAGATGAGTAAATTTGAAGACCTAGCATTAGAAATTCCCAGAGGAAAATACTATGTTGATTCTCATGTTAAGGATATTGAGTAACTGGGAAATTTCTCCATAATATGTACTTTCAAATATTCATAAGTAAAAGGAGAAGGTGTAGTAGTGACTGAAGTTTAATGAGCTCCTTTTAGGGGGCTAGGCTAAATATATATGATTTCTAAAACTCTAAGTTGATAAAGTTATAGAACTTAGAACGTAGTGAGGAGTTAGTACATTCTGTTGGTAGTCTCTTAGGTAGTCCTAGGTGATTTCTGTAAAAGACCACTTCCTGAATAATTCTTCAGGTAGCTGATGGGTGGCAGTCAGGCTACTTAAGAATTGTTTTATTGAGGACGAGGGAGAGGAAGTGCTCTGCATAGGAGTGGGTGGCTCTGGGATTATTACTTGGTCTGATTAAACTGTCCCACAGTTGCTCACAAAATGCACATTTTTTTTTTTTTTAAATACAGGAAGTCACCCTTCAAACCATCAGTAATGGGTGCATTTGGCAGAATAATTGAATTTTACATTTAAAATATTCTTTAATATGAGGAAATATTTGCTTTCTGGAAATTCTTTATTCTATCATTGCTGATTACCAAGGTTTTTTCATAGCTGCTCTAGCAATTTTCCAAAGCATATCTTTGCTTCCACAATTCAAAAAGGGCATCTAATTCATAGCCCTTTATCATTAGTAAGACCTGCCTCTCTACAGGTTGTTCTCTTTGCAAGTATTTTCTTTTGATGATGTTGCTGCTCTCTCCTTGTTCATATTTTTCTTTAGTCTGGCAGTCAGTTTACCTTTACTTATTCTCTGTGGACCTTTCTGCTAACAACATTTCCTCTTATACCTTTCTTTCTTCATTGAAATCTAAATAAGTTTCTCCCAATTACAGAGAGAGTCATCATTCTCTCATCAAAACTTAGTAAATCCAAATGATCTGATACTGTTCATTTATGTGTCAGGACTCAAAAAAGTGGAGGCCGCCCTGGGGCCAGGCCCACATTACAAATCTAAGCTTAAACCAGGCTGCACTAGTGGGTCTCCTGTCAAGGAGACCTAGCACAAAACCCCAGTCCTCCAACTCTGCTTTAGCCAGCTCACCTTACCCTAGAAAACAAGTCCTGCTAACCTTGTAAGGAAATCATGCCTTGTTAGCCAATCATGCTTTGTTTCTGTGTTGCTGCTTTTAATGCTCTATAAAACTCCCTCTTTATTTTTTATTTTTTATTTATTTTTATTTTTATTTTTTAATTTAAAAAAATTTTTTAATAAATTAATTTTTTATTGATGTTCAATTTACCAACATACAGAATAACACCCAGTGCTCATCCTGTCAAGTGCCCCCCTCAGTGCCCGTCACCCATTCACCCCCACCCCTGCCCTCCTCCCCTTCCACCACCCCTAGTTCGTTTCCCAGAGTTAGGAGTCTATGTTCTGTCTCCCTTTCTGATATTTCCCACACATTTCTTCTCCCTTCCCTTATATTCCCTTTCACTATTATTTATATTCCCCAAATGAATGAGAACATACACTTATAAAACTCCCTCTTGCCCCAAATTCCACAGGAAGAATACTTTGTAGCTGGTAAGGTACTCCTCCAATCTTGGATTATTTTCCCTTGCTTAAAAGACACTACACTTGTTACTAAATTGTTTTACTTTTGTCATTAGGCAGATTCACTCAGCCACATCTCAACAAAAGTTGGAAGAAGGTTTCTGGACCAGATGATTATTATGATGCATCACTTACACATCCTGTATCAGAAATATAAAATTGCCTGTGCTTTACTGACTTCAACATTACACTACATGTGAATTCTTAATCATGAGTGAGTGAATTCTTAATCACTCAATTGCTTTTAACCTAATTTCTAAACTGTCATGCCAAAAAAATGTTCTTCCATGCTTCAATTTCTATAAAATGGTTAAAACCTGAGAGGAAGGAAAGGCTTATAAAGACTGCATATATGATTATGGGATTATTTACAGTGTGAATTGGGTTTCTTGTACTTTTACATTCAGAGTTGTATAGATTATTTAACAGCATTACTCTACTCTTAATCATTCTGAGACCACTGGAGAATTGCCTTCTGGCTCAGTGCTTGTGCTAATTATTGTAAATCTTTTTTTGTGTGAAAAGTAGAAACAATCATTATTGTGGTGTCTCAGGAATTTGGTGAATAATATATAAAACCAGAAGATAGGGGCAGAAGTAGTAAACTTTTAGAATATGGCATAACAGAACTGGAAGGACCCTTGAAGAATTAGGTTGATGCTGTTCATCCAGTTTCCTCTTTTTGCAAATGGGTAACCTGTAAAATTCCAGTGAAATATGTGATGTATTAGTGTTGATGCTCACTATTCAAATGCTATCAGGGACACTAGAAGTCATGAGAAATTGTGTTTTTTACTAGATGTGATAAGTGGACCCCTTGGGCAAGTGTGAATATCAGATGAAGATGGTATAGGAAGGTTTGTTATAGTTTGGCTGTTAGGTGACTGGAAGGAGGGGTCCAGGAGGCAGGAGTTTGCCATGCATGGGTACTATCAGGGAATGGGAGCCATTCTGTGCTTGAGATCAAGAGTTTTTATCTCAGATGCAGGGGGTACAGATGTATTGATTTAAAAAACATCTGGCATTCATGATAGCTAAGAGAGGGGGATGTTTGGATATTTCTATGGTTTGCATATTGTTCTTATCTTTGTATAGAATTGGACATGATTACAAAGTGATCTTGTCTTTTTCTCACTCTGTCGTATTCCCAGAGTGACCTCTGCTGTTGTTGGTGCTCTGTGACATTGTTTATATTTAACTGGAGAATACCACAGTCTAGCTGTCAGGTCAGTTCCCAGCTGACAACTATCAAGGCTTCCTTATTATTTCTTATTAACACATCCGAAATGGGAAGAATAGGAGTGGTAGTGTCCAAGCTTGAACATAAATCTCTTGACTTCTAGGACAGAGACCTTTTCATTAATATATGCCAGACCACGAAAATCTGTAATGTGGGAAAAACAGTAAAAGTGAAAAGTACACAGAGCTTGGAATTTGATAAATTAGGTCCAAATCAGGACTCTGTCACTTAAATAATGTCTCTAAATTTCTGGTTCCTCAGTGAGGCAATTGAGTATTTTTAAATGAATGTTGTTTCCCAATTCTGTGTTGTAAGTTTTGCAAGAGGGTCCAAAAACATAGAATTTTTTTTGAGCTTAGAAAAAGTGTATAATAGATGCCAACTTAATATGGAAGCTTAAAATTTTCCTTAATTTAAAATAGATTTCTTAATCCTGTGGTTTTGAAATCTAAGTCAAAACTGATAAATAGCTAATATTATCTGTCCTTGGATTGAAATAAGATAATTCATGAATGTTACTTATTGTTGGGGAAAACAAACAAACACCCAGTATATTTTTCTTCTTGTCCAATTTTAAGGGCAATTATCAAGAAATAACACCTACAAGATAAGTAGATTTGTACTCTTTTCTGGGCTTATATTGTTGAATATGTTATATTCATTCCTTAGAACTCTCAAGTAAAAAGTCCCAAACCTCCTACTTGTTACATATTTCACTTCAACTCACTCCTTGAAATTTGATCACAAGATTTATATTTCTGCAGGCTGTTTACAAAGACTATTTTGGGTTCCATGAAAGAACACAATCTTTGCAGAAGAACAATACAAAAAAAATTTATCTATAGATGAAATAAGGTCAGAAAGCAATACTTCTTTAATTTTTTCAAATAAAATGTTCATGTTAATTAAATTTGTAAATAAAACCATACACATCTTCTAGAATCCTGAGTTTTACCTTTTGATGTGTTTCATCCTTGCAACACATCCTTTTCAAAGGAAAAATAAATTGCATAAATAAGTAAGACAATATTCAAATAGATAAAATGGGGAAATGAAATTTCTACAAATTGCACTTGTGACAACATGAATTCCCTTCCTTTTATTTTATGAGCAGTGTTTTGAGGGCACAGAGATTGGTTGTAGGGCTTATAGAGCTCTGAGGAAATATTTGAAAGTATTCACTACAAAGTAGAGGAGGGGGATACACTCCTACAACTCTCCCAAACACAGAAATGCTTAGTGAAATACACAGCCACAGGTAACATGAAGATAGAACTAACCTCAAAAGAAGAGAAATCCCAAATTTTCAGACCCCCAGAGGAATTCAAGCCAGAATAGTGAGCTAAAACTAAAACCTGTGGCAGAATGCTGAAGACCCAGGGGAGGTAAATATGGAACTTGTCTCTGAGGTTGTCTCCCCTGAGGGAAAAAAAAAACCTCCACTGAAGATTTCAAAACGTATGAAGTTCTTGAGGGCATATGTCTCCCTCCATGTCAGTCTCTGTGCTAGGCAGGAAGTCTGCTTGAGGATTCCTTCTCTCTCTCTCCCTCTCCCTCTACCCCTCCCCAACTAAAATAAATAAATAAATCTTAAAAAAATAAAAGTGACATGAGATTAAAATATAGATGCTACTCCTAGGAAATAGACAGTGAGGGGTCTAAAATAAGTTATAATACATCATAATTACAATTAAGCCTACTTGAACAATCAGAAACAAGTTCAATAACTATCAGTTGGGTGGAAGGACAGACTGCAGTGTATTTATACAATGGTATACTTCAGTGGTGTAGTTAAAAACGAATGGGATCAATATGTGGTACTATGGATAGAATTTAAAAGCATCATCGAGAATGAAAGCAAGTAGTAAGTAACACAAGGCACATTACATGTTACCATTCACATCAATTTGATAAACTCGTAATATGCTCCTGGATATATAATACGTAGTTTAAATGTGAAAACACGGAGAGAGAGAACACTCAGTTTAAATAGTGTTAGCAGTTGCTCCTGGAGACAGATGGAGAGAAATCAACTTGGGCCATTTTCAGTTGGAACTCCAGCTGCATCTGCAATGTTTTATTTATTTTAGAAACTGAAGCAAAAATATTATAGTGTTTATGTTCCCAGCAGATAGGTAAAGGTGATTTTTTTTTTAATGGTGCTTTCTGTGCTTTTCACAATTAAAAATATAGGGACAAAAAAATGTGAAAGAATGGAACAACTTTCAAGGTAAATATAGGACTTATCAAACTTAATAGTATCTCTGCTTCCCTAAGTATGGAAGTGACTCACTGCCACAGGAGCCACAGAGCCACACTTTTCAGGTAGAGTGGGGTTGCCACGCAGAAATGAAAGTTCTCCAAGGCCATTCATGCATCTAACGTATTGTGAGAAGGGATCATCTTTTAAATGCAAATTTCTCTGTTTACATTTGCCCGATCACCCCAACATCCCTCGCCTTTGTTAGTCTTGCTAAGTTTTTTCCAACACAAAAGTACAAGGGAGAGGAAAGATCATTGCGGTGAAATCTGAGAGGCCCCAGTGCACTCCTCTGAAGTTCCTCTTTCTTTCAGTTCTCTTAGTGAAGATGTCTTTCCCTTAACTTCTTTTACGGTACAAAGTGCTAGATGACAACAGCGAAAGCTAAGGATCAGTTGCATAGAGCTGTATGGATTCTGATCATAATAGAATGAAGCTGTTTATAGGGTCTATTGTTACTCAGTATCATTGGAGGGGAGGGAACTTCAAAATTCAGTGGCCAAAGAGGAATGGTAGGACACAGCGGAAGTATGTTTCTGTAGTAAGAGAAAATAGAGAATTTGTAATTAAATCATTTTAGTCATTTAATAATTGAAGAGACAAGTTTAACATATCCTGTGCTTTTGATGTTAACTAGAGTTTAACATATTAATTGCCCCAAACTGATGTGAAATAATGCAAATTTAATCCTGCAACTGCTCTCTCCTGTTTATTCTAGCTGAGGAGTCTTTCATGGTTCTCCAGCATGAGATTTTTCTTTTTAAAATATTTATGGTTGTGTCAAATATGTGTAGATTCCTTCAAAATGATCTCATTTTTAAAAGCAATTAAAAATGAGAATAGGCCCCATTAAAATTCAGGAATAAAACTTGTCATTAAATGGAAGTGATCTGTGTGCTGAATACCAAAGGATTTGGCGGCTCTAGGTTGACTCTGAGCCTAGGCTAAAGCAGAGTAAGGAGGCTTTTGTGACTGAAACAGGCAGAAAGCTGGAATTCTAAAAAGCCACGAGGAAATTTATTTGCATATAGGAGAAATAGAATGAGTGGGGATTTTTTGGACATCTTTGAAATTCAGGTTGATTTGATCCAATTAAATTCAGGAAAAAGTCCTTGGGCCTCAGAATGGAGAATATATATGACAAACAGATAATCTGAGCATAGGTCTCATGGGATGATGTTTCCATTTCATTCAGGGATGGGTATTGCAGAGTGAAAAGATTCCAGGCAGAGTAAAATGGAAGAGAGATTGGTACCTTCTCTGGAATTAGAATTGACATACTAAATGCTTCTTAATGTTCTTGTCCAGTGCCTAAAGAAATGACGTACAGGACTATCCTCAACGGGTGTAATTTAATTACACACTGGATTTTAACTGATCTGCATATAAAGATCTCTTCTCTTAAATTTCTTTCACAACATCCATCCTTCTAAAAAATGAGGTTTGGATGACCCTGAGATACTATCCATGGATTCTTTATTGCGTTCTCCCAGCCCTGTTACAACAACGTTAAGTCATTTATATGCTACAGAAAGAATCTGTAGCCCTAATTATTGTGGGAATTGGGTAGAGAGGTAAGGTTTGGATATAAAAATGCGAATATATAAACTAGCTCTAAAGAGAAGACATGAAGGGATATCTCATTTTGGAATCTCAAATATATCAAGTTCAGTCACTGTGTGACTGAAGAGAAGTTGTCCAGAAGATACATTTTGGACATAAGCTTTTTATATTTAGCTATGAATTCTGCCCCAAATTCCACTGGTTTCATTGCTGGTGAAATGGGCTGAATGTCAGGCTGAGCTCTAAGGCCTGATTCTTGCTCTGTATTACTTTCCTTGGCCTTACTCTGACCTTAGCACTTAAAGAGAGGTGATTCCTTCTGAAGATAAGCCACCATCAATTGTTGCTAGAGCTTAAGGAAAAACTAGTGCCAGTTAGAGAGGGAGTGTTGAGCTCATTCTCTCTTCTCTAAAAAAGCTCTATACTTAGATGTGTAGGAGATGCGTGTCAGTGATGAATGTATGAAGACTCTCATTCTTAAGTCAGGGCGAAAAGGTTAGGAGAAATCAACATGATTCCTCACATCACATATCATTTGTGGAGGTACTATAGTGTATAAGGCATGTTAGGCACTATTGCCAATACAAGTATAAGGGTCTCTACCAGAAATTATGATCTTGTAAAAACTAGAGAATATCAAGGTTTTCCAGGAGGTCAGCATTTAATAAACCTTTCCCAAACTGAATTCTGAACCAATTGGGAGAAACAAAATTGGCACAAAGGTAAGATCAAAATATCGGTGTTGGTATGATAGAACTGATGGAAAAATGTGGCTTAAGTTACAATTTCCCGATGCCCTGCAAAGAGGATAGCCCTTGAAAATCTTAAGTGTAGCAAAGCACATCTCAGGTTATGCTTTCTGCAGAGCTGATTCTAAAGAAGGAAACTGGTGTCTGTCCAATTGATGGGGGCCCTGAAATGTGGGATAATGATTGTGTGGAAGCCAGCAGTGCTGGTGGTGAAAGGATTCACCTAAGGCAGAACAAAAGAGATAGAAGTTTACTTAGGAAGCAAGGAAGCTGTGGGCAGGACAGCAAAGCAGGGACTGTCTGTGATGATGCAGTGGGTGGGGGCTGTTTTTAAAGAGGGAAGGTGAGAGATGCCTGGGTGGCACAGTTGGTTAAGTGTCCAGCTCTTGATTTTGGCTCAGGTTGTGATCTTGTGGTCATGACTGCATCGTCATGAGATTGAGCCCTGCCTTGGGTTCACACTTAGCCTGGAGTCTGCTTGGGATTCTCTACCTCTTCCTCTGCCCCTTCTGCTTATGCTCTCTCTGTCTCTCTCTTTCTCTAAAATAAATAAATAAGTCTTTAAAAAACAAAACAAAACAAAACCAAACTAAAGACAGAAGGTGAGGAGGTATGGGGACGTATGCAGTTCTCCCTTTTTTGGGTAACTGTTGCCTAGTTGTAAGTAGCCCATTGGTCAGTTAGGGCCTGTGGATATTTTGAGGTGGGTTGCCTGATGGACCTCTCTGTATTCAGCCAGGGGGTTGCTGTGGGCCCTATCTACATTCCATTGCTCAAGCTTGTTTGCCTAAAAGAGGCCTCTACAGAAACTGCATATTCAGTTGATTATTCTATATTTACCAACTAGATTAATTCTCTTAGCATGGGATATGTTATCAAAAAATCTTTCTGACATGATCTTCTAGATCGTATCTTTAGGGTCTCCTAAGCAAGAGATATGAAACCAGTGAATTCTGGGTCTGTCTCCCAATTTTATTCACATCCTTTTGCCTTCATTTTTCTGGGTTAATGCAATCCCACCAGGTTGTGCTTTCCTGTCAGATCAGTATCTAAACCAGGTCTTTATGCTACACATTATTGCCCTTCATGGCTTCCATTTAATATTGAATATGGTCCATCTTTAGTATCCTAACCCCATTAACATTTGTTCATGATCTCAATCCTATCACTCTACTTTCTGGAGCAATCTTTCACTCAGGAATACTTTCAGTATTTTATACTGCTGATTTCATGGATTATCTTTCTATGACTTTCACGGGGTGCTTCTCAATAGTTTTCTGGATCCTGGCTCCCTCTGCAGTAGTCATTTCAGTATTCTATGATATCTTTCCTCTCTTTTCCTCTGCTAGATTTCATTCTGTGCCTAACAATTTTTCTAATTTAGTAAGAACTGAAACAATTAAATAGTCCCCTGTTTAAACATTGCTTCTGAAACTTGTTTACATGTTGGCACCACCTAAGAGGTTTTAAAACACTGATGCCAGATCCCACCTCCAGAGATTGTGATTGATTTGGTCTTGGGTGCAGTTCCCCAATAATTCCAGTGTCAGTAATGTTTTAGAACCACTGAACCCCTTTTCTTAATACTTTAAGAGCAGTTAGGGGCGCCTCAGTGGCTCAGTTGGTTAGGTGTCTGCATTTGGCTCAGATCATGATCTTGGAGTTCTGGGGTTAAGTGAGCCTCTCATCAGACTCCCTATTCAGTGGGGAGTCTGTTTTTTCCTTTCTCTCTGCCCCTCCTCCTGAACATGCTCTCTCTCTCTCAAATAAATAAATAATTTTTTTAAAAAAAAGAACAGTTAGACTCTTGCATTTTATGCCCATCTATTCTTATCTTTAAGTTTTTATTTCTTCCACATCTATTTACTTTAGTATTTCAACCATACTCATAAGTAACTCTTTTTCTTGCTGCTGCTTAACCTGAATGCCTTTATTTGATTTTCATTATTCAATTGTTCCTATTCTAATAGAAAGACTGAAGTACTCCAAGAAGTTGCTATATTTTCTTTATAATGAGGGTCCCATGTCTTTTTAGTTAGTACTTAACAAAATCTACTCCTTTTCTCTGGATGAAACCCAATTTGAATCTAAAATCTAAATCTGGTTTAAAACTGAATGGTGGGGTGGCTCTTGGGCCTGTGGGCAAGTTTCGTGAATTTAAGATTAGTTGCTCTATAGTTTTCTTTTGATTCCTGAGTGAAGAATGGAATTTAGGGCTGAGGACCAATCCCTTACTGTCTACCCAGACATAGTACTCTAACATTAGCTAAACCCTAACTCATGCTCTGTAGAACTCCACTATATGACAGATCTGTCTGCAAAAAAGTAAAATAAAATAATTTCACCCATTCATTGATGCTTTAGGAGGGTTACTCAACACAACATTGCATTCAATATGAGGCCAGGAAACTCTTGTGAAATTCAAGGTTAGACTACGATAGTCTCCTCCTGAGTCCCTCATGGAAGGTGTCTGATTATGTTGCTATGGCCTGGTGCTTGCAGCTCAGCCTTTATAAAAAAGCCACTTACCTACGGCTGAAACTGTCATAAACTTTGATGACCCAACAAGGTTGAAGTGCCATGTGATAATCACTCCCTGAAACCTAAGTCTTGGGGATCCCTGGGTGGCGCAGCGGTTTGGTGCCTGCCTTTGGCCCAGGGCGCGATCCTGGAGACCCGGGATCGAATCCCACGTCGGGCTCCCGGTGCATGGAGCCTGCTTCTCCCTCTGCCTTTGTCTCTGCCTCTCTCTCTCTGTGACTATCATAAATAAATAAAAAAAAATTAAAAAAAAAAAAAAACCTAAGTCTTAAAGCTGCCTAATCAGAACATATCAGCTAAAAATAAAAATAAGCAAAACAAAACTGTCTCTGTGTATGACACAATATAGGCTGCTGAAACCAAGTGTTTCTCTTTTGTTTCAAATATAGAAGCACTCTTCTTATGGGCCACAGAAGGTGCTTCAATCTCCAGGTATTATTTTACTACACAAACTCTACTCTATTTCTCATGGTCCTGAACTAGGGCATTCGAAGGACCAATCATAACAGCTCCTTTCTTTAGTCAATCAGAGACAAAGGAATTATGGAAAATGAGATCAAAACACCAACTTGTTACTAATAGGGCTTTTGGAAAACATGACTTAGTTGTATGACACTAGTGGTCTTTTTGAAGTTGGATCCCAGAATTAGGTAGGTTTATCCAATCACAGACAACCTTAAAAAAAGCACAGGGAATTCTTGAGGAGTGATGCAACCAACTTCTGTACAACAGAAGGCTTGCACAAACAGACCATAATGTATGCTTCCTAAAGTTAGCTGACCTAACTTCAGTTTCATGTCACATTCATCAATCACCCAGTCATTCCTCCAACAGTCCTCCATCAACAGAGGTCCCTCACTATGGAAACTGAAAGGCAGCAGAGAGGAGGCTCCTTTGTACAAAAGAGATAAGACATAAACACAAATGTTCATTACACCAGCAACATTTGATTGACCCACAAAAACACTCAGCAGCCTTCATCCTGAGGAAGACTCACTTGTGATTACTGCTGTGTGAAAAACAACTCTTGTGATAGATCTTAAAGGGTAGAAAACATGACAGGGAACAGGGGACTTACAGAAGCACCCTCAGCAGAAACACTGTAAGAATAAGATGGAAAAGTTGAAGACAAAGTGAGTCATCTCAAGCCCATCATCACCAGGTAAGCTGCACTGTTCCTTTGTTAATTAGCTCATTTTGTCCTATTTGTCAAATTAATCCTACTTAACATTTTATAAAATGTCTCACATAAAATCTTTCTAGGGCACTTACAGTGCACAAATGATGTAGGACCGATCTCAACACTTCTAACCAATGTATTTTATGGCTCCTCCTCTAATAAGAATCCTTTCCTGGAACTTGTTTTGTGGCCTCACAGGAATGAACGCTGCATGTTGTTGAAGGTCACAAGACTGGCTGTAACTTGCTGGTGTATCCAGCTTTCCTGTGTCATTAGGTGGTAGGTGGTGATAGCATTAAGAGTAGGATTGCAAGTTTATCCTGAAATCAGGTAAAGATCTATCCTCTTGCCCAGGAATAGAGGAAAAAGTGGTCGGATTGTCTTCTATATATGAAAAGGCACCCATCCTTGTCTTTACTACAATCCCATGAAAAGAAACACAATTATTTGTTTGTGTCATCCTTAATGCACAGATTGTTATAACATAGAAACACACAAATGTTGTAACTTATACACCTATAATTAGGATATTTTAGACAACACACACTCAAATACTTAAACTTTTAGTTCCCCTTACAATATTTAGTTAGCTAGCTGTCAGAAAAATAGAGAAATCTAGAATTATGAATTATGCAGATTTAATACATGAAATATTCATCTCAAGTGAGAGTAGGGAGGTGAGCATAGTAGAATGCTAATAATCTTTAAAGGTAATATCTTTATCTTAAAAATGACTCTCATTGTCAACGCGGGCCTAAATCTTGGTCTCTGTTGCTCTATACTTTTAACAACTGAAAATATCTGGCTGCAAATTTTAGGATATCATTTAAACCAGATCTTTGTGAAGATGGCCATGTGGGTAATCAGGCTTTGATTGTTGTAGTTCTGCTAACTGATCTGTTAATTTTCCCTTTTACCTCTCACTCTCAAAATTGGTCTCTAAATAGGACCCACTGTTCTGAGGGGAGGACCTATTTTGCACTCACTCATTTTCCTCCTCAGAAGATCTTTTGAAGGCTTAATCTTGGTCCTGTTTTAAAAATGAGGAAATCTCTTACTTTTTAGGGACTGTCATGAAGATTCCATGAGTTGTAATGCGGGTGACACCATACAGGCTACAGGTGTTCAGTGAATCTAAGCCCTGCCACACTTCTTTCTCCTCTTAGGCATTTACTGGAGAAGGCCAGATGGGCTACTTATCATCCCAAGGATCTAAGTCATTTGGTGACAAACCTGTTCAGCCATCTGCTATTGCATTTAAAAGCTCTAAATAGGTAACCAATGCAGGCATGTTCCAGCCAAATGCACTATAGCCTTCACAAAAGCTAGCATGATGTTGGATATCCCTCTGACTGATAACAGGATTCCTGATAGAATTTTAGGGCATGCCAATGTTTCCGTGGAGCCGGTAACAAAAGTATGTATTTTATAAACCTGTTTCCTGTGTTTTCATTTCTTGATCAACTATGAGGATGCTTAGTGTCCTATTTTTTTTATCCTGTTTTGCCCTACCTTGCAGTTTGCCTATTTATAGGCAAATTTATCTATTATATACTTATATTCAATGACTAACTATAGGCAGTTTGCCTATTTATAGGCAATTTATCTATTATATACTTATATTCAATGACTAATTATATAAACATTGGCACTTACCATTTGGCTGAGTGACCTTCAGCAAGTTGCTGAGTCTCTTTGAATCTCAGGTAACTCATTTGAAAAAAAATAGTGTAATATCTTAAGGAATGAATAAATTAAAATGAAATGATATATCTAAAGCAGCAGCTCTCAAACATTTTGAACTCAAAACTCCTTTAGCTTTTAAAAATTACTGAATATTTCAGGGTTCACCTGGGTGGCTCAGTAGGTTAAGCATGCCCCTTCACCTCAGGTCAGGATTCTGGAGTCCCAGGATTGAGTCCTGCAGCTACTCCCTGCTCAGCAGGGAATCTCCTCCCCCCTCTCCTTTTGCCCACCCTCACCACCTCATGTTTTCTCTCTCTTTCAAATAAATAAAATCTTAAAAAAAAAAAACTAATGACGTTTTCAAGAAGCTTTATATTTATATGAGTTATGTATCTATCGACATTTACTGTATTAGAAATTAATTGCTGAGAAATATTTCTATAATATTTATTTATTTTAAAGTAGCAATAATAAAGATGCCTGGGTGGCTCCACTGTTGAGGGCATGATCTCGGGGTCCCAAGATCGAGTCCCACATCAGACTCCCCAGAGGGAGCCTGCTTCTTTCTCCCTTTGCCTATGTCTCAGCCTCTCTCTCTGTGTCTCTCATGAATAAATAAAAAAGATAATTCCTTTTTAATAAATTAAAAAGAAATAAAGTAGCAATAATAAACCCATTATATTTTAACATAAATAGCATTTTTAATTAAATGACTACATTTTAAAAAGACTTTAGAAGGTGGCAATATTTCATATTTTGCTAAACTCTTTAGTGTCCTTAAGACAGCTGGATTGTTATATATACCCTCTGTATTTGATCTATTGCTATGTGTTGTTGTTCATGAAGAAAATGTGGTCTTACACAGATTCATAGTTGGAAAAGGGAAGACTATTCTTATAGCCTTCTTTAATAATTGTGGATATCCTCCTTTGATATTCACCTAAACTCAGCAAGTGGTAGTTTATAAAAGGTTTGTTGCAATCTGGAATTTTAAACCATTTCAGTGAACATTCTGTACTGTGTAATATTAAAACCCACTGGTCTGCTTTGTACTTTGAATAGACCTTTCACCCACATATAATTTTATGCGTTGTGTATGGATCATTTAGAAAATATTGATTTACTGAGTTATATAGGTCTTCTAAGTGTTGACACATTTTATCACAGGATGTAAACAAAAATCACATTTGTTAACTCACCACATATTGTATCAGAAAAATCTCCAAGTAAAAAAAAAAAAAAAAAAAAAAAGAAAAATCTCCAAGTATTGGAAAGTTGTCAAGCTCTTGGTGGTAGATAGAAGTCTTCAAAATTCAAATTTTCATTTGAAAGTTCAAATTTTATCAGTGGTCACAAATATTGTTAGTTGTTTTCTTGAAGTGACAGGTTTACTTTGTTCATTTTCAAGAAAATATCTGCCAAATACCTAAGTCTGAAAACCACTGTTTGTCTGTTAGTACTCTTTCAAGAAAAAATTGTGTTCCATGAGAAAAGTGGCAAGTGCAGCTTACAACTCAGATAATCACACATCTTTATTCGAGACAATTATAATGCTTCAGTCTCAGCAGATGGGCTTTGTGTGTACTTTCCATTTAATCATATAGAATATTAAGAAGAGCAGTTAAGAGGTAAAATTTAATAAAATTAATAAATTTTACTACTTCATTAAAAACAATCTTAATTGAGGCTGGCTGGCTTTTTTATTTATTTAAGAATGTACATATGTATGTATATATTTATTTATTTTCTTACATGCAAGTTCATGGCTGTGAAGACTACAGTGATTATTGATATATTTTTCTTTTGGTGACATTGCCTTGATTCATGCTTAGGGGTCATGAGTTTTCCCATGATAAATTTTACACCATCAATCCAAATGCCAAAGACATGGAACTTCTTAGCATCATTGTGAAATTGGTTTTGACTTTGCAGAGTCCCTGAAAGGGTCCTGAGGATGCTAGGGGCTCTTGAGCCATACTTTGAACTGTTAATATATGTTTTAGATATTATATGAGGTAATACAGGGCCTCAGTAAGGAAGGTCAATTCCATTATTATTGGAATGTATTTTATAATGTGAATGTATTTGTGGAGGTTGAGTTCATGGCACATTATTGTCACAGGTTTATATGAAAGACCCTCTTTCCAATCTTCTATGTTTTAATAATTTTAACCTCTTTCCCTTTGTTCCCCCAGCCCTCGGACTATTTCTGATTCACCATGGGTGTGGGGGAAATCAGATGCCAAACTTGGTGGGGTAGGTGACCATGAATAGTTTCATAGCTCACCCTCCCCTGAGGTAAACAATGATCTGAGTTTTGAGAAGACGGATTATTCCCTTAATCCAATCAGTCATCACAGATGTTATTTAAACAGTCTGAGCCTCTTCTACACTTAATATGATTCAATTTACCAAAATAATTTTTTTAAAATGCTGTCAGATCACAATACTATTTTTAGAAATAAGAAATACTCTCCTCCTCCTCCTACATAGTGATGCCTGAGGATGATTACAAACATTCACAGGTGGTAGTTAAATTAGGCAAAAAATGTGTATTTGTTTCAAAACAATTGAACAAAGGAAACTGAGAGAAACACAATGTGTTTCATCACATGAAGACATTTTCTCTGGCTTCCTAACAGGGCAATTTAATTCTGAAAGACTGCATGTATTGATTGAAGTACTGGCCCCTCGATACTTAACAGATGAATGAAACCAGCGAAAAGGGCACTTACTGTTCACATTTCCCAATGTGAAAGAAGTATTAATAAAGGGAGAGAGTTAATTTTAGAAAATGACACCTCCTCCAAAAGATTGAATTTACTGAAACTGTTTCATAAAATAGAGTGGTAGGTTGTTGGCCTAAAACAATACATGGATTAAAAGAGAATGAGACCAGAGAGAGCAGCTTCCAGGGAGGATGGCTCCAGATGCTGTTCTGGATAGAAGACGGCAGGCTTGGCTGCCTGAAGTGGAGCTAGGCCTTCGGGAGCTACGAATCTGGGGAGAGGCTCTTGTTGGGTTGTGAAAGCTTGTAAATCCCTGCTTTTTAATGTTAGCTCTTCTGGTGCTTCTCACTCTCCACATTTCTAGTCTGTCTCTCTTCAGCGGCTCCAGAGTATTGTCTACTTATAAACTGCCAAAGTGGTGCCTGCAGGGGGCGCTGTCTGGACCAATGGGAGGCATCATCTCAGGGAGTTTATATCCGAAATTTAATGATGAAGAGTAACTGCAGATTAAGTGCAATCTCTTAAAAGAAGTTTCTGATATCTTGACCTATAACATTATAAATTAGATTGTCAGATGCTTTGGGCGATGAGCTAGGTCTTACAAACACTGGTGATTTTTAAAAAATCTTTACAAAAATCCCATGGTAACATCCATGTTTGAAAGGGTCAGTAGACTGAGGCCAAGGGAGGATAACTTATCTGAGGTTGTTCAGATTGCTATGAAGGCTTAATCCATTTGGTCTATTATAACTATTAGATTCTTCTTGATAGATCTTGGTAGCCTCTGTCAAAGCAAAAATTGCGTGACATGTCTGTAGATGTGGTGCAATGAGGATGGCAATGGCAATATGGCAGATTTTTCTAGTTTGCCGTTGGAATGTTTTGGTGATGGTGTAGACATCAGAGAGATTTTTGGTGGGATTCACCACAGCCAGAGTTATTTTCTAGAAGAGTATGGAAGATGCAGGATTTCTGAAGAACTTTCTTGGCAGCCATATAGCTGCACCTTGAGGTATGAAGGTGCTGATAGATGGTCTGCTGAATAATGAGCCCTTTGAAGTTAATATCAAGTCATCTGGCTTTAACTTATGGGAATTCTTCAAATCCTCGGGGGAAAGGGCAGCTAGAACACAATGTGTAGGTCAGTAGGAATCTGGGCAATCAGGTTTTAATTCTCAGTGACTCCCAAGTCAAGACTGTAGGGGAAAAACTGGAAATGTTTGTTTGGAGGGTTTTAGTCAAATGTTGATGGAAACTGCAAAGATTTTAAATTTTGTAAGTGCTGACAAATTGTGTGAGATGACAGGATCTCATATACTTTACAGGTGATGACAATATCATGAAGTTTATAAAGAGGTGAAAAATAACTCAGAGACAATGAACAGGACTAGAATTTGATAACTCACTAGGCTGTGGTATAGTTTTCTCTTGAAACATAAAATTTCTCTCTATAGTCACCTCACTTTTGATCCATGATAATCAGAGTAAAATCATTATTATTTTAAAATTTGTTTTATTTATTTGAGAGAGAGAGAGAGTGCATGAGCAGAGGGGAGGGGCAGAGAGAGAGGAAGAAGCAGGCTCCCCTGCTGAGTAGGGAGCCCCATGTGGGGATCCATCCCAGGACCCCAACACCACTACCAAGCCAAAAGCAGATGCTCAACCAACTGAGCCACCCAGGTGCCCCAAAGTAATATTCTTTTCAATCATAAAAGAAATTAGGTCTTATTAGATTTGACCTGATTATCTACATAGGTGCAGCAAGAATGGTAATTACCCATATAAACCTTTTAAAGTTTGCTTTGTTGGAAGTTTCTATAAGGATTTGTAGATTGGATTTTCAAAGCCTCTTCAGTCTAGGAAGCTGAGCCAGTAACTTGTCACCAGATTTTGCTTGCAGTACTTATAGATTTGGATGAATTCCTTTCTTTTTGAGCTCTCCAACATATCCTATTTTCTGGGCCTTCCAGGAGTAACTTTCCTTACTTACCTATAAGGCTGGAAAGGTATAAACCAGGCATAAGACTGGTTTTCCCAAGAGGGCTTTGTAAGCATTGGCCCCTTAAAATTGACCTTAATTCCTTAAAACTGTCTGGTCATATGTTATTCTGTGCACATCATTCTCAAATATGACATTATAGTCAAAGTCTTGGTTACATAATCAATATTTTTAATTATGTTCTGTTACAAGGAGGACAGATTTTTATTGAACCTATGCAAATAATTATATTCCCATGAAAATGAGAATACACAAAAGTTTCTGAATCCTGAAGAAGATTAAGCGGGGAAAAAAAAAGATGAATGTTTCATTTCTGTTTACAAAAGCTAATCTATTAAATATTTTTATGATTTTTACGATATTTATTTTAAGGAAAAAGAGAAAAGGATTCCTTACATCCAGGAACTAGAACATGAAAGCATCACTAATTTCCAAATAAAACCCATAATCATCCTTCATAAATTCATACAGTCCTGTGGAATAATTTCTTGTTCTTAATCTTGGATTAGCAAACTCATGAACCCATCAGTTTGTTCTGGCTGGTCTAAGAATTAAATTGACGTGAGATTGATTAACAGGAGAAAATCAGATTTAATTTTGTACTATGGGAATCTCACACACCTAAGATATACATGCCATCCCGAGCTAAAGCTTCAAAGGAGGTAGGCGGCAATTCACAGTGTAGATGATTGGTAATTAGATGTTTGCCCTGCCATATAAATGGGTCAATTAGACAATATTTATCTGTGGTAATAACTCTTATTCTGGGAAAGATCCTAAATTTGGATTCGTCTTGGTAGTTAGGGAGGGGCAGAAACTTCTCTTAAGACTACAGGTTCCACATGCTAATGTGGGGGTATTTTGGGGATATTTGTTCTGAACCTTTTTTTGGGAAGGAAGAAATTTAATCTACCCTTCAAGGTCTTTCTATCTGGACAAAGCAAAAATTGACATGAGACAGACTAACAGGATTAAATCAGATTTAGTTGCATACATATGGAGAATCCACATAGACATGAAATTTTGAAGACAGTCTGGCAACATGAGGCTTATGTTGCAGCCTGAACTAAGGGCAGGGATGGAAGTCTGGAGATATGAAATGGAGAAAAAATTAGGAGGGTGAGAGGGGATGTTTGGAAAACAAGGATTGCCTACTGTTATGCAGATAAGTTTCTTAGGTAAAGAGTAAGCTGTATTAATAGCTCTCTCTTCTAGTACCAAGCTCTCATTTCCAGGGTAAATTTAGGCAGTTGAAGGGGAAATAAATAACTTTTTCTGAATTTTCTGGTGTTTGCTTTTAACTCAAAATAATGTTCGCGCCAAAGTGGTCCATCTTGGGGCAGTCTGCTCTTGGCCTTTACATCCTTCACTTGGTATCAGGCATAGTGCCAGGACATATCATGGACATTAATCAAGGGTATTGACACATTTCTAGAAATTTCATGTAATTTAAAAATTGTTTATATTAACATTTACCCATATAGACATAACCTGGGGAAGGTTAAGCATCTTTTTTAATTTTTTTTATTTTACAATTCCCATGTAATGCAACAGACCAAAAAAAAACCTAATCATTTTTTGTATCTTTCTTTTTAGGAGGTGAGAGATCCATAGTGACTTTCTAAGGGCGCTTTGGGAAATCTCACATACAGTTTTAGGTGTAAAAGATATTGTTTAGGGTTAGATTTGAGGAAGGCAAAATATTATGTTGTCAGGAGGTTTGACTAGCTGGTTAAATCTGATCATGGATCATTGAGAAACAATGCTTGGCTGCCATTTAACTGAAGTGACAATAAAAAAATTATATGGGAGATAACAAAATTGTAAAAAAAAAAATCCTTAGCTCTTTTAAAACTAAGAAGACTAGGTTCTTTTAAATAATCAAGGACATGGTAAACTCAACATTAAATCACAGGAAATTATTTTGATAGAACACAGAGTTCTGGGCAGCCCAGGTGGCTCAGCGGTTTGGCGCCGCCTTCAGTCCAGGGTGTGATCCTGGAGACCCAGGATCCAGTCCCATGTCGGGCTCCCTGCATGGAGCTTGCTTCTCCCTCTGCCTGTGTCTCTGCCTCTCTCTCTCTCTCTCTCTCTCTCTGTGTCTCTCATGAATAAATAAAAATCTTAAAAAAAAAAAAAAAAAAAAAAGAACACAGAGTCCTTATATCCTTAATAGTGTAGACAGGCCCAAAAGGTGTCACTTGGGTCAGGCCAAGTCACCATACTGGGACTTATAACCTAACCTAATTATAGTTTTTACCACTCTAGAAATATATTTTATCTTGTCAATCAGGAATTTTCTGATAAGCATCAGTGAGGTAATCTGTCACATGGGTCTTTCAATCCCCCAAAGGAAGATGAGGTAATCCACCTAGTAAGACCTTCCACCCCCTTTCTCTGCAAAGGAAGATGATCTTGCGAGGAACAGTCCTTCCTTGCTAACTAACACTTTCCTTCCTATGAAAACCTTTTGTTTTTTACAACTCCTTGGAGCTCCCCTCTGTTTGCTGGATGGGATGCTACTCAGTTCGTGAATTGCTTAATAAAGTCAGTTAGATCTTCAAATTTACTCCATTAAATTTTGCTTTTTAATTGGATTATTCAGAAGGTAAAGAGGGGTGCCTGGCTGGCTCAGTTGATAGAGTATATGAGTCTTGATCTCAGTCATGAATTTAAGCCCCACGCTGAGCATGAAGCCTACTTAGAAAAAAAAAATGGTAAAGGGAATGCCCAGGTGGCTCAGTGGTTGAGTGTCTGCCTTTGGCTCAGGGCATGATCCCAGGGTCCTGGGATTAAGTCCCACATCTGGCTTTCTGCAGCAAACTTGCTTCTCCCTCTGCCTATGTCTCTGCTTCTCTCTGTGTCTCTCATGAATAAATAAAATAAAATCTTTTTAAAAAATGGTAAAGAAAATAATTTATAACCTCTTATTAAGAGCAGACCAATAATTCAAGAAATTGTTGTCATTTTAACAGAGAGAAAACTAAACACTAGTTTTGCATCAGTACGCTATTGATACTAAAGCTCATTTAAAAAAAAACAAAATCTTAGACAACTTTAACTGTTAGATTGAATTCTTTTTCTTCAAAGCTTCTACAACTTTCCTTATCCTTTTTAGCTTTGTTCTTTTTCTTTGTCATTCTGGAACAACCAGTTGATTTACTTCATGATAAAACTACTCTTCTTTTTCCTTAACAATAACACATCCTATGTACCTTGCATGCTTTGCACACAGTTATTTTCCTTTGCCCTTAGAGTTTCATTTACATACGTTGATTATAAGTTTTAACTATTAATAACTTTTATTATATAGATAAAGCTAACACATATATAATTATGAACTATGTGTCACATGCCAGCATTTTGTAACAGATTGGCAAATCTTATGAATGTACCATCTCATAATTTTTATAAGGATTTGCTTCCTTATGTACAGTTACTTATTGTGGCAAAAAACATGTTTATTAATGGCCTCAAATATCTAGCCTTTCTGTACCAAGTAAAATAATAAGGTATATAAACTTAAATTTGTACTTAGTAATTAATATTTCAGTGTTTAATCTTAGTTAGAAATGACCTAGATATTTAATGAAAATATATTACTTAATTTAGCATGCAAGCCTACAATTGTAAGTTACCAAAAGGGTTTTGAAAACTATTTTTAAGCAGACATACTATAAAATATAATTATTATTGAAGTAAACCAATCATATAAGATGCCATCCTTCTAGTTCACTTGCCTATAGCTTCCCCAGGCCAACAGCTTCCAAGTCAGAGCATATCTGAGTTAGAAACCCTTTATCTGTGCTTCTGTAGTAATCTGTGTTTGTCTCTCTCTCTGATTGTTTTGTATGTCTGTATAGTAATTGTCTCCTTAATTATCTGCACCAACTGAGTAGTGACATCCTTGTTGCAAGAATGTAGCCTTTAACGTCTTTATCTCGTATGTTTAACACTATTCTAGTACACAAAGGGATCAATAAATGTTTTTGAATGATTGATTCAGTGAATGAATGGCACCAACTTTCTTGGTTGGGTAAAGTCACTGAAAACAAGATTTGATATAAGCCTCCCCAGTCTCTCAGTCAAGAAATCAACTAGGGCTTTGATAATTCTATGATATAGGCTGTGAAGTAGAAAAGTCTGAGAAATAAAGGGCAGTGAAGATTAGAGCTGAGTGCCCACTATAGGGAAGTAACTCATATCAAAGAGAATCATTCAAAAGTCAGTGCAAGCAGAGATGCTGTGATTTGTTTAAATAATTTATGCAATTCTACACCCAATGCACTAGGGGTGGGGAATTTTCTGCTCTATTTTTCTAGAACATGAGATGAAGTTGTTAAAAACAAAATTCAACTGAGGAAACTTTAAAGATCTCACTGGATTTATTCGGTGATTCATGAATCAGGTGGTATCCCATTATAGCAGATAGAAAGGAGCTCCAAAGAGCTGACCAAAGTGGGAGACTTTTATAGGCTGAAGTGGCCAGGGAGAAGGAAAGAGCAGATTACCTCCTTTTTCTTTGAGGGACACACAGGGTCTATCAGGCAGATTACTAGGAGATTCCAGATTGATTGGTTTGCGATGATATTCCTGGGAGAGGTTGAAATTGCAGTTAGGGCTTGCTCACATGGAGCATAGCACAAGTGACTCCATTTTGGGCCCTTTAAAAGGAAGTTATCACTGACAATATTTCTGCTTTCAAAAATGTTCCTGAAAAGAGAAATCTGAGATAAATGATACAAAAACAAACTTTTGTGACTTGTTCGTTTTAGATATTGCTGAGCTTTTTAAATGAAAGTAATGGCAATTTGATTCTCTCATTTGGACTATTTCACTGAAAGAAGGATGTGCAATTTTATGTTTTGTTTTTGAAATTATTTTGGTTTTTCTGATTTGATATTCTTTCTTGCTTTGCAAAATGAAAGCAAGCAAGCAAGCAAGAAGGCAAGCTTGCCTTCCTTATTCTATATTTTCTAAAATGTCCAAATAGATTTTACATTGTGATGATAATTGGAGCTAAAATGAACTTGAACTAATTTAAAAATTACATAGAAATTTTCTAATATCTTCATCCAGGGAGAGTTAAGTATATATATTTCTAGGCAAGAGAGGAATATGCTGTGTATTTAAAATGTATTTCTGGTGATAAACACTGATGAGAGTAGAAGGTGCAAACCTTCCTTTAATGTTCAACTCAAAAACTCCACATACATCCCAGAGGAAAACTGAATGGAAGAACATGGAAAAATGTGCCTGGAAAAGATTGAGTATTTTTGGCTCATCAAAGTTGGGGAGCTTAACCAAATATCCTTCCCACCTCTGAAATGTCAGGAAACATTTTAACATACCCTGCATCACTTTATCCTTAGAAAACTCTGGAATAGACAAGACAGTTGTTTTGGTCTCCATTTCATGGAAATGAAAATGATGTCTAGAGTGATTAAGTGACTTTAACAGAGGTACAGCTGTAGTAGGAATGTATCTGTTTAACAGAAAACAGCCATCCCGTTTTGCCTCATGGTTAAGACTGAATTTATCTGTTTTCAACTTCATGTACAAGTGGAGTGATCTCTCCAGAACTTCAAGAGGCTCGCTGGTGTTCATATCTAGATTTCATAAGATGCAGAGGAATTATGAAGTGGGGTCCTTCTGCTGGACATCCTTATGCATGCAGATAACCCATAGGAAACATGAGGGAGTTATCCTCAATTGCTTCTACTAATCTTTGTGCCTCAAACCATGCCCTTGAAGGAGAAGGGATTGGATCACTCATTTCTTTAGATGATCAGTGTATCCCACTTCAGGGAATTTAAAGTAGAATGGCCTACCTGTAGTTCACCCTGAGGAGCTGTATCCCAGAATCAGGATTTTGTTTTTGGTTACCTCATTACCCTTCTATGTATTTCTTTATAGCAACTAACTGTAAAGGACTTCACATGATAATAGCTACCTGGAATTAGGATACTGAAAGCACTGAATTGACTTTCCACTGTCTTCTGCTCTAAAGAAAAGAAAATTTGGTGACCAGCCTTGTCCTGCAGAACATTATAGAAGAGGGAGCACCAAGGGAATAGCACTGCTTGCCATCATCAGCAAATCCAGACCGGAGTGTATGTTTCTCCAAGTTCTGCCAGAAGCTCAGCAGGGAGAAGTGGTACTAAGGGACCTACACTTTCCGTCTTCCTGTAGTTACTCCACATTTAGTATTGAAACATGGTAAGCCTTTAAAAAGTGAACTACATGGAAAACTTTTCATTATACTTCTTTTTAAAATTTTTTTTATTTATTCACGAGAGACACAGAGAGAGAGGCAGAGACATAGGCAGAGGGAGAAGCAGGCTCCATGCTGGGGACCCCATATGGGACTTGATCCCAGGACCCCGGGATCAGGACCTGAGCTGAAGGCAGATGCTCAACCACTGAGCCACCCAGCTGGAGAAACTTCCATTCTAAAAAATAACCAGGTATTCTGTTTCCATCATTTAGTCACGGTATTTCTTTAATATCTTGGACAGTGCTGCATAGATAATAATGGCTTAGTAAACGTTTGTTGAACGAAAGGATAAGTGAATTAATAAAGGAGGACTTACTAGTAGCACTTCCTGGTATTTCAAGCAGCATGTCATGTGCCGGAATATTATTGTGAACAAAACAGACAAAGTCTGTGCCTTTGGGAAGTTTGTGGTCTAATGTAGGACACACCTATACAAGAGTAATACACACGTATAATTGTAAACTGTGCTCAGTACTGTGAAGGGATGTTATCACTTTGAGAGAGTTTTCTACATTTTTTGATAGGAAAGGTTTTGTTGCCTTGAAGAAATGGTTTGATTTGCCTTATATAGTTGATCCCAATTGATCAGTTTCTTCCTTTTATTTTATTTGCCAAGAAACTCAGAACTAATTTGAATCTAATTTCAGAAATTATGTTTTATGATGAACATGTTTATGTTCTCATTTTTATTCATCTTAATATTCTAGCCGTTCATTGATTCATTCAGTAAATACTTACAGAGTATCTATCATGTACCAGGCTGCATGCTAGGCATACGGTATTGAACAAAACAAACATGGTCCCATCCCTATGGAGGTTATAGTACAGAGAGGAGCAAGAAATTAAATAGTAATTGCATGAATAAACACAGTAACCATATATGAAAAGTCTTATAGGGTGAGTGGAAACATGACAATATGAGAGAATAATGGAGAAGGAGAAGGGAAATTCTCTATTTCTCGGAGGAACTGATTCTTTGAATGGAGACCTGAAAGGTAAACTGATAAAGAGAGAGTGTGTATATATATGTTTGTGTGCAGAGGAGTGACTTGAGGACACCAGAGGGATAGGTGAACCATTGCAGGCAAAGGAAACTTAGAATCTCCTGATGTGGAAAGAACCAGTCTTTAATACCTAAAAGAAAGCCAAGCTTGTTGATCCTTAATGAACTAAAAGGAGAGGGGCACTAGATGGCCATACAAAGCTTAGAAGGCTATTTTAAGGATTTGATTTTTATCTTAAGATCATCAAAACACTGTTGGAAGGTTTTCATGGGGGAGATGGCATGATTAGAATTACATTTTTTAAAATTTACTCAGCTGCCTGTGAAATGGATTGGAAAGAATAAATGAGGACTTTTAAAACATTAAAAATATTGATATTGGGGCACCTGGGTGGCTCAGCTGGTTAAGCATTGGACTCTAGGTTTCGGCTTATGTCATGATCTCTCAGATGTGAGATGGAGTCCCATGTTAGGCTTGATGCGCTCCTGACTCAGCTCGGAGTCGGCTTTAGATTCTCTCTCCCTCTGCCCTTCTCTCCTAACCCCATGTGCATGCACTTTCTCTCTCTCTCTCTCAAATAAATAAATAAATAAATAAATAAATAAATAAATATTTTTTAAAAAAAAAAACCACTGATATCAGCCATTCTTGTTTTGCTTGAGGTTTCACTGTGTATACTATTGTAGCCTTTTTGTTTAAATTTATACTATTTTTACACAAGGAACATTCTCTTGTCCTATTTGTTTTAAATAGGCCATTTAAGCACTTCATTGAACATTGTCAGGGATTTCTGAGAGGAGACTTTGAGGGTATGACTGAAGGGAGAGAAGAATAATGGAAAATAAGAAACGATGTGGGAAAAACAGAGAAGAGGCTGACTGCCTTTGGTTAATGGCTGGCCATACATCCCTAAGCTTGCCTGGAGATGCAGTCCTCATTTTTGTTCATCCAGGGATACCAGAGGCTCATTAGTAGTAGGGCATCAATATATGTTTGTAGAATTAATTAACTAATTAACTAAGACATTCTTATCTTTTCCAGAATTCTTACATTCCATAAAGGAAGCTATATTGGGAGATTTTTCTTTTCTTTTTCTTTTTTTTTTTCACCTGGCTTATCTTTCTATTAGAACAGAGATGATTATGAGGTCTATGAAGCTATGGATCTTTTTTTTTTTTTTTTGAAGGTAGGGAAAGGCAATAAAGCAGTAACTACAAATAAATACAGCAATATGGCTTTTCTTTCTCCCATCATGGAACTGTGTTTCTGTGAGTTCATTTTTGGTGCAACTTTATATACTCTCCAGTCTGGAAAGAAGCCAACTCTGAAGTTTGAAATCCTAAATTCCATAATGGTTTCTGTAAGAAGATTGACAGAATATGCCTACATATGAATTCATGTTTGCAGGCAGAGGCAGAGGAGAATGTAGTCTACACTTCAGTCATGCTGTCGCTTAGGTGGTACATTTGCTCTGATAATAGCTCTAACAGCCTTATTAGTCTCTCACACATATTTGTCTGGCAATGAAATCATTCTTCTCTCGTTAGGGACATGCAGAATGTTGGACAAGAAGTGCCTCAGGCTATCTCTCAACACTCTATCACAGCCAGACCGTCCACCAAAAAACGTTTCAAAATGCACTCCATCACACAAAGCACCCACAGCTAAATTAAGATGCTAATGACTGTGCTGATGACTCTAGCATAAAGATGCTGGAAATCTACTGAGAAAGAAATGTTTCTCTACTGTCAAATCCATTTAGAACATTTCAAGGAACTGGACATTTTATGAAGCCTTTGCTTTGCAAGTTTTCAATACAGAAAGATAAATTTTATTTTATTTTTTTTATCACTGAAGACTGTGTTAGTTATGATGGACTAGAGACAGAAATAGGGTGTTCTAAATGTTATCTTAGTATTTCTTTCTGCTGCATACAAAGAAGCTGCTCTTGACCTTCTTACAACACCTCTGGGAGAGGAGATTTAGATATCTTGTCTAGATCCTGGTCTTGTTATTAGTTTTTCATCTCTTCCCTCTCTAGTCACTCTGAGCCTCTCCAGTGGCTCATATGTTTCCATGAGGCTGTGCCTTCCTCCAAAATACCTATTGCAGTGGTGCAATAAATTGTTTAATAAAAAGAGTTTTTGGTAAAAGTTTACCACAAACCAAATTTCCCATCTTCTTTCCACATCTGCTCCCTCTCAATCAGTGGCACCTCCTTCCACCATCAAGGTACAAATATGGATGTTATCCTCATTACCTCTGTCTTCACTCCTCACGGCTGTCCATCAATTGTAATTGTAATTTTCAATTGTAATTTTGTCAATTGTAATTTTAAAATATCTCTTAAATCTGAGATTTGTTTTCATTCCCATGGTTACTGCTCTGTTTCAAGACATCTCTTCTTCCCATTAGACTAATACAGTGGCCTCTTATGAGTTAATATTTATATCTAATAATGGAGAGTTTACTAACACAATACCGGTATTTATATTTCACCAGTAAATGGGTAGAAACTATAGTTTAAAAAAAGTCTCAGGAATAAACAATGACAGATGTTCATATTTTTGCATAAATTAAACCTCAAAACCTTATTGGAATATTGAGAGTGTATAAGAAGTATCTAGTAAATATATAGTAAACGTGACATACTCTTTGGTGTTATAGATATCTATTTTATGTTTTATATTTCTAGTTTAATGCCAATTAAAATGTCATGAAGATTAAATTTTAGATTTCATAAGAAATATGTCAATTAAGATATAAACAGCTCTACATACAAGCAAATGCTGGCTAAAATAAACTGAAGAATATTTGGAAGGGACATGCTCAAAACCAAGCAAGAGAAATCACCATGAACAAAAATGAAGAAATCGTGCAATATCAGAGCTGTGAGCAAGGGCTTCTGCCAACATCGCCATGGGGTTACTGAAAATACACTGAGATCTTAACAGCTTGGTTTTGGGTTTTAGATGCACAGAGAAGGAGAAATGTTTAGTGGCCATAGGTCTCATATACTTAGGAAACTACTACTAAGCTTCTTGCTTAAAGCCAGAACCAGCAAGGGCTTCCCCATCCCTGAAAAGAATACCAGAAAATCTCTGTTCATTGCCTCTAGGAAGCAGCAAGAAAGTTCACCATTAGTTTGTCTGTGGGTGAAAAATACCCTTGAAAAATGAAAACACCAGAATTGGGTCATATGCATATGAAGGGGTCAATAAATTAAGAGCTATAAAATACCTGAGACTTGCAATATTGTGCAAGAAACTGCTATGTCAGACATTTCCATAGTCCAGAGCATATTTGATTCCCCCCAAAAGAATACAGAATGACAGGATGAACAGAAGCTCATAGTGCAAATGTTCAAATAATACAGAATGAACCATTGTGGGATAGAGTCCCAGATCCAGTAAGTAGAAGAATTTAGATGCTTAGAACTAGAAATAAGAGAAGTGTGAAAGAAGGTTTACAGTAAGTTTTCTTAAACTATTCAAAGAGATAAAGAACAGAAGTCATATGGGAGAGACCAAAAATGTATAAAAAGAATTAGAAAGTTTGAAAAGGTCTCTCTACAAAAAATTCTCCATATAAAAAACATTCTGAATGCAAAGCCTGAATAGTAAACTAGAAACAGATGGAAAGGGAATTCATGAACTGGACAACAAGTGTGAGGAAATCACTTAGAAGGTACCATTGGGAGAGAAAGTGATGAAAAACATTAAAATATTATTTAAAGGGGCAGCTCAGCGGTTTAGCACTGCTTCAGCCCAGGGCATGATCCTGGGGACCCAGGATCGAGTCCCACGGCAGACTCCCTGCATGGGGCCTACTTCTCCCTCTGCCTGTGTCTCTGCCTCTCTTTCTCTCTGTGTCTCTCATGAATAAATAAAATAAAATCTTAAAACAATATATTATTTAAGGGATATGGAAACCACAATGAGAGCCCATATATATCTAGTAGGCAATATTTTGAGTGGTCTTGGCTAATAATTTTCTAAAGTTGAAGAGAAGCATGAGTTCTCAAATTAAAGAAATTCTTTGAGTTTCAAACAGGGAAAAAATGAAAGCAAATCTCACCCAGAGAAATCATGGTAAAATGGCATGATATTAAAATATACAATTATTATAAAAGCTAGGAGAAAGATTATGTATAAGAATACATTTTAAATTATCAGCACACTTCTTATCAGTAATAATAGATCTCAAAATACAATGGGATTACATCCCCAAAATGCTGAAGGAAAATAGTGTTGAATGGCAATTTAGATTTTAAATTAAATGTGCATGATTGCATTAAGATCTAGTCTGAATGGGCTAAGTTATTCTGTGGATTAGAAATGTCTCAATGTCTAATACATCTATCACGATGAAAGTTTGTTTCTCCGGATCTCTGGGTGGCTCAGTGGTTTAGCGCCTGCCTTCAGCCCAGGGCGTGATCCTGGAGTCCCCAGATTGAGTCCTACATCAGGCATGGAGCCTGCTTTTGCCTCTGCCTATGTCTCTGCCTCTGTCTCTCATTCTGTGTCTCTCATGAATAAATAAATAAAATCTTTAAAAAAAATAAAGTTTATTTTTCATACTTTCCCAGTTTGCTGCGTGTAACTCCCCAGGTTAACTTTTTTACATGCTCTGACTCTTTGATTTTGACTGTTCCAATCTCTTGGTTCTAGGACCTTACAATGAGACCTCTATGTTTTCTGCCACAGGAAAAGAAGGGACATGGAAAGCTTATACCTGTTTCCTTTCTGCCCAGAATTAGCATCTCACTTCCACTTGCAGACCACTGGGCAGAACTAATCAATTAGCCCCATCTAAGTTTAAGGAAAATTAACATTGGGAAGTGTTATCTTTCACTTGCCTGGAAAGAGAGGCAAACCAAATATTGTAAGTACTAATAATGTCTACCATGGTTGAACTCTCTTGATATCAGAACTTTAGTTCACATTTCTTTCCAAACACAGAGCATAGTAATCCCCTTCTTAGCTAAGAAAACCCAACATGTCTTATGCAGTCATAGCATCATAGTCTTAGTCCAAGATCTCTGGGGATGCAAAGTAGTCTTATTTGAAAATCTGTTAGATTCAGTTATAGCTCTTCTTGGTCCAGGGAACTATGATAAAAAAAATTCCAAACCTTTGTGGTGCCTGGGTGGCTAAGTTGGGTAAGTGTCTGACTCTTGGTTTTGGTTCAAGTCATGATCTCAGGGTCCTGGGATTGAGCCCTGTGTCAGCCTCTGAATTCATCACAGAGTCTGCTTGTCCCTCTCTCTCTGCTCCTCCTTCTCCTCTCTCTCTCTCTGGAATAAATAAAATCTTTTTTTTTTTTAAGATTTTATTTATTTATTCATGAGACACACACACACACACAGAGAGAGAGAGAGGGGGGGGGGGCAGAGACACAGGCAGGGGGAGAAGCAGGCTCCATGCAGGGAGCCCGACATGGGACTCTATCCCAGGTCTCCAGGATCACACCCTGGGCTGAAGGCAGCACTAAACCGCTGAGCCACCTGGCTGCCCTGGAATAAATAAAATCTTAAAACAAGAATCCAAGCCCTTAAAACATAATTTATGATGGTAGCATGAATTTTGGTTAAGTGCAAGTACTTTTATTCAGAAATGGGGTTAATATTAAATACACAGTAGTCATTGGTCTGTAACAACTCTGAAATCCTGATGATAGACATTGTGAGGATGCTCTGACCTAGTGGTGGGGGATATTCTTTAATCAAGCCCTGATGTGATTGCTAAAGGAGTTCCCTTACACATTGTTTTCTCTAGCCTAGCCTCTGGCTTTCTATGGAGAGGTGCTTCTTTTTTGTTATTTCTCTTGTTTACATCTAAATTACTGTCATGAAATATGCCCTCCTTGGGAGATATACTTCTTTCTCATTCTGCCACCTGCTCATTGAAAGTTGGATGCTCAAGGGTTATTTTAAATCTTGAACAGTCACATGACTTTTTGTTTAAGCTTTTAGTATAACTCTGTCAAAATTTATTAAGCTTCATTTTTACTTGATTGAAGTCAGTTCCATATGCCAATTATTACCTCTAGAGTTCCTTTCAAAGTAAGATCTCCAGATATGCTCTATATCTTTGCTTTCTTCTCTGCATATCTTTTTCTCTCTCAACTTAATGAGAGCTAAAATGCAGGTGTCAGGCCCCTGAGGAATGGATAATCCTTTATTCTTACCTTTGCACTAATTTTATCCAATTGAAAAATTTTATTGGAGATTTTTCCTCAGTGGCTTTTTCCCCCCAATCTTACATTTTATTGCTTGTAACACAAGAATATTTTTTTTTTTCCCAGCATTGCAAAGTCCTGAATTTCTAACTGCTGGACTTCATAGAGAGGTGATCTGAGTCTCAAAACCATGAACTTAAACTGGTACCAATTTGCAAATTTGTGTGATTGTCCTGAGCTTTGTTCAGGATTTTAGATATAATCTTGGAAAAAACTAACAAGAGATTGATCCAGGTTATGGGTTTATCAGCCAGCTGTAATAGGAGAATAATTGGGAAAAAGACTTAAAGGTATTCATAAGATAGTATCATATATCATGGAGTAAGGAATCTAAGCTGAACTAAGGCAGAAGTGACATAGCAAAGGGTTGAAGAAAAGAAAATAAGACATTATAGGATTGGTGGTCTCTGTGGAAAGAAGACAAATAGCTTTATTTTCTCAGATCCTTGATCTACTTTCATAAAAGTTGACCAAATGTAGAATTGGGCAGTTAAAATTGTCATTCCAGACAGGCATACTAATTTTTCAGCACAGAAACCAGAATTAAATATTGATGTATTGTGCCCCACCTTCCATCCAGAGAAGTTCCAAATTCTTCACGGAAGAAATAAAGTTCTTCCTGTGTGTGTTCCCATGGCTTTTTGGCTGCTCTCATCCTCAGATTTTCAGGAATCCAAATATCTCCAGCTTACCTGAATCGCAGAGACAAGACTCAAGAGACAGAAAGAGAATAGGAAAAGAGTATACCTTTAGTGGGCATTATATTAATAGTCCATCTCAAATATTTAAAGCAAGCACCACCATGTGGTTACCAACACTATTATATATGTGTTACTACGTTATATATGAAAACAATCTGAAAAAAAAAAAAGAAAACAATCTGAGATATTGGAGAATTAACAGTAGAAAATAATATCTTGACATAAGAATCTGATACAGTGTGATCTACATCATTAAGGGCTGGATAGTAATATTTTTCTCCAGATTTTCTGTAAGGGAGTTTATCTACCTGTCATCTCTTCAGATAATAATATACCTCTTAATATTTTATAGTTGGAAGTTTCCTGAAATATGCCCATGGAAGTTTGTCTTCCAAACTCAGTTCCTGCTCCACCTTAATACAAAATATTCTGTGGTTGGCTTTCTGCCACAGTGCATAGCATCTTGAGCTAGGGGGCTTATAGTTCTCATAGCACAGTCTGGTTGGAGGCAGGTACAAAAATTGAGGGGGGTATACTGTGCAGTAATCAGGGTCCAAGCAATGTCTATGTTTCATTTTTTGTTGCTTAGACCCAAAGCACAAAGGGAAAATCAAACTCTGTATTATTCTATTTAAAAATAAAAACGTTAATGACAGAGGAAAGGAAATAAAAAGTGTGCTCTGGGCTATTTTCAATACTACGATGAATAAAATAATTGCTTATCTGTGTAACTCCTCTTTACGTCATATGTTTTCCACCTAATTTAAAGCTGTTGTTATTCAGCAAAAATGAATATGCAGCTTTCTATTGTCTATAGTGAACAAGAAATCTTCGGTGTTGTCCTGAGTATAATCAAATCCATATAAGCTAGCATCACAAATGTAGTCAGCCACCTCCAACACAGATGGATTCCATGTGAAACATTAAGTTGTTAGATCTCTGGCCAGGGCCAGAATGAGTCTCCTTGTATTTAATCAACTATTGCAGGATTTAGTGTGCCTGGGCTTTGTCTTTCCCAGGTACTACCTGTGTGGTGGGAGTAAATCATTCCCTTCCCCTTATAAATCCAATGGGAGAATGTCAATCCTGTTATGAAGTCAAGAATCAGTATAGATTCTCATTAGGACAGCCTATCTTGCCAGTATGCATAAAAGGACATTTTTTTTTCTAGTTCTTGATCTCTGAAAGGAATACAATTAATGAGAATATTGGATTCACAGAAACCTCTGAGTCAGGAAGTCTGTGGATGCCAGCATTGTGATTATGGCTTCATCACTTGACAATCACAGAGATGATGTTTAAGAGTTCCCACATGAGCATATATTGCACATTGTAATTTTTTCTTATAATATTGAATCAGCTCAGAAGTCTTGTTGATTGCTTTAGCGACTCCAAGCTTGTTTGGATAGAAAATCACCCTGAAACCTATTAGCTCACTTCTCTCTCAGCATGGCCAGTCATATAGACCTGAGTATCAATTCCAGAAAAGTTATTTTTTAGGATGTCATTCAATATTTCTTTAATTCCCATCACACTTGGTGCCTTGAAAATATCCTCTATAATCTTTCTTTCCCCCGAAGCATGTATAAACAAATTTAATTCCTTGTTAGATGCTAATTGCAACTGCCATATAACTGGGCCTCTGAAACTTTCTAAAAACATTATCCATATGTCAAGGTCCTCCCCTAACTGCCTGATTATCCTAATGAGAGACTTATTTTTTTCTTCCTCTTGCTGACTGCACCCCATCTATTTTGTAAGCTAAATATACACTGTGAAAATATCTTCAAGATGGTTTGAGATTATCAGCCATTGTTCAGTGATAATAATTATAATAGGTAGCTCTGCAAAAGCATCATTGGTGTAGGTTATGTGAGGCTGGAAAGTCTCCCTCATTTTTGGTATGTTTCTCAATTAACTCATTTTACTTAGTAAAGAAACCTTCTGGAAAACAAGTCTATGTGACATCAATCAATGTTTATACATCTATAAACATCTCTGGAAGCCTTTGGAGTATGTGAGAATGCTATGATGCAAAATTTCAAGGAAGAATCTTAGAGTTGATGAGAGAGCACCTAGAAAGGCTGAGAGGAGATTGGTGTGCTAAGCTGAATTGAAATCCTCAAGATTGTTAGAGAATAATGGTTCTGCATATAGTGTAGGAGCTCTTGTTTTAACTTCACTGAGTGGAACGGATGCTGTATGCTGCCAAGACCTCCATTTCAGGACCTTCCCCATCTTCCAAAATATTAACTGCCAATGACTCACAGCTGGGTTTGCTTCCTTGGACAACTCCTGGCACCAAATATCTTGGGTTAAGACCCTCTCTGGAACTTACCTTCAGTGGAGGGGAGGTGCCTTGGTTGAGGTTATACCCTGTTGTTTATGGGATTGGCTCAGGGTCTATGGCAAACATTCTTAGTTCATTTTCTCCCTTTGTCTACAAATCCCTCTTCCTTCACTTCCTTATAGGTGATAAAGGATCTGGAGATCATAATCCCCAATAGATGGCCAGCACACAAATCTCTGGACCTGAAATAGGTGCATCATTGTGGGTAATCTGGAGGTGTGCTGCTGATATTATTATAGCAGATACTTAGTCATTTATGTGGGTAACTCTTACACTTGGGCAAGGAAAACTCAGATATTTCAAGGACTGTGGGACAGAGGGTCTCAGCTGACATTGATATCTGGGCTTCCAAAATGTCATCATGATCCCCTAGTTAGAATCAGAGCATAGGTACACCAGGTATTAAATAAAGTTCTGGCCCAAATTTATCAGAGTGAAGTTAAGCAACTTGATTAAGGACATTTGTTACATGTATGCCAGTAAGAGCCCAAGCTGGAAGTTTATTGCAAATCTATCTGGTTCCACATGACATCCTCTCCCATTTTTTTCCCCATTCAAAGTTTATAGGTGCAACTGGACTTAAGAACTATAGAAACTAAAACAAACATTGAGAAGAAAAATACCATTTCAACTGACATAAGAATTGATGGCCTCTGCCTTGCTTTTTAGAAGTTTGGAGCATTTCCCTGAAGAGAATAGATAAGTAAAAATTAAAATTCATGTAAGATGAAAGATGAAGGGATATGTGATCAAAGTCCATAAATCATGAAAGGTACACACAGCTTTGCCCAAAAGAGACGTGCCAAGAGGTTTGGGATTGGTCTTATGCTTTTTAAAGGAAGGCACAAGTTACAATAGTGAAGTTATATACCTCTTTACTGCAAAAATAGATATTAAGTATGAAATGTGGTTACATTCAAGAAGATGTAGGTATTCTTGGATATTTATGTCTGATACCCTGTCTTAGATGACAGGAATCCCAGAGTGTTAGAGCAGACTGTGGTACAACACTCTGAGACTTTGGCCTGGTGTAGAGGCAGAGCTGGGTGGAATCAGAGGCACTGCAAAAACAAAGGCAAAAGTGAGTTGTCATTGCAAATGGCAGAACTAAGAGGAATCTGGATATAAAAAAACGGGATAGAATTTGGGTGGAAATGCCCAGGGATAAGACTGAAGTCAAAACTCAGAGGAATTCTTTGACTCTCAGGACTATATAATTGGCCCAATGCCTCCCTTGTGAGAAAAAGAATTATCTGTAAAAGGCAAAGCAGGGGAGAAGGAACTCCTACTCAGGAGGTCTCAGAGCTTGCTCTCAGGTCTCAGTCACTGATGATGAGAATGGAAATGCTTTTGAAAGATTTTATCTCAAAATTTTATGTAAATTTTGAATTTTAAAAATAGTATCATGTTTGTTACAAAGTATTTTGTTTCTGATAAATTTTGCCATAATATTATGCCTCTAAGAAAATGTGTCATGTATGCTTTCCCTAGGTAATAACTAGTACTTTAAGGAATTTCTTACCTCCTTTCCCAAAGAACAGAAGGGAGTATTTTGGATATTGGACCCTATTGGGGCCATATATAGTTGCTGTTTGTGTGTTTGCTCTCTATATCCATTCTTTCTTCCAAACACTGCTCTGATTTGGGGAATTACTCTTTCACATTGGATATAGTCTAGTGGGGTTCACATCCAGTGACCAGACTTCATTATCCAAGAGGTAGGCCTTGGACATAAAATTGACTAAAAAAAATTTCCATCTTGAAATTAATTTTTATACAGAGTGATTAAAATCAGTGAGCATTTGTTGATCTCATGGGATATCCACTATTAGAAATAGGTTTTGAAGAGTGACAGAATCACAGAGTAATAGGAAATTTCTTTCTGTACTTCAGTTGTTGATGAATCAAATAGAATAAAATTTAGAGAATCGGAGATATAGCTCTGAGTGTATATATATATATATATATATATATATATCTCAGATGTGATGTACAAGACCAATGAAATGCACCTTCTTAAAAAAAAAAAGAAAAAAAAAAAGAAATGCACCTTCTTAATCTTAGAAAAATGTTAATAAATTGATGATACACTGAACCATAATAAAAATTATAATAAATTTTAAAAGGTATATGCTACATTTCATGACAGTGAAACAAGACAACTTGAAAATAATCCTAAAGTGGGGCACCTGGATGGCTCAGTCAGTTAAGAGTATGACTCTTGATTTTGGCTTAGGTCATGATCTTGGGGTCCTGGGGTCAAGCCCCAAGTTGGGGTCCATGCTGTGCTAAGTGAGGAGTCTGCTTGAGGATTCTTTTTCTCTCTCTCTTCCTCTGTTTGCATGCTCTCTCTTAGATAAATAAACTTAAAAAAAAACTGCTAAAGTTTAAGCAAACAAAATAAGAAACTAAGAAGTTCATTGGAAATAGGAGATACTACTTTTCTAAACAATCATTAGTTGAAATTAGAATTCAAAATTGTGTGATTTGTAGGAAGATGAACATAAAATTCCATGTATCAAAATATACATGGTCCAATCCAAACTGTTTACAGAAGAAAATTAATGATTAAATGCTTTTAATTATTAAATAATAATAAGAAATAAATCAAACACCCTTTTAAATATGTTTTAAAAGTGTGCTAGAGCCCCTAGTGTACAAAAACCCATAGAAATAATTTTGTATTAACTAAAGAGTATAAAGGTCATCTTACATTATGAAAACAATTATTTTTTAAATCCAATTTGAACATTACTTTTAATCTTTTTAAAAAAGAATTTATTTATTTATTCATGAGAGACACAGAAAGAGAGGCAGAGACACAGGCAGAGGGAGAAGCAGGCTCCATGTAAGGAGCCTGATGTGGGACTCGATCCTGGAATCCGGGATCACACCCTGAGCTGAAGGTAGACGATCAACCACTGAGCCACCCAAGCATCCCTATTTTTAATCTTTTTTTTTCACCTTTCTTGGTTGCTAGATAATTCTTTAATGTTTTCTTCTTAGAATTAAAAAAAGTATGTCAACTTATTATTCTCTCCTATTAGATAATAGGTTATTCAAATGATATTTTTGTATTTATTTCTACATCTGTATATTCATTTTTGTTCAGTATGACTTCAGAAATTCCAGATAAATTTATTGTATGGAATGGGGAAATGTTTTATCCCTTTTTATATCTTTGTTGGCATTTTAACCCAACTAGGGGTTGGAGTATGCATATTTCTAAGGTTGGAATATATTTACTTTCTTTTACCTTACTCTTCCAGTATTTATTTCTGAAAACACATAGTGGCAGCTGCTTTCCCCTGTAAGGGCATGTTTAAAAAAATCCTGTTAATAACAACTAGAAATTGTATTTTTTCATTTTCTAGGCTAGGAAATTACTCAATAGAGCAGTTCTGATAAAATAATGACATCATATTCTTCAAAAACTGGCATTAGTCTTTATCCAAAAACTCACATAACCCAAATCCATTTCAAGTTGCTTAAAAAACTTTAATGCCTTTCTTTTATAATTTGTTTTACCATTTACAACATTTTATTTCTAATTGAAATGCTTCCAAATGGATCAAATGGAAGTGTTAATATTAGAAATCTTGTAAACCCACAGCTAATATCATGGTCAGTGGGGAAAAATTGAGACTTTTCCTCTATGGTCAGGAAAAAGACAGAGATGTCCACTCTCACCACTATTACTTAACATAATACTGAAGTCCTAGCCTCAGCAATCAGACGACAAAAAGAAATAAAAGGCATCCAAATTGGCAAAGAAGAAGTGAAACTTTCACTATTTGCAGATGACAAAATACTCTAGATAGAAAATCTGAAAGACTCCACCAAAAAATTTCTGGAATTGATATGGAAACTCAGTAAAGTCATGGGATACAAAATCAATATGCAGAAATCTGTTGTGTTTCTATACACCAATAATGAAGCAGCAGAAAGAGAAATTAAGGAATCGATCTCATTTACAATTGTACCCAAAACAATAAGATACCTAGGAATAAACCTAGCCAAAAAGGTGAAAGACCTGTATTCTGAAAACTATAGAACACCTGAGAAGGAAATTGAAGAGGACAAAAAGAAATGGAAAAGCAGTCCATGCTCATGGATTGAAAGAACAAATATTGTTAAAATGTCTATACTGCCCCAAGCATTCTCCACATTTGATGCAATCCCTATCAAAATTACTAACAGCATTTTTCACAGAGCTTGAGCAATCCTAGAATTTATATGGAACTACAAAATACTGCAAATTGCCAAAGCAACCTTGAAAAAGAAAACTAAAGCTGGAGGCATCACAATTCTGGACTTGAAGTTATATTACAAAGCTCTAGTAATCAAGACAGTTTGGTACTGGCACAAAAATAGACATGTAGATCAATGGAACTGAATTGAAAACCCAGAAATTACCCCACAATTATATGGTCAATTAATCACAAAGCAGGAAAGAATATCCAGTGGGAAAAAGTATCTTCAACAAATGGTGTTGGGAAAACTGGACGGCAACATGCAAAAGAATGAAACTGGACCCCTTTCTTATACTATATACAAAAATAAATTAGAAATGGATTAAAGATCTAAATGTGAGACCTGAAACCATAAAAATACTAGAGAAGAGCATAGGGAGCAAACTCTTTGACATCAGCCCTAGCAACTTCTTTTTCAATATATCTTCTGAGTCAAGGGAAACAAAGGCAAAAATAAACCATTGAGACTTCATAAAAAAAAAAAGCTTATGCACAGTGAAGGAAATAATAAACTAAAAGGCATCCTGCAGAATAGGAGAAAATTTGTAAGTGACATATCTGATAAAGGATTTGTATCCAAAATATACAAAGAACTTTTACAGCTCAACACCCAAAAAATGAGTATTTTATATTATACTATTAAAAAATGGGCAGAAGTCATGAATAGACATTTTTCTAAAGAAGACATCCAGATGGCCAACAGACACATGAAAAGATGTTCAACATCACTCATCGTCCAGGAAATGCAAATCTAACCTATAATGTCACCTCACACCTGTCAGAATGGCTAAAGTCAACACCACAAGAAACAACATGTGTTGGTGAGGATGTGGAGAAAAAGGAACTCTCATGCACTGTTGGTGGGAATGCAAGCTGGTGCAGGCACTGTGGAAAACACTGTGGTGTATCCTCAAAAAGCTAAAAATAGAACTACCAAACAATTTAGCAATTGCGCTAAGTATTACTCAAAGAATGCAAAAATACTAATTTAAAGGGATGCATGCACTCAGATGTTTATAGCAACATTATCAATAATAGCCAAACAATGGAAAGAGCCTGAATGTCCATCAGCTGACGAATGAATAAATGAGTGGTACATATGTGCGTGCGTGCATGTGCATGTGTGTGCGCATGCACACATACACACATACACACACACACAGAGGAATATTACTCAGCCATACAAAAGAATGAAATCTTGCCATTGCAATGATGTATATAGAACTATAGAGTAGTATGCTAAGTGAAATAAGCCAGTCAGAGAAAGACAAATACCGTATGATCTCACTCATATGTAGAATTTAAGAAACAAAACAAGGGAGGCAAACCAAGAAACAGACTCTTACCTATAGAGAACAAACTGATAAGGAGAGGCTTGTGTGGGGATGGGTTAAATAGGTGATGGGGATTAAGGAGCACATTTAGGGCAGCCCGGGTGGCTGAGCGGTTTAGCGCCGCCTTCAGCCCAGGGCCTGATCCTGGAGTCCTAGGATCGAGTCCCACATCGGGCTCCCTGCATGGAGCCTGCTTCTCCCTCTGCCTGTGCCTCTGCCTTTTCTCTCTCTCTCTCTGTGTCTCTCATGAATAAATAAATAAAATCTTAAAAAACTAAGGAGTACATTTAATGTTATATTAAACATTAAGGAGAGCACTGGGTGTTATATTAAAGTGTTGAATCACTGTATTGTACACCTGAAACTAATACTACAATGTATGTTAATTAACTGGAATTTAAATAAAAACTTTAAAAAAAAGTCTTATGTTCTGTTTTTATATCTCACAGCAAAATGCTGTCACATTTTTTGGTAAATTTTCCTTTCTGAACATAAACAAAATTCTAATATAAACATACCCACATACACACACTGTCCTATTACTTTTTAATAACTCAGATTTTACATTTTTCTATGGATTTCTTTATTAAATTTTCATTTATAATTTTTTTGGGGGAAATTTCAAACCTCTAGGCATCTTCCCAGGACAGGATATATGTTTACATGTTAAAATTATCACATCTGGGATGCCTGAGTGGCTTAGTGGTTGAACAGAGTTCTGGGATCGAGTCCCACATTGGGCTCCTTGCACGGAGCCTGCTTCTCCTTCATCTGCCTATGTCTCTGCCTCTCTCTGTCTCTCATGAATAAATAAATAAAAATCTTTAAAAAATAAAAATAAAATAAAATGATCACATCTCCTTAGGATATTAGGGTTCAACTCAAGTCACTATTTCCAAAAGCCTGGTGTAAAATAGCCACAAGGAAGCTGCACTGTCTTGCATTTGGCACAATTGTGGAGATTGTATAGGACAATTGCTAACTTAGAATGTATTTTTACATATTTGGTATATGGATATGCTTAATTTAAATCTAGGTAATCATAAATAACTACAAAGGTAAAATGATTTTTTAAAGTGTATTTTTTTTTGATAGACCTAATATTTCCAAGCATGGAAATCATGAAAAAAGCCCCATTTACTCTTGGAGGATAGAACTATGAGGCCGTGGGAAGTATAATGGAATATGAGCATTCAGCCATCCCTCATAGTCTTTGTATTAAGCTTGATCACTTGCCCAACTCTGTATTAAGGTCTAGATTTACAATTAAGGTTGTAAACTTAGTCCCAATTATTATGAACTTTATAATCTGAGGATGGAAAGTTAGACAAATCGTTAAATCCATGTGTCATGATATATACACATACATACTGAGTAGGACATATATCACCTACCTGGGAGGTCAAGATTGGCTTCCGTGACCAGGTAACATTAGAACTTCATTGGTGGGGGAAGTGCAACATAGGAAGCTTTCGGGCAAGTAGTTGGATATGGCAAAGAGTTGATGCCTTTTGAGAAATGACTAAAGGAATGCAGAATGATTATCCTGGAACAGTTTTGATAAATGTTTTTAAATATTGAGAGCAAGTTCACCCCTGAATATTATTGTTGTTTGCATCAGCACTAAACACCATTCCATCTTAAACTTTGAACAACTTTTGAAAATGAGTAAAGGTCATTTAAAATGCAATGTACTTTCCTCCTAGTTTTCAGCCCCAAACTGGTGCTCAAAAATGCTGGTTGTTATGATGAGAAGTTGTATTTCCACTGATCCTTGATTCCAATGTACATTTTGATATCTGTTAAGACAAATAAAAAAGGTAACAGAAGACAAGTTTTCCATTTATAAATAACTCTTCCTCATACCACATAAAAATAAATAATTGCAGTGTGTATAAATGTGATGTTGCAGTAAAAGGTAAACAGAAATACTTGGTTATAAATATTACTACCACCTGCATTAAAAAATACGTATAGTGCATTAAATATATTTCAAAATACAGAAAATGACTTTTATATAAACATATATAAATATCCACATGCATTATGAAATAGAGTATATCTGAAGAAAACATTAATGATAATACAGATAAAATGAGTTAGAAGGTCTGCCAAAAGGTCCCAATGTAATCATTTATTATTTAAAATTATGAGGCTTACTTATTTTTAATATATTTTTCTTCTTTAACATAAGTATAATTTATTTTATGATTACTAAGCACCCAGATGTTAATGACAGTTTGAAACATTTGGAAAATTACAAAGAAAATACAACCAGTAAATCTAACAGTAACAATATACATTCTTGAGTTTTCATTTTAAATATTTATTATCTATTACTGCTGTACTGTCAAATGCCAACATTATAAATACATATTTTTATGTAATTATTATATGGGTCAGGATGGGATTATTATGCTGCCATAACAAGCAACCCTGAGTCTCCATGTTTTAAAACAAAGGACTATTCCTTGTTCTTGCTATGCATCAGCTGCATTAGCTGTCCTCTGTGTCACCCTCACAGATTATCGGAATGACATAGCAGCTGCTTACCATCTGGGAAGTTGCCAGTCCCTGTGACAGAGGGTATGAGAAGGTGAGTGGGGCAAATGGTACATTGGTCCTTTGAAGTTCCACCTGAGGGCACCTGGGTGGCTCAGTCAACTAAGCAGCTGACTCTTGATCTCAGCTCAGGTCTTGATCTCAGGGTCGTGAGTTCAAGCCCAGCAGTGGGCTCCATGCTGGGTGTAGAGCCTACTTAAAAAAAATTTCCACCTGAAAATGATAACATATTGCACCAACTCAATTCAAAGCCCAAAGCAAGTCATCTAACTCCAAAGGGCCAAGTAGTTCAATCCACTGTTTGCCTTGAATGAGAAAAAAAATTTTTGTGAAGGTTTTCCTGACTACCAAAATTGTTTTACAAGTATGCGAGAATATTGGCAATTATCTATGAAAATGAAACAGAGGCAAGAAAAGTATAAAGTATAAGGAATGATTTGAAAACTTTTTGTAAGCACTCATGCAATCTCACACTTCCAAAAACTTCATCCTACTCCTTCTGAAAAATCAGTTTTGCTCATTTGACTTTTTCCTGCTTTCTGAAATACGTTCTCACTTTCCATTTTCTTGGAAAGCCATACTATTGATTTTTCCAAACTCATATGTAACACTAACTCTAAATCTTGGCTTTTTCAAAATTTTTTATATAACTGTTTGTTATATGTGTTTATTTCAGGTTAATTTATGCTCTTAACATGCATGTGTCGAAGTCAGCTTTGGAATTTTTAGATGATAAATGGAAGTTACCAAAATTAAGAGAATCTATCATACTGGTGTTTTCTTTGTTTATTGCTCTCTGAGCCAGTAAAGATAACACCTTTCACCAAAAAAATGTTTTTGGAAAGTAGCTGGTATTGAATTGCTTAAGTCAGCAAGAATAGGGAGTAAAGCAGCAAGACAGTGATGTCCAATCATTCCTTCATGACTACCTTTTCAAGGTTAAATATTTCCTCACATGCAGTACAGTAATTGACACAAATAGGTGTGGTTGCTTTGGTATAATCTTGCCATATTTTTACTGTATTTCACATCCTTACCCCAAATTTGGTCTTACAGGTACTTTGGGTCCATTCTTCTCTGATTACAGTTGTTCAAGAGGCAAGTACTTGATTAAGTTGGGCTGATCACAGGACACCCTTCCTCTACAGTTATAGTAAGTGTTCCAGGGAGGGAGGGGTAGAGACTTGTGCCTGGACCATCTGAATCTACCTATGAGATTTTCTTTTTAGTGGAGTTAGAATGGAAAGCCTTTAACTTTCTCATGGCAAAAATTGAGCCTATATGTCAATAGTTATAGCTGTATTGGAAAAAGTGATTCTGAAAGAAAAAGTCAACGGAAAAAAATGAGAGTGAGAATGAGAGATTTCTGATTGTTCTTATGTCTATTTTTTGTTGTTTCATGTACCAATCATTCCTGAGAGCTGGATTCCTGCTCCCCATCCCCTTTAAGTATACTCAAACTCCTTTATTGTCTCAGTGAACTAATTTAAGTTTATTTTACTTGTAACTAAGAGAAGTCTGAGAAGTACTAATGCAGGCAGGCCAGGTCTGAGGACCCAGAGGGGCTCCTGCAGGACCAGCCAAGATGTTCCCTGTCTACACACAGGATGGAAATCAAGTGAGCCAGAAGGCGAAAGCTGAGTTTATTGAAGGTATAGAAAGAATGCAGTACAGAGTGTCTGTGAGACTCAGAAAGGAAAGGAGAGAAAGTCTCATCTTTGCTCAGGGCCTGGGGTTTTTACTGAGGACTGTGATCTGGTGTGCATGTCCCCTTAGGCATCTAGGAACTGGTTAGAACAAAGATGAGGAACAGGTGTTATTCCTTCAAGCCAGAGGGTCTTGGCTTTGTCTAGTGTCAGTGGTCTTGGATATGCATGTGGTAGCTTCGTCTGGTCATTCTCATTTGGTTCTTCCTTAGAAGAACCAAATCACAGAAGTTCTTTATTATAAAGCAACCATTAACTCCAAGCCTCTTACAAGGAGGACATATACAATTTGCATTCTGAGGCATGCGTAAAGTGGAGGTGCAGCTACCAGCAAGAATAGAAGACAGAAAAGGAGCCAAAAACAGATTTTTATGCGGTCCCTTCAATTTCCTACCTCAGTACTGCCCTAGGTGCTATAAATCTTCTCATGGAAAAATAAGCAAAAATTAATAATCTAAGCATTTGCAAATATATCCAAGAATAGCAGGTGTCTATTTCAAAATGATTTTAAAGGGTAACTTTATTTTACTTTATCTCACATCGAATTGGAGTTCACCATTGTCCACTGCAGGGAAAAAGATAAAAAAAATTCTGGACAAGGTTTTATAATTTACCTAAATAAAGAGACAAAAAATGATAATGATAAAGGGGTATTTAGTTTCTAATTGTAATAGTGCATTTTTATTAACTTATTTTACTTAAATTCAATTAGTTAACATATAGTATATCATTAGTTTTAGTTGTAGAGACCAGTAATTCATCAGTTGCAATGATACCCAGTGCTCATTACATCACATGAACCCCTTTAATGCCCATCACCTGGTTACCACTCCCCTCTATCTATCTCCCCTCCAGCAACCCTGTTTGTTAAGTCTCTTATGGTGTCTCCCTCTCTGAATTCACCTTATTTTATTTTCCCATCCCTTCCCCTCTGCTCCTCTGTTTTATTTCTTAAATTCCACATATGAGTGAGATCATATGATAATTGTCTTTCTCTGATTGACTTATGTCACTCAGCATAATACCCTCCAGTTCCATCCACATTGATGTAAATGGTAAAATTTCATCTTTTTGGTGGCTGAGTAATATTCTATTGTGTGTGTGTGTATCACATCTTCTTTATCCATTCATCTGTCGATGACATCTGGATCTTTCCATAGTTTGGCTATTGTGGACATTGCTACTATAAGCAGTGCGGTGTAGGTGCCCCTTCAGATCACAATGTTTGTATCCTTTGGGTAAATACCTAGTAGTAGAATTGCCGGGTTATAGGGTAGCTATATTTTTAACTTGTTGTGGAATCTCCATACTGTTTTCCAGAGCAGCTGTACCAGCTTGTATCCCCACCAGGAGTGTAAGAGGGTTCCCCTTTCTCTGCATCCTTGCCAATAGTTTGTTGTTTCCTGGCTTGTTAATTTTAGCCATTCTAATTGGTGTGAGGTGGTTTCTCATTGTGGTTTTGATTTGGTATTTCCCTGATGATTGTTGGGCCAGTGGGATCAAGGGGGATCGGGAAGCACCAACAAAACGGCAGCGGACTCTCCACCTTGTTGCCCCCACCTCAGAACTTTCCCATTACCAGCAGATCTCCCGAGGACATGTCATCAGGGGGAGACTGGACCTATGCAGGAAACCTGAACTGTACTTAACCCAGGCCCCATATAAGGGCATGGGCAGTTATTGCCCCAGACCGATTTCACCAGTACTATGCCTAATACCTATCACCCTGTACAGACTCACAACCCCTTACCCCCCCCCCCTTAAAAAGCCCACTTGCTCTCCTCTGCGTGTGACTTCCCCACCCTCCTCCCCCACTTCCCCGCTCTCTCACTTCCCTGTGGCCTCAGAACCTCCCCCGAGAGCATGTCCCATTAAAAGCCTGTCTCGACCAACTTTCGCCTGGCCTCTCTATTTCATTTCACTACCGATCAGATTAAACCCGACAATGATGAGTGAAGTTGAACATATTTTCATGTATCATAATAATATCTTTTTTTAAAGTGTATAGTCTTATGTTAGACTTTATGACCTAAACTATTTGCAGAAACACCTATATTTTCCTCAAAATACTAACGGAAGAAAAATCAGAGTGAATAAGGAACAGTACACTTAAGTGTTTAAAACTTCTTTTATTAGTTAAAACTTTATGTAATTATATATACAAAAATATATTTTAATACATAAAAATAAAAGCCTGTTTTTTTTACACAGGGTCTGGGGAATGCGGCAGTGAGAAAGCCAGTCCTAAAGAGTCTTGGGTTTAATTTCTTACTAATTTGACTTCATTATCTCACCAGGGAGGCATTTTGTCTTGGTAGTAGTGGCAGTAGTTGATCTACATTAGATCAAATTGATAATAGACCCTTTTATAGAACAGAATTAAATAGATTAATTACTATTGGGGGAAATGGCAACATAGAATACCTGTGTTTGTTGATTAGTGCCTTTTTTTGCATTAGGAATAATTACTTAAGAGACAGAGTCAATTTCAGGTGATAGCATTTGGTAAGTAAAGGGTTGAAATAAATATAGCAGGATATATCACTTTGTATATTATACTTTGTAATTCATGTAATTATAATGAACTAGAATAGTCTTATCAGCAAAAGTACTTCTCTGATCAATCTTATTGAAATACAGACATTCTTCAGTAACTACTTGCAAATACTCTTTTAATTACTCAAATCATTGGCATTATCATATCCAGTATTATAGCTTATGTTTCATTAATTACATTTTAAATTGGCAATTTCCCAACTGAATTGGATGTTAGTATAACCCTATTAGCATTATGTTTACAAGTCATATTTTAATGAGGTTTCCTTATGGGAAGATAGTTTCATATAGATAGTCTCATAAGTTACAGAAATCTTTTGTGATCTTTCAAGCAAAGTTTAAATAAAAAGGTGATTTGAAAATGTGAGGCATCATCTAAATACAATATGCCATTCATTTACTCCTCATTCAATAACCTAAGAGTCTTGTATTTATTTGAAAGATCCATTCCCCCTTTATTCTGATTAGTCTATTTTTATTCTGTGTATTAAATTTCACCATGAAACTGATAATAAATGTAATGAATAATGTCAAAAAAGCAAGATATATAGTAGCCTGCCTGACTTAGAAAACGCTCAATTTTTACTAATTCATGTTTCAGTGGATCACCTGTTTGTTCTATGAAAGTAATTTTTCCTATGGTGTGATATCTGCAAAATGGATCCTACTTTCCTTGCACAGAAATAGAAAGATGAGTATTACACAGATATTCACACCAAAAAACATAATGTTTGAATCTAAAATTTCAGTACCTACTGCACTCACCAGGTACACCAAAAAAAACAAAACAAAACAAAACAAAAAAACAAAAAAAAAAACCCACACACCAAAAAAAATAACGTTTGAATCTAAAATTTCAGTACCTACTGTAAAAGCTTATGTCATTGATATTACTGATTAAAATGGTAAGTTGTTTTGCCCCAAAGTGGTTAATACTGACAACATGCTTTTTCAGACTTTACAAGTTTTGCTAAAAAAGGAATGTGCTGTCCAAAGAGAACCAAGCACTGATGTGTTCTTCCTATCAATTTCACCTTTGCACCCCACCAAATCCCTTTTAAGAAAACCAGAATAACAATTTTTGAGCTTGCAAATAGATGAATTAAGAAATAAGTTTATGAAGTGAATTATGAGGTAATCTACAGCACTTACAATCTAAATTGATTCATAAAATTCAATTTACACTAATCTTTCATATACTCAGGCCTGCCACCAGATGACACAGGACTATAAATAATAAAAGATAAAATTCTAGTGAAATGAATTGAAGTATAACTGAATACAGATGAATAGCCTAACTGATACTAGACCAGGAAAACTTTGAATTGGAGAATTATTTCTCTCCATGAAAAGGTCTTTCCACTAGTTTGCCATTGTAAAAAATGATGAAATTATAAAATTACATCTGTGAAATGCTCTTCACTTAAATATCACCATGAAACTGATAATAAATGTAATGAATAATATCAACAAAGCAAGATATACAGTAGCCTGCATTGATAGATAGAAAAAGATATCTTGCAAAGATGGAAAAAGTAAGTTTTCTGCATTACTAATATGTTAATAGGAAATGCATTTTTGGTGTGAATATCAATTTCTGTGGAAACATTATGGACATAAAGAAACATGATTTTTCATTACATTGCAATTATGCAGTTACTGGAAATATTCATAATAAAATAAATTTAATTTACTTATTTTTAAAAATTTTTATAAAGATTGTATTTATTTATTTGAGAGAGAGAGAAAGCACAAGCAGGGGGAGGGCAGAGGGAAAGGGAGAAGCAGGCTCCCCACTGAGCAGGGGGTGGGTGGTGGGTGGTTGGCATACCAGGCCCATGCCTGTCCCAATCCCATGACCTGGAGATCATGACCTCAGCCAACATCAGATGCTAAAGTGACCCAATAAAATAAATTTTAAAATTCATTTATGGCATGGTTTTTGGTGCTAGCTGGATTCTTTCTAAAGTTTGGTAAATTAAGTAGGTTTTTTCATTACCCATATTTTAATGGTCAGCAAACTGAAACTCATAGATCTTAAAGGACTTGCCTTAGGATACACAGTGTTTCCTTCACTGTGTGCTGTTTCCAACTGTAAAGAATCCTCCGAGCTTAAGCCGTTTACCTTGCCCAGTTTACTAGTGGAGTGGTGGCAGAATGAAGCTGAAATCATAACTGTTGAAAATTTAGAAAAACAAAGTCTGACTGTTTAGGAAACGTTTTCTAGCAAAAGCCCTCATTCAGACAGAGTCGAAGTATATAGTCTGTTTACCACTGACTTCCTAAATATTCATTGTGCTGTGCTGTGGCTTCAGCCTTCTGCACCTTAACACAGAACTTGTCCTAACAAAGCACTTCCTCCTTTTCTGTTTGAGGACAAACTCAACATGAGGCTCTCTGTTTTGCAGTACTTCTCATTCCCATCACTGGAGGGCAATTAGCAGAAAATGACCCGGTAGTGAAGCAGTTACTGGGCCTTTTTGCCTTCCTACACCTGTGTTTCACTTCAACGCCTACTTCTGGGCACCGCACATTGTAGAAGCTTAACAGATGCTCGAAGTTGCTTTGGCTGAATCTAAACAACAGACCATTTGACCATGGAAGCTACGTGCCAACAATGCCTGAACCTGACAGCTAGCTTGCTTGCTTGGTTTTCTTTTTTCTTTTCTTTTCTTTTCTTTTCTTTCTTTCTTTCTTTTCTTTTCTTTCTTTTCTTTCTTTCTTTTCTTTTCTTTTCTTTCTTTTCTTTTCTTTTCTTTTCTTTTCTTTTTTCTTTTCTTTTTTTTCTTTCTTTCTTTTTTCTTTTCTTTTTTTTCTTTTCTTTTCTTTTCTTTTCTTTTTTCTTTTCTTTTCTTTTCTTTCTTTCTTTTTCTTTCTTCCTTTCTTCCTTTCTTTTCGCTTCCTTCCTTCCTTCCTTCCTTCCTGCCTTCCTGCCTTCCTTCTTCCTTTCTTTTCTTTCTTTTCTTTCTTCTTTCCTTTCTTTCTTCCCTTCCTTTCCTTCTCTTTCCTTCTTCTTTCTTAAGATTTTATTTGTTTATTCATGAGAGACACAGAGAGAGGCAGAGACATAGGCAGAGGGAGAAGCAGGCTCCCTGTGGGGAGCCCGATGCAGGACTGGATCCCAGGGGCCAGGGATCATGACATGAACCCAAAGGCAGATGCTCAACCACTGAGCCACCCAGGTGTTCTTAGCATTATTTTTTTCATCTCAGGCTGGCAATATTAAAGTCAAGTTGATGGTATCTCATGGGTAGACCAGTTACAATATTTTAATCAATCAAATAGTGTCAGCTGCTTGTCTGAGGGTCATGGATTTTAGATTTGAAGCACACAAATTTTACAATTAAAGTATACAAATTTTAGGTTTTAAGCTGAGAATTTGTTCTCATTACATTTTTATAAAGTCACTATTAGGATAAATATACTCTAATAATTTGGATAATTATTCTGGAAACTGATAAATTACTAAATTTAAGATAGAAAAGAGTGTTCTTGTTTACTTTATAGGAAGGTTTCTTTTTGCCAAGGGTTCAATCTGATATTCTGACAATTGCTCCATGGTGATTATAATCCTGAAACAAAATGCTATTGGCAGTTTGTGGGATTAAAATATGAAAATAAATGTGGTTGGAGGTTAAATGACCATTTTCATCTTGGGAGTAGGAAAAACCATTGTTCAGATATTATCTTAAAATTAGTGATTTTAGTGAGAAGTAATTTTATGTTAGCAGTTTCCAATTACAGTCTAATTAGTATGTGCCAGCCACTACATCATTACTTTTTATTTTGTTTGTTTTTTTCCATAGAAATTTACTTTTTTCCAGTATAAATCTTGGCTATAGGAAACAACGTGACATCATTTAAGATTTCAATTCTTCACAATTTCTGTTTTTCTCAATCAAAACCCGACTTTCTTTTTGGTTATTGTTTTTCTGAATATAGAATGGAAGTATGTTTATATTGAAAAATCTGAAAATGCAGATAAGCACAAATAAAAATAAAAATAAATGCCTACATTTAACACCACCCATTCAGGGATAATCCACTGAAATACTACGATGTATGCCATCTGGTAATATGAAGTATTTTAATTATTTTAAGCAAAAACTGGGTCTTAGCATATTAATTTTTTGGACATCTTTTTTCTTTCCGTTAATTGTCAAATTTTTTCAAATTGCTGAACATGCTTCAACTCTATTGATTTTAATGAATCAAAGTTGGACTCTAATGTGGGAATCCAAGCAAAAACGATATACGGTAAATTTTATGTACATAAAAGAAGGTAATGAGAAAGAAACAAAGAATGGGGCAGAGATTATGGTTACACATAAAGATATAAGCTGTAGATAACACAGTTTTACTTCTAATTCAACAAATGCTTCAGTTGTTAAGCCTTTACAATTTTCTCCTTATATTTGTATATGGTCCAGTTTTATTGGAATTATAATCTCTCTTGTAGTGCCCTATTACATGAGCTAGAATGAGACAGCTGATGGTCTCAGCATTTCACAGAGATACCTCCTTGCTCAAAGTCATAAATTCACTGGGTACATTTTTTTATCTTCCAAGTTATTATAGGTAATAATTTAAGACAAAATTTTGCCTCTGTATAACATACTTTGTACTTTTCCAGATTCCTGTAATGGTTTTCTCATTATTCTTCATTCTTTTCATTCTCCTTTGACATTTGGTAACCATGTTCTACTGAGCTCCAAAGGCAACCTGACGTGCTTTAGGCCACAGCCCTTTTTTCTTATGGATTCCTGTATAGTTAACTGTTTCCACAAAAATGCTGCATGATAGCCAAGCATAAAATTTTAGTAACATTTAATAAAAATCTTTTTTTCTTATATAACTGGCTATTCTAGGTCCTGTTCTTTTCCATATAAATTTTAGCATTGGCTTCCCAGTTTTGCAAAAAGCATTATAGTATTTTGATCAACATTTCATTGAACTTATAGATCAATTTAGGCAGAATTGATATCTTAATAATATTAAGTCTTTTCATTCACTAACATGGTATAACTTTCCACTTATTTAGTCTTCCTTAATTTCGCTCAGTATTATTGCATAGTGTTCAGTGTGCAGTTCCTGCATATCTTTTGTTAAAATTTATGTGTTGGAGTTGCTATTATAAATATCTTGAAATTTTTTTAAATTAATAATTAATCTATGGAAATACAATTGATTTCACAATCAATTTCATTTGTCCAGTGACATTGGAAAATTCACTTATTAGTTTAGTTGTGTTTTTTTGTAAACTCTGTAAGAATTTCTATTTACATGGCAGTGTGATTTTTAAAAAAATTTTTTATTGGAGTTCAATTTGCCAACATATAGCATAACACCCAGTGCTCATCCCGCCAAGTGTCCCTCTCAGTGCCCATCACCCAGTCACCCCAACTCCCTGCCTACCTCCCCTTCCATTACCCCTGGTTCATTTCTCAGAGTTAGGTGTCTCTCATGGTTTGTCACCCTCACTGATATTTTCACTCATTTTCTCTCCTTTCCCTTTATTCCCTTTCACTAATTTTTATATTCCCCAAATGAATGAGACCATATAATGTTTGTCCTTTTCTGATTGACTTATTTCACTCAGCATAATACCCTCCAGGTCCATCCACATCGAAGTGTGATTTTTTTTTTAAGATTTTATTTATTTATTTATTTATTTTTATTTATTCAGAATGAGAGAGAGAGAGAGAGAGAGGCGAGACACAAGCAGAGGGAGAAGCAGGCTCCATGCCGGGAGCCCTACATGGGACTCGATCCCAGGTCTCCAGGGGATCACACCCCCGGCTGCAGGTGGTGCTAAACCACTATGCCACCTGGCTGCCCGGCAGTGTGATTTTTAAGGAAATATATTACTTCTTCCTTTCTGATCTTTATTAAAGATTGTTATTATAGTGCTGTTCACATGGATATAATTATTAGAATTCTCTGAGTTTTCACCAGTCTCCAGATTCCCTACTAGTATTATGTTCTATTTACTGGGATTTGTAACGTCATTCTGAATATAGAAAAATGGAAGAAAGGTGTGGGTGGGTTTACATCACTTTGGCACAGAAGAGCAGTTACATGATCTTCTGATTGACACAATCCCTAGTTTTCTGGGTCAGGAACAGGGATGGTTTGGAAGAACAAATATTTTTCTGCCTATATTTTTAGGTCATTTTTCCCCCCATAAATTGAAGCTAGTGTGTGTCATTTGCTGAATTCTGATTAGTTTTTCTAAACCTAGGCCTGTCAGCCTTGAAATTGTTGTCAATCCCTCCAAGATTATAGTGTTAGGGTGCCTGATAGTTATATTTTTCTTTGTAGTTTTGGGTATTTATCATTTTTCTGTCTTTGGATATTTTAGGGAGAAGTTGAAAGAAGCTACATTGGAGGTTGCTGAGCCAGTTGCTAGAATGAACTGGAAAAACTACTGTTTTTTATTGAAAACTAAATTCCCAAGGCCAATTAATGCACCAATATGTTCTAATCCATTTATGTTTCAATATGAGACAATATTAACTTTTGCATCAAAAATTTTATTCCTAAAAATTCTGCTATTGTTAAAAATCTAAGTACATTTTCCTTATTATTTGTTATAATTGTGCTTCTTATAGAAGCACTTTCATGGTATAATATTACCTTTATCTATATATTTCAAAAGAGTCTGCCACGAGATTCTCAGTTGTTTTTAGGTAGAGAAAGAAGGGTGCAGAATGTTGGCAGTGACAGAGTATGCAAGTTAACTGTTTCCCCCAGTTTTGCTTTGGGAAGAATATTTGAGGAAATATATCTTATAGAGAACTCTTGAAAATACTTTTAGTATAAGATTATGTTAAAAATATAATTTTAAAAATCCATGCAATATTCTTTTTTAAATTTAAATTTAAATGAGCTAATATATAGTGTATTATTAGTTTCAGGGTAGAGTTTAGTGATTCATCAGTTGTGTGTAACACCCAGTGCTCATTATATATCATGTGTCCTCCCTAATGCCCATCTCCCAGTTACCCCATTCCCCCACCCACCTCCCCTCCAGCAACCCTCAGTTTGTTCCCTAGTTAAATCTCTTATGGTTTTCCTCTCTCTTTGTTTTTATCTTTTATTTTCCCTCCTTTCCCCTATGTTCATCTGCTTTGTTTCTTAAATTCCACATATGAGTGAAATCATATGATATTTGTCTTTCTCTGACTGACTTATTTCGCTTAGCATAATACCCTCTAGTTCTATCCACTGTTTTTACAAATGGAGAGATATGATTTTTTTGATGGCTGAGTAATATTCTATTATATATACCACATCTTCTTTACCCATTCATCTGTTGATGGATCTGGGCTCATTCCATATTTTGGCAATTGTGGACATTTAAAAAATCCATGCAAAATTCTTAGTTTCATAAATGTCATATGAAGCCAGAGAATTCTGGTAAAGCTCTTTCTTGTTCCATGGATGTTCTCTACTGCAATATACTGGCAGTGGGGAGTCAAGGAGAAGTAAGAGAGTAAATGGGCAGAAAGAGAAGGAAGCTTAACTCTTCTGACTCCCAAAGTCCTCTGAAGTCACTGTCGGCTGTAGACTCTGGCCTTACCACTGCTTCAGCTGGGACCTCAGTGTCCTAAGACACTGAGTGTTCAAGAACTTTGGAAATTGCATTATGCAATCTCCTAAATATTGCCTTTATCATTATCTCTGGAAAATAGATGACTTCTCTATCTTCCATAGTTTTTCAAAGGGATGTGCCTCCCATTTCCATTACTATCCAACTAAAACCTGGAAAAATCTGGAGGCAAGAAACACAGATCCTCAAGGCACTTACACGTTGAATGACACACTTCATTTAACCTCTGCTACTATGTGTCAGGCTTGATAATAATGGCAACGTGTTAAGGCAGCGTTTGAACATTGTTTAGCAATCCAACAACATTTATAATTCCCAATTAGTTTAAACTCAATACAAAATATTCTTCTTTTTGGTATTTTTCTACTTCTCTAAGCAATTATTTTCAAGATAGCAAAACTTTGGTCACATGAACTGCACCAAAAAAAATGTAATATGCTCAGTGAAGTTTCATTTGCAGGTTATTGAAAGTCGATCTGCTCATACAGGTCAGTCACACCAGCTGTCTTGTTGCTCCTCTCACCTTTCAAGTGTGTCTACAGAAGAGTCTGTGCCTTGCATGTTCCCTCTTCCTGGACAGGGTCCCTGGATCGTCACCAGAATCATCACTCTCCTCATTCATCCAGGTCTGTACCCAAATGGGTCTTCCTTGACTAGGCTACTCCAAATAGCAGCTACCCCCTCTCTCGTTTTCCTCTAATGTTTCTTTATTTTTCTTTGCAGCATTATCAGTACTTTTATCTTTACCCACTTACTGATGGATTGACTACCTGTTGTATGAACTATAATGTAAGCTTAGTGAGGACATGAATTTTGTTCACTGTGCATGCCTAACACAGAACGGTGCCTGGCACTTCATAGTCAGTAGGTAATTTTCTTTTAGTAATAACCGAATGGGTGACATTTTCCTCACTCTTTCTTCTTAAGCCAGAGTTCTCGCTTCCTTGTTTCATGGGATTTATTACAATCTGAAAATACATCCTAATATTAGCGTATATATCACCCCCCTCCATGCAATAGAGACTTCAAATAACTGTGGTTTAAACAAGAGAGAAACTGACTTCTCTTTGGTGTAATAGTGTGTAGGTTGGCAGGTCCGGGAGTGCAGAGCAGCCCCGAGGTCATTCAGGGCTACAGTTCCTTCTGGCTGGTTACTCAGCTGTGCAAGAGGCATAGCCCTCCTTTGCACTGCCCTAGATGGCCATCGTGTGCACATGCCTGACAGCAGGAAGGAAGAGAGAAGAAGACAAGGTCAACCCCTTCTCTCCTTTTATGGTGTGATAATTTCCAGCTACAAGTGGGTCTGGAAAATAGAGTGCTTATTCTGCCCAGATAAAAACTAATTTATCATGGAGATGAAAGAAATTATACTGGAGAACAAGTAGCAGACTCTGCTACAATCCTTTTGTGTAATAATTTAATAATGTTCCTCTCTTCCACTGAACTGTTAAACACCTGTGGTTTTTCTTTTTGTTTTATCCTCAGGCCCTAGCACAATGCCATCACAGAGTGGTTACTCTGTAACTGTGTAGTTAAATGATTATTTTATCACTCAATAAGTACATAGTTAAAAAATTATTTTATTGGTGATACAGCTTTCAGCTAGGCATGCCCATTTCTCACAGGAGGAACTTTTTCAGTGAGGAGGAAGGGGGGAAGATTATTTTATTGCTGTAGGTGGGAGGAGAGGGACGTTTAAGGTAGGGAAGTGTTGATGAGGCTGAGGCAGGAATAGTAGAGGAATTTAAGGCTTTTGTAAGAGGAGGAGCCTGGGTGGGTGAGGTTTGGAATGGTAGCTGATGAGTCCTTTGTGGTGGTCACTATAAGCTCCTCAAGGGAAGAATGGGGAGGCACCCAGGTGCATTTCTGGGGATCCAGTTGTTGCTTGCATCCTGTGATCCCTCCTTCCATCCCATGACTGGCCCAGATTCCTCATAAAATTACCATCCTGCTGGGCTTACTTTCCACTATGATTTGTTTCTGTTTCAAGAAAACAAAATCCTGACTTAAAAAAAGGGCCTTGAAACCTATTCTTGGATTTATGGATAACCCCTAGGTTATATGTAAACATCTTAGTATATAAGCAAAAACTCCTGGAATGTTGAAAGAAACATGTTTCTTATGAAGTTAAACTTAATGCAACAGGAAAAAACCCTATTGATTAAAAGCCTATAGATACAGGAAAATGATTTAAAAGATGCATGCTATTAAATATGATACTTTCTACTGAAAATAACACTTTTGGTGAAAAAATCTTATTTTCTAAATAGTGATAACAAAGTAAATTGCACAGAGAAATCACATTGATGTAGGAAAGATGTTGGGGTTCGAAGCTGCCTGCCAAGAAAGAAATTTTTAGATGTCTTCAGTGCAAAAAGGTTGTTTTATTAGAGCACAGGGACAGGACCCCTGGGCAGAAAAAGCTGCTACACTGGGGTTGTGAGCAGTGGTTGATTATGTACTTGGGAGTTAGGGGAGAGTGTTAGGGATAGTGTAGTCTCTAAGGAATTTTGGAGGCAAGGTTTCTAGGACCCTAAGGGGCTAGCTGTTATTAGGAAAAGGTCATTTATTACTGTCTAATAAAACCTTAGTCATGAGACCCTTCAGATGTATATAGGTGGGTCATATGCTTGGGGGATGATTGCTAACATTTATCTTGGGAGGTAGAGATAAAGGAAGTTTCTAAAGGAATTTTTACATGTTAGAGTAGACTCACAGGATCCTGGAGGTTGGGCTGAGATTGCCTTTTGCTCTTGGCAAAGTATTTTTTTTTTGCTCTTGGCAAAGTATTAACATGGGGCAGCTGAGCTCCTAGAGGAAGGTCACTCTGCCTTTTTTAAGGACTTGTGAATGGGCTGTAAGTAGTAAGGAAATGTAATTTTTCTTTTGCTGTTGTTTCCCGCATCAACATTTGAAAGTTTTTGAAGAGGAGCAGATTTGCTACCTCAAAATATGCCTCTTTGACATAAGGATAATTTTAGGCTGATTATTTTTAAGAAACAGCAGACATGGAAAAGCTTTAAAAACTGAGTAAAATTTACCCTTTTATGAGAGACTTTTACACTGATAAAGGAAATCTCCATTTGTAAGGGGGTCTCCCTCTGGATACCAGGAAGAGGAGCATGACTAAATCTCTAAGATCTTTCAGACAGTGAAGACAATGATTAAATCTGCAGAACAACCAAACCCATGTTTACTGTGGTTTTTTTAATAGCTTCCAATAACTGGCTCCCTGCCCCTCACCATCTCCTTTTATCTTTAGCTAGAGATGATATTTAAGGTGGTAGCTTGAACCATTTTAGGAAGTTACTTTTCCTGGGGATCTCAAATGTATATAGGAGGTGTACCTGTTACTAAATTTCATTTGTTTTTCTCCTATTAATCTGTTTTTTATTATGGGTGGGGGTTGGGGTGGGTGGGTCTTAGCCAAGAAGCTACAAGGGCAGAGGGAAAATCATTGTTCTCCCCTACACTATAAAAACCTACTTTTCTTTGAGGACTCCATATAAAGTAAAATAACAATAATGAGAGAGAGCAATGATCCTTAAAAAAAGAAAAAAAAAAACTAGAATCTTCTGAAAATGGTGATATTAACTTGGGCAGGAAAACAAAGGACAAAGACAAAGGGCATTTTAACTATCAGGCCTTTATCATGGCATCATCATAATAAGATTCAGCTGGCTTTGCCTTAGGTGGAAGCAATTTTGCATCCTACTTTAAGTCTTATGGTAAAAAACTGCAATGTGAAAAGGTCACTTTCACAACAAATCGTATCAAGGATGAAAAGTGAACAACAATAATGCCAGTATTATTTTGCTAAGGTCTTCTGTGAATTGAATGTAGCAAAGGTGGTGACTAAAGGTGTGGTTTGCTGTGTCAGTGTAATATTGTTATTTGAATCAGAAAATCTAAAAAAGAAGAAAGAAAGGAAAGAAAGAAAGAAAGAAAGAAAGAAAGAAAGAAAGAAAGAAAGAGAAATGTGGGTTCTATTTAAGTTGCAATATATTTTACCAAATTCTAGTGTATCATAGTGGTATAGTTTTTGAGTGTTGGTGAAGTCCGGAGCTGGGATGCCAAGAAAGAATTCTTGAGATGTCTTTGGTGCAAAAAGGTGATTTTTATTAAAACCTAAGGACAGGACCCCTGGGCAGAAAGAGCTGCTGCACTGGGGTTGTGAGGAGTGGTTGATTTTGTACTTGGGAGTTGAGGGAGAGGGTTAGAGATAGTGTAGTCTCTAAGGAATTTTGAAAGCAAGGTTTCCAGGACCTTGAGGGGGCTAGCTGTTATTAGGAAAAGGTAATTTATTACTGTCTAATAAAACCTTAGTCATGAGACCCTTCAGATGTATATCAGTGGGGATCATATGCTTGGGGGATGATTGCCAACATGTATTTTGTGAGTTAGAGAAAAGGGATTTTTTTTTCTCATTAAACTTTTGTTTTAATGGGTCTCAAAATTCTGTGACAGATTTTTGGTCAAGTTGTTTCCATTAAAAAGTACTGATTATAAAAACTAATAACTTAAAACTGCCACACATGCACAAAGAAAAAAAAAAGGTATTTTTATATGTGAAAGTAGACTTACCAGGATCCTGAGGGTCAGGATAAGATTGCCTTTGCCCTTAGTCATCGAGGCAGCTGAGCTCCTAGAGGAAGGTCATTCTGCCTCTTTTAAGGACTTGTGAATGGGCTGTAAGTAGTAAGGAAATTTAATTTTTCTCTTGCCTTTGTTTCCCACATGAATACATTTTTTATAGTTTTTGATGGGAGAACACAGGGCTAGCTGAGGACAAGGCACGAGCCTGGGGCAGCACATTGACAAGTCCTTGAAACAGGCAAAGGGACATTCCTCTATGGACTCATCTGCCTCAACTTTAATACTTTGCTAAAGGCAAAAGGTAATCTTAGCCTGACCCCCAGGAGCCTGTAAGTCTACTTATCATATAGAAATTCCTTTAGAAATTTCTCTTTATCTCTAAACCCCCAAGATACGCGTTGGCAATCATCCTCCAAGCACCTGGCCCACCCATATACATCTGATGGGTCCCATGACTCAGGTTTTATTAGATGGTAATAAGTGACCTTTTCCCAACAATAGCTACCCCCTCAAGGTCCTGGAAACCTTGCTTCCAAAATTCCTTAAAGACTACGATATCCTCAAACCCCTCCCAACTCCCAGGTATATAAGTAGCCACCCCTCCCAGGCCCCGGGGTAGCAGCTCTTCCTGCCCACAGGTCCTGTCCCTGTGCTTTAATAAAACCACCATTTTGCACCAAAGATGTCTCAAGAGTTCTTTCTTGGTCGTTGGCTCTGGACCTCACCCCACCAAACCTCACCTATATTCCAAAACTTCATCAATTTTTATGATAAATATTATATAATGCTTCCCACTTCATACTATTCTTATTTTATAAGTTAACACTTAGTCTGGGACAGATTACGATGGGCCTTTATGTGACAGGCTAACTAATCGGAAACTTTGCTAAATGTTGAGCAATATAGGAGTATTTGACAGGAGAATAAAATAATGAGCGTTTCGTTTGAGAAAGATTGCTCTGAGACAAGCTGGAAGATTGACAGGAGGCAGCCAGGTTGTAGAAAGGGAGATTTGTAGTAGAGGATTTGACATTGGAAATCTCATGTTCTTTCTCTCTCCATTCATGTGTTTGCTAAACTGATGGCTAATGTTTGAACTTCTTTCTTTCCTCCTTCTTCTTGTTCTTTTGTCTTCAAAGTAATGGAGGATAGTTGAAAAGGCAGGTAGGGGCAAGGGATGCCCTTCCTAAGAGGAAACTACCCTTAAAAGGAAAAAGACCCTATCCTATTATTCTACACCACCCTGGAAGGAGCCCTCCACCTTTACCCATGTAGTACTGTCAGGTAGAGGAGTGCATGGACAAAACCCTGATTGGATGACCAGTTTAGGGAGGTCTAACCAAATTAAAACAGCCCACCAACAATCTCCTAAAAACCGCTAGACTTAAAAACTCCAACAGCAACCCTCTGGTCCCCTCCTTCTTCAAGAGCTTTGTACTATCACACAATAGACTTTGCTTTGCTGCCCACCACTCTTCGTCTTGTCTGGTCTACCTTACCTCTTCACTCTTTGATGGGGCATGACCAGAACTAGGGACACTAAAGGGAAAGCAACCCTGAAACAAAATTGCAATTACCATCGTGTGGGAGATTATTTTTACTTAAAATCTTTGCTGTCCTGGTGACAGAGCTTCCAGAGGTTAGGACTAACAACAGACTTGAATTGCTGCCACCATGCTAGGTTTAGAATCCTTCTTCCTTACCAACAACTAAACTTCATATTAAACTCCTTGTGCCAGGCTTCTTATGTGGAGTGGGTTTTTTTTTTGAAAAGAGTTTTCAGGTTCCTTTTTATAGACCTATCAGTTTGGCAGACATGCCCAGATATGTCTGAACCTCAGGAACCAATATAACTCAAGTTTCCTAGGAGGCTCCTCAGTCTTGTAAATAGGCTTCTGACAGGCCTATCTTATCAGTTTGCTAAACATGCCTGAACCTGCCTGAATCACAGCAGTGAGCAGGAGTGTCTCAAACTGAGCTTTTTGCTATATACAGCAGACATGGTAAAAATAAAATAAAAAATCAAAATGATTATCTTTGTATCAAATTTAATATCTGTTGAGGGTTTTCACATATTTGATCTTCACAAGAACATTGTGAGGTACACACATTTCTTATGAAAGCATTTCTTATCATCCTATTTCAAAGCCAAGAAAATAGTAGGAGATGTGAAGTGAGTGGGAAAGAGAGGATAGAAAGCAGCTTTCTGATCATTGAAATGGAAGATAATGGGAAACTTTTTGTTGCTGCAGGAATAGGAGGAAGAAGTATGTGGAAAGATTCAGAGGTAATTGACAACCAAAGGGACACAGGAGCATGGGAGGAAACCCTTGCTCGCCAAAATACAGAATCAATCTGAAGTTGCTAGGGATAGAAATATAACAAAACAGTAAACTTCTGAATTGTTTTCAACAAATCACAGAGAAAAACCCCAAACCCACATAGGTAAAGATCATCTAGTTGAGAAATATATCTATCACATTTGATTGGTTTTCTAGAATTCTGATGCTTTATTAATGCTGAAATTAGTCCAATATGGAATACCATACTGAATATAAGATATACCATTGTTTTATGTGTCACTACATTTTTAAAAAATGATACCAATTAAATATGACAAGCTAGTAATTGTAACATGCATTCTGACTTCAGAAATGATAAAATATTTAAAAATATGTATCTCAGAATAATTGAATGCTATTAATTATACCCTCCAAATGTATTTTTATGTGCATGAGGACAATCTATCCACATTAGTTGGATAAAGTTCATTGTAAAAAAGACAATTTTACCTGGCTGGCTAAGGATCTTGATACTTATCATGTGACAATCTGGGGGGGGAAAAATGAACTTTATAAACTCTCACAAGGAAAGCAGTGTACCTCAATACTTGGAGCATTTCATTCCCAAGAAATATTTTATGTAGGTTATATCATGGAAGATATCCAAAGTATGCATTTTTTTGGGGCGGGGAGAGGCAAAGGCAGAGGGAGAGAGAGAGTCTTAAGCAAGATCCATTTCCCAGCAGACTTGATCTCAGAACCCTGAGATCATAACCTGATCCAAAACCAAGAGTTGGATGCTTAACTGACTGAGCCAACCAGGTGCCCCCAACATATGCAATTTTTAAAAAAAATTTATTTATTTATTCATGAGAGGCCCACAGAGAGATGGGCAGGGTCACCGGCAGAGGGAGAAGCAGGCTCCCCACTTGGAGCCTGATGCGGGACATCATCCTGGATCCTGGGATCACGCCCTGAGCCGAAGGCAGGTGCTCAACCACTGAGCTACCCAGGCATCCCCAAAGTATGCAATTTTTAAAAGATTTTTAAATACTAGGTTTTTCAATAATTTTTACATGCTTGCTTTCTTGCAATATTTCTATTAGAGAATAGGAAAACATGTTTGTAAGTCCTTTCAATTAAAAAAGGAAATTATTGTCAATCACCTAAACCATAAAAGAGAAAATCAATTATCAGGTCATATATAAGGCACTTAACTCAGAAAGAACCTCTCCTTGGGATCTCCCTTAAAATAAGGAATGGTCTGTAGTTGGCTTGGATATATTTAAAACCTCAAGAGAAATAATGAAAAGGCAAAGACCTAAGAAACCGATGTGGGTAATACATGACTAAAATTTAATGTTAACTTTAAAATTTAATGTTAAAGTAAGAGGGAGAAAGTCACATGTCTGAGGCATGTTTCCAGAAATAATGAACATCTCACTCCGTCTTATTAAAATAACCTTGTAAGAAGAAAGAATTATACCTGATTCTTTGGCCAAGAAACCTTGTAAAACAAGTGAAAGTGTACTGTACTAGAATTCTCAAACCCTATGTTCCAGTCTTGGATCTGCTAATAAGTAATTATATGAAAGACAAAATTCCTTAACTTATTTAAGCCTCAGTTTCTTCTATACAATGAACAAACCAAAGTAAGCTACATGATGTGTAAAAACAAAACAAAACAAAACAAAAATATCTTTCTACTCAAATAATTACAAATATAAAGTGGCAGCAAATGAATGGTCCTACCTATAAATCAAATTGACTGAATTTTGTAACAAAGTTAGTATAAAAATTTGGGTAACTTATTTTGGGACAAGTGTCTGATAACCTTATCAATAATCTCCCCTTCCCCCAGGAAAGTAAAAAGCAGTGTGTGAAGAACTCCTAAAAGAGATTAAGGAGAATGCCACTTTCTAATACAATGGAATAACTTGCAGCCTATTCAGTCTCCCTTTGCTCAATTTAACAAAATCTGTTTGATGGGATCCATGAACTACCAAGATATAAGGAACAAAAATCCTGGAGAAGGAAATTCAGGGATGTGGGTTTGACATTCTATGTTGCTTTTATTCTAAAATGGGGAGAGAAAAAGGCAGAGATGCCAAGCAGGAAGGCAACAGACAACAGTGGTTAAGCAGAGTTTTTGGTGGTTTTCATAGCGGCTGGGGAGACAATGATGGGAGACATGGCAGCCATGCTTCCAAGGAAAATGGAAATGTAGAGAAGCCAGTTGAACCTCGGCACTGCTTTTCACCTTCAGGCATTTGGTGATATGTATGGGACCTATACTCATGATAAACCAAGTGAAAAGTTCGGGTAAGAGACTAAGAAGCTAAGCAGAACCTTCAAGAATATCATTTCTCTGGGGAGATGAAAAGTAGAATTCAGGAACTTCCAAGGAGTAGGGAACCATGGAAATCCTTAGGGCAACTATAGAGATAAATCTAAATGAATTTCACACATACAGAATAAGAGAAATGAGGTCATATTAGGTTATAATGTATGTTACATATATATTTAAATATATACCTTATAGGTTAGTTATGTAATTAAAATATATGACAATAATAACCCAAGACATGAGGGATATATGAAGTTAAGTGTTCTAAGGTTGTGGTATTTCAGGCAAGTGATGTAAGTACTAATATATATTAGATCACAATAAATCATGGCAGCATATTTTAATCTTAAAGATATCATTAAAAGAATAAATAAATAAGCTAATAAAGAAGAAAATTGGGATATATAAATATTGAAATTTTTAAAGAGAAGAAAAAAGAATCTATAAAATAACTGCAATAAGGTAGATTTAAGGTCAAATATATTGATAATTATATTTAATGCAAGAAGACTAAATATTCCAGTTGAAAGGCAAAGATTATCAGTGGATGAAAAGAAAAAAAATTGCATTTAATTCTGCCTACAACACACACACAACCTAAATATGAGCAAACTGTAAAAGTTAAGATTAAAAGGCTGGAGAACTATATATAATGCAAACTTTGTATTGGTGAGATAAGGAGAAATTGGAATCTTTGCACCTGTTGATGAGAAAGTAAAATGGCACAGCTATTATGGAAAACAGTATGGTGGTTCCTCAAAATATTAAAGACAGATTACCATGCCACCTAGCAATTCCACTTCTAGGTATATACCCAAAAGAACTAAAAGAACACAAGATGGGAGAGTGACTTTATTACCTGCATTAGTTAAAAATTTCTTTATAGACTATTAAAAGCACCAATGATAAAGGAAAACACTCAAATATCAGACTTCACCTAAATTAAGAACTTTTATTCATTCAAGAATGTAAGATGTTAAGAAAAGTAAATATACTAATGTGTAAGTACATCCTAAGAAAGTGAATATACTACTCACAGATTCGGAGAAGACATTTGCAATGCACATATTCTATGTAAGTCTTACATTCAGAATATTTAAAGCATTCCTACAACTTAATGGGGAAAAGAAGACAGAAAACCCAATTAACAAATTGTACTCTCTCTCTCTCTCTCTCACACACACACACACACACACACAGAAAGAGAGGGGGAGAGAGATCCAAATAGCTAACGAACACATGTTTTTCAGGGAAGTGGAAGTTAAAGCTTCAATGTCAAAATAAGATGCTACTAAGTATGCACCAGAATGGCTAAAATGAAAGACGGAGAATACTAAGAGTAGATGAGGATGTAGAGCCACTGGAGCTCTCATACACTGCTCATGATGATTTAAAGTGGTAGAACAGTTGCAAAATTGTTTAGCAGTATATATGTATACTTTATTTTACTTTATATTTATTATTATATTAAATAATAATAAATAATTTATTATAAATAATTATTTATAAATTATATATATATATATAAGTGAACATATTCTTACCATTTGGTCTAGCAATTTCATTCTTATATATATGTATGTACCCAAGAGGAACAAATGCATGGAAATATACAACAAAAAATGCAGGAATTTTCATAGCACAATTTGTTAATAGCCTCAAACTAGAAATACCTAGAAGTCATTTAACTGCAAAATGGACAAATAAAAGTTGGTATATTTCCACAATGGAATAACAAACTGTGTTGAGAACAAATGAGTTACTCTACACAAAACAATGTGATAGAATCTCACAAGCTTCATGTTGAAGAAAGAAAACTGATGAAAACATAATGTGCAATTCTATTCATAAGTAGTTAAAAATATACAAAATTAATCTGTGATGATGAAAGTCAGGATAGTAGTTACTTCTGGTGAAGCTGTTAATGACGTGGACTCTGAAGAAGGTGGGCTTCTTGGATGCTAGTAATATTTTTGCATTTTGATCTTGCTAGTGATTTCATAGATGAATTTGTTTAGTATGCCTCTTAAACTTGCATAAAATGTTTTAAAACTCATTAGATTCTAGATAACAAGGTGACAGAATGTAGCTTTAATATTCTCTAAGGAAATACCAGATCTAAACAGAAGATTCATAATGGAAACATTAGCTGCTTCCAGTTTTACCTTTAAATAAAATATATGAAATGACTCTGAATGTAAGACAGTAAATTAGATTAAAATATATGATCAAGTTGCAATTAAAAGCTGAAGATTAACCACCTATGCACAGTATAAATCGGGCGGAGAGTTTGATTATTTGAAGAAAAGCAGTCTAGAAATAATGAACTTCGAGACAGTAAAATGTCAGAAATGATTACAGACCTAGATTTAGAGACCTGCAGTATATGTGTAGTGAGACACTTTCTTTTCACTTCATCCAAGTGGAGGGCAGAACTGATTAGTTTCTTTATTAGTTTTAAAGATATGGTACACTTATATTTTGTTAAATCATGTTTGAAAGATGGATTAAACATATTCACATTTAAATTGATTTTTAAAAAAGATTTTTATTTATTTGAGAGGAGAATAAATAATAAGTAATTTATTATAAATAATTATTTATAAGTAAGAATAAATAATTTTTATTTATTTGAGAGTATGCCCAGAGGAAGTGGGAGAAGCAAACTCCCTGCTGAGCAGAGAGCCTGACTTGGGGCTCCATCCTAGGAGATCCCTGAGATCATATCCTGGCTGAAGGCAGACGCTTAACTGACTGAACCACCCAGGTACCCCTATACTGATTTTTATTTATTTATTTATTTTTAATTTTTTTTTCTTAAACTGATTTTTGAATAGCAATGTATTTCTAGCAAAATATTTCCCCTCTATGTGTTATATGGGAAATGCATGTAATGCCAGAAACCCTTTTACGGAAACAAAGCAGTGCCCTTTGTTCTGGCTTCCCAGCTATGAGGTGGCATGATTGATTTCTGGGTGAAGGTCTCTGGCGGTTTCACCAATATGCGAAGCTGACCTTTGATGACAATTAGTGATTAACCAATGATGCTGGTGAAGTTGAAAAATGAATGACATCAGATATTTTGCTAACAGTATCCACCTATGTGTTAAAGTTACAAATAATATAGAGAGATCAAGAAGGGAGAAAGAATTCTGATTATCATACAAATAGGAATACCAATAGGTTTTAATATTTGTCTAAACATGTTTTGTAGTTGATAAAAATAGTCTTTTGTGAAATGTAATTTTGAGAAGCTATAATGCATGTCTATTCATCCCTGAAAGGATGAGGGAGAGAGGGAGAGAGAAGAGAGATAGAGAGATAGAGAATATCTATCCCATTGAAGGATTTAAAGTGTGAAAGTGGGAACATTTTATTTGCCTCCATGTTTTGGTTAAATGATTTGCATTTATGTGTGTGTATCATTTCTTTTTCTCTGCCATTCTGCCATAGGGGAAAAATGCAAAGGCAATTATTTTCTACTCTTATTTGAATGGCTTTAAAAATAAGAAAGATGGATGAGAGGAAAAAAAAAAACGTCTTTTCAGACTATGAAAACTGAAGGTCATTTTCTTAGAACACTTGTGTTATTATCCCTTTTGCCATGCATGACAAATTTCCCACTTTTGCCTCATCTTCGCTGCCACCCTTCTGGCAAGCCACCTGGGATCTTGACAGAGATATCTAAATCTTTTGTCCATCTGTGCTTTATCCCCTCCTCAATTTTTTCTCCACTCCAGAGCCAAAGCAATTATTTTAATGCCAAAGGGAATCACGGAATTCCCTTGTTTAATACACTAGATGAAAGCCACATTACACTAAGGCTGAAAATCACATTGATAGTGTGTGCTCTGCAGGTCCGGGTGATGTGGACCCTGTCCACCTCTCGAATGCCATCTTCCACAGCCTTCTCCTTCTCGTGCTGCCGGAGCCACAGTCAGCTTCTCTCATTTTCTCATATATTCCCCACTCTTTCTTTCTTGCTCCAGGGAGTTTGCTCATACCTGGGACAATTTTCTCATTCATCAATCTAAGTCAGGCTTCTCCCCTAGCCCTTTAATTTTCCATTACAACACATAATTTATACATTCCTGTGTTCATTCATTTAAAATCTACCTATGCCTCTACACTATGTTCTATGAGGCAAAGGAGTATGATTTTGGTTTTCATTATATTTCTAGTGTCTAAGACAGTATCTGGTACATAGTAAGTGGCCAATAGATGTTAGTGAAGTAAACTAATAAATTTGATATAAAATATAAACTAATTGAAGTGAAGTAAACGAATAAATTTGATATAAAATATAAAATTTTGCTAGAGCAAAATTCCTAGCTTTATCTTATTATTACTATTTACTTAGGGTTTCAATTCAGATTTATTTATAATACATACAAAATGTCATCCTGTTTCTTCTCCATATAATTTTGTTTAGAATTTTGAAAGTAGAAGAAGTAAGGTAAATATCATTAGATTTAAACTTCCCATTTTATGGATAAGACAACAGGCTCAGAAGAGGCCAAGGAAACACTGACCTACTTGGGCCTATCCCACACCAAATATCTTTGTGGAATTTGGTAAGTGCTATTTAGGAATCCCATTTGAATTTTCGTGTGAGATAAGAGTGATTACAGTTATAAGCTTTCTGTTGTATAGCATGATATTTATTCTATAGGATACAATGTATATAAGGAGCAAATCAACTTTTGTGTATTCAGACATAAAGCAAAGCATTGTGCTTAAAAACAGTGTTTTACAAAAACAAACAAATAAGGAAGCAAACTGAAAAAAGACCTGTGTTTTAAAGTAAACAAATTTTTTAGAAGATAATCATCTTTTCCGTATCATACATATCAAGGCTTTGAGGTATAATCTCTGTTTTCATTAATTCATGCTAAACATTGTCAATTAAATCAGACAGTTCCAGATGTTTTCCAAGTTATCTTTGATATTTTGATTATACCTCTTTCCAATTTCTCTAATACTTAGTTAATAGTTTGCACGTTTTCTTTAAAATGTATCATTTTCATGGCAGAGTTTCAAGCTGCTATGCAAAGAATAGGATTTCCCCTGAAACTTTGGGCTGCTCACCTAAGAGTATCTGGACAAGACATTGGTCTGGGTTGATCATCCCTCTTCTTCCAGCTAAAGAGGCAGCACCTAATCTCAGCAGCCAGCAGCTGTGACTTTTCCCCCATGAAGTACCGTAACATTCATGCTATTTCTACACCTGTGCATGTGCTTCTCCCGCTCTCGGTATCATCTTCATCTGGTCGGTTTCTCAGAGCTCAGTCTTACTCATACTGTGAGTGAGAGCATAGATCTCAAATAGTCCTGATGACTGTGGGCTGAGTTAGACACTCCTCAAATACATCCTCAGAGCTCTCACATCTCTGCTATGTCTTTAGCAAGTGTACTATGGTAAGTCAGCCACTTTTCTGCATGCCCCCGGAAGTCTGAGTTTTTCCTAAGATGTGGTCCGAGTCTTTTGCTCACCCAATAACGTAGTACCTGTCATATTGCTCAATAAATACATACTATTTGTTGCACAAAGAAATTGCCATTTAACACCATATTTAGAAAGCTCTTGCAATACCAAAATCCATTCTTTATTTTATAAGAATAAATGTCCTCTAGATGAGCATGAAATGAGCATTCTTTTTTGTTTTTTTAAATAATATTAAAAGGTCAGGGGCACCTGGGTGGCTTAGTTGGTTAAGCATCTAACTTCAGCTCAGGCCCCGCATTGGGCTCCCTGCTCAAGCCTGCTCCTCCCTCTGCCTCTCCTCCTGCTTGTGCTCTCTCTCTCTCTGTCAAATAAATAAATAATAAAATCTTTAAAAAAATATTAAAAGGGCAGCAGCCATAACAATATTCACTAACGCCTGTCATTAAGCCCTAACAACCCACAGGATTAATATTTGACATCAATGTCAATCTAAAATTGTAAGATCAGGTGAAATGTATTCTTTTAGATCAGACAGATAGAATATTGGAGTAGAAATTATTTTTAGATTTGGATCTGCCTGATATTTTTTTTGACTTTTATGTTGTCCAATTATTAATGATACCTAGAGCAAAACCTGGAAAGCAAGAATTTATTAGCATTATAATAATTACTTCTCCACTCTCTTGGCTGCAATCATTCAGTACAGAGTGAACCTCACTATCACTGGTTTTGGTATCTGTGACGAATATTAGAGTTACGATGACCACATAGTCCGGTTTTCCCCGGTTATCCTGGAATAATCACTAAGACTGTCCCCTTCTTATCTCAGAAGTGTCCTTAGTTGAATGGCAAATTATATAGTCAGTCCAATTATAAAATCAGAACTAAAAGAAGACATTCATTATTTACCTTTCTATGTTATCCTTTTTTGATAGCAGAGGGGAGATCTGGCTTTGGCAGCATGGGTGGCTGAAAGTGGTTATCTTGCTATGCCAATAGCGTGGACCCTCTGATACTTTAAATACTTTAAGAAGAGGCAGGCATAGTAGGGAGGGCTGGTTGTTGGTTTACAGCTTTGCCTCCTGTGTCTGACCAGACTGGGGGATAAGTGACTGCGGTCTCTCAGAGCACACTTCTGGCATCTTGTACATGCAAGAGTGAGTGTGAGCAAGGCTGAGAGGAAGCGGTGTTTACTGCGGGCATCATAACATACCCTGTGCCAGACGGTCACCAGGGCCTGGACCTTTTGCATTTTTCACCTCCTTGAATGTCCCCAACAGCTCTCAGAAGTAGATAATTTCACATTAGATTTACAGATAAGCAAACCGAGGCTTAACCAGGTGCAGCAAATTTCCAGTGGCCAAACACCTTAGTAACCTCTACTTGAACAATCGTTTGATGACCTTGGAATCTGCAAGGTGAGAGAAGATGAGTGGTACTAGTGTGTCAGTTTTATGCCAAGTTTCTTTCCCTTTTTTTTTTTTTTAATTAATGAGAAACAGGGAGAGAGAGAGAGACAGAGAGAGAGAGAGAGAGAGGCAGAGACGCAGACAGAGGGAGAACCAGGCTCCATGCAGGGAGCCCGACGTGGGACTCGATCCCAGGTCTCCAGGATCACGCCCTGGGCTGAAGGCGGCGCTAAACCGCTGAGCCACCCGGGCTGCCCCAAGTTTCTTTCCCTTAAAACTAAGTGCGCCATGATCAAAATGGTACTTCAGTTTTACTTTTGTTTGGATTTCCATTAATTCCCCTGAGAATGAGCATTTTTTTCCCTTAGGGGCACGTTATTTATTATTTTTTTTAATTTATTTTTTATTGGAGTTCAATTTGCCAACATATAGAATAACACCCAGTTCTCATCCCATCAAGTGCCCCCCTCAGTGCCCGTCACCCAGTCACCCCCACCCCCTGCCCACCTCCCTTTCTACCACCCCTAGTTCGTTTCCCAGAGTTAGGAGTCTCTCATGTTCTGTCTCCCTTTCTGATATTTCCCACTCATTTTTTCTCCTTTCCCCTTTATTCCCTTTCACTATTTTTTTTTATTCTTAGGGGCACATTATACACTCTGAGGCCTTCTTGCCTGGCCCCTGCTTCTCCTTCCAGACTAATTTCATTGCAAACGCATACCTCAGTGTGTGTTCCAGTTAACACCTGTGTTATCTCTGTTCCCGGAGCCAAACACTTTCTCTGTCTGTTCCACACCTTTGCACACATTGTTTCCTTTCCTGGCAAGTCTCTGCTGCTACCATATCCCATGCTTTTGCTGAGTTCCTGCTTGCTCAGCGAGGTCCCCTCTGGCTTTTCAGACCAGCATAGTCCCTTTGTCATGTTCGTATCTCCCTTTTGGAATAGTGCATCACACCTGCAGGTCCTTATAAATTTGACCAAGGCAAAGGTAATATGATATGTACAAATATGATATGATATGATATTGCCAGCACCCAGAGAAGACCCTGACACATCATATGTATTCCTAACGTACCAGTCAGTGTTAAAAATGGAATGTTCAGGGCAGCCCGGGTGGTTCAGAGGTTTAGCGCTACCTTTGGCCCAGGGTGTGATCCTGGAGACCTGGGATTGAGTCCCATGTCGGGCTCCCTGCATGGAGCCTGCTTCTCTCTCTGCCTGTCTCTCCCTCTCTCTCTCTGTGTGTCTCTCATGAATAAATAAATAAAATCTTAAAAAAAAAAAGGAATGTTCAGTCCTCATTGATATTCTGCTTATTTGGCTATGGTTTCCCGTTTTGCTGTGCGACAATACCTTCATCTTTAAAGTATTAATACCAAATACATTTTGCAAAAGTTATAAGCATTAAACAATTTGTTCATGAAAATAAACAGAACCACAAAGCTTTAGCTACATCTGTTGGAAAGATTTTGCACTTATTTGAGTCCAGGAAGATTAGGGGGAAAAAAAAAGAAAAAAAGAAATGCATAAGCCTCTTTGTTACTATGGGGTTGCTTTGTTTTATTTGCAATCGAGTTCACCAAAAGCTTAATTAGTGCTCTTTAGAGCAAAGAAATAATGCCTGACATGGTTCACCTTCTATCTGGAGCAAAATTAAAAAGAAAAATGTAAGGTGTGAAGACTTGAAGGCACTCAGAATGTATCAATTATTTATATTAACATTCATTATCTGACTAAAAGGCAGCATAACGGCTTTGGGGAATTGTAGGGCTCATATAATTTCTCTCTAATTATTCTAATTTACTGTAATTAAGACACTAAAATAATTCTGAGAGAAAGCAATAATGTCTTTTAACATCAACTGAGGGTGGGGGGAAGCTAGCTTGCATTTTTAGCTTTATTTACTATAACTTGTCCATGTGACAGAAAAACTGATTCTGACTTGTAAGTTTTTAAAAATCATGGCTTTCAGAACTCCTAGTGCAAAGCTGGATAAAGCACAAGTTGAAATTATAACATTTAAATCTATAAAGTATTTACAAATTCATAAAGTTTATCTTATCGATGCTATATATAATCTTTATCGAGATCATGGCTTTTAGAGAAAGGGCACCTGTAATATACATTTGCAGAATTTTAAGTGTATGGAAAATGCAAAGATGTAAGTATGAGTTAGGTATCCTCTCTGCGGAAGTCATTTCCAGGTGGTAATAAGGAATGATCCTGAATGATAATTTCTCCAAAACATTTTTGATGTTAGTGAATTTAGAGACTTAACTAGATAAGAGGATTATGGAAAAGCAGATGCTGAAAGAAGAGTTCCCTCTTCAGTCTGTATTTTATATCACTGATGATGTTGAGTGGAAATGAATTGGGTAAAGTGATTGTGGTCAAGGCTCTGCCATGTGAGGGAGCGCAAAGGTACATCCTGCAGGTGGGTGGACAAGTGATAAGTCTTGATGGTTCTCAATGTTCCCAGTTTACCATCTGCAGAGTATTTTCAGTTGTTTCAAACACCTACTTTTGTAGGCTGCAAGTTGAAGTATGCTATCAAATAGAGACATAAAATATTCATGTTATAATATGTCCCTTTTCATCTGCTAAACATATTTTAATAAGAATATAATATCCAGGGCATCTGGGTGGCTCAGTTGGTTAAGTGTCTGCCTTGGCTCAGGTCATGATTCTGGGGTTCTGGGATTGAGCCTGACATGGAGCTCCCTGCTCAGTGGGGAGCCTATTCTCCACTCTCCCCTTACCTCTCCTCCCTGGTTGTATTTTTCCTCTCTTTCTCTTCAATCACTCAATCTATCAATAACCAATCAATCGATCTTAAAAAAATACAAAGAATATAATACCCAGTTTGAATGCATGTTGATTGAACTATTTATGAGAGTATTTTTTTACAGTGAGAAAATTGTCTTCTCTTATAAATCAAAGTTCCTTAGGGACCAACACTGTACTTCTTTCTCTTGAAATTCCCCAAACAGTAAGCTGCATTTTGCCAAGTCTCAAGGTGGGAAAAAACATCATTGTGATTTATGCCTGCTGTGTTTGAGAGCAGGTCAGTCTATTTCTTTTAATTCAGGAGTTCCCAAACAGTGGATTGGAATCTGCTAAGTACTGTAATTTCATTTTTAGGTTTAGTGTCTCTCTGTGGCCATACTTCTTATTTTTCCATTTGTCTTGACATGTTAGGCTGGATTTCCAGTCACAGAGTGGTGGTGGTGGTGGCAATCCCATGCAGTTGTGCCCCTTTCCATAATTCACATGCATGTGATCAGTGTGAACTCTTCCACCAACTCACTGCTTGAACTCCAGGCCCTTCAGAAAATGAAAATCTGTTTCCTCCCAACATAGCAAAAGCTCATTCACCTGTAAAGACTTCTCATCAATGTTACCTCCTTCCAAGATCTTCTAGAGCCCCCATAACCTCACAAGTCGTGCCCCATCTTCTCCCAGTGCTTTCCACCTTGGAATGGATCTTTTCTTCTTCTGAGTCCCTCTCATAGATTTTTAGTTTCTCTCTTTTAGCACTTGGCTCAATGTACTCTACATTCCGGAACACTGTGAAGGGGGATACATGATTGTTATTTAAGAAGTTCTTAGGCCTTGGGACAGGGAAAAGGAGGCCGGAATTATCTGAGATAGTCACTCTCCTCAAGTGTTCAGCCCTCAGCTTTGCAGGTGCAGAGTCCCATGTTGTCAGGATCTTGAGTGGACTTGGTGCTCACAGGTGGCTTGCAATCACCACATTCATACAGAGCGCAATGCTAACTCATTATTTCTCAGTGAAAACCAACAAAAATAATCTAGATCAGAATGTTCCTAACAATCTTCAAGGCACACTTCTTCTGTTAAAGTTCCAAAGACAATGAGCCTCTAATCAGCTGCTTCTTGGCAATGAATTAAAAATCTTGGTAGCTAATGGCACGAAGCAAAGCTACTGAATGGATCCACCTCCACTGTAGGGCCAGACCTGACTCAGGACCACATTCTTCTTGCTCTAGGGAATACTGGATGGATATTACAAAATTCTACCTCACTGATCTCTTTTTCCCATGGTTCCATACTAAATAAATCCCTTCTGTTGATTTCTTTCTTCTTCAGATATTTTTTCCTTCTGTTAAATTAATTTTGAAACATTGTGTTCAGCTAGAATTAAATCCTGTTTTTCCTGAATTAAGCTGAGGAGTTTTGTCTGGGGATGACCTCTGCTTATAGGTGATCTTCTCCCTCAAGAATGGATGTTAAGAGGGCAGCCCTGGTGGCTTAGTGGTTTAGCACCTCCGTTAGCCCAGGGCCTGATCCTGGAGACCTGGGATCAAGTCCCACGTCGGGCTCCCTGCATGGGACCTGCTTCTCCCTCTGCCTGTGTCTCTGTTTCTCTGTCTCTAATAAATAAATAAAATCTTTTTTTTAAAAAAAAGAATGGATGTTAAGTATTTCTTTCTTAGCTCTAGTATCTCACTTGTAATCCTTTGCAAAAATTACATATATCTGTTTTCCACTAATCAGATGAAAAGTTTTTTTTTTAGATGAAAAATTTCATAGGCAGAGATTGCCTTTTAAATGTTATATTTGCATTGTTGCATATACTTAACAAAATGACTTGCATATGGTAGGTACTCAAAATTTAATGGAAATTGTTTTATTAGGTCTCTGAGTGAAAATAATAAACTGCTGAACAAAAACAAAACAAATTAGAAATAATAATATCCAGAATATTGTCCTTTCCAAAAAAATAGTTCTCATGTTTCTAGGTTCTCTTCTGGTTTTGTCTATATGAATAGCTATTTAGCAAAGTTAATAAGGGTAGGTACAATTTTGTATGCTTTTTTCTGCTTTTTTTCCATTAAACAGAGTCAAAAATTTGTCTACAGTGTGATACATTTTTATAATTATCAATTAAATGGTTCCATTCCATGGAATGGTGATGTCATTATTTGTATGACTATCCTTACATTTTTATTTTTATTTTATTTTATTATTTTTTAAAGATTTTATTTAGTTATTCATGAGAGACACAGAGAGAGAGGCAGAGACATAGGAAAAGGAAGAAGCAGACTCTCTGCGGAGAGCCCGATATGGGACTCAATTTCAGGACCCCAGGACCCTGCCCTGAGCCAAAGGCAGACACTCAATCACTGAGCCACCCAGGTGTCCCTTTTCTTACATTTTTAAACATTAAAATTGTTCTTAGCTTTCATTATTGCAATGAACACTGCAGTGAATATCTTTATATCATAGATTTTTTCTTTTTAGGTTATTTCTTTGGGTTGTATACGCGAAGGTGTAAGTTTCTGTGCAATCGAATTATGGAAGAATTAGGAAGGAGGTGAATATGAGCTGAAAATTCGTTCTTCACAGTCCAAAGTCATATGTGCATTGGGCCTTCGGCAGGTCTGCCAGAAGAAGGTAGAAAAACTGCTGGACCCTAGAAGGGGTCCTCCCTTCGTTTAACAGCTGAATGTAGTGTGGTGAGGCCCATGAGCTGGCTCGTGCCTAGCTCTGTGAAGAGGATATTTAAACCCTAAAATTCAAACTCGTGTGAAAGAAACAACAAAGACAAGAAACCTATGTAGACTCACCTGCATCTTTAACTTATTTTTCCATCATTGTTTGCCAGTTTGAAAATAAATCAAGGTGAACACAACATGGGTGAGGCCAAGGCATTTTCTTCACCAGTCTCGAATGTGGAACAGACTGTATGTCTAGCTCAGCTCAGAGTGCCATTATATGGTGACGTTAGGATGACCTTGTGCCAGTGTTTGGAGAGAGTCCTGGTGATGCCTGAATGCTTTATTCAACCTTAACTCCTCTTCCTGTAATGTCCCTGAGAAGGAGAAAGGCAGTTGTATAAAGATGCAAAGAAAACCAATATGTGGCAGGAAATTTGTCTCTAAACCCCCAAATCAGAGCTCTGGTAATCTAGAATAGGCCAATGACTGGCTTCCGTAACCCAAACTTCATGAGAGATCTCCATTCTGGTCTGAGCAGACATGAGGCTCTATTTATTGTTATCTAAGCCAGATAGGAATAAAAAATAAGCAGGCATTTGCCAATGCATCAGGCATTTTTGTCTATTACCTTTCCCACTGAAAAATAAAAGCACTAATCATACCAATATTCAGAATTCAGATAGTATCTGTATCATCGACATCTACATTTACGTGTGTATCTGTATATTCACAATGAACCATAATGAATGAACTATTTTAATATTAACTCCTTTCCTTACTAACCTGAAGACCTTTTCCTTTTCCCAAACCCAAGGTTTATGTTTTTCTTTTGTGAGTTTCAAAATATTCTACTGAGAAATATGTCAATATTTTTGTTCTGATTTATTTTATTTCCCCAGAGTAATCCCTCAAGAAATATTTTCAAAAAGTGGAATGAGTGCTATATTTTCTGAATCCTGATGTTTTGGAACATGCCTTTCTTTTGCCCATATACATGGATAAAATAACCCCATGGTCACAATCCTTTTTATCCAGAATGCCATAACATTGTTTTATTGTTTTCTAGCATTAATCTTGCAGACAAGAAATAAAGACAGCCTAATTTTCTTTCCTTTGTAGACAATCTATTTTACTTTTCTTTATGCAAGCTTATGGGATTTCTTATGTTACTGCAATTCAGAATTTTCCCTAGGATATGTATAAGTGTGAGCTTTCTATCAATATTCATGCTCTGCACTCAGAGGGGGCCCTTTCTACCTAAAGATCTAAGCTCAGGCATATTTCTTTTTATTATTTTATTTATTATTGCCTTTCCTTTATATATGTGCTTTCTCTTTTGCCTTTCCATTCTGGAAGTAGTCTTTTATTTTTAAATATTTTATTTATTCATCTATCTATCTATCCATCTATCGAGAGAGTGCACTTGTGCATGAGTGAGGGGAGAGGCAGATGGAGGGGGAGAAGCAGACTCCACACTGAGCAGGGATCCCCATGTGGGGCTCACTCCCAGGACCCTGGGATCATGAGCTGAGCCAAAGGTAGATGCTTAACTGACTAAGCCACCCAGGTGCCCCTAGAAGTGCTCTTGTAGGAATGTGGGAAGAATAGTCAGGGCAATCGCTAGAGTATTTTTATGGAAGGAGTGTCTATGTTCTGTTAATGGTTGTTCTTATCTTTGATATGTCCTTGCCTCTGAGTTCCAGAACTTTCAAGCCATTGAAGAGTTAAAGAGTATTTTAAAAATATCTTTATGGTGAGTACCAGGAATTTCTTAGGAGAATCTTTAATTTACTCTATTTATCATTTGACTAGATAGATATGAATTAAAAGGAGCCAGTCACTATATGTAACTGATAACTTCTACTCCTTTGGTATAGCCACTTCTTCAATTAGTTGTATCTAGGACTTCATGAGGAGTCTTCTTCATGAGAATGGTGTATTTATGTGTAATGACGTCAATAAATAAATCTGCCTTGCTGAAAAATGTTTGTATTTCTACACCCTCTAGCAATCAGATTATATCAATTTTCTAAATAAATAGCAATAATTTATATATAAACCTATTTCAGTTAAATTTAGTATCTTCTTAGAAAAGTACGTTTTGTCTTCCTTGTACCACTTTTTTTTGACCTTTGCTATTGCAAAGGACACATTTCTTTTTTTTTTTTTTCAGACTTTATTTATTTGAGAGACAGAGAGAGAGAGAGAGAGACAGAGAGAGAGAGAGAGCCTGAGCAGGGGGAGGGCAGAGAGAGAAGCAGACTCCCTTGCTAAGCAGGGAGCTCAATGTAAGATTCGATCCCAGGGTCCTGGGATCCTGAACCAGGATCCTGAGCCAGAGTCAGATGCTTAACCGACTGAGCCACCCAGGCACCTGAAAAGAACACATTTCTAAATAATCTGCGTGGTAGTAATATACGGATTGTTTCTATACACTTTTAGATCAGTAGTTCTCAACCCTGTCAAGTGTACCTGAGTACTTGGATGGTAGTTTATCACCCAGGTTAAATGGCACATAGGAATTAAATAATATTCAGTATTTTATTCACATGTGAAGAAGCCTAATAGGAAACACATAAGAAACGTAATATGGGCTCCAACTTTCAAAAGATCAAGTGTAAGTATAAACTCTGTGTTAAAATCTTACATCATGCTTTGCTTTATCATGGGAATTTCTGCACCTAAGAAAATTTCAAGTTTAAACTGAGGACAGTATATAAGATGGTTTTCTTTGAGAAATTCTTATATTGTGTGACCTCATAAGTCACTGCTATAACAACAGCTGATTTTAGATAATAAACACATCCAGATTACGTTTAGTAGATCCTTCACATTGATAAGGCACTACATTCTATATGTTCCCCCAGAATAAGATATCTTTTCAAATATTTATTTCATGGTATTACATGAGATAGAAGCAACATGTATACAAGTCTCCTCTTTACTCTTCTGTCTTCCCCTCTTCCTGTTTTCCTTTTCTCTTCCTGGAGAAATTAGATGATAGAAACAAATAATAGAAACAGGTTGAAATATGCAAACTGCAGGTCTCAAGCTTCATAATGTTGTTTTTGTAGTTAAAAATTTCAAAGATCTTGGGGATCCCTGGGTGGCTCAGCGGTTTAGTGCCTGCTTTCGCCCCGGGGCATGATCCTGGGGACCCAGGATCGAGTCCCGCATCGGGCTCCCTGCATGGAGCCTGCTTCTTCCTCTGCCTGTGTCTCTGTCTCTGCCTCTCTCTCTCTCTGTCTAATAAATAAAAAATCTTTAAAAAAAATTTCAAAGATCTTAAAGATTCAGTTAGACTAATATGTCTAGAAAATATAAACAGTCTAAACAATATATGATATATTCCTAGACATACCAGTCTAACTAAGCTTTTCAGTTCTTTGATATTTTTAACTACTAATATGATGCTGTGGTGCTTGAGACAGGCAGACACACACACACACACATAGTTGCTTACATCATTCATACCACTACTACCGTTGCTATTATAACTACTATTACCACCACCAAAAATAATAATAGCAAACCCATACCTAGCATTTACTACTTGTCAGGCATTATTCTAGGCACTTCATAGGTACGAACTATCTTAATCCTCCCACAATCCTATGTGGATGGTACTACTATTATCGTCACATTGCCAATAAGGAAACGGAGACAGAATGCTTAAATGACTTTGCAAAGGTTGGTTTCAGGAGTTAGAATTCAAACCTGTGCTCTTCACCACTATATGCTACATTTAAGTACATAGCTATAGTTAAGTATGTAACAATACTCTCATTAGAAATATTAAAAAAATAAGGAACTTAGAAAACAGAGCAGAAAAATGTGCTCAGGATGAAGAAGCTCAAACAAAAATAAATGAAAGAATTACTGTCCCAGGATGTATGGATGTGAATGTTAAGGAAAGAAGTGTCCAATTACAATTGAATTCAATATTGGGACCTAGAAAGCTGAATAGTGATACATGTCATTTATTAGACTATAGAATGTAATAAAATAATTGGCTATTTAAGAGCACCAATTTTTAATACCAAAGAAATATATCTGAACTTCCTAATTGCAATTATGATATTAGTGATTACATTATGTATACTAGTATGATCTTTTATTAAAGTGGAATAAATTTGGAGGATGAACAAGAATTTTTTTGATCAAAATATTCATTTCTTTTATAAAATTTCCCCATATTTTCTTTTTCACTCTATAGGCATCTAAATGGCAGCCTTCTATCCTTATTAATAGGTTGATTTTCTCTGTTTTAAGTGGAATAATTTTCTCTGCATTTTTGTTCTGGGTATATTTACTTAAGTTATGAAATATGGCCACTATAAAAAAGATATATAATGTGTTCCTTGATTAAGAAAAATGATAAATTAAATACCCATGTACGCTTTGCCAAGTTTAAGTAAAAGATATTTCCAATGCAGTTGTATCCTTTTGTCCTCCCTGCTTGCCTCCCTCCCCTGCAGAGGAAACAATATTTTGAATTTTATGTCTATCATTCCTTTGATTTTCCAAATCCTTATGGATATAAGCATTATAATGTTAATTCTTGTTGAATTATGAAATCCAGGTAAATGTTATCACATTACATGAATGCTGCTTCTGCATGTTGTCTTTTCCAGTCTATCTTTTTTTTTTTTTTTTTGAGATGTTTCCATGTTCATATGTATAATACTGGTTTATTAATTTTCACTCCTCTGTGATAATTCTACTCTGTGAATATATCAAAATAATTTGCTCATTGTCCTTTTCATGATTAATTGGCTTGTTTCTAGTTTTTCTCTAACACAAATGATGTTGCTGTCATGGTCTCTCTTGTACATGTTTTCTGGTGCTCCTGTGAAGGAGTTTCTAGAGGTGGAATTGGTAGGTGATAGCATAGGCACATTCTGAAACTTTGTAAGGTAGCTCCACAGGGCTTAATGGAGCCACTGAAACAATGAATACTCCCACAGTAACTACAAATTCCCTTAATTCTGCATCCTCAGTAGTATGTGATATTGCCAGGATTTTAATCTTTGGGAATCTACTCAAAATAAAAGTTTATCCCACTTTGTTTTTTTTTTTTTTTAAGTTTATCTCACTTTGATTTGAATTTGCTTCCTCAGATATTAATAGTGTGTTTATTGATCATTTCAATTACCCCTTTTGTGAAATATCTTTTTTCTTTTGCTTCTTTTTCTGTTGTCTTTTTCTTACTACTTGTAGGATTTCTTTATATATTCTAGAAATATGATATTTGTCTATTATAAGGCTTTAAAATATTTCCCCAGATTTGTCTTCATTTTAAGGCTCCTTATCTCTTGTTTATCAAATTTGAATCATGTTTTCCTATCCATTTGCTTGAATTCTATGGTCGTTTATGATATACAAGTATTAGATATTTGAACTTTCAGAGTTCAGAATTCAAATCTATGAATCACTTTTGCCATGATTGCTTTTTCAAATTTAGAAGACTCTATGAGGTCTCAGGATCTGTTAAATATTGCTTTTTACTCTACACTTCACTACACACACACAGACACTTATAATGTGATTGAACGCTTAGTGCATTTTGTTATTATAACTTGAAATTTGGCTTACAAAGTACTTAATTGAGGGTCATCTAGGTGGCTCAGTGGTTGAGCAGCTGCCTTTGGCTCAGGTCATGATCCCAGGGTCTTGGAATCGAGTCCTGCATCAGACTCCTTGTGGGGAGCCTGCTTCTCCCTCTGCCTATGTCTCTGCCTCTCTCTGTGTCTCTCATGAATAAATAAATGAAATCTTAAAAAGTTACTTAATTGAATAATCCATAGTGTTTCCAAAGATTATTGATTTTCACATAATCAAATATCCGTATATACTGTGATCTGTCTTAGGTCTACCTAAGTCGTTCATGGTCTGACATTTTTGATTCCTAGCCAGAGGCTACACTCTACTATTTTAATTGTTGAATTTCAGAGTATACTTCATATATTTAGAGTCTTTAAACCTAAATACAGATTTTCATACGTTTAAGTTCCTTAAAAACTTGAAACAGAAATAGCTACTTCATTGATTTGCCATATAAATTGTACTATTGTTCCTGGAGTTTTGCTTCTAATGGTGGTTGCTCAAAACGTATTCCTTGCTGGAACTGCTAGAGGTGTTGATGCTTGAAGTCCTTCTGAAGTTTATTGAAATGCTCACTGAATGCTCTTAGACAGAAAGAAAAGGTGTCTTTAGGAGGAATATCGTTGATCTCCCTGGAGTATAAAATGAGAATATCTTTTAGGATAATTGATATCTGGCATACCTTTTATGATGGCTCTAAAGCTCCTTTCTTCTACCAAATGTGACCCATTTATATTCTCACCTTGACCTTCAGCAATTGAGGCTAGAAATTGCCCTCAGTGGTAAAAAATGTCCTATCTTCAGTACTCTATTAGAGTTCTCCAGAGAAACAAAAATAACAACATGTATGAGAACAAGAGGGAGGGAGGAAGGAAGGGAGAAAGAGAGAAAGGGAGAAGGGTGAGAGAGATTTACTATAAGTAATGGGCTCATGTAATTATGGGGGCAGAGGAGACAGATCTTCAGTTGGCAAACTGGAGGCCCAGGAGAGCTAGTCATGAAGTTTCAGTCCAAATACAAAGGCTGAGAACTGGGAAAGGTTGTGGTACAAGTTTCAGTGCAAAAGTCAGCAAGCTCAAGATACAAGAAAAGCCAATGTCGCAGTTCAAGTCTAAAGGCAGGAAAAGACTCCTGTGTCCCAGATGGGCAGCCAGATAAGAGGCATTTCCTCTTACTTGCTGGAGAGTCAGCTCTTTTCCTCTGTTTAAACCTTCCACTGATTGGATGAGGGCCACCCACAGTAGCAAGGCAATCTGTTTTCCTCAGTCTACTGATTCAAATGCTAATCTCATCCAAAACACCTTCACAGACACACCCAGAATAATGTTTGAATAAATATCTGGACACCCTGTGGCCCAGTGAAGTTGACATATAACATTGATGATCACAAGGATTTGTTATTTCCCCATTTTATACTTGCCACAAGAAGGTTACATAAAAGCTAATGGATGATCAAACTTCTTAGTTTATTCAGATATTTCAAATTATTATCCCAGTTGGAAATTGTAAATGGAAGTATATTTATAGAATATTTCAAAACCATTACATTGGTTTGATGGAAGGAGTTACTATATCTGAACCGTTGTCTGTCCCTGGGTTCTTGGATATTATGAAACAAAAGGAATATGAACTGCAGCACTACAGATTAGTTAGGAGGAATAGGACTGTCAAATCCTTTGAAAAGATATGGCAGGAAACCAAAAGTGTCAATGAAGAAATGAGAAAAAACCATGTTTCTGCTAGAGTAGTTGACATTTCAATATCTGTATTTCTTCTCAGAGAAGTCCACATAGCTTGTATAATTAAAATTGTGTTGAGTTGGAGGATGGAAGGGAGATGAAAGAAATGAAGTATTAAAAGCTTTGTCATATTCCATCCCGAATGATGCTCATAGACACAGAGCTTATATCTACAACTGGAGAACAGATACTTTGAAAAGTCTATTACATTTTACATGCTTATGTAATGAATTGTGTATGTTTTCCTCAAGGAAACTTAATTTAAAAGCTTGAAATCAAAGTCTTTCAGAAAAAAAGAAAACACCAGAATGTTAAAATCCATCTAGGATCTATCAGTCTAATTAAAAAGGAAAGTCAGACTCAACATTATTTAACTTCATGCATTTAATCAACAAACATTTATTTCCTATGTGAATGATTTCATGTACCTAAAGCATATCTATGGATGAAAGAGAAAGAGGGTTAGTTAGGATTAAGGTTAGAGAAAGAGTAAGCAAGTGGATGTGAGGTGTATAAACGTAAAATATATAATAAATTATTTGCATAAAATTGTTATAATGGTGATTTTGTTGGGCAACAGAGGCAGAGAATTGGAGGTCATTTTACTTTTTAGTTAAAATAATATTAAGTGAAGTATGCTTATTACTTACTTACTATGTGTGAGAAACTGTGCTGGGTACCAGGATAGCCAATGCTGAACAAGACAGCCATGTTTTATGACATCATGGGCTGACATAGTAACTAATTACATTAGACTATGAGATAGTTTTACTGCATGCTGTGATCCTAATTGGGTGCTATCTATCTTTTGCTTTTATGATGATATGAATCTTGAAAACATTTAGATTTTCTAGGAACTATTTAGACATAAACATGTAGAAAAACAACATTAGTGAGAAATATTTAGTTTCTAAGAAATATTTTAAGAATAATTTTTCAATATGATTCATAACGTACTAAGTATTCATCTACATTATGATGCCCAAGCCCTGTGATTTCCATTTATCTTTTGTCTGACACATTGTGGATGAGACAGAACATTTTCAAACACTCGCGTTTGAGTATTTCATGCTGATTTTCTTCTAAGTTGTTTAATTCACCCCACTTATTCATTCAATACAGATTGATCGATTGGGGTAGATATATGGTTCCTTAATAGGAGCTACAAAAAAGAGGAATCAAACATGAATAAGACATAAATCCAGTCTTATAAAGCTTATTGACCAGTCATGTAGTAAAAAGAGAAGACATATACTCAAGATATAATTAAGATAAAAAGGATTAGATGTCACAAAAGAAGAATGGGTAGAGTTCTATTACTGTTCATGTAACTTCATTGAAGGGAGCATTTGATGTAACACCTGAATACTAATTAATATCTTGGCAAGTGGGGATGAGAAAGAGAGTCCTCGAGGTAGAAGAATAGTGAAATCCAAACAAAGGGTCATATATAATGCATGGAGTTTTTAATGGCATAAGTAATATGGTAATGTTTATTTAGGGCAGATTATTATTTAGGAAAGATCTGTTATTTAGGACAGATTTGAAGGCCTTAAACAATGTTTAAAGACCTTTTTGTTTATTTTCAATGGGAAGCAATTAAAAAGATTGTTGGACAGTAGTGTTTTAGCCTAAAGGGTGAGGAGAATTTATTGCCATTACCTGAAGTAATGGGCACAAGGGATGTACACATTTGAGAAGCTGTGTTCTTGTTTAGGAGGCAGTTGTTGCAAGTCTTCCATGAGGAACTCTACACAAGCAGGTGGAGAGGCAAGTACTGTGGCTGTCACTGTTAGAATAATCATTGCCACTAACATGGCTGTTAGTGCTGAAACCATGAAATTCAGCAAGCTTTCCTAGAACAGTGAGTTTAGGTCAGGAAGATTGGGGTGTTTAGGGTATAACCCTGAAGTGGGAGGGGAATAAAATAACAATCTCTAATTCGAAGATGAGGGGAGGAAGACAAACTCCAGGAAACTGAGCAGTAGTTGCACTGTCAGAGAAACAGAAAAACAGAGAAATATCTCTCATCGAAGGTAAGAAAGGACAAAATGATGGAACATGCGATAAAGCTGGCAAATGCATCAAGAAGAGCAAGGTGAGGAAGTGCTAAAGAAATCTTTATATATGGACTTAGAGAAGGTGAATATTTTTACAGATGATAGATGTAATTCACTGATCTTTCATTGTGAATCACACACTAACTGTTTAAGTCACAGATAGCAAAAGATGTTACCCTTAAAATGGTACAGTGTATTCCACTCACAGGAAGAACAGTTGCTGTTTGTGTGGAGGATGTGATGTTTATTTGCCTCTGCTCTTGCATCACGTTATGCCCCTAAGCCTTCATCCTACAAATGTGTTCTGCAGGGTGGAATGAAGGGCTTGGAGTAAATTCCCAAGGCAGGACAAGAGAAAGGGCCAGTGTTTTGTGCATCTTGGACATGAGAGTGGGTGTGGAGTTGGGGCATGAATTTCACTGGTTCACATAGTCTTCTCTTTCCATTCCTTTCTGTGTGCTTTGCATCAAGCTAAGAAGCTAAGAACTATAACATTTGCAGTTGAAATAGTGAACACAGCTGAGGTGCCATTGAACTACTCTTTCTGTTAATACAATTTCACCCTTTCAGATAGCTATTTTTCACAGTTTTCATATTTCACCATAAACAGTAGCACAAAGTTAACAAAGTAGATGGGAGTGAAATCAGATACATTTAGTAATGGACAAATTTAATCAAATTCAACATGGAAATAAATTTAATAGACTTTGACCTAAAATAATAAATTCCATGATTTTTTCAATATTTCTGGTCCCTAGTCATGCTCTTTTTGATTGACAGCTTAAGTTTTTTTCCTTCTGCTTGCCTCTGACATTTCTGAAGCAGAATTATCTTCTGCCAAGTTTTTTTTTGTGCTGGGGATGGAACGTAAAGGTTTATATTCTTCCACCTGACCTTCCTGAGTACCCACCTGGTTAGTTTAGGTCTGGTTGAGATGCCAATAACAAAAGCCCCCCAAACAATGGTGTAAACAAAGTAGAAATATATTTCTCTATAAGAATATTCCACAATTAGGGGCTGGGTGACTCAGTTGGTTAAACCTCCAACTCTTGATTTTGGCTTAGGTCATGATCTCAGGGTCATGAGATTGAGCCCTCTGTTGGGCTCTGCACACAATCCAGAGTCTGCTCGAGATTCTCTCTCTCCCTCTGCCCCTCCTTCTGCTTACGTGTGCTTGCTGTCTCAAAGAAAATAATATTCCAAAAGTAGAAAATCAAGATTAGGTTGTACAAAATCTATAATATCAGAAAACTAAAATCTTTCTATTTTATTACCCAATTCATGTGACTTTTATTCTCGAGGTTGCTTCATAGTCCTCTATGGCTGCTTGAGTATCATTATATCAGGATTCCTAGAAGCAGGAAGAGGGAAGAGGGGAGAAGCAGGATTTCTTTCCCTTTGTAGGGGGATATCTGGGAAATATTCACAATATTTCTGCTTAAATTTCCTTGGCCAGATTTAGGCACATAGCCACACTTGGCTGTAAAAGAAGCTGGAAAATATAATCTTTTAGGTGCGTGGTGATATCTCCCCAAACTACAGCCAGAATAATCATTTGTTTTCCCGTACAAATTTTTTTCACAGATTTTCCATTAACAAATTAATTATCAATCCCTCAGTTTGGTATTTAAACTCTTCATAATATGCCCAAACATATTGTTCCAAATTTATTTTGCATTACTTTTACACACACACACACACACACACACATTTCAACAATATTAAATTCAAAAATATTTATGAACATATCTCTTGCTTTCCCTTTCTTGTACTTTTTTCTTTGTGGTTTTTCTTACAGAGTTTCCTCTTTCTGCCATTGCTTATTGAAATCTTATTTATTGAATAAGACTAATGACAAATTCTTTCCTAATTCTTGCAGAGCATATAAATTCTGTTCCTTTGATTTCTTATAGCATTTGATTTCTATCTTTTACATAATACTTAGTATATTATCCCATTCACATTACATTTGGAACTTGCCTTAACTTCCTTGTAGACAATGGGCTCCTTGAAGAGCCAAAGATATATCTCATCTCATTTATTTCCATATATTTTCTGAAGTACCTACTTTCTGATTTCTGCATAGGAGCTACATGAAATAGAGTAATAAGATTTAACTAAAATAAAATTTCCACAGAAGTTTGTGATTATTTCTTAAGCACTATTGAAAAGAGCACCATTACATATGTATATTTTTTTTTTTTTGGAATTAAGATTACAATGTGTTTGAAGTATGGATTTTAGAAATAACAGCAGAGGACACAGAATGTCCTGATGAAAGTAAGGGTCACAGTGGGAGATGAATATTTTATCCTCCTCAGGGGCACAGAGGAATCCATTTGTGTGTGGAACCCAAAATTTCACGGAAGATGTTTAAGCATATTTGTTGGCGAGCCTGGCCTGTCTCTCATCAGTTCATCTAGAAAAAGGTTCTCCTGAACCCTTGTGTATTATAGGATATAACCACAGAATGTGACTATATAAACTCTATAAAGTGCCTTGTGAATCCCCAAGGGAGTAAGTTATCCATACAAACCTGCCCTAGTTTTCCTATAGATGTTATTTTATTCAGTAGTCACTTAAGGAGTCTTCTACTCCCTACTTAAAAAGGAGTCTTCTACTCCCTATTTAAAATGGAAGATAAGGCTTTCTTCTGATAGTGGTAGTTTATTACAGAAGAGAATTCTGGATAAAACATCTCTTGTGTGGGAAAGAGTAGTCACCAGACTATGTAGGAGAACCAAGTATTTATGTGTTGGTGCTATATGTGACAGACCCAGATTTAAATCTACGTTCTACCACTTTGTGAGTTTGGGAAAGTTGCTTAAATCATTGAGCTCTAAACAATATGTGTTACTGCATACTGCCTGGCATTATAACAAATGTAGTTATTAAGTATTGGATGCTGCAGATTAAGACAAAAATCATGATACAAAATTAGGGATGTGTTTGGAAGGTCAGAGAGACAGATTCCAAGAGAACTGATGAGGTGGAAGTTGTCAGGTCGATTTAGATTCTATTGGACCTCCAATCTTTACTATTCATTCCCCTAGAATTAGTTAGCATAGCCATAGGCAGCATTGTAGAACAGAAATCCTCTCTATTGACAAGAAAGTCTTAGGAAAGAAAAGAGAAATGCAGAGGCAAGTATACTTAATTTATTCTTTCTTTAGTTCCCAGTCATGGCAGCAAGACTAAAGGGACGGGAGAGACCAGGAGTGTCACCACAGTTCTGTCTTCATCTCAGAGGCCCACAATCCTTAGTCCCAGGACAGCCCTCTTCTCAATTTTGTGAGTTCACTTCCTCAATGTCAACTCTGCTCCCTTGGATCATTGCTCCCAGGAACCACTGTGGATATCATACACTGTCTGCAGTGGTTCAGAAGAGCATATAATCAAATTATTTCCATGATTTAAAGGCTAAAATTTTATACCCCATTCTATATCTCAGCCAAAGTATATGCAGCCACATTATCTAAAGTATCATGTAAGAAGTTATGCCTTGAGAATGAGTGTTGTAATGAAACACATAAATTCCTTTCACTGGAGTACCTGGGTGTCACAGTCAGTTGAGTGTCCAACTGTTGGTTTCCACTCAGGTTGTGATCTTGGAATCTCGTGGTCATGAGATTGAGCCCCATGTCTGCTCACTGCTCTGTGCAGAGTCTGCTTGGGATTCCCTCTCCCTTTCCTTTTCTCCTCCCTCCCTCTCTCATATAAATAAATAAATCTTAAAAAAAAAAAAAAAAAACTTCCACCGACAAAATGGCAGTAATATAGTCACCCCAAATTTGTCCTCTGCATTTATTCTGCATTTATTAAATTCTCTTGGAGAAATTGAAGTTTGAAAATAGAACTCCCTTACAAATTCAGGTCAAAAACAAAGATTATAATTATAAAGATATCAAATCTGAAATAAAATTGTCTTGCCCTCATGAGTAAATGCCCAAAGTCCCAAATTCTTAGATTGGGTTAAAATCCAGAATTATTCTCTCCAGGGTATTATTCTGCTCATTCTTTCCTAGAGGTTTTTGAGGCCTGGGTAAATGTAGAATTCTTTTAGCAGCTATAGCCTGAAATATATCTCATTGGAATGGACATAGTTTTAGGACCTCAGAAGTAGTACTAACACAATGAAGACTCAAGGTTAGTACTGTCACAGATTGTTTCATGGCCTTGGATAAAGTTGATTAGTGTTGTTCTGACAGGCTTGATCAATAACAGTTAAAACTAGAACCTCATTAGTGCCTGGTAGAGCAGTTGGGAATCAGCTCTCTGGATTTTCAAAGCAGTGAATATATTATCCTATGCTCTAATATACAATAGACCCATAGTTAACTTTCTCTGTAGTTGAATCTTTTCACAAGGCTGACTGTGGTACCTCATTCCCATTTTTCTCAGAAGTCACCTCTTCAAAGAGAGCTTTCCTTATCCCATCACAAATCACCTTAATCACATCTTTCTATCTTTTTAGAACCTATCACTTTCTGAGATTATATGTATCTCTTTTTGTTTTACTTGCAACTAGAATATAAATAAAGGGAAGGAGGTTGTTGTCTCATCTTCAGGACATCCCCAGTGATGATAAAAACTCCTTGGATATAAGAGTCAACCAGTCATTTTAGTGAATATGAGTTGGGAAAAAAAAAAAAAAAAAAACAAGACTCCCCTGTAAGATCTTCTCATTCACCAATGTCCCATCTCTGTTCCTAAGGGAAAACTGCCTTTAATTTTGTTTTTAATTTTTCTGGGTATTATTTTTGTTTTTTGATATGTCAATGTAGGAAGTTATTTTGACTCCCTCTTCTAAATAATGAGATATTTTAGCTCAAATTAGTTTACCTCTGCCCCTTGCGTGTTGTTAGTAATATAACTTTGAATACTCCAACCTACATACTAAAATTATTTTCCTCATTGTGGTGGGTGTTATTAAGTGACTCACTCAATGCTCACTTTACCATTAACTTTGGCTCTGCTTCCTTCATCTTGTCTGGAATATGAACAGAAAGTGGGGAGGCACAGAAGTCATTCTGTGGCCCTGAAATACAAGAAAGAAAGAAAAAAAGAAAGAAAGATTCCAGCTCTTCATGAAATTGTTAACAAGGTGTACCAGCCCAGAACTGAATCACATACACTCACATGTATTCTTATTACTCTCTCTCTCTCTCTTTTAAGTTTTCCTTTTCCTTTTTCTTTCTTTCTTTCTTTTTTTAATTTAAGTAATCCCTGCACTCACTGTGGGGCTGAAACTCATGACCCTGAGATCAAAAGTCACATGCTCTTCCAACTGAGCCAGGCAGGCACCCCCTATTCTCATTACTCTCAATCTTTGTTTTCCTGTAACTTACAGTTGAACACATTACTGATTATACAACTCTGAGGCATAACTCTTGACTCCCTATTATGCAAAATGAGGGGAAAAGCATTCCTATATCAATCTGCTACATTCTTCTCTGCCAGTTTCTCTTGGCTATATCATTATTTTCCTATCAGAGTTTATAACTTTTACATGCTATTCTATTATGATAATTAATTCTCCTAGGATTTGCTTTCAGAGTTAATCTAAAATTTGATAAATAATGAACAGCGATATAATTATGTAAATATCAGTCACAATTAGAGCTTCATATTATGATTGGATTCAGAGACAAAAAAATATAAGCTACAAAACCTGTGCAGCTCAAGGAAGAATTTTGAATTATAGTCAATTGTAGTTTTATAGTTTGGTTTGTTTTATATTTGGACCATTCCTTTCTATTATAGATTTTTTTCTGAAGTATTTGTTTTTATTTTTCTCATTATAATTAAAAAAAATGCCTTCTTATCATAGCGCTAATTTTTAACCCAGTTTCTTAACCTCCGTGTTGAATGTAAATTTTTAAAATATTTCAGATTTGCACATAGAGATATACAATTTCATTTTTCTAAAACCAGCAGGGACATTATTTTTCCTTTCCTGCTCTATCACTGCATATTTTTTTCCATCTTTGCCTACTTATCTATGTAAAAGTATTCCAGAATTGAATTGATTACTAAAAATTCTAAAGATTTTTTATTTTTAAATCTTTTTTCTTGTGTGAATTATGCGTTCTCAGCCGTTGTGCATTTTGTTATTAAGAAAGCCTTCTTCAACCTTCTATTTTTATAATCTTTTTAGTTTGGTTTTGGTATGGAAACCATGCCATTTTATTCCAAATCTTTTCTCAGCTTGCTCTTTATCTTCTATATTAATGATGGATTTGTTTTAGTGCATTATAGATATTATTTTTGTTTTTATGCAATAATTTTAGGTAGAAGTTGGTCAAATCAACAAATCTTCCCTGTATGATTTCTGTCTTGATATCATTCTAGCTAAACTTGAAATCTAACTCTATCACGTCAGGTACTGATATTAAGTGATTTATCACACAGATACCCATTGTGCTTCAATTACATGCTAAGTAATGTTTTAGACAGAAAACAAGCATAAACCAAGGTGGCCATTGCTCTCATGAAGCCAATATTCAAAATTAAGATACTTTAACTTATTTTCAAAGATTTCAAGTTTGTTTATGAACATCTGCCTTTCTAGGTTATTTAAAACGATCTTTAAGTTGAGTCTTGGATGGATAAATGTTACTCTCTAGTTTTCTCCTCAGTATCTGTCAGCTCTCATTGATCCACAGTTCTGAGTATCAGCTAGTCTAGCAAACACTCTCTTAGCAATGTTAGGTGTCAACATTGTAAAAGAAAATAGGTGTATCTTCATTTTCCTTCTCCTTAGTTAAAAACATTGTGCAGAAATATATATGCACATTCTTGTAATCATACAACACTGTTATTGCATCTTCCCTAAGATTAAATAATTGTCCAAGTTATGGTGTGCATGCTTTGCATTCCTTTGCTTTACTCTAAGAAGTTACATTCTAATGAAAATGAATGCCTTATATCTTAGGAAATTTATATCTAATAGTTTTTTGGTTTTTATATTTCTTTTGGTTTGTTTGAAATTCTAATTCTTTAGAATTAGAATTCCTTAGAATTCTCAGGAAATACAGTATGTAAATATTACTTTTTTTTTTTTTTTAAGATTTTACTTATTTATCCATGAGAGACACAGAGAGGCAAAGACACAGGCAGAGGGAGAAGCAGGCTCCATCTCAGGATCCCGGGATCACGACCTGAGCTGAAGGCAGACGCTCAACCGCTGAGCCACCCAGGTGTCCCAGTATGTGGATATTTCTTAAATACAATTGGCAGGCGCTGTAACATAGAAAGTGAACAAATGGGTTTCAGAGTCAGATACTTAGGTGGGTTTTTGTCTGAGGTCTTTACCACTTAAACTTAGTAAGCTGACTTTCTTAATGTATTTGCCTGTAAAATAGAGATAATAGTAATAATTACCTCATAAATATTTTGTGAAGTCTAAATAAGAAAATGCATTAAGTGTTTAGGACAAAGCCTGGAAATATATGCTAGAGCATAAATACTTGTAATTCATTATTATTATTATTTATCATTACTTTTAATACCTTTATCATTGCAAGGTGGATCACGTTATTATACATTTTGGTTAACTCTAAACTCTTCATAAATATAATAACCAGGAAAAAGGCATTCTATGACTCTACTATATTATTTCACTAATTTAAAAAGCAAATGTTTTTTAGAACAAAAAATGAGAGCAATGCATCAGTTTTTTCTACCTATATGCATATATTATTAAAACTCATCATTCCTATGAATATTTATCACAAACCCAAAATAACGTAAATATTTCACCATTACAAACAAACACCAGACTATTTCTTTATCCTATAATGTATTTAATGGCATGGTGACTATGAAGAGTCAACAATAATTTTTTCTTTCATTGTTTTTCACAGACCTAAACAAAGTATAAATGCTTTCCTTTTTATAAATATTTTTCATTGGTAAAGCTTAGCAAAGACAAAGAAGTTACTGAACCACTATACAGAATAATTGTCTTAATTTTCTTATTTATGCTTTCACAGATTACTTAGTGCTTTCCTTGATTGCTAATTTTTTACTACATAAAATGAAAGATAATGCCTGAAACAAAACATTTCAGTGTGACTGGCACTAACCAGAGCAAAAACATAGTCTGTGATGATAGCCAGGATCATGTGAAGAGATTCTAATTTTAAAGACAAAATTGAATGAATTCGGAAACCAAAAAGCTTGTTGAGGTGAGTTTTTTTGTTTCTTTAAATTTATAAATTGCTTGTTTCTCAGAATATTGAAATGATTAAAACAACTAAAAGGTATATTAAATCAGTAATTACTTCTGTGAAGTACTGTTCACAAAAACAAATGTTTGAAATCGAGATAACTTATTTTGTTGATTGAGGAAATACTTTTATGTTGAGCAATAAAATATGTGTTCTATAAACAAGCAAATTTGACTTGGAATTTAACCTATGCCAAATACAACAATCTCTGCATGGAGGTGATATTCTGGGCCATTCTATGAGCTAAGCAAAACTTTTTTTTGAGAAAGGACTTTGGAATACTTGAGTTTTGATAATTACTTATTTTAGACTGACTCATAAGAAATTGAAGGGATAATTTTTGCTCTAGAAATTTTAAGGGTATTTACCTTCAGGCACATACTTTTCTGTAAGGATTATGGCACTTGGAAGGAAAGAGTATGGACAGACATAAAGAGTAAATCCTGTTACATCTGTAACTTTAGCAGAAATAATGTTTAAATGAACAACCAAATGAAACTCAGCATGTAGTTAGTTGAGGGGAGACCATACTGGTTACTATTTGTGCATAACAAATTACATAAAAAATAGGTGATGTATGACAGCCATTATTTATTTTCCACTGTGAATCGGGAATTTGGATAGGGGACAATGGGGATAGCTTGTTTCTTTTCTGTGATGCCTGGAGTCTTGAAGACTAGAGGCTGGAATCACCCGAAGTCTCATTCACTCACATGTTTGATTCCAGGTTTGGGGTGATTGGAAGAGTAGGATAGCCAACCTGCAAGTCTACACATGGCCTCTCCATGTCTCTTGGCTTTCCTACACAATGGTGGCTCTAGGTAGTCACACCTTTTACGTGGTGGCTCAGTGTCAAGTATGAGTATTCCAAGGAACAAAACAAAAACTACATCACATGTTTCGACACATCATTGGAAGTCACACAGTCACTTCCTCTGTGTTCCATTGATCAAAGCAGTCACAAGCCTTCCTAGGTTCAAGTAGAGGGGGATACAGACAGCATTTTCAATGAGAGAGGTGGCAAAGGTATATAGAAGGGGATGTGGGATGGGAGATAATGTTGGGCTATCTTTATGTATTAATGTAAGATTTTATTTAAGTTCAAGTTATTTTTTAAATTTTTAAAAAGATTTTATTTAAATCCAAGTTAGTTAACATATAGTGTATTATTAGTTTCAGGAGTAGAGTTTAGTGATTCATCAGTTGCATATAACACCCAGTGCTCATTATATCATGTGCCCTCCTTAATGCCTATCACCTAATTACCCCATCTCCCGGCCAATCTCTCCTCCAGCAACCCTCAGTTTGTTTCCTATTGTTAAGAGTCTCTGCTGGTTTGGCTTCCTCTCTGTTTTTATCTTATTTTAGTTTTCCTTCCCTTCCCCTATGTTCACTGTTTTGTTTCTTAGATTCTATATATGAGTGAAATCATATAGTATTTGTCTTTCTCTATTTCACTTAATATAATACACTCTAGTTCCATCCATGTCCTTGCAAATGGCAAGATTTCCTTCTTTTGATGGCAGAGTAATATTCCCTTATATATACATCCATTCATCTGTTGATGGATATCTGGGCTCTTTCCATTTTTTGGCTATTGTGGACATTGCTGCTATGAACACTGGGCACTGCATGTGCCTCTTTGATTCAGAATTTTTGTATCCTTTGGAAAAATACCTAGTAATGCAATTATGGGGACATAGGATAGTTCTATTTGTAACTTTTTGAGGAAGGTCCATACTGTTTTCCAGAGCAGCTGCACCAGTTTGCATTTCCACCAACAGTGCTAATGTGTTTCCCTTTCTCTGCATTTTCACCAAAATCTGTTGTTTCCTGACTTATTAAGTTTAGCCATTCTGACTGGTGTGAGGTGACATTTCATTGTGATTTTGATTTGTATTTCCCTGATGATGAGCTATGTTGAACATATTTTCATGTGTCTGTTAGAGATTTGTTATGTCTTTGGAGAAATATCTATTCATGTCTTTTGCCCATTTCTTTTTTTTTCTTTTTAAGCTTTTTTTAAAAATTTATTTATTCATAGAGACAGAGAGAGAGAGAGAGAGAGAGAGAGAGAGAGAGAGAGACTTCTGCCCATTTCTTGACTGGACTTTCTGTTTTTTGAGTGTTGAGTTTGGTAAGTTCTTTATAAATTTTTGAATACTAGCCCTTTATCTGATATGTCATTCGAAATATCTTCTCCCATTCTGTAGGTTGCATTTTAGTTTTGTTGATTGTTTCCTTTGCTGTGCAGAATCTTTTTATCTTGATGAAGTCCCAGTAGTTCATTTTTGCTTTTATTTCTCTTGTCTTTGGGGATATGTCTAACCAGACATTGCTGCAGTCCGATCAAAGAAGTTGTTGCCTGTGTTCTCCTCTAGGATTTTTATGGATTCCTGTCTCACATTTAGGTCTTTTGTCCATTTTAAGTCTATTTTTGTGTATGGTGTAAGAAAGTAGTCTGCATGGTGCTGTCCAATTTTTATTATAGGACCATCTTTAAAATACCTTTATGTTTTAGAAAGCTTTATACACTCAAAACTACTGGATTCTGTTCTTGGTCCTAGAACATAAGATTTCAAGTACTTAGCTTAAAAGGAACATTATAATAAATGAAATTATACACACACACATATTAATCTATTGATATATAATTCATATGTATTAATATTAAATGTGATAAATATATTCCTATATATTTTATGTTATACATATATAATATATAAAGTTACATATTATTATATTAATATATTAGATATTATATACTCAAGTGTAAACTAATAACAGAAAAGACCTATAATGCTTTTGCACATCATTTTGGCAATGTTCTTAATCTAACTACAAATGAATATATACTGTTACTCTTTAAAAAAAAAGATTTTATTTATTTATTCATGAGAGACAGAGAGAGGCAGAAACATTGGCAGAGGGAGAAGCAGGCCTCCTGGGGGGAGCCTGATGTGGGACTTGATCCCGGGACTCTAGGATCATACCCTGAACCAAAGGCATACACTCACCCACTGAGCCACACAGGCATCCCAATATACTGTTACTCTTTATCTATTAGGAGTAAAGCTGAAGTTTATAAACTTCAGTCAAGATGGTGCTGAGTTTATGCTTTGATGCATCTCCCTTTGCTACAAATATATAACAATGATAGATAAAATATAATAGATAACAACCATAAATGGATTCATTTGCAAAAGCCAATCATCGTGGCACATCAATTTAAAATTTCAAATACTTATAGACTAAGAGAAGTTTCTCAACTTCCAGGGAGGAAAAAGTAGAAAAAAAATTTAACTTTCCATTTCATCTTACTCAATTCTTTGTTTTGGAGGGGGATGAATAGTAAACATTCATATTTTAACCTTTTTTATCTTTTTAGAAAGTTTTAAGATGTTAACTAAGTGGGAATTTACCCTCTCACTAACATGTATTTAGGATCCCAGAAACAAAATGAAAGCATAGGCCATATAATATTCTGAGGTATTTTCAGAAAATCTCCTTAGCAAAGTTGTGTGGTTTGTTCTCTTTGACAAATATAGACCCTGATGTAAATTTTTGTGCTTATTTCTAAATTGTTTTATTCATAGTGCTCTCATAGAGATTAAGACTTTTTTTCTCTCTCCCTGAACCCAAGACACATTTTAATTATAATTGAAACTCTTAAAGCTCAAAATTCTATTATGTACCTTTAAACTCATCTGGTGATAAGTTTAACAAATATACAGTCTAATTTCTTCACTCAGACTTTCAAAAATTAAAAATCTGAATAAGGTTGAATTTAGGAAGCAAGCAGAGTGGGTTTTTTTTCTTATAGTAAGAGAATATTTTGTGCAATTGCAGATTATTAGTATTTAATCCTTTTATGTCTCATTTGTCCCAGAATAATTTTCTTAATAAGAATATATTTCAACACCTTAAATGTAAAATTGTACTTTTTTGTTTTACTTATGTTTTTGACATTCTAACATAGTTTATTTCAGTTAGGATGGCGCTGTGAGTTCATGCTTTGATGTATCTTTCTTTGCTTCAAATATGTAGCAATGATAGATAAAATACAAAAGAAACAACTATAAATGGAGTAATATTTTTAAATAATAAATTTATTTTTTATTGGTGTTCAATCTACCAACATACAGAATAACACCCCGTGCTCATCCCGAGAAGTGCCCCCCTCAGTGCCCGCCACCCAGTCATCCCCACCCCCCGCCCTCTTCCTCTTCCACCACCCCTAGTTTGTTTCCCAGATTTAGGAGTGTTCCATGTTCTGTCTCCCTTTCTGATATTTCCTACCCATTTCTTCTCCCTTCCCCTCTATTCCCTTTCACTATTATTTATATTCCCCAAATGAATGAGACGATATAATGTTTGTCCTTCTCTGATTGACTTATTTCACTCAGCATAATGCCCTCCAGTTCCATCCACATCGAAGCAAATGATGGGATTTGTCATTTCTAATGGCTGAGTAATATTCCATTGTATACATAAACCACATCTTCTTTATCCATTCATCTTTGCACTGCTGGGGATTTACCCTAAAGATACAGATGCAATGAAACGCCAGGACACCTGCACCCCGGTGTTTCTAGCAGCAATGTCCACAATAGCCAAACTGTGGAAGGAGCCTCGGTGTCCATCGATAAATGGAGTAATTTGCAAAAGCAAATCATCTTGGTATAAATTATCCAAGGTGCATTTCAATTTGAAATTTTTATTTTTTTATTTATTTTTATTTTTTAAATTTATTTTTATTGGTGTTCAATTTACTAACATAGAGAATAACCCCCAGTGCCCGTCACCCATTCACTCCCACCCCCTGTCCTCCTCCCCTTATACCACCCCTAGTTCGATTCCCAGAGTTCGCAGTCTTTACGTTCTGTCTCCCTTTCTGATATTTCCCACACATTTCTTCTCCCTTCCCTTATATTCCCTTTCACTATTATTTATATTCCCCAAATGAATGAGAACATGTAATGTTTGTCCTTCTCCGATTGACTTACTTCACTCAGCATAATACCCTCCAGTTCCATCCACGTTGAAGCAAATGGTGGGTATTTGTCATTTCTAATAGCTGAGTAATATTCCATTGTATACATAAACCACATCTTTTTTATCCACTCATCTTTCGATGGACACCGAGGCTCCTTCCACAGTTTGGCTGTTGTGGCCATAGCTGCTATAAACATTGGGGTGCAGGTGTCCCGGCGTTTCATTGCATCTGAATCTTTGGGGTAAATCCCCAGCAGTGCAATTGCTGGGTCGTAGGGCAGATCTATTTTTAACTCTTTGAGGAACCTCCACACAGTTTTCCAGAGTGGCTGCACCAGTTCACATTCCCACCAACAGTGTAAGAGGGTTCCCTTTTCTCCGCATCCTCTCCAACATTTGTTGTTTCCTGCCTTGTTAATGTTCCCCATTCTCACTGGTGTGAGGTGGTCTCTCATTGTGGTTTTGATTTGTATTTCCCTGATGGCAAGTGATGCAGAGCATTTTCTCATGTGCATGTTGGCCATGTCTATGTCTTCCTCTGAGATTTCTGTTCATGTCTTTTGCCCATTTCATGATTGGATTTTTTGTTTCTTTGGTGTTGAGTTTAGGAAGTTCTTTATAGATCTTGGAAACTAGCCCTTTATCTGATATGTCATTTGCAAATATCTTCTCCCATTCTGTAGGTTGTCTTTTAGTTTTGTTGACTGTATCCTTTGCTGTGCAAAAGCTTCTTATCTTGATGAAGTCCCAATAGTTCATTTTTGCTTTTGATTCTTTTGCCTTCGTGGATGTATCTTGCAAGAAGTTACTGTGGCCGAGTTCAAAAAGGGTGTTGCCTGTGTTCTTCTCTACGATTTTGATGGAATTTTGTCTCACATTTAGATCTTTCATCCATTTTGAGTTTATCTTTGTGTATGGTGAAAGAGAGTGGTCTAGTTTCATTCTTCTGCATGTGGGATGTCCAATTTTTTCAGCACCATTTATTGAAGAGACTGTCTTTCTTCCAATGGATAGTCTTTCCTCCTTTATCGAGTATTAGTTGACCATAAAGTTCAGGGTCCACTTCTGGGTTCTCTATTCTGTTCCACTGATCTATGCGTCTGTTTTTGTGCCAGTACCACACTGTCTTGATGACCACAGCTTTGTAGTACAACCCGAAATCTGGCATTGTGATGCCCCCAGATATGGTTTTCTTTTTTAAAATTCCCCTGGCTCTTCGGGGTCTTTTCTGATTCCACACAAATCTTAAAATAATTTGTTCTAACTCTCTGAAGAAAGTCCATGGTATTTTGATAGGGATTGCATTAAACGTGTATATTGCCCTGGGTAACATTGACATTTTCACAATATTAATTCTGCCAATCCATGAGCATGGAATATTTTTCCATCTCTTTGTGTCTTCCTCAATTTCTTTCAGAAGTGTTCTATAGTTTTGAGGGTATAGATCCTTTACATCTTTGGTTAGGTTTATTCCTAGGTATCTTAGGCTTTTGGGTCCAATTGTAAATGGGATTGACTCCTTCATTTCTCTTTCTTCAGTCTCATTGTTAGTGTATAGAAATGCCACTGGTTTCTGGGCATTGATTTTGTATCCTGCCACGCTACCGAATTGCTGTATGAGTTCTAGCAATCTTGGGGTGGAGACTTTTGGGTTTTCTATGTAGAGTATCATGTCATCGGCGAAGAGGGAGAGTTTGACTTCTTCTTTGCCAATTTGAATGCCTTTAATGTCTTTTTGTTGTCTGATTGCTGAGGCTAGGACTTCCAGTACTATGTTGAATAGCAGCGGTGAGAGTGGACATCCCTGTCTTGTTCCTGATCTTAGGGGAAAGGCTCCCAGTGCTTCCCCATTGAGAATGATATTTGCTGTGGGCTTTTCATAGATGGCTTTTAAGATGTCGAGGAATGTTCCCTCTATCCCTACACTCTGAAGAGTTTTGATCAGGAATGGATGCTGTATTTTGTCAAATGCTTTCTCTGCATCTAATGAGAGGATCATATGGTTCTTGGTTTTTCTCTTGCTGATATGATGAATCACATTGATTGTTTTATGGGTGTTGTACCAGCCTTGTGTCCCGGGGATAAATCCTACTTGGTCATGGTGAATAATTTTCTTAATGTACTGTTGGATCCTATTGGCCAGTATGTTGTTGAGAATTTTTGCATCCATGTTCATCAGGGATATTGGTCTGTAATTCTCCTTTTTGGTGGGGTCTTTGTCTGGTTTTGGAATTAAGGTGATGCTGGCCTCATAGAATGAATTTGGAAGTACTCCATCCCTTTCTATCTTTCCAAACAGCTTTAGAATAGGTATGGTTTCTTCTTTAAATGTTTGATAAAATTCCCCTGGGAAGCCATCTGGCCCTGGACTCTTGTGTCTTGGGAGGTTTTTGATGACTGCTTCAATTTCCTCCCTGGTTATTGGCCTGTTAAGGTTTTCTATTTCTTCCTGTTCCAGTTTTGGTAGTTTGTGGCTTTCCAGGAATGCGTCCATTTCGTCTAGATTGCCTAATTTATTGGCGTATAGCTGTTCATAATATGTTTTTAAAATCGTTTGTATTTCCTTGGTGTTGGTAGTGATCTCTCCTTTCTCATTCATGATTTTATTAATTTGAGTCTTCTCTCTCTTCTTTTTAATAAGGCTGGCTAATGGTTTATCTTTCTTATTAATTCTTTCAAAGAACCAACTCCTGGTTTTGTTGATCTGTTCCACAGTTCTTCTGGTCTCGATTTCGTTGAGTTCTGCTCGAATCTTTATTAACTCTCTTCTTCTGCTGGGTGTAGGATCTATTTGCTGTTTTTTCTCTAGCTCCTTTATGTGTAAGGTTAGCTTTTGTATTTGAGTTCTTTCCAGTTTTTGAATGGATGCTTGTATTGCGATGTATTTCCCCCTTAGGACTGCTTTTGCTGCATCCCAAAGATTTTGAACGGTTGTATCTTCATTCTCATTAGTTTCCATGAATCTTTTTAATTCTTCCTTAATTTCCTGATTGACCCTTTCATCTTTTAGCAGGATGGTCCTTAACCTCCACGTGTTTGAGGTCCTTCCAAACTTCTTGTTGTGATTTAGTTCTAATTTCAAGGCATTATGGTCTGAGAATATGCAGGGGACGATCCCAATCTTTTGGTATCGGTTCAGACCCGATTTGTGACCCAGTGTGTGGTCTATTCTGGAGAAAGTTCCATGTGCACTTGAGAAGAATGTGTATTCAGTTGAATTTGGATGTAAAGTTCTGTAGATATCTGTGAAATCCATCTGGTCCAGTGTATCATTTAAAGCTCTCGTTTCTTTGGAGATGTTGTGCTTAGAAGACCTATCGAGTATAGAAAGAGCTAGATTGAAGTCACCAAGTATAAGTGTATTATTATCTAAGTATTTCTTCACTTTGGTTAATAATTGATTGATATATTTGGCAGCTCCCACATTCGGGGCATATATATTGAGGATTGTTAAGTCCTCTTGTTGAATAGATCCTTTAAGTATGATATAGTGTCCCTCTTCATCTCTCACTACAGTCTTAGGGGTAAATTTTAGTTTATCTGATATAAGGATGGCTACCCCTGCTTTCTTTTGAGGACCATTCGAATGGTAAATGGTTCTCCAACCTTTTATTTTCAGGCTGTAGGTGTCCTTCTGTCTAAAATGAGTCTCTTGTAGACAGCAAATAGATGGGTCCTGCTTTTTTATCCAGTCTGAAACCCTGCGCCTTTTGATGGGGTCATTAAGCCCGTTCACGTTCAGAGTTACTATTGAGAGATATGAGTTTAGTGTCATCATGATATCTATTCAGTCCTTGTTTTTGTGGATAGTTCCACTGAACTTCTTCTTAAAGGGGAATTTTAAGAGTCCCCCTTAAAATTTCTTGCAGAGCTGGTTTGGAGGTCACATATTATTTCAGTTGTTGCCTGTCTTGGAAGCTCTTTATCTCTCCTTCCATTTTGAATGAGAGCCTTGCTGGATAAAGTATTCTTGGCTGCATGTTCTTCTCATTTAGGACCCTGAATATATCCTGCCAGCCCTTTCTGGCCTGCCAGGTCTCTGTGGAGAGGTCTGCTGTTACCCTAATACTCCTCCCCATAAAAGTCAGAGATTTGTTGTCTCTTGCTGCTTTAAGGATCTTCTCTTTATCTTTGGAATTTGCAAGCTTCACTATTAAATGTCGAGGTGTTGAACGGTTTTTATTGATTTTAGGGGGGGATCTTTCTATTTCCTGGATCTGAATGCCTGTTTCCCTTCCCAGATTAGGAAAGTTTTCAGCTAGAATTTGTTCAAATACATATTCTGGCCCTCTGGCCCTTTCGGCGCCCTCGGGAACACCAATTAAACGTAAGTTTTTCTTCCTCAGGCTGTCGTTTATTTCCCTTAATCTATCTTCATGGTCTTTTAATTGTTTGTCTCTTTTTTCCTCAGTTTCCCTCTTTGCCATCAACTTGTCTTCTAGGTCACTCACTCGTTCTTCCACCTCGTTAACCCTCGTCGTTAGGACTTCTAGTTTGGATTGCATCTCATTCAATTGATTTTTAATTTCTGCCTGATTAGCTCTAAATTCTGCAGTCATGAAGTCTCTTGAGTCTTTTATGCTTTTTTCTAGAGCCACCAGTAGCTGTATGATAGTGCTTCTGAATTGGCTTTCTGACATTGAATTGTAATCCAGATTTTGTAACTCTGTGGGAGAGAGGACTGTTTCTGATTCTTTCTTTTGAGGTGAGGTTTTCCTTCTAGTCATTTTGCTCAGTGCAGAGTGGCCAAAAGCAAGTTGTATTGGGAAAAGGAGAAAAAGAGAGGAGAGAAAGAAGGAAAGAAAAGAGAAAGAGGAAAAAAAAAAAGGAAGAAAAAAATGAAAAAAAAAAAAAAAAGAAGAAAAAGAGAAAGAAAAAGAAAGAAAGGAAAGAAACAGGGGGTGGGGGAAGGAAACAAATAAAAAAGCAAAACAAAACAAAACAAAACAAAACAAAAAGAACCACGGGGGAGTATCTTCTGATTCTGTGTACTTTAAGTCCCTTGGCTTCCCCTGGAACTTGTCTGTCTAGCTGGTCTTCCGGGGGAGGGGCCTGTTGTGCTGATTTTCAGGTGTGAGCACTTGGGGGAGCTGCTGTGCCCCTGCCTGGTGCAGGGCTCAGTGGGGGTTGTTTACCCCATGAGGCCCCAGGAGCAACAGCCCCAGTGGCGGGGCAGCTCTGGAAACCTGGATTCAGCTCCGGCAGGAACTCCGGAGCTCTCCGTCTGCAGGGCCTGGAGGCTCCGGGGCGGGGCCGCTGATCTGCTCAGCTCGGGGCAGGAGCGTCCTTGCTGTCCTGGGCCCTCCCGGCCTCTGCCTGTCCCGGGGGGAGGCCGGATCCTGGGCTGTGTCCCGGCGCCCTGTGCTCCTGGGGCCTGCGCTGTTGGGTTCGCGCTCCCGGCCGTGCAGCCCCTTCCGCACGGAGCCTCTTCCTCTGCCCGAGCCCCCCGAGCTGCTCCAGGTCCCGCCGTGCGCGCTGCAGCCCTTAGGGAGCTCGGCACATCTCCCGGGGCGCAGGTGTCTGTTAGTGTCCCAGGGAGCCCGAGGGCATCCCCGCCCTCCTGGGTCCTGCTCCAACTCCCTGCGAGCCCCTTTCCGCCCGGGAAGGTTGGTGCAGCTCCTGCGTCTCCGGGACGGGGCTCTCCTGTCCTGGGGACACTCGCCCCGGCCTCAGCCTGGCTCCTCGCGGGGCCCCTCCCTCTTGGAGGCCTTTGTTTCTTTATTTCTTTTTCCCCCGTCTTCCTACCTTGATAGAAGCGCGAACTCTTCTCACTGTAGCATTCCAGGTGTTCTCTCTTTAATTCTCAGGCCGAATTCATAGATTTTCAGGATAATTTGAGGGTTTTCTTGGTAATTTGGTGGAGACAGGTGATTTGGGGACCCTACTCTTCCGCCTTCTTGCCCCCTGACTCTCAATTTGAAATTTTAAGCACGTTAGACTAAGAGAAGTTTCTCAATTTCCAAGGAAGAAAGAAAGTAGGCTACATACTGAGGAATATGAATCAGAATAGCTTTGTCCTTCCTAGCAGCAACAGAGAAGCTATTGAGACAAGGTTGGGCGCATTCAGGGTGCTATGGCCATAAACAAAACAAAAATACCTATCTAGGTAACATAGTTTTCAAATTCTGAGGGAAATTTCTGACTACAATTATATACCCAGCCAAAATGTCAATGAAACTAGCAGGTAGAATGAAGACATGAAGTCTCTAGAAGACATAATTCACCAAACAAGGGAAAGAGCAATACATATGGTTTAGAAAACATCAGCCACATGAGAAAGAAGTCAGGGAATCCCCAAGATGATCAGAAAGGCTAGAACAGCATGATAGCCATATGTTCAGATTAGAGAGAAACTAAGTATAATTGAATCAAGTAAAAAACTTCTGGAATAGACCCAGGACAATGTAACTGAAAGAATACTTAATGAATTTCAGCCTTTTGAAAGGAAAATTAAACAACTAAAAAATACTATAACAAAGAAAAGGGAGGTGGGGTGGGGAGCAATGATTACTTTTTATGCAGGAAGGACAAGTAGCCATGGTTCACTAAGTTATAAAAAGCATTTGCATGTCGTGATCACACAAACACTCAAAATTGATGAGACTGAAACTCTATTTGGGAAGTTAAGAAGGGAAGGAGTACTGATTGATTATTGCTATAATGAAGGAGCACAAATTTTGTGTCTCCAAACAATACTTATTTTTTTTACCTTTCATTTTCAGTGGGTCAGGAGTGCAAGTAGAGCCTAGCTGGATCCTTTGGTTGGGCTCACTCAAGGTGCTGGCAAGGCTGCAGGTCATCTGAGGAAAGACCCACATCCAAGCTCCTTCAGGGAGTTAGAAGAGCTCATTTTCTCATGCCTGTAGAACTCATGCTGGTTTCCTTCTTCAAAGTCAGTAAGAGAGCATCTCTGCTTGCAGAAGTGCTGGGGTCCCTCTTTTAAGGGATTTTATCCAATTAAGTTAAGCCTACCCAGGATATTCTTCCCTTGGTAACCTCAAATTCAACTGATTTGGAGCCTGAATCATATTAGTAAAAATGCTTCACCTTTGCATTTTCTATAGGTTAGAAGCAATCACAGGTCCTGCATGCACTTGGAGGGGAGATTGTATAAGGTTATGACTTATAGGGGGTCAGCACAAAAGGGTATGTGTATATGGGTGATGAAGGGTAAATTCTGCCTTTTTGTAGTGACAAGTCAGTACTGGTAATGCTTAAATCTAGAGAAATCAGTGGGCTTCTGGCTGGCTCAGTTGGCAGAGCTTGTGACTCTTGATTTCAGGGTCATGAGTTCAAGCCCCATGTTGAGTGCAGGACATACTTTAAAAAATGGATAAATCAGCATTATTAAGAGATGTAGATGTAAATCCTAAAATAATCTGCTAAAAGAGGGGGAAAGTTGCTTTCTTTGAAAAAGAATGGTATGCTAGGGCAGTGATGGCAACTGTTACTTTTCACAGGAAACTTGTATAATCATAAGACTCTTTTAAACTAAGTGACTGAATAAATTTGATAAAAATAAAAACATTAAGGGAAGAGAGCAAGAGACTTTTCAAGAAAGACCCAAGTTCTTAGGGAAAAGGCACATTTTAAGTTACAGACAGAATAAATAAATATAAATGTTCAACAAGACATATTTTAATGGAGTTGTGGAATATTTCTAAAAGTACAGAGGTTCCTAATATGGATTAAGATAAAAAAATATGAAAAATTCTTGGAACATAAAAGTATACAATAATACCAAGAATGAAGAAAAAGAAAACTTTAAAGTTATCACACAGAAAAGGCAGTTATCTACAAAGAAATGACAATTAGAACAGATGTCTTAATAAAATAAATGTGAAAAGAAAATGGTGAACCATATTATTCATCTTAAATATTGTTAATCTCTCATTTTATACTTAAATAAACTTGAATTCAAGAATTGAGTTGAAATAGGGTGCCTGGGTGGCTTATCCATTAAGTGTCTGCCTTCAGCTTAGGTCATGATACCCAGGTCCTGGAATGGAGCCCCAGGTCAGGCTCCCTGCTCAGCAGGGAGTCTGCTCCTCCCTCAGTCTCTGCCCCTTCCTGGGCTTGTGCTCTGTCTGTCTCTGTAAATAAATAAATAAATGTAATATATTTTTAAAAAGAATTAAGATAATATAGGCACCTGGGTGGCTCAGTGGTTGAGCATCTGCCTATGGCTCAGGTTGTGATCCTGGGGTACTGGGATTGAGTCCCACATCAGGTTCCCCTCAGGAAGCCTGCTTCTCCCTCTGCCTATGTCTCTGCCTCTCTCTCTGTCTCTCTCATGAATCAATAAATAAAATCTTTTTAAAAATTAAGTTAAGGGATCCCTGGGTGGCGCAGCGGTTTAGCGCCTGCCTTTGGCCCAGGGCGCGATCCTGGAGATCCGGGATCGAATCCCACATCGGGCTCCCGGTGCATGGAGCCTGCTTCTCCCTCTGCCTGTGTCTCTGCCTCTCTCTCTCTCACTGTGTGCCTATCATAAATAAAAAAAAAATAAAAAAAATAAAAAAAAATAAAAATTAAGTTAAAATAGAGACATTTCTAGCTACCTGACGATTAACAGTTTAAAGAAAAGATTTTTCATTAGCAGGAATTCTGGACACAGGTAAAGTATGGGAAAGTGTGAGCTCAAAAATTAATTTAAAAACTGTCAGTTAATTACAGTAGCTGTTAATCACAATACTCTTGGGAGCCTAAAAATGGTAGAACTAAAAATCCAGGCCTGAATAAATTATATTGGCATGACAATGCTCAATGTGTAAAGTATGCTAAATCTTGTGTTTTGTTTGAGAGAGGGACAGAGATTAGAAACTCCCTCCCCGCAGGGAGCCTGATGTGGGACTCGATCCCAGGACTCTGGGATCATGCTCCGAGCCAAAAGGAGACACTCAACCACTGAGCCACCCAGGCGTCCCAAATTAATGGTAATTTATTAAAGCTATATGCAACCATATTTTATAGCTTATTCATTTTATAACTAAAAGCTTGAGCCCTTGTACCAATCTTTATTTTTGTCTATCCCCAACCCCTTCAACTCTCAGCCCCTGGCAACCACTTTTCTATTCTGTTTCCATGAGTTCAACCTTTTTTTTTTTTTTTTTTTTTAAGATTCTTCATACGAGTAATACCATGCTGTCTGTATCTCTCTCTGTCTGGCTTATTTTACTTAGTGTAATGCCCTCCAGGTTCATACATATTGTTGCAAATGACAGATTACTTCTTCTTTAAAGTTTGAGTGAGATATATATATATATATATATATAGTTATATAGTTATATAGTTATATAGTTATATAGTTATACAGTTATATATATAACTATATATCTCATAGAGCAGTTTTATTCTTAATTTTTAAGGAACCACCATAACATTTTCCATAAACTGACTATATCAGTTTACAATCCCACCAACAGTACACCAGGGTTCATTTACTCTATAACCTTGCCAGCATTTGTTATCCTGTGTTTTTTTGAGAAGAGTCATCCTAACCGATATGAGGTTGTATCTCACTGTGGTTTTGATTTGCATTTTCCTGATGATTAGTAATGTTGAACATCTTTTTAAGTGCTCATTGGCCATTTTTATGTCTTTGGAACATAAGTCCTTTGCCCATTTTTAAATAAGAATATTTGTTTCTTTTGCTATGGAATTGTATGAGTTCCATGAAACATTTTTAAAAAAGATTTATTTATTTATTTGAGAGAGAGAGAGAGAGAGAGCAGGGGAGGTGCAGAGAGCCTTAAGCAGACTCTATGCTGAGCAACATCAGGCTCAATCTCGGGATCCTGAAATCACAACCTGAGCTGAAACCAAGTCAGATGTCTAACCGATTGCACCACCTAGACACCTCAAGATGAAACATTGAGACTTTCAGGTGAACCAGTATAGTCTTTGTTTTTTGTTTGTTTAGGATAGTTTTTTTTTTTTAAGATTTTATTTATTTATTCATGAGAGACATAGAGAGAGAGAGGTAGAGACACAGGCAGAGGGAGAAGCAGGCTCCATGTAGGGCACCTGATGTGGGACTCAATCCCAGGACTCCAGGATCATGCTCTGGGCTGAAGGCAGGCGCCAAACTGCTGAGCCACCCAGGGATCCCCAGGATAGTTTTAGAATAAAGAATACTTTCAGATTTATGTTTATCAGTTGTCCATCTAGAAAGCCTCTAGTAATTGATATGATCAAACATTTTGGAGAAGATAATTGTCTTGAACTCTGCTGCCAATCTTAGTACATCGCCTAAGTTTATGATTGAATGTAAAGAATGGATTAACAATGCCTGGAAGTGTCAGCACTCTGTGAGAACCTTTCCAATGTTAATCTTGCTTTCTTTATATCATTTCTTTTTCACAATGCATGTAGACATTTATTTGTATTATTATGGCACTTTAGAGTCTATTCTGCTTGGAGAAAACTGTGATTGTAGTATAGAGATACAAGAGCTTTGATTATTTTTAGCATTCTTTGGAAATTGAAATAAAATCCATGTTTTGAACCACCTTTAAAAATCGTTTGTTTTGTTGATGGAGTTATATTTAAGATTGCCTTATTCAATTTATGATTTGTAAAATTTCTATAGAAATATAGATCGTTGTATAGGCATGGCATCTTGTGAAGCTCAGTAGATTCAAATATTTTTGTGGTATCATTTCTCTGTCAGCCACCAAAATCTTTAGAAAATGCAATTATATAGATATAGATACTTGCCCAGTATGTTCCCTTTTCCCACCTATATCTATACATATAACTGTCTCTATGAATCAATAACCAAACTGAAAAAAGATTGCTTTTGGTTGTTATAAAGCTACAAGGAATTTTTGGAACATGAAACACATGTGAAGTCATTTGAAGAAGGAACAGCTGTCGAGCCGTGGCAAGAGGAAGGCTGGCTCAAAATGTGGGAGCAAATTCCAATATGCTCCAAATATGGAAATAACAGAAATGTGTCACAGGTGCCTGTGGGCAACTGACAAGGTAATTGGCTGCTGCAGGAACATCAGGTGGATCAAAACCTCCCTCAGTCCTCTCTCCTTCGGGTCAAGGGGTGATAAGCAGAGATACCTGCTATCAGGCACGGCTACTGAGTGTGGGGACTGGTGTCACGGGGGGGAACTGGGAGCACCCATGACAGGAGGCCAGGAGGTGGCACACACTGGGCACTGGTAGCACATCATTATGGGGCTGAGCCAGCTGGAGAATGGAGGTCACTGGAATGACAAGCAAATTCTAAAACCTGGGAAACTCCAAGACGAAATGGCTTTCTGAGGTAACTTGACTACTCCATACATAGTGCTGAACTGTTCTGAGACCAAAACATGTTCCAGTGTTGAAAAAGGAGCCTTCGGGAAGTTGCAACTGATACCTTGAGGTCCTCCAGAGATGAATGACTGCTGTTTGTCACGTGTTTACTTCGCCCCTGTACAGTGAAGCTTGTTGTGGGGTGAAACCTAAGATTCACGCAATTCCCCTTTCTCAGTCCAGATCTTCCAATCCCTTGAGCGCCAGCGACGTGTCAGACTCGGTACACGTGTCCTCTCACTGAAACAGGACAAGAGCAGTCCTCTTCCAGGTGAGCAAGCAGGGACATGCAGCTACTGAGCCCTAGAACCGGGGCACAGCACAGGCATTCTTAGCCTCATTTTGCTGCTTTTAAGCACTTAAAAGAGGGGCAGGATGAACATAAAGTAGCAGCAAAACAGGAATAAATTTGGGAAGTTTTTTGAGATGATAAGGATTTTTCTGTGCTGGGAGTGAGTTGAGGGTTAGTGGGAGAGGGCGTAGGCAGTTTGGACTACTGAGCAGCTACCCCAGGAAGCAAGGACAGCGTGGTGTTAAGCCTGGTTGAGTGCCATCAATATCTGGACTCTAAATAGATTTTCTTTATTTGGTCGTTTCTTATCAGATTCAAAGTTAATACATCTCAAATGTATTCTGGCTAGGAAAACTTTGATCACCTAAACATTTTTATGCATGCATTTCATAGGAAGATTGTGACTTTATTTGGTTCATTTGGTTCTCATGGGGATCTTAAGTTTTATGTCCTCTAACATATTCTTGTGTGTGTATGTGTGTTGTGACCCTGAAATGACTGACATGTTTTTTAGCTTTGGTGTTTCTCAGTTAATTAATGAATATATTCAAATAGGTAGTCTGATCTTGACTAGGTCTGGGTGTTTTTCTTTCTTTTACATAGCAGATCCATTTAGGATTTTATATTTTCCTTTGGCAATTCGCAAATATATGGGATATTCTCTGTTTCTCTACTGTAAGGGCTGAAGGAGCTCTATTTAGAGATCGAAAAGATGGATTACATTGATAAATAGGAGGGGAGTTATGAAATCATTAATTAATATGGATTTATTGGAAACACGAATATATATAAACCCAATTACTTTTAGGAACCTGTGTTTGATGACTTGATAAGGGAGCACTGTACTTTTTTCTGTAATCAGAAGTCTCTTTTATAGTTTTGTTGTAGTAATTAGCAGATATGTATGTATTTTTAAATATTTTATTTTATTTGTTTATTTATGAGAGATGCAGAGAGAGAGGCAGAGACACAGGCAAAGGTTGAAGCAGACTCCCTACTGAGCAGGGAGCTTGATGTAAGACTTGATCCCAGACCCTGGAATCACAACCTGAGCCGAAGGCAGACACCCAACCACTGAGTCACCCAGGTGACCCTAGCAGGTATATTTTAAACAGGGATTGACCCTCAACATCTAATTTAAGCACATTTTATTTTTACAGGCAATTATATTTTGAAACAGATACATTTTCAACATGATATATTCTATGCTGAAATATTTTACTTTTCTATCCTGATATTATTTGAGAACATCTAATCTCTATGTGTTTTTTAATATCGTGCAGATGGGGAAAGCAAAGCAGAAGGATTTTGCTTTAGTCTAAATACCATGTTGAGGTCATCATCACTCTTACTTAAGTTTTTAAACTGAAGTAACTTTTATTTATTTAAGCAGCATTTATAATAAAACATTTTGAAGATAAACAAATGCCATGATCATCTTCCAAAGGGGAGTCTAATCAGTTTGCTAAATAGAGACAGACCAACATGCCAGTCACTTTAATTTGTTTTTTTACTTTGCTGCCGCTAGAATGTAAGTCCCTGTAGCATATGATAATGTTTGAAGTGTTAGGACACATTTTTTTCCATTAATTCTCCTTTATATCACCATCCACATCAGATATGCTTTCCTGCAGTTTACTGTTGGCCGTATGCTCAGAATTTAAATTGCCAAGGGCCTGTTCTCTTTCATGAGAATATTACAAATCTCACCACTACTAATTGAAATTGTATGGTGAGGCCATCTTTCCTTCTCTTGCTACTGTGTATTTAAATATCTATTACTGATAAATCAGCTGCATCTCATTACAGCCGATTTACAGTGTGCCTGCCTTCCCTAGTCATCGCAAATACAAAATAGAGGGAAGGATGCATACACTGTTTATTTAGGAGCAGGTATAAAACCAGTTAAAAATGGAACACCCTGCAGCCCTCACAGGATTTCAAATATTTTATTATAGGAAAATACTGAGGAAAAGAAGGGTGGTATCCTTTTTTGGTTTTATTCATTCGATAAAGATTTATTACTGTGTCAGTCCTAATCTAGGCACAGGGAAACAGAGTGAAAAACAACCTGTATCCTCATGGAGCTCACGTTAAAGTAAATATATTAGATATTTAAGTTACATATAATGGAAAATAGAAGGGAAAAATAGGATAGAAAATAGAATTTCTCTGTGGAAAAAAGTGAGTCAGGACTTGATGTGAAGGCTGTAGAAACATTAGCCAGATGGCCAGGAAGATGGTGCAGAGAGGGTGACATCCACAGAAATCCTGAAGTGAATCATACGGAGTCCTGGAGGAAGGGAGCTCAAGCTGACAGAAGTAAACTGTAATGGCCCTAAAGCAGGTGTCATCCTGGAAGGTTCAAGAAACCACAAGGAGAGTAGTGTCACTCAAGAAAGTTGCATAAAAAAATAATAAGAGATGTGGCCATCAAAGTGGAAGAGCTTTGGATGTGGGGCCACATAGACTAAGGTGCTACAGAAAATTACTGGGAGCTTGGGGTAGGCATCTGACAAGGTCTGTGGTGTTTTCTCAGAACTATTCTGGCTGTGTGCTTTAAAAAAAAAAAAAAAGGAGCAAGGGCAGGAACAAGGGATACTAGTGATGGACATTACTCTCCAGCCTTCTCTTCTGCCCTGTGCTGAACAGGGGTGATGTGTATGACCTCTACTAACCACTGATTGGATCCTTCAACTCTGGCTTACATTGGGTTCAACTAATGAGAGACACTCACAGGGGAGAGTGGGAGAAGAGCAAAATTTCTCTCTTTATGACCCTCTTCTGTTTCCGGTCCCCATTGGTTGTTCGTGTCCATCTACCAGGGCCAGAGTTTCTGCCATGCCTCTCTCCACAGAGCTTTCTCTGATCTCCTTTAATGACTCCTTGGCCTTTGTAGATAGTTCCTTTACTAAATTCTTCTTCATTGTTCACATTTGTCATCTGTTTTCTGACTGGAATTGCCTGATATACCAGATAGGAGGCCATGCCATATTCTGGGGAGATAATGATGATGACTCGATCTGGGTTGATAGTGGTGGAAGTGGTGAGAAGCTTTTGAGTTACGGACATGTGGAAATCAGAGCTGATTCAACTTAATACTGAATGCAATGTGGGGTGAGGTATAAAAACACCTAGGGGATGCCTACATTTGTGGTCTGAGAAACTCGAATAAGGGAGTTGCCTTTGAATAGACTCTCTGTAAGTTCAGGGGAAAGAGCTGAGCTAAAGATATGAAATTGGGAGTTATCTGTGTAGAGATGGGTTTTGCACCTTGATGTATGATGAGATCATGATGAGATTGAGTCTAGACAGAAAATAATTGAGTGTGCTCTCTTTTCTGTCTAGACTCAAAGGCTGAAACCTGGAGCAGCTTAATATTAGAGATTGAGTAAATGAAGAATCTGAAAAGGAAAGTGATACAGAATTACAGAAGAGGCAAAAGCATTCCAAAATACTGTGATATTTCTGGATCCAGGTGAAGAATCTATGGAGTAAGAATGGATAGACTGCTCTGTAAGGTTCTGATAAACCAATGCTGGCTTTCAGTGTAAATTACTACTTTTTAAATACACACACATGTATATACATGGAAGTTTTTGATACATGGATTAAAGAAATCTCAAAGAGGCAAATTAAAACTCTGTCCCACAAATAATAATGGCATTTCAATCACATGCATTTTAGCTGTCCTCAGTCACCTGAGACTCACTGTGACACAAGACAGCTTGTACTCAGACACATTTGCATTTCACAGTTTAACATCCTATACACTGACATCTACACTATTTCCTCCAAAGAATTCAAGGGTCAGGAAAAAAAGTTAAAACTTACCCCTAAAGAAGTAGAATTTTCTGCAGCAGGGACAAAACAGCCAAAGGAAGTAATCTCAGTGACTCCAACAGGAAAAACTCATGAATTTAGTGATATAAGGGGGATGGGTCCTGCCTATCAGCTCATCCCATTCATTAAAAAATGAGAAACAAGAAAGCAGCTTGGAGCCCTACATGAGTTTGGGAAACATATTTACAGCTCTTGCAATTAATTTAGAGGAGAATTTCAGGTAAGGATAGTAACCATATACTGTTGTTCATGGCTTTAAAATTCTTAACTCTCTATGTCATTAAAAATATTTATTTAAAAATAACTAGTAATTAATTTAGCTCAGTAAAAATATTCAATAAACTTATTTTCTTGAGTTTTAATTGATACATAAATTTTTTAGCTCATTGGAAATTCACTTTTTATGAAGTGATTCATTAATCATTACAAACATGCTCATGTGTGTCACATTCTGTAATTAAATTATTTTGCCAAATGAGCTATTGCTGTGTGAAAGATTGGCTTCAAAACCTAATTCAATGCTAGATTAGTGAAGTCTCTTCCTAAGGGACTTGAGTTAGGAAGCTAGCAGGGAACATATAATGTATAAAAGGAAATTTATATTTACTGTATGATACTAATTTTAATAATATGCACACAAGTGCCAAAGTGACTAATCAAAAAATTGATATTCACAGTTGTATATGAATGTGAAGGTTTTGATTCTGTTCATTTCAAGTGTTAAGGATGCAATTTTCTAGGACAACACTTTGATTGCATTTAATTTTACTGTGAAATTTGAGAGAAGACCTGAGATTTTCTGATTATCCTCTTTGTAATATTATCTCTGTTTCTTACGTTCTACATGGTATCCATTTCTCCATAGAATTATAGTTTCCACGGGCATACTAAAGATTTGGAAGATCCCTCTTACCAATCAATTTTCATTGGTTCGTTTACATTAATCTTTTGCTGGCTTTTTCTTTTTTAACCTCTTTCAAAAATATGTTTAATATGCTTCCATTTATTTTATTTTATTTTATTTTATTTTTATTTTTATTATTATTATTTTTTGCTTCCATTTATTTTAAAAAGCCCATGGGTAGTACACATAACAATTACAATGGGTTGAAACATATCAAATAAGTTAAAATCCATGAGGCCATATGATATTTTTTAAGAAGCCCATTGTTTTGAATACAGGTAGATAAAGGAAAAGAACCTGGGATTTACCCTGCCTTGTATTTAAGAACTATACTTCTCAGTGAGCAAAGAGTTGATGAGGGGAAGTTTATCTTTAAAAAGATAAGTGAAACTAGACAGCATTAAGACATTGATCACAGATTATAAGCTTAGTGAAGTTACATATTAAGTATATTATCCTGTAGATATTTGTCTGGTAGGTAAGCAAATTGTTTCTGCCCAGTGGAAAAGATAACCCCAAATATAAAACACCAACCAGTTTGGTATATAGTCTAACAAACCAACTCTAACATTCCTTTATTAAATTGATAATAAATTCCTAGCACCTCAAAATGTTCTTTGAACCATTTTTTTTTTTTAATGTGACTATCGCAATCTTATAGTTGAAGCACAGGAAGCAAACAACTGCATTCCAAAACAGCAAAATATGCAGGTCCAAAAAATGAAGGTACTTTTTAAATTGCCATAAGCCCATTCATCTCCTTTAGCATCCCAAAGATTAAGCACATGTTCTGTTCAGCTATAGAATGAAATTGTAAACACGCTGCACCACTGACATCACAGGACGGTTGCCTATAAAACAAGACTTCTAATGCTGGGCTTCAGCTGCATTTTCTCACAGGTCATCATGCGTACCCAGGAGATCAGTTGTCTGAGCAACCTCTAGATCATGCTAACACTGTGCTACCAGAGCAGGGTGGATGACAATGTCTGGTGGGGCAAGAGGAGGCACGGTGATAAACTCCAAGTTAGGGTCTCCAGTTAGTTTTATAGCAAGCCACAGGAAGGAGCCTTTCAAAGTTTTGGCAGAAATGTCATAGTACTGAAGGTTCTTCTTTTGGTGGAAGACAATCGATTTTGCCTTAACTTTTCTGTCCTTAATGTCTACTTTGTTGCCACACAGTGCAATAGGGATGTCTTCACATACTTGAACCAGATCTCTATGCCTTGATGTAATCCTTGTTGTTATATCAAACATAATGGCATACCAGGCTTGGATGTCAGAGCCATCTCTCAGCCCAGCAAACTTCTCCTGATCAGCCATATCCAGTACCAGGAACTTAATAGGTCCTCTGTTGGTATGGAACACAAGTGGATGGATCTCAACACTCAGGTGGCCACAGACTTTTCAAATTGACCAATCAGATGATGCTTCATGGATGTAATTTTTTCAGTACCATTGCCAACCAATACAAGTGGGATCGGCACTTGGGGTTAGTTCTCCTTGCACAGCCATCATGCTCTTGCTTCCAGAAGTGTCTCCAGCCCATCTGACTGAGGCTGAACCACTTTTTATATATGATTGTTTTTCTCACTAATTAATTAGTAAAATCCTAGATGTGTGTTCATGTTAAATTTGCATGAAAATCATGATTTTACCTTTTTGAAAAATACACTCAGCAGCAATAAGTAAAAACTAGTAAATGAAGAAATGATAGAATCAGTATTCTCACTTTTTGCAACTCCTATTGAATTAATGGATTAGGCAACAGTCATCAGTTGCTAATGACATCACCTATTAAAAAAGAGACGATAGGTTATATTACCTTGTGGTGGAAATATACCATATCTTCTGTGAAGCAGTCCTACCAAAATTACTGAACCTGGATTTGAAGATACAGATCAATGAATAAATTAGGCTTCAGGACAATTTGCATTGTGTTATTAATGAAAATTTTTTAAAAACCAGCCCTTTTGGGCAGCCTGGGTGGCTCAGCGGTTTAGGGCCACCTTTGGCCCACGGTGTGATCCTAGAGACCCGGGATTGAGTCCCACATGGAGCTTCCTGCATGGAGCCTGCATCTTTGCCTCTCTCTCCCTCTCTCTCTGTCTCTCATGAATAAGTAAACAAACTCTTAAAAAAACAAATAAAGGAACCAAAAGTTTCCAATAATATGTTCCTCACCAGCAGCACCTTTAATGTCTCTACTATTTCTATCAGCAGTGTGTTTATGATTTAGGGATTCTTCAAAGTGAGATATGTCTTCTCTATTATGCTCCTCACCACCTTCTGTGTCCTTACTAAAAGGATCATTATTATCCATATTCCTACTAATGGTCTGTTTAAGTCACTGTAGGCTGTTTCTATCTTGCTTCTCAAAATTCTTTCAGCCTCTGCCACTACCCAGTTCTGAAGCCACTCCAATGTATTTAGTTATTGTTACAGTAGCACTCTACTCTCAGTACCAAAATCTGTATAGTTTTCTGTTGCTGCTGTGTCAAATGACCACAAACTTGGTGATTTAAAATAATATAAATTTATTATTTTACAATTTTGTAGGTTAGACATCCAACATGGATCTCAGGGGGCTAAAATCCAGATGTCGGCAGAACTGTGCTCCTTTCTGGAGGCTTTAGGGGAGAATACAATTCCTTATTTTTTCCAGATTATAGTGGCTGCTCACTTTCTTGGCTCATGGGCAATTTTCTCCCATCTTTAAAGCCAGCAATATCAGGCAGACTTCTTTTCACACTGTTATCCTCTGGATTTCTCTTTCAATTCCCTCTTTCACTTTTAAGGATGCTTGTGATTACTCTGGGTCCACTAGAATAATCAAGGATAATTTCCTTGTCTTAATGGTAGCTAATTAGCAACCTTAACTCCAATCTGCAAACATAATTCCCCTTTGCCAGGTAACCAAACATATTCACAGGTTCTGAAGATTAGGATGTGGACATTCTTTGGAGACCATTCTGCTTACCGTATATGTTCACCCTAGAAGGAGTTCCCCAGCACGCTGCCCATTTTGGCCACTCACACTAAAATGAGTCTGCTATTAGCAAATGCCTATGGATACAGACACTCTAAGTAACTTTTCTATTTTTGTAATGTAAAATATGGAGAGACTGTAATTATTCACTAGGTATTTGAGTAAAAGCTTCAAAGTATTGAAAAAATAAGTTTATCTGATCTGGAGAGAAGAAAATTAAACGAAACAACCTCACCTCCTCTCCCCACACACTTTTAATTAATAGCCTACAAAAATTCAAGAATACATTTGTATTCTACTCGTATACCAAGAAAATGTAGTGAAAAGGAATAACAGAGTGAAAAGAATTCCTAGAAATTAAAAATATGCATGCTAGCATAATTTTTTAGAAACCTTGCAATTGTTGAAGATATCTCTTTGAAAATATACAAGATGGAAGATCAGTCCAAGAAGTTCACTTTCAACTGATCAAATTTCCATGAGAGTGCTGAGAAGGTGAAGTGAAAAGTATTCCCCCCAAATGAAATTTTAAACTAAATTTACAGAACTGAAGGGAAACACATGTCTTGAAATAGGAAAGGCTTCTATGTGAAAAGAGACCTGACCTCAGACATCTGTGAGAAATTTCAGAAAATCAAGTATAGAGGATTCTAAAAGCTTTTCATAAGGGAAAGTAATATATACAATAAGATACAACTCGTGAGGGCGTGTCATCAGTACCACCAGAAGATGATAGAATAATTCTTTAAAGTTCAAAGTAAAAGTAACTCTAAACCTAAAATACTTATGCCAGCCAAATTATTAGTCATGAGTGAATATGAAATTTAAGATGTTCATATATTAAGGGATTCAAGGAAGTTTGTCTCTCATACACTCTTCCTCAGTAGAGGAATCAACAAATAATTAATTGTACTAAGAAGAAATAGGAGTGAGAGATTATATAAGTCATCTAAATCTTTATATAAATAGCAGAAAAGAAATGGAGAAAATCTAAATTTGAAATATAAAGATATAGCTATAAATATCTTATTTTGCAACATGGAGAAAACCATCTTTAGAACTATACAGAGCCAAGTTTAAAAGTCATTGCCTCTGGTGTGTAGAGTTAGGAGTGGAGAAAGTCAGTTGAGAGGGGGTAGATGATGATTAATTCTCCTAAGAAAAGCTTTATATCTCTAAATGACTTTTGTATTTAGGGCTTAGAAGAAAAAAAAAGATGGCATCTGCTGGCTGGAGCCATGGAGAGGGAGAGTGTGGAGAAGGTATCTGTCAGCCTCCATCCCAGAGAACATCCCATCAAGCCCCCACAAGCTTCAGATGTCTGCCCCTCAGGTCAACATTCCTGGATAAGCAAGGTCTGAGTGCCCCTGGATCAGCCACTCCCTGTGGGCCCTGCTGAGGTGAGTGTGAGCTCCAGGACCCTTGAATAGTTCTTATTGGATAGCAGCAGCTCTGTTGGTCTGCTGGATGTGAGCCCTGTTGATTTTTAAAGCTAGATGTTTTGGGGGCTCATGTCTCAGGTGCAGGTCTTAAAAGTTGAGATTTCTTGATGTGAGGTTCAAACCCTAAGTGCCTTAGGGGAAACTCTGGATTTTCAGTTCCCTCTCAACTATGCGTCGGTGTGCTGGGAGAGGGGCTTATGACGAGACTGGTCCTAGCCTCTCCTGTTCCTTTTGATGTGGGCTTTCTCTCGTTTACTCAGACATGTCAAAGTCTTACAGTTTTTAGTGCTTTTGCAAAGGAAATTGTTCCATATGTAGCTGTAGACTTGGTGTAGGGAGAAAGTGAGTTCAGGATTCACTTTTGTGGCCATCTTGAACCAGAACCTGCCTTTTGAGCTTGGATATTAAATGGAGAAAAATGAGAAAGCTGAAGGAGAGGAATCAATTTTCCTTATTTGTATTATCAGTCAACATATGGGTAATTTTCATATTATGATACCCGTAGCTTCAAAATCTCTGGATTTTAACTATAGAATTAATTAGTGTACTAAGGCTCTTTGTCACTTGAGTTTTCAAGCTAAAAACTAGATTAACTATAAATGCTTCAGTGTTGCCTATAAAGTGAGTATCCTAGCGACTAAAATGTATCCCAGTAATTAAAGCCTCCATGGCAGCAACATTTAGACAGCAAGATAAGTAACTGAATTATGAGAAGTAAACATCTAGCCATATGTTTATGGTCACCTTATTTGAGTGGTGCACAGCCTCGGTGCATAGTCTGTAAGAGTGGGCCCTTCAGGACCTGTCAAAAAACAATGAATTTGCTGTTCATAGTTAGATCAACCTGTTGAAACTTCCAAAGACTATTTAAATTTCATGCATGTGCACTGTGTGATTTAGGTTCAGAGTCAAGTATTTAAATTCATGAGCTCTACCCTAGCTGATAATTCCTTCAGATACACCCATTGACAGCAAAGTAGATTTGTTCTCACAATAATAAATGTTGGGAGAAGTGGGGGAAGTTATAAATGGAAAAGCCTCTTACTGATGGATCTTAAAAGCTTCCAAATCTTTTCTAATTCCAAGATTGTCAGTTAGTGTGTGTATGTGTGTGTGTGTGTGTATAGTATATATAGTATAGTAGTATATATAATATAGTATATATGTACAGTATAGTATATATGTATAGTATATATACTATACATGTAGTTTATATATAGTATTATATTTATATAGTATATATAGTATATATGTATAGTAGTAGTATAGTAGTATATATAGTATAGTATATATAGTATATTAGTGTATATATATACTTCTATGTAGTGTATATATGTGTGTGTGTATATATATATATGTCTTCATGACTAACATATATCACTCAATATACTACTAATAAAGGAGTTAAAGATAGAAAACTGAATAACCAACCACTGTTTTACCATAAAAAGGGGTACATTGTGGAATTATATACTGGTAATAGGTCCAAGATTTACTTATCACAAGTTGACGTCATGATTTTGATTTTGCTTTGGAAGTAAGATGATGATGACTCTAAAAAGCTTCAGTCCTGAAGGGGAAAAATAACCCTTGCTGTCGTTTTCTGCCCATTTCTACTATTGAAAGATAGTGTGGGTGTTATTCTGGCTCCAAAAGACAGGCTTGATTGGAAGTCACTTTTGCCCCACAGTGTGTTGTGTCAGTATAAACTTTTAATTCAGTTTATGGATCTCAACAGCCAGTTTATAATGACAGCAAAGTGATTGGTTGTATATCATCTGGATACATTAAATATATCATTTCTACCGACTGACTCTGAGAGAGTGTAGTCAGGAGGTTCATGTATAAATATGATCTGTTTTGAACAATTATTTAACACAAAAGTAGGGAAAATAAAAATTTTATGACAGTGCAATTGAAACTTAAGACCTGTTTGAAAACAGGTTAAATGTGGATATAGCAAATTCTTTTTTTTTTTTTTTTTGGATATAGCAAATTCTTAAGTGAGCACATAGATACTATTTAGAATTAAGGAATGCATCATGTAATTCGGAGTCACTGTCAATCAATTGTAAGAGGTTGCTAAAAAATAAAACATATAAGAAAAGGATAAAAATTATATAAAATAGAAACAGAATCTAGAAATCAGTATGGTGGCATGTGTAGGAGAAATATTAATAAGAAAAAAAATTAAAAAGAATTAGGTTAAGGGAACTCTAAAACTGGCTGACTCTGATGAGGTGGAGAAAATCTCTCAAAATGTGGTAAGGGGATCCCTGGGTGGCGCAGCAGTTTAGCGCCTGCCTTTGGCCCAGGGCGCGATCCTGGAGACCCGGGATCGAATCCCACATCGGGCTCCCGGTGCATGGAGCCTGCTTCTCCCTCTGCCTATGTCTCTGCCTCTTTCTCTCTCTCTCTCTCTCTCTCTCTGTGACTATCATAAATAAATAAAAATTAAAAAAAAAGAGTAAAAAAAATGTGGTAAGGACAAAAATATTCCTTTCAATTTTCCATTGATTGATTAATGGTTAAAAATGATGTAGTATATTACTCAGCCATCAAAAAGGAAATCTTGCCATTTGCAAGGACGTGGTTGGAACTACAGGGTATTACGCTAAGTGTAATAAGTCAGTCAGAGAAAGACAAGTACCATATGATTTTACTCATATGTGGGATTTAAGAAACAGATGAACATAGGGGAAGGGAAAGAAAAATAAAATAAGATAAAAATAGAGAGGCAAACCATAAGAGACTCTTAACTATAGAGAACAAACTGAGGGTTGCTGAAAGTGAGGTGAATGGGGGAGCTGGTTAAATGGGTGATGATGGGCTTTAGAGAGGGCACTGGTTGGGGTAAGTAATGAATCACCAAATTCTATTCCTGAAACCAATTCTAGACTATATGTTATATAACTTGAATTTAAATTAAAAAAATGTTCCTTTCAATTAGACTTATATATTTACATTATTAAAGAATCTGTTTATTGTTTATTTTAGAAACTAGAGGAAGGCATGAATGCCAAGAATATTACCAATATAATTTGAAAAATGAATTTGGTTAATATCATATATCCTTTTCAGAAACACAGCTACCTTCCTAATTCTACTATGATTTCCCATTTGATCTGCAATACTGAAAACATTGCTAAGATGTGATTTTCTTTAATATAATAATATAGGCTACAAAAAGAGTTTTTTTTAGCAGTATCAGAAATGTACACACTGCTCTGTAGGAAGTGACATTCAGTGTCAGAGTAGAGTCTAATGTACAATGTTTCTTGTGTTTTAATATTTTATGGATTTTTTTCCCCTGCAGTTGAAACATAGCACATGAAGTTTTGGAAAAAAAGAGAATTATTTAAAATTTTTTGAGACATAGTTTTCTTTTGCAATGAGTGAGTATTACTAGGCATTGCACATAATTAGGCTAGAGGATTCATTTTGTAAATGTAATTCTCTGTGTAAGAAAACTGCCAAGACTTTTTTTTCCATTTAATATTAGAAAAATGTAAACTTATGCAAATCAAACAGAATAGTGTACCCACCGCCCAGTTTAAAGAATTATCTAATTTTTTGGTCATTTTTGTTTTGTTTTTCCACCCATCTTTACTGGATTTTTAAAATAGTTTTTGTTTTTGTTTTTTGTTTTTTGTAAAATTTACTACATTGAAATGCACAAATGTAACCCACACGCAAGATGTAAAAAATCCTCTAGAAACTTTCTTTCTGTCCCTTCCCAGTCAATGGCCCCCATCCCCGCAGAGGATTAATTTTGCCTGTTCTAGAACTTCAGGTGAATGTAATCATAGTTGCACTTATTTGCACTAGCTTCTTTCACACAGCATAATGTTTATGAGATTCATCGATGTTGTTGAATATATTAGTGATTCATTCCTTTTTACAACTGAATAGTATTCCATGATAAGAATATACTGCTATTTGCTTATTTACTCTTCTACTGAAGGACATTTGAGTTACTTCTAGTCTAGGGTATTAGGAATAAATCTGCTATAAACATTCTTATACACATCTTTTCATGAGCTTATGTTTTCATTTCTCATTTTTTATATGTATTAGAATTGCTGAGTCAAAAGTAGGAGTACGTTTAATGTGGTAAGAAACTACTGGGCCTTTTCCTGAAGAGATTGTACCATTTTATATTCCTACCAGAAATGTGTTAGTGTTCTGCCTGCTACACCTTCTTGCCAATAGTTAATGTGGTCAGTGTATTTAATTTCAGCCATTCTAGTGGGTGTATAGTAGCAGCTTGTTATAGTTTTACTTTGCATTTTCTTCATGACTACCGATGTTGAGCACTTTTTCATTTGCTGATTGGCTATTCAGATATGTTCACGTATGAACTCTTGGTTTAGTGTTTCATCCATTTTTAAAATGAGGTTGTTTGGCCTTATTTATTGGTAGTAGTTACTTAGACCTTCCGGATAGAAGTCCCTTGTCAGATTTATGTTTCACAAGAATTTTCTCTGAATCTGTGCCTTGCCTTCATTTACAAATATTTTTTTTGATGAGATCATTTTAATGAAAATATTATAATTTTAAGTTTTTGCTTTCTGTATCCTGGGAAATCTTTTCCTTTCCAGAGTCACAAAGATATTCTTTTATGATTTCTTATAAAAACCTCATAGCTTAAGCTCTTGGATTTCAATCTATGATCCTTCTTGGAATCATTATTATGTATGGTATGAGGTCAAGATTAATTTTTTTTCTACATGGATATTCAATTGTTCTTCCCCATTTTTGTAAAGATTTTTCTTTGCACATTCAATTGTTTTGTTGTCTTTGCTGAAAAGTAGTTATTCGTATAACTTTGTTCTTGCTTTTGAACTCTATCTGCTCCATTTATTTATTTGTCTATCCATAAGTCAATACCACATGATCTTGGTTACTATAACTAATACAAGTCTTCCAAATTTGGTTTCCAATTTCAAGACTGTAGATTATGGTTAAACATAGTTTTCCTTGTAGCTGGCTTCCTTCTCATATTTATATATTTATATATGTTTTTAAGGTCTAAATTGGTAAGGATTTATTTTAGAAACTTTGGATTCCAGATAAACAAGGAATTTGCGAATATATACATACATATACATATACATATACATATATATACATATATATATACATATATATATATATTTTGCTCATGCAGAGATTCAATGAACAAGAGCTAACATTGTCTTGCTATTCACAGTCAGTTAAGAGTTGGATTCTTGGTTTTGACTCAGGTCATGATCTCAGGATTGTGACACTGAGCCTGCATCAGGCTCCACATTCAGCAGGGAGTCTGCTTGAGATTCTTTCTCCCTCTCCCTCTGCCCCTCCTGCTTATACTCTCTCAAAAAACAAAAAAACAAAAAAACTTTTTTTAAAAAAGCTTTGATATGTCAAACTGAGTTATCAATATGTCCTCATGGTGAAAATTTGGAAAAGAGGGAAACATTAGTGGAATTCTGATTGTTATCTGCCTTAGTTTAAATTCTCAAATTCTACTTGACTGGGAAGGAAAATCAGGATCCACTGGGTTTTAAACGTAGTGACTTAAAATTCATAAAATAAATATTGCCTTTGTGCATGGGAGTTTGTTGAAAGATGGAATACGCTTCAGGTTGTTAGGATGAAAATGTAATGGCCTGCATTAAGTATGGAAGGAGCAGTCATATCACATAGAAAAGTATCGCTCTACTTGAAAATTTTCTATTTCTGTGTATTTAGGGAAGTCCAGAGCTGGCCACAGTCCTCTCCATCTGGCACTTTACTATTATGAGTTTGTTGTCACTAACTTCTTCACTTTTTATTTAGCATATTGACCTAAGAGTCAGCTGGAAGTAATGAGCTGCCATGATGCTGGCAGCCTCTTTACTGCAAAAGGCTTGGGATTTTCTCTCTGCTCCTTAGTTTTTGAGTTTCTAAGTTTAGGAGGGATTCTCTTTGATTCTTTGTGGGCATATTTTCTCTTCCCAAAGCCTAGACCATGGACTTAGAACACCTTCCCAGTTTTTAGCAATGAAAGATTTTTTTCCCCCGTCTTTGAATATTTCTTTGGTCATCAATGTAGAAAATTGGGGCTTGGGTAGATTAAAAACATCAATTTATGTCATCTGTGCAAAGTCAATTATCCATGTTTCATAATGTGTAAGGAAGACTTCCTATGTAGAATTAAAGAAATACCTGTGGTAATTTGCAAATTACTCTACATATTCATATTTAAATCAAAGAGGAAAAATATTACACTTTTAAAACTTTTTTTGGTATGTAAGCCTATTCTTATCTTGCAATAAGATCTAGGTAATGATTTTCTTTTAAAGAATTGTGCTAATACAGGTTTTAGATTTACTATCCTAATAAACCTTGCTAGGTAGACAAAACTCATTGTCCTTCATGATGACTGACAGAAATTAAATGGTAGTTAACAATTAGTTGGTTTCTTTGAAGTCCTGGGAATTTACTATGGTTAGGAATTAGTTTCTCCTTTATGCAGAAACCAAGTCATATTTTAAGAAACATTATTTTTTTCCTCATAAACAAAAGGGAACATTTGAGCTCATCACTGGGGTTCAGGAAAACCATCACAATTTTTATTAATTATAAATGATGAAGTCAAACTGAGTGGTATTTTAAGGAAAATTCACTTTCTTCCTTGAGCATATGCTTGTTCTCTATTTGCTTAATTTCTGTAGTAATTCTTGGCAGTTCCAATAATTGATATTTAATCAAAAGCACCTTGTATTTCACGTTCGCTGATGTGAATGAGATAGTGGAGGAGATATCTTCCCAGCAAAGCCCCTAGCTGATCTATCTTTTGTGTCTTAGACATTACTTGCCATAATGTAGCTAGGCAGTGGATGTTCAGCGAATATTTTATTTGATAACAAATCAGGAAAAATGGGGTTATAAAGGGTCCTGGATATTGTGTCAGAATCTTTGCATTTCATTGCCTAAGTCACGAAAAATGAGTATGGTGTTTTGAGAGGACACACAGTAAAGGCAGCATTGGGATATCTTTTCTTGCAGTGGTGCATAAGGTGGATTAGAGATGATAGAACATGGAAGTAACAGTGCCAATTAGGAGGCTGCTACATAAAAATAACTCCTTCCAGGCGCACTATGACCCAGGCTAACCAAAATTCTCATTGCTTCTCTATCATTCTATTTATCTGGGTTTTGTCTTTATTTTTCCTTTGTTCCTTCAATATTGTGTTCTGGTAGCTCCTCTTCTCTATACTTGAGAACGAACCTTCCAAGGCACAAATGAATGTAATACCCTGATGAAGTACCACCTCTTTCACAAAGACTTTACTGATTTCTTTAGTTGGTAGTTTTTGTTCTTATCTTTGAAACTCCCACACTGTGTCTCTAAAGAGAGTATGACATATTTCCTCTCTTTGAGCATCTGAGTTGCAAGGAGTTAAGTCATTCACATGCCTGTTATTGCATTTTCTCATCATTATGGTATGCAAGACCCCCTTCTACTCCGAGTTCTTCTCTGAATCTTGTTTGTACAATTTTGGGCAAAACTGGTTATCTAGGAGCTAATAAAGAATTTGATAATGGGATGCCACCCTCCCCTTTTTTTAAAGATTTATTTGAGAGAGGGGGAGCACAAGCAGGGAGGGGCAGAGGGAGAAGAAGAAGGAGAGAATCTAAAGCAAACTTTGCACTGAGTATGGAGCCCTTTGTAGGGCTCAATCTTACAACCCTGAGATCAGGACCTGGGCCAAGGCCAAGAGTCGAACACTCAATCAAAGGCCAAGAGTCGAACACTCAATCAAATGTGCCACCCAGGCACCCCTGGGGTGCTACTCTTAAGAAGGACAACTAGGAAAATCAGGGAAATCCATCCCATTTGTTGAGAGATTTTGCCAACACCCTGAGATCTAGCACTGGAGCCTGTGGGGTGTAGTGGATCTGTGCAAGGTCTGCCTGTGCTTCTGCACTGGGATCTCACCATAGTTTGAACTGGTCTGCAATGTCTCTGCACCAGAGTTCTTGACAGACCGCTGAGGGGTCCCTCAAGTCACGTAAGGGCATGCCTCAGGGAGGGGAGGGGAACAACTCTTAAATGCTGTGGAGTTTCAGGTAAGATGAGAAGGAGACTTAGTCATTAGATTAACAAGAGAGACCCTACTAATGACCTTGAAGAGTAGTTTGAGGGGATTATGGGGATATTGGACTGATTGCACCATGCTCAAGAAAGTATGGAAGAAACAGAATTGGATAGGGCAAGTATATACTACTCTTTGGAGATTAGTGGTAACAAGGAAGAGAGAATCTTCCCCAAAATGTCTTTCTAAACTGGAGAAAAGCTTGACTGAGAGAAAACCTAAATCAATTTTTGGTCTTACATTTTGAACAACAAAGAGATGAAAAGACCGGGAAGAAGTCACAAAACATTGAAACACTATAGTTGATTATAATAAAATGCTATAAATGCTGTAAGTATTTTTATTATTTGCTCACTCATTTCTACTCCTGTTTCTAAGGAGAACAGCAGCTTACAATGGGGAGCTTGCATTATGTGTGGGTTTTGGGCTAGATAGATATGGTAGTTAGATCATCCCCCAAAATAATAAAACTTGTGATTTGGGATTTAAATAAGTGAGTTTAACTGACTAGATTTTCAAGGTAATAAAAAGTTTCCCCCATCCTTGTGGTTTTTTTAAAAAAGATTATTTATTTATTTATTCATGAGAGACACAGAGAGAGAGGCAGAGACATAAGCAGAGGGAAGAGCAGGCTGCCTGTGGGAAGCCCAATGCAAGACTTGATCCCAGGACCCCAGGATCATGATCTGAGCCAAAGGAAGACACCCAGGCATGCCCCCATCCTTGTGTTCTGTGTACCTGCTGATGTTTGGGGGTGGGGCATGAAAGTAATGTCAGGTATTATTTTTTATTTTCATCACTCTGCAGTGAAATGAAGTGAATGGCCAGAATGCGAATGTTAGAACAATTATGTTTTATTTGAATTATGGCTGTAATAATGCATTCCATTATTAAAAACATAATCCAATGTTGCATTATTCTAGTCACTCAGTAGTAAATGGAAAAGCAATTCATAATTAAATTAGCGAAACCTAGCACCACACTGACCTTTCAGTAATTCATTTTATGGCTGAACTGTAAGATAGATATAAAATGCTGTATGATCTTTGACATATATTATGGATTTAAATAAATTAAATGGCATTAATGTAATACACATGCAGTTTAAAGAGTGTGGAGATAGGAGTATTTTTATGTGTGACCTTCCTAATTAGGCAGTGAAGTAGGCTATTAACAAAGGATCACATAGTTGCCATTACTTTGCTTAGGACAGGGACTACAGCTAGAGGGAAGGCTTTAGCTGAAGGTTCTATTAAACTCTATCATCCTATACTCTTGACCTGGGGTTCAAATTCGAAGTATAAACAGAAAGGGGGGATCCCTGGGTGGCGCAGCGGTTTGGCGCCTGCCTTTGGCCCAGGGCGCGATCCTGGAGACCCGGGATCGAATCCCACGTCAGGCTCCTGGTGCATGGAGCCTGCTTCTCCCTCTGCCTGTGTCTCTGCCTCTCTCTCTCTCTCTCTCTCTGTGACTATCATAAATAAATAAAAATTAAAAAAAAATAAAAAAAATAAACAGAAAGGGGAATATCTAGGTTTTGCTCTTACCTTGGGTCTTTGAAGAGGTTTCTAAAACATATCCTTTTCAGACCAGTTTATTAAGAACCTGCTATATTGCATCATGAGAGGCAGTTGTCGTTAATGATCCATTTTTCTTTCTTTTTTTTTTTTAAGGTTTTTATTTCTTTATTCATGAGGGACAGAGAGAAGGCAGATACATAGGCAGAGGGAGAAGCAGGCTTCTTGAAGGGAGCCCGATGTGGGGCTCTATCCCCGAACTCTGGGATCATGCCCTGAGCCAAAGGCAGATGCTCAACCGCTGAGCCACCCAGGCGTCCCTCCACTTTTCTTTCTGTCTACACATTTACTTTATGTTTATAGATATGCAAGAGGATATACCCATCCATTGATACCAGTACTAAATATTAGCACTAAATATGAATATGAGATTTGTATATAATAATAAAAATTTTTAGAATAATTCCTTTTTTAGGACCGAGACCATGTTATTGTGACTTTCTCTTGGTAAATGCTCTGGTTGAGGTTTTCTAAACCTTAGGTTAAATAAAAACTGATTTCATCCCCCTCTCCCCACCCTTGCCATGTTCAAAATGTCTTTAATGGGACATGGGCAGAAATGTCAAAGGGTCTAACACTGAGTGCTTAGCTTGCCCATTTGATTCATAAAATGAGTCCTGATTATGTGTGGGTTGGTGAAAGATTCAAACAAAATTTCTTTGCATCTATTTCCAAGAATTTTCAGTTTGTGCTAGATCCTAAGGCCTTTCTCGAAAATGTTGTACAGTGACTCTTAATCCTGGTTGCACATTAGAATCACTTGGGAAGCTTTATTAAAAAATAGTGATGGCTCGCTTTGGTATTTCCTGTCCCCTATAGCTGGCATGCTCTTCCTAGAGTTATCTTCACATGGATTAGCCCCTCACCTCCTTCTAATCGTTCCTCAAAAGTAATTTTTTGAAAGAACATTCCCATAATGCCCCCCCCCCCAATCTCTTAGATCATTTCCTTCTACTATGTTTTCATGAAGGGATCCATCTGTTTTTTTTTTTTTTTTGCTACTTTTCCAGTATGTAAAACAGTACCTGGACCATAATAATCACTCTATAAGATTTACTAAATAAAATGAATGGGGGGCACCTGGGTGGCTCAATGGTTGAGCATTTGCCTTTGGCTCATTTATGATCTTGGGGTCTTTTGATTGGGCTTCCTGCAGAGAGTCTGCTTCTCCCTGTGCCGATGTCTCTACCTCTCTCTCTCTGTGTCTCTCATGAATAAATAAGTAAAATGTTTAAAAAAATAAGTAAAATGAATGAATAATTTAGAATATGTGGAAAGTTATAGCCAATTATAGCAGTATCTACATGAAGTAAAATATGCAGATGTGCTCCAGGACTCCCAGTCATCCAATCACTAGTTTCAAAAAAATCACTTGAAGCCCTTGTTAAAAAGGAAGATTTTCTCTTTTTTCAACTGTGCAATAGAAAGTTAATTTCTTTAAAGTGTGATACACCATTGTTATTTTAATTAGATTTTAAAAATTATTATTACAAGTTGAACATATTTCTTAGCTGTGACTATTTCCAGTGTTTGTAGTTCATTTTTTCAACTACTTTGCCAATGTATCTATTGGGGTTTTAGCCATGTTCTTAATAAGCATTTTCTACATCAGGTTAATGAGCCTTTTTACCCTACAGTATTTTCCCACTTTCTCCTTACTTTTCTTGGGGTGTTTTTGATATGCTAAAAAGTATAATATTCATATTAACCGTTTTTCATCATTCTACCGTTGTTCTTAAATTTAGAACTAAGTTTTCTTGCAGCTATAGAGTCTTCTATTCTTTTTTTTTTTTTAAGATTATTTATTAATTTATTTATTCAGGAGAGACACAGAGAGAGAGGCAGAGACATAGGCAGAGAGAAAAGCAGGCTCCTTATGGGGAGCCTGATGCAGAACTCAATGCCCAGACTCTGGGATTATGACCTGAGCCAAAGGCAGACTCTCAACCACCGAGCCACCCAGGTGCCCCTTTGACTATTCTTATGGTTTATTTTCCCACAAATAACTCTTTGTTGAAGATCTAAACATTTTTTTTCCTTTAATGGAGGTAGCCAATACTATACTTATTGAATAATATTATTTTCTAAATATTTGGCATGCTATTCATGCCTCCATTCTATATAAAATTAATAACAAAGGATTGTACAAATTTAAGATACAGATAGATTCTAGTATTAAAATTGGAGTTCTTTTACTCTGCTTTGTTGACCTATTGATTTGTTCTTGTTTCCACACTAAACTATTATAATTATAGTTTTATAGTATATTCATTACCTGACAAAGTTTTTTTCCTTTTTTTAAAAATTTGTAGCTAATCTGAAAAATTTAAAAATAATTTTTATTGACTTAAAAATTTACTTACAGGGTTAGTGTTTCACATGAAACCTTTAAATCATTTTGAGATAAATGGACAACTTTACCATATTTAATTTTTTCATTAAGAGCAAGGTCTGCCTTCCTCATGCATCTATATCTGATTCATACTTGAGAGCACTTTTTGTAGTTTTCATCTAAGGTCTGTGGGATTTCACATTACTATCAGTCACCCATACGTAAATGCATTTAGCTTGTACTCTTAACACAATATATTTCCCTCCACTGCATTTTTTTTAAAGTCCTTCAAACTTCTCTTCACTGTCCTTACTATTTACTACTATTTTTTTCTCCACTCCCTTCCCCTCCTGCCCCTAATACAGACATTCAAAATGGTTAGGGGAAGCTTATTATGTCCTAACATCACTTAGCTCTGTCATGTCAAAATGACAAATAGATACCATTCTTGAATCAATGAAGGATAATCATGGTTCCTTTACTATGATAGAGAAGTCAGAGAAAGTGATTTGTCCACCGTTATTATTCAAATATAGTAAGATTTATTTCACAGATTCTCCATACAATATAAAACCTGATAATAAATCATTTAATATTTTGCTTCACTTACCAAGCAAATTACTAGCTATTTTCCCTCAGCTCACCAAAATAGATATTACATTTTATAATTTGCATTGCTTTTTATTGTAGGTGTAAAAATGAAATCCCTGAAGAAGATTTATAATGACAAGATAACTACAGTGTAAAAAACAGAAAAGGTTCAAGCTTTATGACACACAATTTAATTCAAGGTTATGAAAATAGAAATATTGAGGCTAAATAAACATCTTTCATAATCATATACTATGATAACACAAGTATATTTGGTGAAAGAATTTATTTTCACAAACTTAAATCTGAAGTATTTTCCATTTAAATAATATTCTTGGACTTGTACAAAATTTGACTAAAAAAACATTTTTATAGGGTACATACATACAATTTTATGATAGAAACGTTAAAGGTTTTCTCTCACAGAAACTGTAAGACATCTTTTATAGTCTCAAGTCTACTTTGTAAATAACGTGAGTTTACTTATTATATATTTAATTTTTTTTAATGGAAAATTTCAAATATATAAATGTACCAAGATTTGGGGACAACCCATGAGTGGGGAACAGGAAAACCAGGTTGCCATGGATTATAGAGAATTTCCTTAAAGGAGAAGTGAGATTGTAGTTAAGGAGAGATATTAGGCATTGTCCCAGAACCACTTAGTCACAATTTCAAATTATGGTAAGTGGAAAAATTCGTGTATAAACATCTCCTTGTGTGAAGAAGTTCATAAGTCAAGTTTATAACAAACTCATGGCCTGTTTTTAGTTTTCAGGATTCCCAGCACAGTCATGTGTTAGAGGGGAAACTTCTCTTTGGCAGTCCATAAATCAGAGGTGAGAAACATGTCCCACACTGGATAAATAAAAATGTTTCATTGTAGTAATGATAATCACAATTCTATTATTTTAGCCACAGAAGGGCCACAGAAGCTACAGAACCATCTATCAGTTCTTATAATTGTAGGAGTCCCTGGAGAATTAACACATCTATTCTGATTTGTAAGTTGGCAAATAAACTTCTTTATGGTAGTTGCAGTATTGCCTGCATCCAAAAGAGTGACTGCTATTAGCAGTGGTTTAATAGTTGCAATACATTTATAGTCATTTTCCTCTAAAAAATTCAAATCACTTCAGCATAGTTCATTTATTATTAGAACTTTTTGGTAATCAGAAAGCATATATTTGTAATTCCCTAAAATTAACACCAAAGCCATGAGCAGACACAAATGGGAGGTGGTATGGTATGTGAAACAACTATCCTAGGAGGCTTTTATTTCACTATTTTTTATTTTGATATAGTTTAATGGAGATACGTTAATAGAATTGGTCCTATTTATCTTGTTAGGAGAGAAACTGGTGGACTCTCCAAACTTGTTCATTTATTTTACCAATCAGGTGCCAATTCAACCAGGCAGTTGCCACTCCCCACTTCCTGTGGGAACTTTGCCTCTGATTCAGGAAATACCTAAGTTCATAGGTAATACATGATAGTGGTGGTGGAGTTCATCATACAGGTACTATTCTGGAAATTCAGATTCCCAAGGGCTTAATACCCACCTGGTCCTCTAGATAAACTGTATCTTCAGATGTCACTGGGTTTCACACAATAAATTCTGTCTCCTGCAGTTCAAATAAAGCAAATTTAAATGTCATCCATGATCGTTCACTCTGCTTGCTTTTTTCCTGCTGGTTTTAGGTTTTACCTGGCAAAAGTCCTACTGTTTTTAAGAGTTCCAAGCCTACATTCAGTATGGGAAGTGATTGTAAAGTCTGCTGAGTTCTAGAGTTTTCCTTAGAACAGAAAGCAGTTGGCTCCTTACTGGGTTTATGAGTAACATAATTCTGGTATCCTGGACCTAGGGAGCAGTTCCTTTAATTCAGTCTCAAGAGTTTTTCAGGCTAAGGACATCTAGTATGGGGTTGTCCATCCCTCAAAGTCCCTAAAGTTTGTCTGTAAGATTATAAATAAGAGGATGTCCACTTAGTGTTTCATAAATTTTACTATTTAACCCTTGCTATGAGAGTCAGTTATAGCAAGGAGAATATAAATAAATAACACCTCCTTTTGTGTTTACTCATTTACCAAGTCTTTATTGACACTTGCTATAATCAAAACATTATCCTCTGTACTCTGGGAAAGCAGATCATTAACACTTATTTTCACATCAAGGAGCTACAGTCTCCTTGACTGTAGGGAATCAGAGACAGAGAGAGACAGAGAGAGAAGCAAACAGGTAAATATAAGGCAGAATGTGATAAATCTTGTAATTGAGAAAGTAGCAGCAAAAATATAAAGGGAATTAATTCTAGTTTGGGAAATCAGAGAAAATATGAGAGGTAATTTTGAGTTCATTGGTAGAGAAAAGGTGGAGAGGATTTATAAAGCTGAAAGGGAAAACTCATGAGCAAAAGTATGGAAGCATGGAAGCCCACAGAATGGTTAGGATCTGGAAAAGTATCTGATAACCTGGAAAGAGAAGAACATGTAGTAGATAGTAATATTGGAGAAAGCAGATGGAACTTGTGTGTGGTGATTTCCACATGCCATTATGAGGATCTGGCACTTGGCCTTAGGCCATTAAGACCTATGGAATTAAGGGTGCCTGGGTGGCTCAGTCGGTTAAGTGTCTGCCTTTGGCTCAGGTCATGATCTCAGAGTCCTGAGATCAAACCTTGTGTTGTGTGCTCCCTGCACAGCAGGGAGTCTGCTTCTGCCTCTCACGTATTCTCTCTCTCAAAGAAATAAATAAAATCTTTTAAAAAATCACATTAAAGAGCTATGGAAATGTTTTGGAGAGAGGAATGACATGTTCTACTTGTCTAATAAGAATGACTGTCTTAAATATTGGTGTAGCAGAGACTGAAAGATTAGTCATGAGGCTGTTACATAGTGTAAATAGGAGAGGCTGAGATTCAAAGGGAGTGTGGTAAGTCACCTTCTCCCCCTAAGGTATAAAGAATTGAGCAGAAGTTGATCAGTCTATATAAGGAGAAATACGGAGGGTGTACGAAGGATGCTTTCTTAATGAAGCAGCCAGCAAGGAATTGGATAAGAGGTAAGTTTGAAGGTTTCCAGGAGTGGTTTGGGAAGAAAAAAAACAAACAAACCCAAAACAACTAACCAAAATGTGATTTGATCAAGATGTGCTAAAACAGTGCTGTCTCAATTTGATGTAAAAATGGGTCAAGCAATCTTCTGAAATTCAGAATGGTGAGTGGTGGGTCGGAAGAAGCAAGGGGACACTGAAGATGTGCTGAATCATCCAGTACACTGTGAGAGAGTGGCTCCATGGAAACCTTGAAAGTGTTTCCTAGAAGACAGAAAGTGGTGATTATGGTTATTTCCAATTATGATTATTTATTATGGGAATTCACTGAGATTTCATTAGAACCCTGTCTATCAACCCTATCTCCCCTAAAGAGAAAAAAAATCCAGTAAAGTAATGCTCACATTGACTCCTAAGCTGCTTGGGACCATATTAAGTCAAGCGTGATTTTAAAAACTTCTAAGAAAATAAACCAGCTAAACTGCTGAATGCATAGGTATAAGACTTCTCTCCCCTCGGAAGTGCAATATTGTAGATTTCTTCTTGAAGAAACCTAACAAATTATCAGCTGTAGCAAGACTATTCAGCTTCCCATAAAAATTTCTTTTAGCCTCTGCTATAGTGAATCATACTCCTCTATTTCCAATAAAACATTTCCAGACATAAATCATATTCAAATGTAATCGTGACACCATAGTGCTACTTCTGTACAGAGTCCTGGGGCATTTGATGTATATTAACTGATTATCCATCAGTGGTTTGTTCTAGTATCCCTCCAAATGTCTTCCTTGTAGCTTAATATAATCATGGCATGAAAGCCATGCTTCAAAATGAGGTGAGAAACTTCCTAGCCAAAAACATTAGATGTCTAGGAAGGCTTAGGTATTTCCACATGTAAGAGAAAACTAAACTGTCCACTGAGGGTACTGTGTACCTTTGGCAATATTGATATTCTAGGCAGGAACTAGATGTGCCTGAAGCAAAGAGGCTGATTCACTCAGGGCCAACACCCTTCAACCTTGACTAGGATGAAAGAAATATTCAGTGATATTTTGTGATTAACCTTATGATCTTTAGCATCCTTGTAGATGAAGTTACCTTACGATTGTCTCAGGAATGCTACTGAGAATATGTGCATGGAGTTGCTCAGTACATGTCTCACAGTTCTGATTTCAAACTGTTCATTCTCTGGTTTCTGTTTCCTCTAGAACAGCATCAGATTGCTTCAGATCCTTGGTTTTCCAGTGATTTACGGTAACTTTGAGGTTTACAGTTCTTTTGTTCATTCATGTAGTCCTCTCCTTGTAGGGCCTAGGAACTAGGATACGTACAGTGCAGACAGAGATAAATAAAACAAATTGAGGTAGCATCATAAGACCCATTTCAAATTTCTGAATTCCAAAAAAGTATGATGATAATTTTGTGTTGTTTTAAGCCACTAAATGTGTAGAAATAAGTTACAGCAGCAATAGGAAGCAAATACACCTTCCTTTTCCTGTAAAACTTGACTTTCAGACTATTTCAGCACACTCAGTGCATTAAGCCAGTCAGTCATTTTTGCTGGAAATTGACACTTTTAATCAGTTTTGTCCTAAATTTGATTTGAGCATGTGGCAGTTTAATTACCCTCTTGAATATATGAATCATATCAACTAAGATCTGAAGAAAAAGCCATCTAGCAATATTAATTATGTGAGAGGATCACTTTTTTTCATATTTGAATTATGTCCTGTTATTTGGGTTATCTTGCTTGTGTGATTATTAAGGATGAAAAAGCATTATATAATGTGATTTATGTTAATAAAGATGTGCTATGGGATGCCTCACATTTTATTGAATAATTTTTGTTATAAATTAAAGAGAAATATTACTCTATATATTGTAACCTTAAAAATCTGTGTTTTTTAAATTTATAGAATGATAGTATTTCAACTTTCATGGACCAAAATAATTGGATCTGTATCCCATGATGATGATTTTTCTGACTGATTTTGAGATAAAATGAAATATAAGGAGTATTAAAAGGTTATATATCAGGATTATATACATATATATATATTTGACATATGTATTAATATTTCTGTATATCTCTATATATCAAGATCCACATGTTTCCCATTGCAGTTGAACATTACTAGGTCTACTACTGGATAACAAGCATTAGAGCAATTTAACATAAGAACATTTACTCATCCATTTATTATGGATCCCCACTTTATTTTTAATGCTGAGAACTAAGTTCATCTGTTGATATTCCTTTTAAAGGTATTTGATAAATTTTGGAAAGGGTAGGTGCAGTAGTTAAATTAGGATTGTTATTATACAATCTAATAACATCTAATATGGGAGAATGCAAGTTTTCCTAGTTTCTAAGTTTTTAAACAATAATAATTACAAAAATTTAATATGTAATTTATTAATATTAGTATCATTGATTGGATTGTACCTTTTATTTATTAATTTATTAATTAATTTATTTTTTGAGAGTACCTTTTCAAAGAAGAAAATGATTGTAATCTTTGTTATGTGATGATTCATACTTTTATGAATGAGTCTGCTCTGGTTGGAGAATTAGAAAAGAAAATGTATATACAAGAATATGCCATCTAAAATGCACTAATTTAAAATATTTATCACCATGCAAGCATATTAATTTATCTCCATGTTATTGTTCCTTGTTACAGAACTTTTCAAGATCTTCAAGATCTATAATATTCTTAATTTTAGGGATGCCTGGGTGGCTCAGTGGTTGGGCGTCTGCCTTTGGCTCAGGGCATGATCCTGGAGTCCCGGGATCCAGTCTCACATCCGGCTCCTTGTGGGGAGCCTGCTTCTCCCTCTGCCTATGTCTCTGCCTCTCTCTCTGTGCCTCTTGTAAATAAATAAATAAAAACCTTTAAAAAGTTTTCTTAATTTTAAAATTCTAAAAGCCATTAAGTTAAAAGTCAGTCTTTTATAGACAAATGTATTATTTGGGAGACAGCATGTGAATAGTTTTATTTAACTGGAGGGAAATGTGAAAAATGTACTTTGCTTAAAGCAACCCCTATTTTGATTAATGAGAACTCTAATAGTCATATGTGGTGATTGTGGTAAAAATAACATGCATATAGAGTCAGGACTCTAAAGGACGAAACCCCAAGGGAGGAAAAATCCCACAAAGAAATATAAAATGTGTCCTCCTCAACTATGTTTCTGGAAGAAGGGGGAAAAGATTCTTTATATTCTTTATAATCTCAAGCCAGCTGTCACCTAAGAGGGAACAAAATTCATAAGATTATGTTAGCCCAAAGAAAACCTAAAGAAAGACTGAAAATTTAGTTTAAATTACAATCTAATTAGTAGTGCTGAAGACTTTTGATAAAACCAGATGTTTTTTTTCCTCTGGAGAGGAAAGCCTTAAATGTAGGCATCGAAGGATTTTCATGGATATAAGTTTTCCATAGGAAAATGAGCTCACAATCAAACATCTAAAAAAAAAAAAAAAAAAAAGAAGAAGAAAAAAGAAATAAGTTACCATGAATAAGAGTCATTGGAAATAACAAATAACCAATTCATCCACAGAAGCTGTAGTTACTAGGTTTATCACATACAGGATATAAAATTAGTATATCTAATAAAAAGTATAGTATAGTATATCTAATAAAGTATCTAATAAGTATTAGTATATCTAATTTGTATTAGTATATCTAATAAAAAATCTAATTTTAAATAAAAATTTAAAATTTTTTAAAGAAATAAAAAAGAGAAAGAAGAAAATATATAAGAAAAGAAGGATATATGTAAGAACAAGAGACCATCAAAAGTAACCAAGAAGATTTCAGTGAACACAAACCTATGAGGCTTTTAGAAGTAAAAAATAATAATATCTAAGTTTAGAAACTCAAAGCAGGGGCTAAGCTTTGTTTCAAAGTAGAAGAGGGAATTAATGAATTAAAATTTAAATATGAGAAAATGTACTCAAAATGTAGCATAAAGAAGATAACATCACTATTAATGATGAAACAATTAAGACTTTCCTGTAAATAGTAAAAATAGTCAAGAGTGCCCACCAATGTTCCTTCTCTCCATTGAATTGAACATTCTAACCAGTGCTGTAGAAAAAAGAATGAACAAATCAATAAATTAATACTTTACAGATTTATTTATTTATTTTTTTAAAATAATTTTTATTTATTTATGATAGTCACAGAGAGAGAGAGAGAGAGGCAGAGACACAGGCGGAGGGAGAAGCAGGCTCCATGCACCGGGAGCCCGACGTGGGATTTGATCCCGGGTCTCCAGGATTGCGCCCTGGGCCAAAGGCAGGCACCAAACCACTGCGCCACCCAGGGATCCCAATACTTTACAGATTTAAAGATTGGAGAGAAGAATTTAAATGATCATTGTGTATGTAGAAAATATAAAATAATATCAAATGCATTATTTGACTTAGTAAGGGACTTTGACAAAATTAATAGATACAAACTAAGTATAAAAAATCAATCATAAAAAAAAATCAATCGTATTTCTGTATACCAGCAGTAAACAGGTATCTTTTAAAAAGACATAGTTATCTATAGAATAAGTAGCATGTAAAACACGCACACACACACACACACACACACACACACACAATGAGAAAAAGCCAGTCTGATGCAAAGAGATTCACAAAATCCAGGTTGCTGATAAATATATCAGAAAGTCAACTTTGTTAACAATGATAAAAATGCATATCAAAATTATAATGAGATATCATAATACTCACCAAATCAGTAAAATTTAAAAGTCTGAAAATATAATATTTGGGTGAGGATATGAACTTTTTGGAAAACAAAAACAATTTGGTTTTATCTAGTAAAGTTGAAGATACTCATTGTCTCCTATCCAGTTCATATAAACCATATAAGAAATAGTTGAACAACTTAAAAGAGAATTATGTCAAATCATACAAATAAATTAATAAAAAGTAAAATATCAATGGCCAAGAAACAAATATATTAAACAAATGCTCAACCTCACTAATAATTAAATATAAGTTAAGATGAGATATTATTTTCACCTCTAAAATTAGTAAAGATTTAAAATAAAAATATCAAATTTTATCTTGCTATCTCTTTATCTCTGTAAAATGAATGTCACAGACTGCCTATAAGAATGATAATGGGTACAACCTTTCTAGAATGTATTTTGGCAATTAATACAAAAGCATCCCTAGCTTTGGGCCTAGGAATTTGACCTTTTAATCTAGGAAATAATAAGCAAGCACAGAGATTGGCCTACAGGGATGATTACTGAAATGCGTTTTTGAGTAACAAAAATAAATAAAACTTTAAATATGCATAACAACAGGGAGAGACTTAAAATTTTTTTGCATATCTATACTATGAACCACATTTTACAATTCAGTGTTATGGAGAAATTCTTACTATAGATTGTTCCATGACACAAATTGGTTAGAGAAAAATGTGGGTATAACATGATCCCAATGCTACTTAGATTTTATATACATGCATAGAAATGGTAAAATGTATAAAGCATGGCTTGTGATATCAGGCAATAAGACAATATATTCTCTTTTTATTTCCTGTATTTTCCAGATTTTCTACAATGCTATGTGTTGATTTTATTCACATGAAAAAATCATTAAAAATATGTAGGGAAATCTATATTATACATCAGAACAGTATGTTCAATACCACATCTCTGCTTCTCAAAGTTTAGTGCTTGCAAATGTTTTCTTTGAGCCTTGGATCTAGATTGTGAATATAGTTCCTGATTTCTTTTGATCCAGAGAACACTTTTTTAAAGATTTTATTTATTTATTTGAGAGAGAGAGTATGTGTGTGTGAGGGAGAGGGAGAGAGAATCTGAAGTAGACTCCAAGTGGAGCTCAGAGCAGGATGCCCGGCTCAATGCAAGATCATGACTTGAGCTGAAACCAAGAATCAGACACCCAACCGACTGAGCCAGCCATGTGAACTTTGCAGTTCTTTCTTCAACATATTTTTATGTAAATTCCAACTCATTTATAAATTACTACATATTGAGAAAACTCGTCATTTTGGTGAAATATTTTGTGATTCAAGATGCTCACAACTTCCTAAGATATAAGGAGCTCCATGTGCAACAGTAGTAGCTTCATAAATAGCCCCAAATAAGATGGGCCTTTTATGCATTTGTTCACTTTGTTTAGCAGTTTAGAAAGTAGCCAGAGCAACAGGTGATGTGGAAATTAAAATCAAGGCACAAGTCTCTTGGTCGATATTTGATGTGAAGGAAACGGTAGCATAATATAAAACCTAACTTCGAATTGTTACAGCAAATGCCTCCTTTATTTCTAACAAAGTAAATAAAGCTCAATTCTTTAATGTGTGCACTAGAAAATGAAATTCTGAAGAAATAGCTACTCATATATCCTCATCATTGAAGTAAAGTTGGATTTTTATTATATATTTGTAATATATCCCAGCAAATAAATGAATCATCCTAAATCAATTCATTTAATTACCATTTGTAGTGGGCTGAATGGTGGTGCCAAAGATATCAAGTCCTAATTCTGGACTGTAAACCTTATCTGGAAAAAATTTTCTTTGAAGATGTGACTAAATTAAAGATCTGGAGATGGAGACATAATCCCGTGTTATCCAAGTGGGCCCTTGATGCGGACAGAGTCTCACAAGAGGAAGGCATGGGGAGATTTGGCACACACCCAGGAGAAGAGGCAGTATGACCATAGAGACAGGGATTGGAGGGACTCAAACACAAACTGAAGAATGAATGCTGTGGCCTCTGGATGTTAGAAGAGCTAAGTACTCACAGATTTTCCCCTGGGGCTTCAGGAGAGAGCATGGCCCTGCTGGACACCTTGATTTCAGATTTTAGGCCTATGGAAGTGTGAGAGAATAAATTTTTGTTGTTTTCAGCTATTTTTGTTTTTGTTTCTTTTAGGTCGCCTACTTTGTAGTACTTTGTTACTGCTACTCAGGAAACAAATACATGGTTCATAATGTAAATTTGGTGATATAAATGACCTGATCGTAACTGGACTTGAATCTTATTAAGCGATATATTTGCACAAAAACAAAAAACAAAAAACAAAAAACCATGAAAAACAAACAAAAAAACCCCCAAAAGACCAAAAACCCCCCACCCCACCATATATTTGCGAGAAGACTACTGAAAACACATTTTTTGTTCTAAGAGCAACCATTTTTAGTATCATTTTGCATAGTCATTTGTACAGCACATTCTTACTTTTAATAGTTCTTTAGCCCCTACATTAGCAACTGTGTTTTTCTTGGCAATCTCTAGCAATTGATGCTTCTCAATTTCAACACCCATTTATCTTCTTGTTTTAACTCTACTGCAAGTAAGTCCATAAGTCTGAGAAGAAAACAGAAAAGGTATACAGCCTTTCAAAACATGAGATCCTGAGAGTTTACTAATGCTAGAATTCACTATTATGTTCATAATTTTCTTCTGCTTTCTCAGTATGTTAATAAGTGGTCTTAATCTTCTTGAGCAAAATTCCTAGTTCCTAGGAAACAAAGTCTGGAAACTGAGCTATAAGTCTTCAGATGTCTGTAAGTTTATATTATTGTTCTTATTTTTATCAAAGTAAAATAAGTACACAATAAAAACATTTTAAAAGGGTTATTATAATACAAAGTTACATGTAAAGTTATAATGAAAAGGAACTCCTATAGGTACATCTTCTCTACTCCTGGTCTCCTTAGAAATATCTTTTAATGAACTCAGTTTGTATATTTCCAGTTGTCTCCATTTATGAAATAATGCAATGATACTACTACTTTCCTTTTTTGACATTTTCTATTGAGTTCCTGCTATAAAAAGTAAGGATTTAACTTAACAGACACATTCTACAATTCTTTTTTCCCCCTCATCTTCCCTAGTTTTGATTATATATATTGTTATTTTATTCTATTTATTGGATATTTTTGTTACCTTCAATAAAATAATGCTCTTTGTTTCACTAATTTGAGATATCTTTTGACTCCCCATTATGTGAAAAGAGAAATATTAACCCATCTATTCTTCCTTCTGTGTTTCCTCCATTTCTGTCAGATTGATAACATTAATTCTTTTTATTATACATATTGTTCTAAGATGTATGGACTCTGCTCAAGGATTTAAAATGTACAGCAATATTGGATGCTGGGCTGTACACAGGTGATGAGTTGTGGAGTGGAGAAAACTCCTTTGTGAGGACCAGTGTGGTCCCTGGTCCCTTCCCTTGCTTCTTGTTTGCCTCCTTTATCACCCCTTTCTCTTCCATTTCATCATGCTATAAATTTCCTGCTCTTCTCCCAGCCCATCTTCTCCCAAACTCAGCCAAAACATCTCTGGAAAAGTTTAACATCTCTTTACTCAGAGATCCCACTTTCTCATCAATTGTTTTCCCTCCTTTCTTGAGGAGAAAAATGCTATTTCCAGGCAGGGCCCTGTGCTGTCTCCTCCCTGTATCTATCTGAAACAGCAACTCTTTTGCATTTATACTGTTAACTCCTCACTCTTTTCTACTCACTGTTCTTTATTTTTTGCTTATTTTGGTTTCCCTGGAGCTCCCTCTAGGGCAGCTGGGAGACTGAAAGCTTTGGCATCATCCATTATAAAATGTAAGCAGCAGAGAAAAAATTAAAGAGTTGCCAAATCATCTGTACAAGCACCATAAGCAAACTACCTAAAATGGCAAACAGCTACACTTTAGATGGCAGGGCTAATTGTCTTCAACAAATAGTGGCTAGGTTTATGAGGAAAGGTATATAATGACTTATTTGACAGATTTATTTATCTATCAAGGCTATGTGGCTGTTTTTTCCATTTGAAAGTATTTATTGAGCCAAAACCTTAATTGCTTCCTCCTCTTTGATAACTTAATCCATTTAGAGATTTTAACAGCAGATATGCTGGCCGTATTGTGCATTTGATTCTTGCCTCAAGGCTGAATAGTAATCTGTATTTGTTACCCATATGCCTACTCAGTTTTATCTTTTTTAGCCATTAGGGATGAAGAAAGTTTCTGAACCTGCCCTACCTCTTCATTTTTGCTTTTAAAACTACAAATTATTTTATATAACTTGTCTCTCTTTTAAGTGTCCTTGTCGAATGCAGCCAATATTAACTAACATATACTACTATTATTCTGTTTACAGATTCTTTCTTTCTTTCTTTCTTTCTTTCTTTCTTTTCTTTCTTTCTTTCTTCTTTCTTTCTTTCTTTCTTTCTTTCTTTCTTTCTTCTTTCTCTTTCTCTTTCTTTCTCTCTTTTTCTTTCTTTCTTTCTCTCTTTTTTCCTTCTTTCTCTCTTTCTTTCTTTCTTTCTTTCTTTCTTTCTTTCTTTCCTTTTTCTTTTCTTTCTTCTTCTTTCTTTCCTTCCTTCCTTCCTTCCTTCCTTCCTTCCTTCCTTCCTTCCTTCCTTCCTTCCTTCCTTTCTTTTCTTTCTTTTCTTTCTTTCTTCTTTCCTGGAGCTGCAACTTCATTAGATGTGTGATCTTCATTCTAAGTGATGGCAGGTGAAACTTCTACCATATAGAGTATGTTTTCTGACCAAAATGGAATAAAACTAGAATAACAGAAAGATAACAGGAATATCTAAGACACTTACAAACAGAAATTAAACAACACATTTTGAAGAATCCATGAATCAAAGGAATTAAGAAATACATAGATGTAAATGAAAATAATGTATAACCTATCAAAATTTGTGGGATACAGCTGAAGCTGTGCTGAGAGGGAAATTTATAGCACTAAACATTTGCATTAGAAAAGTGGAAAAGCCTCAAATCAGTAATTAAATTTCTGCTTTAAGAAACTAGGAAAAAAATAAACCTAAACCAACGTAGTAGGAAAAAAAGAATGAAAATAAGAGTAGAAATCAATAAAATTGAAATAGCTGAAACTAAAAACCAGTTCTTTAAGAAAAAAAAAAAAAAGTCTGATAAATTTGATATACCTCTAGCAAGAGTGACAGAGCTAGGGGTGCCTGAGTGGCTCAGTGAGTTAAGTATCTGGCTCTTGATTTTAGCTCAGTTAATGATCTCAGGGTTTTGAGATCAAGCCCTGAGTAGGCTCCACAATGGGCCTGGAGCCTGCTTAAGATTCTTTTTCTCCCTCTGCCCACCTCCTCCAAAAGTAACAGAGCTAGAAGAATATTAAGAGTGAGTCAAAAGATACTAGTATAAATCTTGTAGCCATTAAAGAGATAATGAGGAAAAACTACAAACAAATGTATATCCATAAATTCAACGACTTAAAATAAATGACCTCAAAGTCTGCAAACTGCAACTCAATGAAGATGAAATCAATAACTGTAATAATCCTCTAACCATTAATGAAACTGAATTTGCAATTTAAAAACTCCTGAAAACAAAATCTTCACACCCACATGATTTCATTGGAGAATCATATTAAATTAAAAAAAAAAAAAAAGAGTTAATAATAGAGTTCTCTTTCTGCCATCTTGGAGCCTGTAGAGGCCTGCTGGGAACAGGACTCCTAAAACGACAAATATGTCTGGAAGGGAACACACAGCTCCTCTTACACTGTGATGAGATGACACTGAATTCTATTGAGGCAAGAGATGTGTTTCTGTGCACAAAGCAAAGAACACACAGTGACTTCTAGTGGCAAACCAAACCAAACCAGAGTAATTGGGGGAAAAGCAAACAGTGGCATGGTTTGTGCTAATTCCAAAGTAACCTTCTTGCTAAAATTATTGGTCCACAGAATCCTTGTGATACTGTAACCCTCAAGGATTTAAACTGAATGAAAAGTAAATAAATATATGTGTAAATTTGTTGTCTTGTAAAAAAAAAAAGGATAACATTAGATAATAGAAGAGAAAGGAATATTCCTCACTCATTTTATGAGGCTAATAATACCCTCAGTTGATTCAATGCAAATATCTTCATTGATATTTAATTGGGTATGTGACACTCACCATGAGTGAATCCAAGACCTTATGATGGTTAGGGCCCTGGCTCTGAAGACAGATTGCCTGGGTCCAAATTTCAGCTCAGCTATCTGTTTCCTTGGTGAGTTATATAATTAGTCTGGGCTTCATTAGCCAAGCTGGTCAGTAGTGATTGACAGTAGTAGATCCTTATTCAAACTTTCTAAAGATTCAGTGGGATAAACATGTAAACTCTTACAGTTTTTCCGATATCGTACGGACAAGTAATATTATCTATATATTTTCAAATGATTCTCTTCCATGTTCTCAGTTGATATTCATTATGGTGGAGTTTCGTTCCAGTATTATAGTCTCTTGCTGATTGTTGTGAACTCCAACATTTTATTAACATTTTTTCTATGGTGTCTTAGAATTCTCGCATATGGTTTGGCAATTTATACTTTTTTTAAAATCTTTATGTTCTCATTGTGTAAACAGTCTAAAAAATACATCATTCATGTAAATATGACCTATCTCTTATAGCCAACATTTGTAAATTAGCAGGAATGAAATTTATAAGATTAATGAATGCTAGGAATGAAAATGCTACTTGGAATGAAAACTACACCTAGCAGCATGTTGGGAAAATATATCAAAGCATTTTATATTTTTAGATTATGAATAGTAACTTATATTAGAAAATTTAAAAGAGCCCCCTCTCTTATGTTTGAATTTTTAATGTAATTCTACTTCATTTGATATTAATACACTCTTCCTTGCTTCCTTGTTCTTTGCAATCACATTGCATATCTTTTCTCTACTTACTTTTTACCTCTATAAACTATTTTATTTTGATTGAGTCTTTTAGTCCTGTCTTTAACCTCAGATACTTGGGGCTAGCCAGCAATCTGGTTTTCTGTGATTAGAACTTTTTTGATTCTGATTGTGTAAACACTCTAAAAAATGTATATATGATTCATGTATATGTGTGTTTACATGAATTCTAAGCCTCTAGCCCCTCTCCCTCCTGTTTCCCCTCAGGGAAGACCTCACCTCCATCATGCAAAGGTGACTGAAGTAACCAAGAAACTCATGTTCTTGTACCAAAAATTCAAAGTAACTGCCTCCACCTGGGTGACTTAGTTGGTTAAGCATCTGACCCTTGATCTCAGGGTCATGAGTGCAAGCCCCCTATTCCGCTCCATGCTGGGTGTGGAGCCTACTTAAAAGCAAAAACAAAATAGTTGCCTCCATGGTGATTTTTTCTATTACTTCCTGCTCTGATGGAGGAAGTACCTTTCCTCCCACATAAACTTAGTCCTCCCACCCACACTAGCCTTTTTTAAAAATAATTTTTTTAAGATTTTATTTATTTATTCATGAGATACTCACACACACACACACACAGAGAGAGAGAGAGAGAGAGAGAGAGAGAGAGGCAGAGACACAGGCAGAGGGAGAAGCAGGCTTCCTGCTAGGAGCCGGATGCAGGACTTGATCCCGTATCCCGGGATCGTGCCCTGAGCCGAAGGCAGATGCTCAACAGCTGAGCCACCCAGATGTCCCCGCCCCCGCCTTTTAAAAAACATTTTATTTATTTGAGAGTGCACATGAGCCGGGATGGGGGAGGGGCAGAGGGAGAGGGAGAAGCAGACTCCCCTCTGAGAGGGAATCTAACTCTGGGCTTGATCCCAGGACTCTGATATCAGGACCTGAGCCCCACAAATGCCCCAAGCTTATTCCCTTTAATTCTACTTTGACTTCTACTTTGACTCCTCTCAGTGAACCTACACATTTAATCAATTACCACATCCTCTGGATTCTACTTCCCAGTTTTGCCCAATTATATTTACTGCCACACTTGTCCCAGCTGGTATCACATGGCAGTAGGCATGTGGTCACCTATCTGGTCTGCCATTCTATTCTTGTTCCCTTCCAGTCCCGCAGGAAGCAGCTGGGGTGATTCTTCGTAAATGTGATTCTGATTGTATCACTCCATTGCTCGGTATTTTTCTTTTTCTTTTTCGTTTTTTTTTTAAGATTTTATTTATTTTTTTATTTGAGAGAGAGGAAGAGAGTGCACACACATGTGCACCTGCACAAGCACAGGAGAGGAGCAGAGGGAGAGGGACAAGCAGACTATACTGAGTGCAGAGCCTGCCATGGGGCTCAATCCTACAATCCCCAGATCATGATCTGAGCCAAAAGGAAAAGTTGGACACTTAACCAACTGAGCCACCCAGGCACCTCTTGGTCAGTACTTTTTTAAATGGCATCCCAGTGCCCTCAAGATAAAGTCTAACCAGCTTGGAATATCTTACAAATCTTATGTTTGTTTACCTTTCCATTTTTCTTCCTTGCCAACCATCCACTGCCCTCTATGCTCCAAGTATAATGATCTAATGATAAATGAAAATTGTATAAGGGGGTGGGTAAATGGATAGATGGATGGATCGCGGCACTGGGGCTGTGGAAGTGTGTGTATGCGTACATAGTTTATAAAATGATTTACCTGGGACGCCTGGATGGCTCAGCGGTTGAGCATCTGCCTTCGGTTCAGGGTGGGATCCTGAAGTCCCGGGATCAAGTTCTGTATCGGGCATCCTGCATGGAGCCTGCTTCTCCCTCTGCCTGTCTTTGCCTCTCTCTCTCTCTGTGTCTCTCATGAATAAATAAATAAAATCTTTAAAAAATAAAATAAAATGATTTACCTATAGAGGTGTTTACAACTTTATAATTAAGTCGAGTTAACTCAAAAAGATTAACTGAGCCAGAAAAAAAATATACTTCCAGCAACATGTTAAAATGTCTTTGCTTACCACATTTAGTAAACTGAATGCCATCAACTTCAGGACTTTCACTGATAAGCCAAAATATTAAAATGACTTATTTCACAAGTACTTTTGAAGTTACTTGCAAATATTCCACAAACAGCTTTCCTTTCTCTCCTTTTAGCTGGTTAAAAGCCATAAACAACTGCTTTGTATTTGTCATAATTAATATATGTTAGAAATATGTGTGCATCTCATTCCAATGCAGTTTACATAAATCTCTGAGTCAGACATGCCACTTTTAATGAAATACCATTCATTTTTCTGTCTGTAAAGAAATTTTCATCTGAGGAGATGTTATGTCAAAAGGGCATTTTCATCCAGAAAGTTTCCAGTATTAGTCTGATAAAACTTACTTCCTTCTTTCTTAAATTCTTTATCTCCTGCTATTCTCAGATATTGATACTCTAGGCACATATTCTTATGGTTCCACATTGGAGAATTATTAAGTTAAATTCTTGAGAGACATTAACCCTCTGATTCTCTTTTTTTTTTTAAATAAACTTATTTTTTATTGGTGTTCAATTTGTCAACATACAGAATAATGATTCTCTTTTTAATTAGTCAGTAGCATGTTAAAATTACACTTTTCTTGACCCAAGAAACCTGGGTCAAGAAAGAAAGGCAAAACAATGTATTTTTAATTGGTTATATGTAGATATTATAATTATTGTTATGAATATAATCCCTCAGGAATAGATGATGTGTTAAAATCGCCACTGTGTATCTGTGGTATAACAAATTATACCTGTAAACCCACAAATTGTCTTAAGAATACTTCCATATAATCACGAGTCAGTGCAACATACAGAGATCCTCTTTAAAAGTAAGTGATGGTTCAACAAAATTGTGTTATCTAGGCATTTTAGGGTACATCTCTTTCTAGTTCCAAAAAGGAGCCTTTGATAATTAACACAGAGAGATCAAGTTGAGATGTACTTGTCGAGCACTGGGGCTTTATTGGCTTCTCTGCTAGGGCTGATAACAATGGTGGCTTCATACCATAGCACAGCAAGGCAATTTGTGTGTATACATGAGTGTGTTATGGACTGAATTTTGTTCCTCTTCATTGTGACTGCATACATATTTTTAAGGAGGTAATTGACTTTAATTAAATCATAAGGGGGAGGCCCTAATCCAATAGGATTTATAAGAAAAGAAAGAGATACCAGAGACCCAGGAGGGCAAAGAGAAAAGGCCATGTGAGGACAGTGAGAAGGCTGAAATAGAGGTTTTAGTAGAAACCAATGTTGTTGGCCCCTTGATCTTGGACTTCCAGCCTTCAGAAAACTGTGAGAAACTTTGAGAAGACTAATTTCTGTGGTTTAAGCCACGCAGTCTGTATTATTAGCCTGAGCTAATACAGAGGAGGGGTGGGGAGAGACAGGGGAGAGGGAGAGAAAGCAGGAATGAGTGCATGGGACATCAGGTAGGCAGGTCTGCAGAACTGTGGTTTGATTGACAGAAAGATGCTAGTAGATATGATTAAGAAGTGTAAAGTTTCTATAGAAACATAAGATGTGGAAACCAAGGTAGAGTTCCATAAAGCAGGAGATAATATATTTCCAGAATTCTTGGGGCCCGTAATTATTCTCCTTCCCCTTATGGCTGTTGCTCCAGGACCACTCAAGTAAGGATTCCACCGATGTGGGAAGCTTGCTTTTGCCATTCTGAGAGGTTACCAATATTTACTACTAACCATTCTAGAGATACTTAATAGACGCCTATCTGTGGGTTGGGTGCATTTAGCTGGTACCAAACAACCCAGTGTACTCTTTAGCATTAAGTTATCATGAATGTACGTGAAGCAAAGATCAATTTTAAAAAATCATTAAATACATGGAGGGAAAAGCAGAAATATATTAGGAATAAATAAAAGAACATATGAAAAATCTGTTTAAAAAGCAGTATGTCTTTCTCAGTTTCAATTTAGTTTTGTAAATTTGAAAGCCTAAATAGCATAAATAATATAAACTATCATATTGACTCAAGAAGTAGAAAATCTCTGGATTTATAATTTGGGAGAAAAATAAAAATATCCTATAAAGTCTAATCCCCTTGCCCCAAAATACCTACAATATGTAGATTTACTGGTAATTTTTCTTAAGCTTTGAAAAAAAAAAAAACAACCCAAATAATAACCTGTTCTGTAAGCTTTTCCAGAAAATATGATTCTGAGAATGCCAGGAGAGTCCAACACAAAGAAATCTGATACTGTGGGATATCTTAATAGCTTAAATAAGAAATTTTGTCATATCTTAGCACATATCTGTGCAGTGATAGATTGGATGCAGAATTTTGCTAAACAGGGAGAAGAGTATAAAAAAAATGTAATGAACACTCAGGCTTCCCAAATGGGAAAACAGGGACATCAAACATGAAAAAATGACATTATGGTTCAAAACAATAAACGATTAGACACTAACATGATTCCTAGGAGCATTCATAAAATAGAAACTCAGAAACAGAGGAGATTGATATAGATCTAAAGGTGATTTGGACTGCACCATTTGACATTTCTCTGTAAGAGTAAAAAAAGATCCATATTGTCAACCCTGATAATCCACAGTTGGGAAAAGGCACAGAACTTTATGCCCATAAGGCAATGCTGTGAATACATATCTGAAGCCTTGGAGCATAATATAGGTAATGCAAAAAACATAGAGCAGAACATTTTAAGAGGGTGCTCTAGTAACCACTGACAATATTATAAATTAAGCAATAGTAGGTCTTTGCTAACTCCAGCCCTGTTATTTGTTACTTTGCCAGTAGCAGCCATTAGTGTCCAGAGGAAGCCCCTTAGACACCCAATTCTCCATCGGTTGTTGACGTGTTAGTTTAAATTTAGACACTATGTGAATGCCCCCTGAGGTTTAGCACTATATAGGAAATGAAAGATTTTGTCCCTTACCAAAGCAGCATTAACATCAGAAATGAGATAGGAGGTGCATTTTTGGAAGTATTTAGAGGAAATCTAAGGGTTAGGATAGACATAGCACATGGACCTCCTGCCCTCCTGCCTGGGAGGGGGGAGGGAGGGATAGGTAGCCATAACAACTTAGATTCTGAGGCCAGATGGCCTAGGTTCAAATTCTGACTCCATTGTACATTAGCTGTGTGAACCTGGGCATTCTTAACATCTTTAGGTCTTAGTTTCCTCATCTGGAAAGTGTGGTAGCCCTACTGGTAGCACCAGTAATGCTAATAAAACATCGCTGTACACATGTAGCCCTAATAGTAGCAGTAATCCCCACTCCCTGCTCATCCTCTGTAGCCCTGACAGACATCCTGGGAGTGGTTCTGATAGGACACGGTCAAACTCGGAAGCTTTAGTGCTTTTCACCCACATTAACAGCATCCTAATTGCTCTGCCATCATTGGTCCTCCTTAGAATGCTCTTAGAGAAACATGTGCCTTGGGGGCTCCTGAGGATTTCATGAGCACGCGCTGATGCTGTGGTTCTGTCCTGGGTAACAGCTCCCTTCCATCACCTGTTGCCGGGATATGCCCGCGTGTCCTCATCCAGCCTCACCAGACCAAGCAGTGCTCTCCTCTGAGAGCCGTGTTTCTTTGCACATCGCGATCTGGCCTCCCATGAAAGCGCCCCAAGCCTGCCTCTTCTGATTTGATGTGACCACGTGGGAAGACGGATGGCAAAGGTAGCATAAAATGCCTGAGTTGAGAGCAGCCAGCTGTTTATTGCTACATTATCTGCTTCTGAAAAAGAGACTACAGAGCGGCTGCTCCCCCTTTTCCCTGCAGATAAAACTTGATGAGATATTAACATTTAAATTACAGTGCTCTTTATTTTTATTCTGTTCTAGAGGCTTTGAAATGCATTGGACTGTTTCAAACTGCCTTCTGGGGAAGCTTAATAACACCTCCAGCTTTTCTGTGGGTCTTTTTCAACCAGGGAGCCTGCTGTCTCTCTGCAAACCCACCAAAGGGCATTTCGGTGACTGCAGAAGCTCCAGGGTCTTGTTTGTCTAAATATCCCCACGAGCCTACCATTCCAGGTACCTTAGCCTGACAGCTTAAACCAAATAAAAGGTAAAATCTTAGCTCCTCTCCACTGATGAATTCCCTGGGTGTTTAAGCCTTTGCCTGCCTGTTTCTGTTCTGTCCAAGTATCTGCAGTATGAGTGCAAGACGGACTTTTAATTATCGAGTTGGAGAAGATGGAGCTGCCCTGTCAAAGGGCCTGTTGAGGCCTGTTTGCTGTTAACAACGAGTGGTGAATGCTGTTTTTCTCACAAGAAAACTTTAATGCCTTTGCTTACCACCACCATAACCATACCTGGCCCTGTGTGCCCAGCCCCCCTTTTAACTCTTCTTTTAAGACCCAGCTCAAATACTATCTCTTTTTTCGTGGCTTTTCCTAACCCCTCTACCACACTCTGAACTCACAGAATCGAACTGTCCCTCTCTTCTTATAGAATTGCATAATAGAAATTTATCAGTTTATATCCCTGTCTGTCCTATGTGCCAGTCACTTATTCTATGTACATTTGTACCATCTGGTACACAGGGCTGACACGTAAGAGATGACAAGTTAAATTGCTTGCTCAATTAGAGTGAACCAAAATAATAGATTTTATATGGAAAAATAGAGTTTTAAAATATTTAAAATATCCTTCTGGTCTATACCGCATGGATGAAAAACTTACCTGAATAAACCACCAAAGCCCTGATTTAGTTACATTACAATAGTAACAGCTATCATTTATTGTTACTTGTGCCAGGCACTATCAGAGCTATGTATCACAACCCTATGTAAACTATGTATAATTATGTCTATCTTAACAAATAAGGAAACTGAGGCTTGGAAAGTTAAGTAACATCTGTGAGATCATGAAGTTTAGTCAGTGTATTAGCCAGTGTTCTCTAGAGAAACAGAACCAATGGGATCTCTTTCCCTATTTACTTATCTGTTGCAGCAGAGAAAGAAAAAGAGAGACAGATTTAAGGAATTGGCTCATGTGATTGTGGGGGCTGATGAGTGTGAAATCTGTGGGCAAGCTGACAGGCTGGAAATTCAGGATAAGAGGGGATGTTGAAGTCTTGAATTGGAATTCCATGAGGTAGGAGACTGGAAACTCAGGCTGGGTTTCTATGTTGCAGTCATGAGGAGAATTCCTTCTGTAAATCTCCATCTTTGGTCTTGAGGTCTTCAACTGATCAAATGAGGCCCACCTACACTATGGAGGGTAATTTGCTTTGCTCAAAGTTTGCTGATTTAAATTTTATTCACACCTAAAAAATACCTTTACAGCAAAATCTAGACTGGTATTTGACAAAACAAGTAGAAGTCTGAAGAATTATCTTTTCACAGTGTCATGACCTTTCAGATGTTTGTCTAGTTCTCCATGGACTCCGTTCAGCTCTTTTTCTCTCTGCTAAGCCATGTGCCATGAGAGCTTGGCTTTTACATTGTGAAATCTCCCACTTTTTAACCTACTGGGCAGACTTGCTTCCTACTTTGGTTCTCCTCTCAGTTATTCTATTTATTTGACTCTTCTGAAGCTTACTGTACCTCACTTCCCACGCATTTGCTAGTAATCCCCAATTCCATACTGGGGGCCACAAAGTGAATAGATGACAGTACATAGATGGAGTGCTCAGAGTTCTGAGAACTGAAGTGAAAGCTATTGTAAAATTCTTTTGTGTCATTTTCATTAGTGTTCTCATCTGCCCAGGGAACATGATGTTAAGATGAAGATGCTGATTATGTTATTTAGTGTTGCAGAAGTAAACTATTTTGTGGCAGTGAATAAATCTTAAGTCCTCTAGGAACTTGTAGAGCAGATGTTAAAAAAATCAAGTAAGGTTATATATTTGAAAGTCCTTTGAAGAGGATAAAATGGCTTTTAAAATATTGGTTATTTAAACTCTTAATTTGGCTCTTTTTTTTTAAATTTTTATTTATTTATGATAGTCTCACAGAGAGAGAGAGAGAAGCAGAGACACAGGCAGAGGGAGAAGCAGGCTCCATGCACCGGGAGCCCGACGTGGGATTCGATCCCGGGTCTCCAGGATCACGCCCTGGGCCAAAGGCAGGCGCCAAACCGCTGCGCCACTCAGGGATCCCTTAATTTGGCTCTTTGAGTTCTCCTCTCCTACTAGATAGATTATCTAAACTAAAGGGGAATTATTTGTGGACAGAAATTGCTTCTTACGTAAGAGGCATGTAGTAGTATAATGATAATGTGCTCAGATTTCAAGGGCCAAACTTCCTTGAACTTGAAGCCCAGACTACATCTGTCACTTGCCCAATATATGACATTGGGCAGGCCACTTATCTTCTCTTTGCTTCAGTGTCCTCATTTTTTAAATGCTCATAAAATAATAACATAGTATATATTAATATAATATATATAATAGGGGATCCCTGGGTGGCTCAGCGGTTTCGCACCTGCCTTTGGCCCAGGGCGCGATCCTGGAGTCCCGGGATCGAGTCCCACGTCGGGCTCCCGGTATGGAGCCTGCTTCTCCCTCTCCTCTGCCTGTGTCTCTGCCTCTCTATCTCTTTCTCTATGTCTATCATAAATAAATAAAAATAAATTTAAAAAAATAATAAAAAATATATATAATAGATATCTGTTATATAGGGCTGTTGCAAAGAATAAATGAATTACTCTAAGGAAAATGCTTAGAAGATTACCTGGCATGCTCCAAGTACCATTATAATTCTAATTGTCTCATTCACAAGGATTTGCTCTATCAATATGAGCACCTCAATCTACATTTTATATTGGTTTCATCTGCAAGTTTTCATTTAGTTGTATATGAGATAAGACAGACATGAGAGTGGGTAGGAAAGAAGTAGAATTCAAGTACCCAGCTTAGCTGACCTCCTGTTTTATTTCATATTACCTTGACTCATGGCTAAGCACTTTTATCCTTAAGATAGTGACTAAATCATAACAGACAGGATTAGGTATTTCAGTCACCAGTCCAAATCCACCTCTTTGTAGCTCTAGTCACATATTTAAACATAGCAATTTATAAGAGATTAATTTTATATGCCAAGTTCTACATACTTATGAGCATTAATGCCAAAGACTCTAGGATGGCTTCAACAGAGATGATAAGTAAGTGTGGTATAGTAAGCATATTGCTTTGAACCAACTCATATATTTTGATGAGTTATCATTTGCAATTATCTTGGCAACTCAAGTCACTTATAATCAAAATTTATAGTATACTGTAGAATACACAAACTTCTTGTAAAATCATTCAATCTAAATATGTGCATACAATAGTTGATTGGTCCATGTTTAGCTTTGCAATAAGCCTTCAGACTTAACTCATAAACACAAGGTATAGACTCCATAGTCCTGGAAATCAAAATGGAGCCATTTTCTAAGAATCAAATGGTTTACTGATCAGATTTTGTACTTCTCAGGCATCTTCACCCTCTAAAGCAAAAAGAACTGGAAAATTCAAAGCACCCATGCATTCATCCTAACAAGCAAATAACAGTGTGTGGGTGGCTTGGTCAGTTAAGCTTCTGATTCCTGGTTTCAGCTTAGGTCATGATCTCATGATTGTGGAATTGAGCCCCGTGTCAAGGTTTTATGCTCAATACAGAGTCTGCTTCAGATTCTTTCTCCCTTTCACTCACTCACTCTCTCTCAAATAAATAAATAAAATCCCCTCAAAAACCAATCAAACAAGAGAAAAGTTATTTATGTATGTATTTATGTATGTATGTATTTATTTATTTTAAAGTTTTTATTTATTTGTTCATGAGAGGCACAGAGAGAGACCAAGACACAGGCAGAGGGAGAAGGAGGCTCCCTGCGGGGAGCCTGATGCAGGACTCGATCCCAGGGCCCCACGATCATGACCTGAGCCAAAGGCAGATGCTCAACCACTGAGCCACCCGTGTGCCCCAAGAAATATATTTTAATGGCTGACTTAGGAAAGCGGATTATATTTTTGTCAGAGAGAAATACAGCGGCAACAGTGTCTGACTATATAGTACAAGAGTATTTTAATAGTAATCAGTTTAATTCATTTCACAAGGGGACACAATAAGTTTTATTTTCTAGTTACTTATTTAAAATTCATTATCTGCCTGGAGAGCCCTCTTTACAATTGTCAATTTTTTTATATTGCAAAGGTCTCCAACTACATGAGCTTGTGACTTATGAAAGCCCTGATATGCCCACATACTCTTTTGGTTCACACACAAGAGTTCAATCTGAAAGGATACAACCAGAGTTTACCCTTCATGGAACCAGATTTCTACCAGTGTGGCACTGCACATTTCATCAGGTACTTTGATAACATGGTCTTTGGGGTGTCTTTTCTCTCAAGTACTGGCAGGAAAAGAATCCAAGATATAGTTGGGTACTCCTGACTTGGCAGACTATTTATGTGGCTAGAGAAGCTTCTGTTTCTGCTATAGGTCATAAGGGTATGCTAGCCAATTACTGGATAAAGAGAGTTTTCTTTTCACAGAGGGAAAGAGCTATAACACTAAGACTGTAACCTCCGCTTTATTAGCTCTGTACATGTAAAAGGAACATGAATTAATTAGTCCAGATGGTCTGAGATTTCTGATGATGGCTGGGTATAAATAAGCAAGAAAATAAGAGGAAACAAGATGGAACAAAGGGATGGGGTGGGAGGAGGAGAAAGCCCCATATTTTCTGAAATGGAAAAAAGAAAGGTGGGGCATGTGATGGTATTTTCACAGTTACCTGGATTTGGCCTATACAGCCCAAATTCTATTCCTTGTGAAGTGAATATAGAGGATACTAGACTTGGAGGAAGATTTCAGGAGAATAAGAGGAGGGTTAGAGTGCCTGCCAACCACAGAGCCTGGAGCCAAGAGAGATATAAAAGGCAGAAACCAGGGATAAAAGCCAAAACCAAGAGCCAACCCCCAAATCCAAAAAAGCATTAATCCAAAGAGACTACGCTCAGAGGAAAAAAAACAACTGCAGTAACAACAACACAGAAGTCACTAAGGCTAAGCATGTAGGTGCAGAAGATAATTTTAAGACGCAGAACCTAGAGTTCCTAAATAGCCTCATGTGTGCTCTGTTGGGGCTGGGAGGGGGAGGCCAGAAAGAGCACAAGTGTGTGAAGGGAAAAATGATCAGTGGCTTCCAAAGAGATTCTAGTCTCTCGAAAGATCTTAGGAAGTTTGATCATTTGCATGTACATAAAATATCGAGGAAGAGACCTAGAAACTAGTAGCATTGATAGTCTTTGGGAAGCGGGATTGTGTGACAGTAGCTCTGGGCAGGAAGAAGACTTTTCACTGTATTCTCTTATGAATTAAAAAAAAAATTCTGAGCTATATAAATATAACAAAGGAAATAGTATTACTTAGTGTTTTAAGAACAAACAAACAAGAAATCTCAGAAAAAAACCCCACCTCTTTCTCTAGAGGGAAAGGATGAGGAGGGAACAGAAGAGAGAGGTCAAATACTAAAAGGATTAAGAGGAAATAAACATTTATTTCTTCATGGTTTGTTTTTAGTTGGTAGACTCATGAATGCTTTTAAAGCAAGCCACTGTGGCTGCTTTGCTATCTGCATCATGAGGCTGAATTGTGAAGAAAAGCATCAAAATTTATCAATATCATCATTCCTCTTTAGATGAGTCTTTTATTTTGAGCATGACTGTGACTGGAAAATCAGGTCCATACTCAGCTGAGAATTATATATAAACAGCCTTCTGGTCACTTAGTAACACAGTTATTCCTAATAAATACATGGTCCACCCCAGACAGCATATAATGGAGGCATATACATGAAGTAATCTTAGCATAATAATGTGGTATAAGACAAGACTGAATATTTACTGAGGAGTGTTAAGTAGAGAAGGTTATAACATGGCAGATCTGGGAGGCATCGTGAGGAACCCACCTCTCCCCAGTTACTATGAAAAGAGTCTATGGAGAAGAGAGATTGTAGTGAATGTGTGAAGAGAGAAGAGAGAGAATGGCAGGCTGGGAACATTCAGAGATGGCTGTGGGAGGACCAGGAAGGACTAATTAAGTCAATGTTCCAGGGGAAGTGAATTGTCAAGAGCATGAAAAGTAGGAAGAGAGTCAACCTAGCAAAGACATGGGAGAAGAGGCTGGAGGAGGGGGCAGGCTATAATACACATCATGTTCAGGGCGGGAAGCGGGACAACAGATGCAAACAGCAAGACTAAGGGGGCATGTAGGCAGCAGCATGAGAACGGGTTGAGAAACCAGGTGAAGTAAATGTTATAGTAACAAAGTAGTCAGTAGTGTCAAGCTGCATAGGATCCAAGAGAAATAAGGACCCAGGAAAATCTTTTTATTTGGCAACTGCATGGTGATTGGGGTTAAGAGAGCAGAGTCGGGGCAGGGTAGGGCAGGAGCAGACTTCTGTGATTTGCAAGCTGAACGAAGGTTGAATAGAGACAGAGTGTAGACAAATCTTAAAAGAAGCATGACTGGGAAGGAAATGAGGAATATGAATAACTGGGTGTCTGGAGAGGGATTTTTTTTTTTTAATAGATGAGAGGGTCTTGTATGCTACAGGGAAATGAAGAGTAGTACTGAAAGAGAGGTTGATACTATAGCAAGTTAGCGAGGACAGATGGTGGAAGGTGGCTGACATGAAGGCCACAAGGACAAAAGAATCAACATGAGGAAGAAGGCTTCTTCCACAGAGAAGGGAGGAAAGGCTAAGTTCTTAATTCATGTCCTATGGCCTCTATCTCAGCATAAACATCTCAAATCCTATTAAGGACTTCATATTACTAAGGAGGTATTGTTATAGTCTATACATGTGTAGTCCAGGGCTCTTATGGATGGCTGGATATCCTATATACCCTTGGGTACCATTTGTATGCTGGCACTTCACCTTTTGGAGACAGCCACACTAAAGGGTATTTGGAGAGCCCTAGAATCAACAATTGGCTTGGAGGTACAGCAGTGAATGTTCTTAATTGAAGTCAAAGCAAACTGTCTCCCTTGAGTCCCACTGTGCTCAGAGTACCTGTGGCCAACTCTAGGCCATAATAAATAATTACTGACAAAGACTCCCATGGCTAGGCCTGTGGAAAACTCCTCTAGACAATGCCATGAGGAGCCTGGTCTGCATATCCAGCAAGGGAGAAGGTAGGCCTGTTCTATCTTCTTGGGGCCGTTTAGTTCTGGAAGCTCCAGGGCTTCAGTTGAAGACTTAGGGCAGAGCTTCATCTACCGGAATGAAAGCTCCATGGGGGCAGGTGCTTTGCACATCCTCTGTGGTGTCTGGCACATATCCATAAATGAATTGTGTAAATGGAAGTGAGTACATGTACAATACCAGTATAGAAGTAGCAATGATGGTGGTGAGCTTACTTATTGATTTATTTTTAATTTAAATTTTAATTCCAGTGTAGTTCAGATACAGTGTTATATTAGTTTCAGATGTACGATATAGTGATTCAACAATTCTATAAGTTACTCGGTGTTCATCGTAAGTGTACTCTTGATCCCCTTCACCTATCTCACCTCTGCCCCCACTCTGCTCTCCTCTGGTAAACATCAGTTTATTCTCTATAGTTCTCTATAGTCTGTTTATTGGTTTTTCTTTCTTTCTTTTTTCCGCTTTTCTTGTTTGTTTCCTTTGTTTTTTAATATTCCTCATGTAAGTGAAGTTGTTTGATATTTGTTGTTTTCTGGCTGACTTATTTCACTTAGAATTATGCCTTTAGATCTATCCATGTCATTGCAAATGGCAAGATTTTGTTCTTTTTTATGGATAAATAATATTCCTTTGTATATATGTATCACCTCTTCTTTGTCTATTCATCTATTAATTGACACTTCCATAATTTGATTTTTGTAAATAACACTGCTATAAATATAGGGGTACACGTATTCCTTTGAATTAGTGTTTTTGTATCTTTTTAGAAAAATTTATTTATTTATTCATGAGAGACACAGAGAGAGAGGCAGACATAGGCAGAGGGAGCAGGCTCCCTGAGGAGAGCCTGATGTGGGACTCAATCCCAGGACCCCAAGATCACACCCTGAGTCAAAGGCAGAAGCTCAACCACTGAGCCACCCAGGCATCCCAGTGTTTTTGTATCTTCAGTAAATACCCAGTAGTATGATTATCAAATTGTAGAATAAGTCTATTTTTAACTTTTTGAGGACCCTCCATGTTGTTTTCCACAGTGGTTGCACCAATTTGCATTCTCATCAGTGCAAGAGGGTTCTATTTTCCTACATCCTTGTCAGCAATTGTTGGTTCTTGTGTTTTTATTTTTAACCATATAAATAGGTATGAGATGATCCATCAGTGTAGCTTTGATTTGCATTTCCCTGATGATGAAGTGGTATTGTTGGCCATCTGGATGTCTTCTTTGGAGAAATGTCTTTTCATGTCTTCTGCTCATTTTTAATTAGATTATTTGTTTTTTGGGTGTGGAGTTGTATTAGTTCTTTATATTTTTTTATATACTGACCCTTTATCAGACATGTCAGATGCAAATATCTTCTCCTATTCAGTAGGTTGCCTTTTAGTTTTATTGGTTGTTTCCTTTGCTATGCAGAAGCTTTTTATTTTGATGTAGTCTCAGCAGTTTATTTTTACTTTAGATCCCTTGCCTTGGGAGACATATCTAGAAAAATATTGCTACAGCAGAGACACTACTGCCTATGCTCTCTTCTAGGATTTTTATGATTTCAGGTCTCACATTTAGGTCTTCAATCCATTTTGAGTTTATTTTTCCATATGGTATAAGAAAGTGATCCAGTTTCATTCTTTTGCATGTAACTGTCCAATTTTCCCAGTACCATTTATTGAAAAGACTGTTTTTTCCATTACATATTCTTTCCTCCTTTCTTAAAGGTTAATTGACCATATAATTGTGGGTTTTCTATTCTATTCTATTCTATTCTATTCTATTCTATTCTATTCTATTCTATTTTCTATTCTATTCTATTCTATTCTATTCTATTCTATTCATCTATATGACTATTTTTTTTTTTGTTATAAAAAATGTCAACAGCCAGTACCATGCTGTTTCAATCACCACATCTTTATAATATAACTTGAAGTCTGGAATTGTGATACTTCCAGTTTTGTTTTTCTTTTTCAAGATTTCTTTAACTATTTGGGGTATTTGATGTTTCCATAAAAATTTTAGAATTTTTTTGGTTCTAGTTTTGTGAAAAATGCTGTTGGTATTTTGATAGGGATTACATTACATATGTAGATTGCTTTGGATAGTATAGACATTTTCACAATATTTGTTCTTCCAATCCATGAGCATGGAATGTTTTTCCATTTCTCTGTGTCATCTTCAATTTATTTAAACAGTGTTTTATAGTTTTTAGAGTACAGGTCTTTCACCTCTTTGGTTAAGTTTATTCCTGGGAATTTTATTATTCTTGGTGTCATTGTAATTGGGGTTGTTTTCTTAATTTCTCTTTTTGCTGCTTCATTATTAGTGTGTAGAAATGCAATGGATTTCAGTACATAGATTTTGTTTCCTGATTTACTGAATTCATTTATCAGTTCTAGTAGATTTTTGGTGGAATCTTTAGGGTTTTATACATTTAGTATTATGTCATTTGAAAATAGTTAAAGTTTTACTTTTCCACATCAATTTGGATACATTTTATTTCTTTTTGTTGTTTGATTGTTGTGGCTAAGACTTCCAGTACCATGTTGAATAAAAGTGGTTACTGACCTTAGGAGAAAAGCTTTGAGTTTTTCCTCATTGAGTCTGATGTTCACTGTGCATTTTTCATATAAGGCCTTTATTATGTTTTATAAAAAATATTGTATTTGTTTATTTGAGACAGACACAAGCAAGGGGAGGGGTAGAGGGGAAAGGGAGAAGCAGACTCACTGCTGAGTGGGGAGCCCAACACAAGACTAGATCCTAGGATTCTGGGATCAAGACCTGGGCTGAAGGCAGATGTTTAACCAACTGAGTCACCCAGGTGCCTGAGGCCTTTATTATATTGAGGTTATGTTCCCTCTAGACCTATTTTGTTTAGGGGTTTATCATGAATGAATGTTATACTTTTTCAAATGCTTTTTCTGCATCTATTAAAATGATCATGTGATTTTTCATTCTGGTGAGCTGATGGAGAGTTCACAGATGAGAACAGAGAATCAGTCAAGTTGTGTGTCTTGCATCTCTGGTAACACAGCAGTAGGGATGGTGAGTTCTGCAGAGGGATTAGCAAGTGGAGATGATCAGGAGCGGCCTCCAACAGCAGGGGCATGTGAGAGTTGAGAATTAGGCGGGTGCTTAGGGATAATCGTGTCCGTAACATAACAGTGATGTTCGGGATCAGCCATAAGAAAACCATCAATTTTCTTATCTATAAAATATGGATAATAATACCAACTCCTTCACACTTTTGGTGAAGATTAAATGACATAGTGTTTAAATGTGAAATACTTAGCACAGTGTGTGGAAAACTAGGTCTCTAGATAAGCACCTCATTTCTTTCCAACCTTAGCACTTTGGACAGAGCAAGTGTCTAATCACTATGGAACAAACTGTACAGTGTTTGCAGAGTCTAGTGTACTTCCATAGGTGAATGCATTAAGGCAATTATGTCAGTTATTTGACCTAAAGAATATGAGTGACAGTGAATGCAAACTCCCGAAGCTGTCAGCCTGAATCAATACATATCAGGAGTAATGATCCATTGACTTCTTGGTAATGAGAGAAAGTTATGATGTTGTGACTATATTATGGCTTCTCAGAATTTTTATTGCTTTCCTCATGCATTAATATAATAACAAGAAGTATGAATCATTTGCTTTTGGCCTGCAAGAAGCTGCAGGCTGAGGTGTTGATCATTTTATGTCAGAAAGTCATTTCTGAAAGAAAAACAACCAGGACAGTGCTATGGCATTTACTGACAAGTACTTTAAATTTGCAGCTGTCTACATTAGGTGATTTGTCTCTGGAATCATTTAGTTCCTGTTTGTGAAAAACACTTGTCATATTAGAAGGGCAGTGTACAAATTCAGTCAAATATGAGTGCTGAAAACAAATTTTAAAAAAGGAAAAAATATGCATTATTTTCACAAATATTTTTTGTGTGTCTTGTATGTGCCAGACTCCGTTCTAGGCATTAAGTACAAATAATTATATCACACATTCCCTGTCACAAGACACTCATGTTTTAGTGACAGAGAAAACCAAATAAAGGAGCAGTTGGAGGGGAATAGGGTAAATAGTTTAATGGCAGGTGACTGTTTAGACATGATGGAAGCTCAAAGGAGTAAATCTTAACAGAGAGTTGAAGAACCATGGCCGATAGTGTTCTTTATGTTAAGGTTGATCAAAAATTACTACATAAAGGAGAGATGGTATGGGCAAATTCATAGGTGAGAAATAGCATGATGTTGGGTTCGGGAGAAGAAGCAGCCACAAGGAGCCATATATCCATATATTGCAAGACTTGGAGTATTAGGGGACAAATATGGAGAAGGAGGAAGAATTTAGTAAACAGGTAGACTTGCATATTATTTTGGTAAATGTGTCCTTTATGTTTTAAGTGAACTTATTAAAGCCATGGGTAGCCCTTTGAGAGTTTTCAGCAGAATTAGTATCTGACCATATTTATATTACACAATGTAATAGGCAAAAAGGAGAATGATATTGAAATATCACTGGGGTAAAGTTGACTGGATGCTCAACTCAGAGAGATTCCCTTGTGATCATCTTTAGCCATTTATGACCAGTATTCCTCTTCCATTTTGGTTTCTTGTGGAGAGTACCATTGAGTAACATTCTGAATTCTCTTTCATTTTAGAGATCTCTAATATTATTTTTTGACTGAGGGATAAGTGATGTTTATACAATTTACATATCCATAGTCACTTATTGAGGTTTTATGTAATTTTAAGATTATACAAAATTATCTGAAAAGGCTGTTAAAATATTCCTCCCTTTTTGAATCACATATATTTTTTGAAGGTAGATTTTTTTATCATCTACTTTAACATAAGCAATACATCATGGCAGATTTAATGTAGAACAGATATGACAATGCAGTTATCTTCTCTCAATTGAGACATTAAAGAGATTTGCAAAGAGTAAAATAATGTCATTCTACTTGAAATTTTTTGTTACAGGAGATATGTATTTAATAAAAACTTATTTATTATTGCATGTAATGGGTCTATTTTTCAAGCAAATGAGTAAAAATTCTATTTTAATTTCTAATACAGAAAACACCAATAGATATAGCTTCTATATATAGCTTATGTAAAAACTGTTCTTTGAGGTCCTCAATATTTTTTGAGTGTGAAGGGTTTCTGAGAACAACAACAAAATGACTGAGAACCATGGTGTTAGAACAACCACATGATTGAAATCTTTTATTTCATTCAAATTTCACTTTTAATATAACTTTTTATTTATGTTGTTTGCCAGTTTCCTGAAGGTAAAAGCAACTATTTTTCTACTGTTAAGTCTCATCACACTTTATTTATACAATATCACTCACTACAATTTATTATGGTATTTATTAACACTTTTTAAATTTTCTATTGCAATGTAAGCTTCATGAGGATGGAATTTATGTCTGATTTATCTTTGTGTCTCCCGATGTATCTATCACAGTTGTAGAGTTAAATAAATCCTAGTTTAGTGAACATAGCACATGAAAATGAGCACATGAGAATTTGCATTGCCAGGACCTCTCATATTTGGTATTTGAGTTATGCTTCTTCACTATATTTCATCACCAGATTTAGATTCAGGATGGCAAGTATATCACACTTTTTCTGCCCCATGTTTCTTTTCTGAAAAAATCAAAACCAAAACCAAAACATTCTCAGTAATTTAATTATCAGATATTATTTCTCAAATTAATCAGGAGAATAAGTTTTCAGTCTCTGAAAAATGAGCCAATATCTAAGGAATCTATACTTTTAGTTACTGAAGACCATATATGAGAGAGAAATGCAGAGAGAAAAGAGGAAACACTATTTTCATTTATTGCAATTACATATAATTTTTCCTCCTGTATACACATTCTTAAAGATAGCTTATTAGGTTTCCATTAATTTGGAGTCATTAGTAACTTCTTAATAAAGGGTCGTGAACATGACTAAATAAAAAATTAGGGGCACCAGTGAACACCAAAAGACAATTTAAAGGTGTTAATTTAAGTGTCATCTTAAAAAGAAATTTAATTTCCCTTCTCCTTTTATTTAAAGCAGTTGTTGATATTCTTTATATGGACCTGAATCTGTTTTTTAGATAGAGAACAAAAAGCTGAAAGAAATTTCAGTTGAGAATTCTAAGGTAATGAGGTTTGTGTTTTCACTTCAGTAAAAACAAGAGTTCTCATTAATTTGCTCAATCATATGCAAACAATTGGGTAGACCTTAGGATCATGGAGACCAGTAGTAGTGTGAAAGTAGATGGAAGGTAGTCCATCATTTCAGGAAATTGTTTGTTGGTACTCTAACTTGTTGCTATATTTTTTCAACAAAATAAAAAGTTATTTTCTTGGTATAAATTCAATCTATGAATGTCTAATTTATGTGTTTGCTGCAGTGTTTTATTATAAGAAAAAATAAGCAGGGCTACATAGCACATTGTCAATAGGTCTTTGTTCCTTCAGAGAAACAAATACACCTTTCTTCCAGGAAACACCTCTTCACATCAAAGTGGTGCTTATGGAATTGCCAAGACCTAAGTGTAGTTGGCTACAGTTGAATAGTTCTTCCAGATAATTTCTTGCTGAAAGAATCATGTACCACACCTAGAGAAAAACCAAATGTTAAAATATGAGGAAAAGTGAAATATTGTCACCAAAAAAGCCTTTGAGGAAAAGGTTGTCAATGATCACCTGAGGCCTGAGGTGACTATTGATTGAAAACTTAGAATTTGCCTTTTCTCTACTTTTTTTTTTTTTCCCCAGTTGGCAGCCTTTTTAGGCCAGTTAATTTGATTGTGTCTTTTTCTCCCTTAAAATCATTGATCATTTTTCACTGCCTGAGGATAAAATACAAAGTGTTAACATGAATCCCAAGCCTCCTTGATCCAACCTGGCCCATGTGGTCCAACCACTTCCATTTCTTATCTCATTCACTGGACTTCATAAAAAATATTCTCAAAACTGCCCCAAAGCCTTCATATAACTCTTTTCTCTTTTAAACATCTCTTCTTTATTTTCCACATCTGAGATAATTCCTGTTTCTTCTTCAAGTCTCTGCCTAAATGTAATTTCTTGAGTGAGGGATTCCCTTACCCCTCAATCTAAATTAAGTTCCCTAAGTTTCATCATATCCTTGCATGTTCCTTTATAAATTATTTATCAAAATTGCTAATTATATATCCATTAATGCATTTAAATGTGTTTTCCCACTGGACTGAAAGCTCCCTGAAGAGGAGAAGGTTGCTTGGTTCCCTACTGAGCAAGAGGAGCCTACAGTCCAGTGATTCTAGTAAGTACTTAATGTGTCTTTTGTGATTGAATAACATTTTAGTTAATAGACTTCTAAATGATCATGCTAGATATTAGAAGTGTTTAACTCAACATTCTCATGAAGATTTATAGAAAGTTTAAAGCCTGGCAAATTTTTAGACTAAAGAGAAGGAAACATCCCAAATTCTGGTGAAATGTTACCAACCACATTGACCAAGGGGATGAACTAAAACCCTTTTACTTGTTAATTTTCCTGGACTTCCCTGAGCCCTTGAGGAAGGCAGGAAGATTCTTTGCTTCAAGCATTATTTTATTCAGGTGACACTATTTGGAAGTATTGATAGCCACAATGCACCACTGGACCACTTTTTTTGTACCCACCATAATAATATCTCTCCAGCTACGAACAGGTTCTCTCTTTTCAACTCCTTTCAGCGGCTATATTTCTAATACACCAATATGGCTGGGGTTAGAGATTGCTGACCAGCACCAATTGTACCATGAGTCATATACTGCATTATGGAGAAGGCTGAAGTCAGGAAGAGCTGTGAACACTGGGCAGTGTAGCCTTTTGTAGAAAACTCTTGCACATGAGGACCTATTTTTCTTAAAGACAGTTCTTAATTCTGGTTTGCTAATTCCACTTTTGAACAGCTTCTCTGCACTATTATGTGTTTTGTAGGAAGAGAGAAGGCCCTTCTGAAAATGATGTAAATATCCCTCTTCACTAAATAAATTCTTTGATCTTGCCTCTTTGTCTTGATTTGGACTTTCATGTTGAATCATCTATTTTCCCATGCTTTTTCTAATTAATTTGCTAGGCTAAATTAGTGCCAAATAAATAATGAGTTTCCAAATTAGCTGACACCATAATGGAACAGAGATTTAATTAATTTACTGTCAGGGGCCTTCTACAGACAATTCTAAGTTTATAGCATAAAATGATGGTATTTTTTTTTTAAATGATGGTATTTATTAATGTGGAGAGTTTTCTTATTTTAATGGATTATTTTAATAATCAGACTTTAATATGGAGAATTTCTTGTTCTCATCTATGTAAACAGCAGGATTTAGGTCAGATGAAGACCACACTGATATTTAGTACATTTAATTCTTTGTAAAGTCTCTGGTTTCACTTTATGTGGCATTAAGACTAGTAGATAACTCTCTCGATGACAATAGCTTAAATATTCACGATAATTTTAGTAATCATTACTCACACATTAGAGGCATAACCCTACACAAAATCTCTGATACCTGCCTTTCACTGGATCACAGATCGAAAACTTTCTTTCAAAACTGCCTTCAGTGTAGATACAATGCTCATCTCTTCCACTATTTCCCTAAGTGGATTCTTATATGCTATTTCTATAGAACCTTGGATGGACCATGATTTGGTAGAGACTGAATGATATTTGGGTACTTCTACTTGTAAAGATATGAGTTGGGCAGCTAATATCCCCTATATCCCCTGAGAACCCTGATTTCTTGCATAAAATGTAGATATTTTACATATAAATACCTCCCCTATTAAATCCACTGTAATGGCAATTTCCACTATTTTATTATCATTTAGAAGATTCCACCTTTTAGTATCTCAATTTTCTCAGGGCACCTGGATTATTCCATGGGTCAAGTGACTGCCTCATGATTTCAGCTCAGGTTATGATTTTAGGGCTGTGGGATTGAGCCCCACACCAGCAGCTCACCACGGAGTCTGCTTGAATTCTGCTTGAGATTCCTTCTGACCCTTCCACCTCTCACATACACTCTGGCTCTCTCTTTCTCTTGCTCAAATAAATAAATAAACAAACAAACAAACAAATAAATAAAATCTTAAAAAGAAATCTCAGTTTTCTTATGGACCAGCTCTCACTAAACTATATAATAAGTATTGTGAAATGCAGTTGTTGGTGTAACTAGGCTGGCACAGTACCATCCACCACAGCTAACCTAAAAGCTAGATAGAGTGAAGTTTATGGACAAATGAGCAAGTAGAAGACTGGGTTCATCTTTGTACCAATGGCAAGTAGGTAACTGAGGAGGGAGGGAGGATAGAATTTCCTCAGTCTTTAAAGTGTGTGGTGCAGAAATTGGTGAGGCTATACATAATTTTTCAAATAAAGTCCTTGAAAATGTAGGTGGCTCTTGTGATAGAGAGAAAGGGGAGTAAAGCTGAGTATCGTAAATAAAGGCAATGCTCTGTCATGTGATGGGAAGTGTTGGGTACAAATGCTAGGTAATACTCCCAAGTATTTATAAAATATTTGTATTTAAGAAAAAGTATTATGATTTTAGGCTGAGTGTGAAAATCCGTGTAAATTTTGCTTGATATTTCTCTGTACCTGAAGCAATAATAAACAAGTAAGCTAGGATACAAAATCCATCACAGAATATCTTGGTGCTTAAGAGAAGAAAGATTTCCATAGGTCTCTAAAAGGGGAAAAATGATTTGATATTCTAAAGCTGAAATTTAAAGAGTTAGTATGCATTAGTCTGAAGAAACTTTGTGCCTCTGAGTAGATAAACCCCACAAGAAAATTCCTAAAGAGAAATATTAGCTGCTTACACACAAGATATACCTTTAAAATATCACTAGTTGGGCATCTGGGTGGCTCAGTTGGTTAAGTGTCTGACTTTGGCTCAGATCATGATCTCAGGGTCCTGGAATTAAGCCCCATGACAGCCTCTGTGCTCAGGGAGGAGTCTGCTTGAGATTCTCTCTCTCTCTCTTTTTTAAATTTTTATTTATTTATGATAGTCACACACACAGAGAGAGAGAGAGAGAGAGGCAGAGACATAGGCAGAGGGAGAAGCAGGCTCCATGCACCGGGAGCCCGGCGTGGGATTCAATCCAGGGTCTCCAGGATCGCGCCCTGGGCCAAAGGCAGGTGCTAAACCGCTGCGCCACCCAGGGATCCCTGCTTGAAATTCTCTTTCCCTTTTCTTCAGGCCCTCTCCTGCTTATGCTTGCTCTCTTTCTTTCAATCTCAAATAAATAAGTAAAAATCTTTTAAAAAAATATCACAGCAAACGCTTGAGAATCTATTCTCTCTCTGTCTCTCCCCCTTTTTCCCTCTCTCCTGCTTTCTTTGGATTGGCAGTTAAATATAGCTATAGTCCATCACAGAGCATCCTGCTTGTATTTATGCCTATAAAAACCTCTAACTGATTTTATCTTATTTTAAAAAATCTATGGTAGGCATTATTATCTCAATTTTAGAAGTGAGGGAAACTCTGATTCAGACAGGTTAAAGGACAGGAACAAGGTCATTCAGTTTGTAAGTTGCAGAGCTGAGATTGAAACACAGGCTTGATGCTTTCATGTACCTAGTGCTTCAGCCATAACATAAACCTGGCCTGATGAGAACATGTACCTATTTGCATTTATGTCTCATTATCAGGCCTGGTTTTGACATCTGTGGGTCTCAGAGCATATAAATAGATGGAGGCCCATGAAATCTAAGTGTTTAAAAGTTATGAATCAAGCTAACAAACTGATAAAATATGTTCTATCCTTGTATCCTGAGACATCTGTTTTCACCAGGCCAGTTTTGAATTGAGAACTCTTGGACTCCTTGGATATGCACACCAAGGTAGGACTCATATCCTGTCCCCCTTTTCTTTCCACCCTTGGCTCTATCGCACATTGAGGAGTCCTATGCATAGTTGTATAGCCAGCCACTCTGGCCCCCATAGACACACTCCATCTAACCCTTCCCCATCAACAACTGCCCCTTGGACTCTTTTGGCATGAAGGTACATTCCTGAACATAGCAATCTACCTCAAAAAAAAGGGCCCACACAGACTCTGGGTGGAAATTTTAGTTTCCCAGGTATCTGAAGTCTAGTCTAGAAGATGTGGGATAGCAGGTGGTGTACTCTGTATAGACCACATATATTTGTTCCTGTGGATTCCTAATTCTATGAGGAATGGGCACAATCAGAGCAGGGCCAAGAAGAGGCAGAGACCCCTGTTGTTTGGGTATACAAGTGATAGTGCTTACACTTGTACTTTCTAGTAGCTTCCATAATTTTGAAATACTTTGAAATAACTAATCATTACCTGCTCATAGGTCAATACCCTCTTCATTCATATCAGAAAGTAGTAGTTGAGGGTCTTTCTGACTTTGCCTACTACTCTTTTATATCTAATGATCTATATTTGAGGTAAAGAGAGAAACAGCAGGTCCAAAAAAGAATCAGTTTAACCCACTAGACATGTTATCAAATTTTCAAAAAAAAAATTCTTGGCTATGTTAGCTACATGGTAGGTTTGAAATCCTCTTATCAGATGCTTCAAAATGAGCCAGAGAAGAACAAAACCATTCTATTCATTGTAGGCCAGTCCGCCAATGTACTCCCTGGAACCTGAGCCAATAATTCACGCAGAGTGATGTTACTGAAGTGGGAGAGCTAGGTTCCTGTCTCACAGAGTTGAAGAATGAATCTCATGGAAAAAGGAGAGTGAGCAAAGTGATAGAGTTTTATTAAGCAAGGATACAGAAAAAGCTCTCAGGAGGGAGAGGGGTCTCAATAGGGTTGCCACCAAGGGCTTTAGGGTTGGTCTTTTATTGAAGGCTAACCAGGAACTTAAATCTTTTTGACTTCTCTACTGGCAGCACCATTGATTGAGGACTACTGATAACATCTTTAATGGTTTACTTCTTTTTTAGGATTTGGTTATTTTCTGTTGACCACAGGGGACTGTCATAAATAAGACTTCCCTCTCATACATCTAGGGTAGGGTGGTCTGAAATGTTCCCTTATCTCTGGTTTCCTTATACCTCCACATTTTTGGGATTTCTGTGAGCCTGATCCTGTAGGCCCCTACCTATCTCTCCCTACCTAGCCCCACCCAACCTTTACTCACTACTTACTGAGTTGTTTCATGCTCTTCCCCTCACATTCATTGTGAGAAATATTTCCAACTCCAAGAGGCTTCAAAATTAAAGAATGAAGACTCTAAGACCTCACTAGCTGGACACTCATCATATCATGCCTTCTCTCTATGCAACTTACACAAATGCTTTATTTGTCAAATCAGCACAAATTGTATGAGAGAAAAATTTTTTTCTGATATTTTTCATGTTGAAACATACCTAATGTTGGCTCTGGTAGAAGAATGTGGAGAGCAAGAATATTCCAATAGTCAGCACTCATAGTCTGAAGAGACTCTGAGTATAAAATGCAAAAATGAAAAATTAGCATATTTACCTAAAGAGTGATACAGGATAAAATTTCAGGATCAATTTCATCCAATGCAATTACTTTGCCTTTAGAAACATAATATGGATGTTGAAGCTAAAGACTGAAGAGAAACTAATATCTGGATTTTCAAAAAAGATGTCATGAAACTATCATAATAATAATTATTTTAATAAGTCAATCTAAGATTAAAGAAACTCCTGTTCAAAAATGGCAGACTGGTAGGTGAAAATATTAATATAAGATCCCTTCCTCTTTTTCCTAAACACGGTGGAAGATTAAATCAATTATTTTGAGCAGGCACTCACTAGGACTATAATGAAAACAGAATAAAACCATTTAAACAAACACACATTTAGGACTTAAAACAAATGAAAGCAAGATATTCCTTAATGAATTTACTTGGTTCCCTAATATGGCATTAGTGGTTGGTGTTTAGTTTCACATAGAATTATGTTGGGGTGGGGGGTGATGCCTGGATGGCTCAGTGGTTGAGCACCTGCTTTTGGCTCAGTGCATGATACTGGGGTTTTGGGATTGAGTCCTGCATCGGGATTCCTGAGGGGAGCCTGCTTCTCCCTCTACCTATGTCTTTGTTTCTCTCTCTGTGTCTCTCATGAATGGATAAATAACATCTTAAAAAAAAAAAAAAAGATCATGTTGGTAGCTGAATGAGGCCTTAGAGAAACTCTACACTGATGGTCCTTATACCTGGCCGATCATGGAATCATCAACAGTGGTGCCTCCTAAACTTTAATGTGCATTCAAATCACATGGGAGTCTTGATAAAAATGAATATTCTGATTCAGTAGGTCTTGGGTGAGGCTTGATATTATGCATCTCTAACACACTCCTAAGGGACACTAATATTGCTGGTCTGTGTACCGTATTTTGGATAGCAAATATGTAAAGCTTGATGCAAAAATACAGATTCTGAGGTCTCTAAGAGATTTTAATCTAGTGCAATAGAACTTGAAAAGTTTCTTACTGTACAGATGAGGAAACTGAAGTCCAAAGAAATATAGTGATATCACAGGTAACAAGACAGTGATCAAGCCAACGGTGTGCCAAAGGCCTGCTGGTCTATGTCCCTTGCTATTTCACTTATACAACAATGTCTCCCATAAAATGGGAACCTTCCATGTTTTACAGTCAGGATGTGCCACCTGTGTAGTTGCATAGAGCTCTGTGTTAAGAAGGGCCCCCCACTTAAGGTTTAATGCTCTATGCTTGAAATCTCTAAATTCATAATAATTTTATCTTTAAACTTATGTTTTATAATTGAAGTTCAGTGGGACAATGGAGCCCACATAGAGGGAGGGTTTGGAATCCTGGTTCACATGTGGTCTTGCCTCCTGCAGTTTCTCTACCTTCCTCAGATATATTATTGGCCACCTGCTCCCCACCCCTGGTATCCCAGGCTCTAGTTGGCCTTCCTCTCTGTACATCTAGCCTGACTACTCTAGTGTCTACGAGGAGCAGTGGCCAGGTTGAATTGATGGAAGGTTCATGTCCTTCCAGCATCTGGATCTTCTCTCTGGAGACCTGGGTGTGCACAGGGGGAGAATTAGGGTTGAGAGTCTCCTGTGGTGTCCCAGGGAAGGGCATGATGGCAGTGTCCCCATACCAGGCTAGCAGTGCAATGATGTATTTGGCAGGTGGTTTAATAGGGGCCTCTCATCTACCTCCATCCAAGTATCACACGTATCTCAGAAGTTTTGATTCATTGGGGTTGCCTACTTATGAATTGGAGAAGTGGCTGATGGGAAGGGGAGATTGATTTCCCCACCTTTAGCTTGGGTGCTGAATTCTCTTTTTTGCTCTGGGCTTCACCATTTATATAGCTGGCCCTGTTTACACGATTGTATGGTGGGCCAATTCTCTAAAAAGACTGCAACCAGAGGATATCCTGGGAATATCCTCAAAGGTTTGATTTTTCTTCAGCTTTTAGAGATTACTATAAGATGGTCACTAGATTACTGACTTAAACTATAGAATCTTTTAAATTTACTACTGTAAATAGTCTTTTTACTGTAAATAGTCTTTTACTGTAACTGTTGGTTTACAGTTTAAATTTGTGCTTAATTGTTTGGAATGAAGTAGAGAGTGAGCCAGTTGGGTACATCTGGTGGTTGGTTGCATGGAGAAAGGAAGCACTGCTCTTTCTATTAGGAATGTCTTGTCAGGGAGCTGCCCTGTGGCAGGAATTGTAACCTTTTCTCTTGTATGAAATGATGAGATGGACTTTAGAAGACCCACCAGCTGCCATGACCAATTTTTCCCATCTTTTGCTCTTGTCAGATTAGAAGAAATTTTTCCTTTGTGCAAGGTTCTTCTAGCTGGACTGAGAATTTACATGACATGTATTAACAGGAGAAAATAAAATTTAATTTTGTATTTACAGAGAATCCAAACAGACATGAAATTCCAAAGTCCAACAAAAAGGTGGCTTTCAGAACATTCTGAGCAAAAGAGAGGGGTGGGGTCTGAGGACAAAAAAGGAGAGAAAGGTCATTAGCAGGAAGGCAAGAAATGTTTGGAAAACATAGTTTGTCTTGTTATACAGATAAATTTCTTAGGTAAAAAAGAGACTGTTGAAGGATCTCTTCCTGGTACAGGCTCCCCTTTGCAATGTCAATATAGGCAGTTGAGGGGGTGCTGAAGACCAAGATAGAATGCCAGAAACAGCTTTGTAATCTGAGCCACAATCAGACGGAGCACAAGGGCCTAAATATCAGGCTGTTCAACAGGATATATCATCTGAGGTGAGGCAAGGCAAGGCTATTTTTTTCCCCTTCACCAAAATGTGTAATGGTATCCATGTTTCTTCCAAAGCAGAAGTAGGCAATGACTTTCTGAATGCAATCAGATAATGTCCTATCACTTCAGTACCCATAGAACACAGACAAGAATGAAGAAAACAGAAGACAGGAGCTGGTCAGCAACACAGAAAAACTTCTAGGGTTAATAATGATTAGAAAGTGCAGAGCATTTTGGGTGGTGGGTAGATTCTCCTTAAGAATATAATTAGGGGCCCCTGGGTGGTTCAGTTGGTTAAGCGTCCAATTCTTGATTTTGGCTTAGGTTGTGATCTTAGGGTTGTGAAATGGAGTCCTGTTGGGCTTGGCACTCAGCTGGGAGTCTGCTTGAGTTTCTTTTCCTCTGCTCCCCCCCACAACTCCACTCCCCACACCCCTGGCTTGCTGGCACTGTGTGCACTCTCTCTCTCTCTCAAATAAATGAATAAAAGAAAAAGTATTATTAGTAGAGGTGCCTGGCTGGCTCAGTCAGAAAAGCATGTGACTCTTAATCTCAGGGCTGTAAATTTGAGCCCCACTTTGGGTATAGAGATTACTAAAATATATATATATATAAAATATAATTATATTTAATAAAATTTAAATTTAATTAATATATTATATAATTATATATAATATATTATATATAATTCTACATATAAAAAATATATATAATTAGTAAAATCTTTGTATCTAAAGCAAAGTTAGAGTGATTACAGATTATTGAGTCTGAGAAAATGTCAAACAATGATAAAGGACCTGACACAAAAAAATGACCTTTAGGCCCAGAGCAATGTGTAACAAGAACAGTAAAAGGATCCCTGAGAGGGTCAGCTACACTGGGAGACTCAAGCTGGAAGTTCAGGCTATAGCCAAAGATGACCATTCCCAAAGCCGCACCTGACTCCAAGTCCTTGCTCATCCCTTAGAGGAGGTAATTTGTATTGCATGTGAAAAATGCTGTAAGTCATTTGCAATTTGTTTTTAATTATCTTATTAACTACATAATAAGTACTATGTGATTCACATTCTACTTCGAGTGTTTATTATTTAAAAAATTCCTCCATGAAGTCTTGTCAAAGACAAATGAACTGCAAGGATCACACTTGACTACTGTCACTGAAAATTTTGTGCCCAGGGAGGTAAGGAGATTCTCGTGGAATGTTGAACATCACCTTTACCAGACTCATTCTGAGGTATTGTGTTAAGCACTGCACAATGCCACTCTGTCAGCAGGTCTTTTAATTTATTTATTGAAATGGGCCCCATGGTATTGGTCTATGTGAGCACAATTATAGAACTGAGTTATTGAAATTCTACCTCTGGATCAGTTGGCCTCTCAAAGTCCAACAAAAATGGGTGGAGCAATTGCTGCAAAAGGCCAGTGGGGAAAATGAGGACCCTCTAGGAACCCTACCTTCAGGGACCCCCATCCTTATATTTCTGTAATAAACTGTACATATTTTTTCTTGCTATATGACTTTATCACACTATATTCATATAATATACTGTTTACATTATTAGTATTTTAGAAATTGAATGTTATTGGGATTTTTGTATCCTTTTAAGTAATTAGCTATTATGTAGTCATTTAAACAAGTCCTGGCATTAGAATTATGCTGGCTTCATGAATAAAGTAAGGTCTTTATTCTCTCTAGCCAGGAATAAGTTAAACATTATGAAATTATAGGTTCTGTATCTGCGAACTCATTGGCTATTGATACTTTTTAAAGGGTAGTTCTGAAAATCTCATTTCTCATAATTTTTGACACATCTCTTTAAATTTTCCATTTTTTCATAGGTCAATTTAATTTAATTTTTTATTGAGGTATAATTGACATATAACATTATATTAGTTTCCAGCGTATAACCTAATGATTTGATATTTGTATATCTTGCAAAATGATCATCACTAAGTCTAGTTACCATCTATCACCCTACAGAGCTACATTTTTTTCCTTTTTCTTTCTTTTTTTTTTTGTGATGACTTCTCAGAGATCAATGTTAGTAAATCATTTTTCTCTACATTTTCAAATTTGTTATCTAATATTATATGTGATGTTCTTATTATCCTAACTTTTCTTACATCCATAGTTTTGTTTCCTTTCTCCTCCTTAATCTTGTGTATTTTTGACCTCTCTTCTTAATCAGGCACAGCAGTTTTTCTGTTTTGTCTTTTCAAAAAGTTTTATAATCTATTATTTCTACTATATATTTTTCTTTTTCTTTTCCATTAATTTTGTGATTTACCATTATCTAGTCTCTCTTCCAGGCTTTTTTTGGGTTTATCTTATTGTTCTTTTATTATTTTTTATTTTATTTTTTAAAAGATTTTATTTATTTATTTATTTATTTATTTATTTATTTATTTATTTATTTTTTATGATAGTCACACACAGAGAGAGAGGCAGAGACACAGGCAGAGGGAGAAGCAGGCTCCATGCACCGGGAGCCCGACGTGGGATTCGATCCCGGGTCTCCAGGATTGCGCCCCGGGCCAAAGGCAGGCGCCAGACCGCTGCGCCACCCAGGGATCCCGATTTTATTTATTTATTCATGAGAGACACACAGAGAGAGAGAGAGAGTCAGAGACACAGGCAGAGGTAGAAGCAGGCTCCATGCAGGGAGCCCAATGTGGGACTCGAACCTGGATCCCAGGATCACATCCTGAGCTGAAGGCAGACGCTCAATCCCTGAGCCACCCAGGCATCCCTATTGTTCTTTTAATTAATTTCTTGATTAATTTCACTACACTTTTGTCTTTGTTAGTATTTAAAGCTATACCTTTCCTTTGAATATAGTTTTTGTTGTATTTGTTACTATATATTTTGTAATTTTCTCTTTGATCCATGAATATTGAAGGTGTTAATCTTTTTGGTAATATATTTATAATGCACTTTTGATTTGATTTGATTGTTACTAGGAAACATGACTATAAAATCTCCACTTTTAAAATATAGCTGCTTTTTCAACCAAATGCCTGATATTCTTTTATAAATAGATATAAGAAAAATGGATAATATATGTGTATGTTTATGCATATATATATAAACATATATATGTGAATACACACATATTTCATCACTGTTATGTATTTTCTCAATTTTCTTACTTGATTTTGGCCTTTAACCCTCAAATAAAATAATTTTATTAACTTTACACTGTAATTGGATTTTTATCACTATCTTCTTACATTTCTTATAAGGATATATGTACACCTCTTTTGCTACTAGGTACTACATAATGGGTTATGATTGATACAATAACATGAATTATACTTATAATTTTGAAACATCCCTCTCTACACTAAGTGCTTAAATTTTATATTTAAGCTTTTCTAATGACATACTGTCATTCTTATCTTTTCTTATGTTTGCATTTGCCTAATATCTCTTGATTTATCCCATTATTTTCAACTGTTCTCTATCACTTGGTCTGAAGCAAATTTCTTGTGAATGGCATGTTGCTCGATTTTGTTTTTGAAGCTAATTTGACAGCCTTTGTCTTTTTATGGAAGACATTCAGTCAGAGAATTTGGTTTTTAAAATGAACCAGAGCATAGAAGAGAGACTGCCTCTGCATATGTAAGTAGATTGTGTTCCAAAGATGTGGAAATTGTTGAGGCTTGAGAACTAACTAGCCTCTTATATAGCAAGGGGTATCTATAGGAAATGCCCTAGGAATTCCAATTAATTGTTTCACGATTAAGAGTTTCACCAAGATTCCCTTGTGTTCTGTGAGGAAGAAATAAAAAGCTAAACAGGCCAGGAAGCTGAGACAAGAATCAGAAAAAAAGAAGAAGAAGAAGAAGAAGAAGAAGAAGAAGAAGAAGAAGAAGAAGAAGAAGAAGAAGTAGAAGAAGAAGAAGAAGAAGAAGAAGAAGAAGAAGAAGAAGAAGAATGAGCAGCCAGAAAATATAAGTCACCACTGAGCCAATTAAGGATTAGGAGATGCAGCAGGATGTCCCAGACAAAATCTATTGGAGGTCAAGTGTAGACAACTAGTGTGAGTTCTTGCACAGCTAATGTATCCCTGGTTGCCAACTGACTAACACACAGGGGGGCATCCTCCTAACACTCACCCCCCTGTTAATAGGCAGGAACATTGCAGGCTGCAAAAATAATAAGCAATGCCAAAAGCAGGGTTGGATCCAGGTTTTGTGAGGACTAAACTTAAGATAATTGGCAGTGGGGGGCACTCTTCAAGAAAAAAGAATACAAAATTAGGTACAAATTTGAATATTTATAGAGATAAGAAAAGGAATCACAAGAAACCATCGTGCCCTTAAGGTTCAGGTCTCTCTTCTTAGATCTTTTTGGATAAGCAACCAGAAACCCTCACATAAGAATGTTGTCTGATTGTCTCTGAATGTTCCTTCTCTGTGTGGAACACTAAACAACTCTTGCTCTGGCAGGGACTTACATAAGTGAGAAGCCCTGAAGATTAAGCTCAATTAGCCTCAAGGTAAATCTGCCTCTGGCCAAGAAGTTGGCTTCTATAGGAGTAGAAATTATAGGATATATGTGCTCAACTCAGGCTGATGCTGGCAGCCAGGCTGGGAATATAGAAGGCAGGTCTAGAACAAAAGACTCCTAGCAGGATGCAGCCAAAAATCAGTGAACTCAGATTTACCCATACAAAATGTCAAGTGATTTGAGGATTCAGGTATCAATACCTAATTTCTGAATTTACAGTTGGTAAGGTAAACCCTATTGATTATCAGAGAAACAGAGAGGTAGAAGCTTAAGTGTTAGAAGAAAATACATTGGGTAGCAAGATGTTATGAATGCCGAACATTTGGCAGCATCACTCACTTTTCCAAAAATGGTGAGACTGGATACCATAAAGAGCGAGGAGTTGAATTAAAGGACAATTTGGTAGACCTACACTAGAGCAATCCTAAGTTTAATCAGCTGTATTTTTTATTTTATAATTAACTAATTATAAACTTTTTATCAAAGTTCTGAAGAGAGTGCAATACAAGATTGTTGACCCTGGAAAATGGACAGTCAGTGAGGCTGGTGTAAGAAGGGTGGGTCATATGGGAAATCAGGTCATGTTATCAGTGTCCCAGCAAAATATAATGTGAAGTCATTTTGAGGAAGTTGATTTGAAATCCTTCACTTCAGGGGTGCCTGGGTGACTCAGTTAGTTGAGCATCTGCCTTCAGCTTGCGTCATGATCTCAGGATCTTGGGATCAAGCCCCACGTTAGGCTCTGCACTCAGTGGAGAGTCTATTTCTCCCTCTTTCCCTGATCATTGCCTCTCTCTCTCTCTGAAAAAAAAAAAAAAGGAAAGAAAGAAAGAAAAAAGAAAAAAGAAAAAGAAATCCCTCACTTCAAAAGAGGTTGGGGGGAATCAAAAACTTTTGATGGGTTTACCCTGGATTTAAAGCCATGGAAAAATCAAACTCATAATTTTCTGGTGAGGCACCTTCCCAGGCATTCAGGCTCTACCAGGCCTTGCTTCTGAGTCTATTACTGTCAACACCTTCCTCTGATCAGCAGGAGAGATTAGAGACCCTTCACCTATAAGTGTGGCCTGCATTTGCTAAGGAATTGAGTGAGTTTGAATCTGGTACTATATTAAGAGCTGAACCTCATCTGGAATGGTGGGAAAATGATGTCAGGTGTATTGTCAATACCCAGAATTAGGCATACTGAGCTAAGTCTAAATTTTGCATATTTGGCATGAATCCTTGGGAAGCTTATGTTTGTGCATAGTATCTCCCATGCATGTTTAGTCTGTATAAATAAGGGCACCAGACTCTACAGAAGTAACATACAGAATTTGATATATTTTTCTGTGGTTATTTATGTTATAATCACCATAAACTATAAAACTAGATAAAGGTTAGGGACACTTGCAAAATAAATTGACAACTGTAAATTTGCCATCATGTTTTAAATTGTGTCACTTTTGCCTAGGAATTTACTTTAACAGTATTTATTTTTATTTTTTAAAAGATTTTATTTATTTATTCATGAGAGAACACACACACAGAGAGAAGCAGAGACACAGGTAGAGGGAGAAGCAGGCTCCATGCGGGGATCCCAATGTGGGACTCAATCCCAGGACTCCAGGATCACGCCTTGGGCTGAAGGCGGTGCCAAACCGCTGAGCCACCCAGGCATCCCTACTTTAGCAGTATTAAGTAATGTCTGGAATATGATGTGCATACAAATGTGATAATCAAAATTCAGGTACCACTGATGTCATATACATCACTATTCTAAAATAACAAAGTGGGTACAAAGTCTAATACTAATTTATGCCCAATGAATGCACAAGAGAGAAAAAAATACCTCCAAGTCAAATTTGAAAACCAATATTCACACATTTCAAAGAACACTATATCCAAGCTCTGATTGTAGAAACATTTTTTAGAGTATTTTCTCCTCCATTAATTATGTCAATTGCTTCCCCAGCAATTTACATTCATGAACCTTGGTTTCTAAGGCATTTTATAATGACAACATAAATGAATGAACAGAGCCTTTTCAGCCTTCCCTTTATATGAAAATGGTTAAGGGCACCTTTTAAGTGTTCCCATTGTTCTATCACTGTGTACTTCCTCTGAGAATAATTGCATTACCTTTGCCTTCTCTAGGATATCCTTGAAAATAAAAACCAAGGTTTTATCTCAGAGGTAAATGTTCTGCAAATCTGAGACTGTCATCACTGTACTTCCTAATTCTCTTGCTGAAGCCCATGACCTTCATTGTCATCAATCTTGGAGAATAGCTCTCAAGCAGTTCCATTTTAGTGACTGAAAGCGAAATGTTTTTTTTCAAATCACCACAAACAAGTCACACAACAACTCTATTTATGCGTTAATGAAAAAGCAGAACCGAGATGCTTAAGGCAACCAGAGGTTACCATCAAGATCCCTCATGGGGTTTGTATTACTTCAGGTGGTATGTTACAGATGGCTCCTAAAATAATCAAATGCATTAATGATACTCTATTTTAACCTTACCTAATTCACTTACATAAGTGGCTACAGCGTATTAAATATCAGCCCTGCTCCCTGGTACTAAGCCAGAATTCTCTTGTGGTCAGGGCATTCTCCTCTTGGAATGAGGTAGATGATGATAGATGTGATATAAATTACTACTCCCAGACCATAAATTACTGATGCTGGGTCCCTGCCAAGGCTCTTATCCAAGGAAACTCCAATAGGTCAGGTTGAGTACCAAGTACCCTTCAAATAGAAAGAATATGCAAATTTTAGCAATCTTATTTGTAACCATAATTCATTCCTTTCATGGATTCATTCTCACATAATTTTTCAATTAGAACACAGCCACTTCCCCACAGGACCATCTGACCCAAAATAATGTATCAGATGTAGAGATTTATCTCTCATTGAGTGGTTCATTCATTGGACCTCCTCAGAGACCTGGAAGAGATTAGTTTCATCATTATTCTCTCTTTTGTGTTATCTAGCTTGGAAAGATAAAGTTTAATATTGAGGCTCAAGGCGTTTTGGGACTTTTATCAGTTCTAAGTTTTCATTTATTTAAGTAAAACAATGTATTAAACTTCTAGTTAAACATAATACTTCTCTGTGAAGAGTACACTAACTGATATTACCAGAATGAAAACAAGGTTTTAAGTCCATAGACAATTATAGAGGAAAATAAGACAGTAGCATAAAAGACTTTCATTTAGGGAGAACATGAAAAGATAGAACTGATATATCAAGGCAGGGAGAACCCAACCTATCTAACTTCAGACAGAAATACTAATAAGTAAATTCATCCCTGAGACATTGTGCCTCGGACTTAGAGACACAAGGTTCTCCAGTGGGGAGGTATCAAACAAGGGAATTGGTTGAAAATAACAGAGGAAGGAGTTAGAACCCCTGATCTTCTTTTACTTCTGAAAGCCAGGTAACTACTTTTCTCCATGCATACCCACTCTTGGCAGGGAGTCAAATTTTTAGCTGGAGAAATTGACGCAGACACATTCTGGACAACCAATATCAAAAAGGCAGGAATAAAGGCCCACATCTAAAAAATAGAGGGTATGTGTGAGAATGTGCAGGACTTGGGATGCCTGGGTGGCTGGGACATCTGGGTGGCTGAGTGGCTGAGTGCCTGCCTTTAGCTCAGGGCGTGATTCTGGAGTTCTGTGATCGAGTCCCGTATTAGTCTCCTCGCAGGAAACCTGCATCTCCCTCCTCTGCCTCTCTCTCTATGTCTCTCATGAATAAATAAAATCTTTAAAAAAAGAAAAAAGAAAGAAAATGTGCAGGACCACAATGCATAGTACATGGTGAAATTCCTAACTGGGGAATATCCTCACTGAACGGCAGTGCCTTCTGTTCCTCTCAGCCACCCAGCTTCCAGAAGACTAGCATATTTTACCACCACGCCACCTCTATGCCTGAAAATAAGACTGAGAGGTTTAAAAGATTTTCACATTTTTATATTTGAAAGTTCACCCAGGGAGCCAACTTCCTCCCTAAGTACCCTATAATAAAAAAATGTGAGGCAAGGGACCCACTTCACTTCCTTGCATTTGAATATCCAGTTGCTCCAGTCCCATTTACTGAAAAGATGCCTATTGCTTTTTGTTTCTCTCTATCCTCATATTGCTTGGTTCTGGGGGCATATTTGGCTATGGAAGTGCATGGCTAAAAGGGAAGCTAAAGCCCTGGGTTTCTTTGCCATCAGACTTAGAAGAAGGGCCCATGGGAAACGGAGAGTCAGAAATATTGAGACTGACTCAATATTCTGAGTCAGGCCGCATGGATCTCAGGCCGCATGGATCTGACTACAAACAAATACCAAAATTTTGATAACAGAAATACAAAGTGGACCACTGCATAGCTTCCAGATTTGGGCAATCATAACAGATCTGAATAACACTGCAAAGACTTAAAAAATGAACTGACATTGGAACCACAGATCACAAAATATGGGTTAGAACTTGTGGTCTGAAGTTAATTTAATTGATTGCCTGCTAAAACAAATGACAACATTAACATTTTCCATAGGATTTAAATAAGATGTAAGAATCTAATAACATTATATTCAAAATATCCAAGATATAAGTGCAAAATTACTTGACATGGAGAATGGAGAAAGTCTCAACAACTCACAAGGGAAAAGACAAGCAATGGACACCAATCCCACGATTATCCAAATGTGGGAATTATGATACAAAGACCATGCTCCAAGAACTAAGGGCAACTTTGGAAACAAATGGAAATATAGGCCATCTCAGCAGGGAAGTAAAAGATACAAAACAGAGCAAAATGGAAATTTTAGAACTGGAAAACACAAGAACCAAAATTTAAAATATACCTGATGGACTCAATAGCAGGATATAGATAACTGATGGAAGAGTCAGTGAATTTGAACCTAGATCAACAGAAACTAATTTGAACAACAGAAAAAAAATTAGGAAAAAAAAAAAAAAAAAAAACGACTGTTCTTCTTATAGAATTGTATAAATGCCAAAAGGTCTAATTTTCATACCATCAGGATCCAGAAGGAGAAAACAGGGTCATTCAGAAAAAAAAATATTTAAAGAAGTAATGTCTGAAAATTTTGCATAATACATAAACTTATAGGTTTGTAAAACTCAGCAAAACCCTAACATGATAAACTCAAAGAAGTTCATGCCCAGATATATTAAAATCAAAGTGCTGAAAACCAAATTCCTCCACCCTCAACCCATTCACAAAAGCAGTCAAAGAAAAAGAAGCATATTATATGTAGGGAATAATGATTTAAATCACAATAGACCTCTCATCAGAAACCAAAGAGGCCAGAAAGTAGTAAGACAACAATTTTAAGAACTTAAAAAACTGTCCACCCAGAATTTTGTACCCAGTAAAAATAATTTTTTAGGAATGAAAGTGGAATTAAGACACATTTAGGTAAAGAAAAATAAGGAGAATTCATCACTGGCACACCTGCTCTAAAACAAATACAAAAGGAAGTTTTTAATAAAGAGAGAAATCATATCAGAAGGAAATGAAGAAAGAGCAACAGAATTGGTAAATATATGACTGAATCTATTTTTTTCTTTTAAGTTCTTTAAAATCTATATAGTGGTTAAAGCATAAATTATACTGCTTGGTGGGTTATTTAATGTATATGAATTATAATGCACATGACAACATAAAGGGAGGATATTCAGGCACCTATATTGTAGTACATTTCTACATTTAATTTGAAGCAGTAAAATATTAATTTTAAATTGATTGTGAAAATATAGTTGATACTAATGCTTTAGAAAAATTGCTAAAAATATACTGAGATACAAAGATAAAAGGAAAATTAAAAATAATAAAAAAATACTAGAAATCTTCAAATAATCTAAAAACCTCATGAAGGAGAAGTAAATTTTAAAACCGGAGGGACAATCCAATAACCAAAAGTCAATGGTTAGACATATGAAAATATCTTAAAAATTACATTAAATGCAAGATGTCTAAGCATATCAACTAAAAGAGATTATGATAAATGATTAAAAATAAAACATTATGTGTTATCCCTAAGAAATCACTTCATACGTAATGCATAAGTATTTTAAAAGAAAAAAAAGTAGAAAAACATATCATGCAACCAGAGATGAAAAGAATGTTAAAGCAACTATAGTAATATCAGAAAAGGGCATATTTTAAAGCAAAGGAAATTAATGATGAAAAAAAAGAGTAAAATTTCAAAATGATAAAATTAGGCTTGTCATCTTTAATGACAAGCCTAAATGTGTATCCAAGTAACAAGAGAGCTTCAAACTGTATGAAGCAAAAGCTGACAAAAATAGAAGGAGAAATAATAAATAAAATTATGGTTTGAAGAGTTCTGGCCCAAAATGGCCACATAGGAAGCCCCTGAACTCATCTTCTCCATGGACACTCAAAATCTACACATACTTATAAAGCAATTCCTCCCAAAGAACTGAGGGCTGACTGAACAACTCTGTACAAGGACATAGAAAGATCACATAGAGAACATCAAGAGATACGGAGATAGTTCAATTAAAAAACCTATTTATGGGGCAGCCCCAGTGGCTCAGTGTTTAGTGCCGCCTTTGGCCCAGGGTGTGATCCTGGAGACCCGGGATCAAGTCTCACATCGGGCTCCCTGCATGGAGCCTGCTTCTCCCTCTGTGTCCGTGTCTCTGCCTTTCTCTCTCTCTCTGTCTCTCTCTCTGTCTCTCTGTCTCTCATGAATGGATGGGTAAAAATCTTTAAAAAAAAACTGTTTATGTATTTAAAAAAATTATAGTTCGATATGTCAACATTCCGCTTTCAGAAACAGGTGAAATGAGTAGACAGAAAATCAGCAAAAATACGAAAGAACTAACACCATCTGTCAACTGAGTCTAAAAGAATAGGATAAAGAGGCAGTTTCAGGGGACATTAGAAAGCATTTTGAACTGAACAAAAACGAAAATACAGCATATTAAAATTTGTGGGATGCAGCTAAAGACATTCTTAGAATGAAATATATAGCATTAATTGCTTATATTAGAAAATAAGAAAAAAATCAATAATCTAAGATTTCATTTAAAGAAATTGAGAAAAAGAAGAACAAAATAATCCTAAAGCAAGCAGAAGGAAGGAGATAATAAGAACACATCATTGATATTGGACACCAAAAAAAAAAAAAAAGATCAATGAACATAAAATTCTTTTTTTGAAAAAATCAATTATATTGACAAGTATTAGTAAAACTGACAGGAAAAAAAGAAATACAAAATACCAATGTGAGAAACAAAGCAGAAGATATCACTACAAACCACATTAAAAAGTTAGTAAAGGAATAGTACAAATAACTCTATATACATTTGCAACAACATGGATGGACCTGGAGGGGATATATAAACTGCTAAGTGAAACAAGTCTTTCAGAGAAAGATAAATACCAAATGATTTCGCTAATATGTGGAATTTAAGAAATAAAACAAATGAGCAAAGGAAAGAGACAACAAAAAAAACCCCAAACACATTTAAATACAAAGAGCAGACTGGTGTTTGCTAGAAGGGGCGTGGGTGGGGGATTGGGTGAAGTTGATAAAGGGTATTAAGAATATACTTGATAAACACTGAGAAATATAAAGAATTGTTGAATCATTATCTTGTACACTTGAAACTAGTATCATACTGTAAGTTAATTATACTTGAATAAGAAACATAAAGATTGTAAGAGGAACATCTTTCATCATGGATTTAACAGAACCAGAATTCTCAATGTTATTCTCTGGTTGCATTTTATTTAGCTCTGGTAACTTTATGGTTGGAGATTTTCACTCAACTCTAGTTGAGTACCAATATCAGTTGGTATCTGATACCAAGATATTAAAAATGGAGTCCTAACAACTCATATTCAAGTTATTCATAGTACTTGGGTTTGCAAGTGAAAGGTGAAGCCTGAGCAGACTTAGAGTGCCACTGGCTGAATAGTAATTGGTTGCAAGTCAAGAGATGAAAATGTAACCAATTATGCTGAATTAAGGTTGATTAACTTTCCTGTCAATCGTGTCATAATTCTGAGATTGTTATGATTCTAGACACTGGGTAAATAGATTCATCTGATTAAGAATTTTTGAATCGTTAAGCCTAGGGAGGACATGCATGCACATATATAGTTTTGTTTATATGAGTTCAGTAGATAAGTACGTAAAGGAATAATATTTTATCCAAGAGAGGTAGTCATTCTCACGTCTTTGAGTAAAATGGGATTTGTAGTAAGACAAATATGGATTTGAAAATTAACTCTGCCATAACTATTTAACCTCTTGAAACTTCTGTTTTAGGATTTGTAAAATCTCAAAGGGTTATTAGGAAGATGAACAGCTTTATTTTTTAAAAAGATTTTATTTGTTTATTCATGAGAGACAGAGAGTGGGGCAGAGACTTACGCAGAGGGAGAAACAGGTTCCCTGTGGGGAGCCGGATGTGGGACTCCATCCCAGGATCCCAGGATCACGTCCTGAGCCAAAAGCAGACACTCAACCACTGAGCCACCCTGGCATCCCGATGAATAGCTTTAATAGAGAAAGTACACGTAAAGCACATGTTCATATTCTCTCAGGCTCCTCTGTGTGAGAGCAAAGAGGGCTACCAGTGGGTCTGACCTCCCACATTCTGGGCTCCATGGTCAGACCTGGAAGAGTCTTACCCATTTTGTTCACTTCTCATAGTTACTTGAGAGCATTTTAATTTGATCTCCTGATTTAGTGGGCAAGTGGGGTCCAGATCCACCAGGCCTAATTCCAAGAAGTTTTATTTCTGACATCTTCATGGATCCTTTAACCAATCTCAAAGCACTTGTTACTTGGGCATGAATTTCATCTATGAGTAGAAATAATAACGGTGCAGTTTGTAGGGAGTATTTATGTTGTTTTGACTGGTCTTTCTTGCATTTTACATTTTGCTCATGTAGACCACACTTGTGCAATCATTAGCTCTCAGCTCAGGAGTGAGCACCTACTGGTGGATTTAATTGAAGATATATACTGGCATTTTGTGGATTTTTCAGAATTTCTGGCATCACTCTGTGAGCGTCTCTTATTGGATTAGCAGGTCCATAAGTGACTCTGCAGCCTGGATTTTTGTAACGCTAGTTTTAAATTTCTCAGATCTTGCTGAGACTGTGTGTATAGTGGATATTTTCATGGATATAAAGATGGAAAATCAGTACAAGGCTCTGCTTCTCTTGGAAATAGCAGGGGAGGACAAAGAAACAGACATTTTTGAGGGGGTAGAGGGCAGAATTCTAAAATATTTCTTCAAAATTTCTCAATTTAATACCTGGGACTGTGAATATGATGTGAACTCACAATTGTTATTATGTTACCTTACATGGCAAAGGGATTTTGTGAAGATAATTAAGGTTATGAATCAGCTGACTTTGAGTTCATCAAAAGGTAGTTTATCAGGGCAGGCCTCTACTACTTCCACAGGCTGTTTAACAGCACATCTTCTCTGGCTAACCTAGAAAGGAAAATCAGAACCAAAGTATTGAGGACGGGAACTCAGACAAAGGACTTCTAGGAGCTGAGAGTGACCTCCAGCCAAAGGTAAGTGGGACAACTGGGCAAGGAACTGCATTTTGGCCCTAACAGGAATGAGCTCAAAAGAGGACTCAGGGCTCCAGATGAACATATGGCCGGCTGACACTTTGAGTTTAGTCTTGTGAGACCCTAAGCAGAGAGCCCAGCTAAGCCCACCTGGACTTCTGATCTATAGAACTGTGTGCTAATAAATGAATGTTGTTTTAAGCCACCTAATTTGTTATGTAACAATATTAAACTGGGGATCACTGGGCGGTTCAGGGGGTTTAGCGCCGGCCTTCGGCCCAGGGCATGATCCTGGAGTCCCGGGATCGAGTCCCACATCAGGGTCCCTGCAGGGAGCCTGCTTCTCCCTCTGTCTGTGTCTCTCTCTCTGTGTCTCTCATGAATAAATAAATAAAATCTTAAAAAAAAAAACCCAATAGAAAACTAATACAGATGCCCATCTAGCAGCCAAGTGTTATTCTTCTCTTTTAATGTGGCATTTAATTTAATTATTAAAGTAGTCTATAAAAAACAATCCTGTGAGTATTTTATAGATGGAAAACAGTTTCAGGTAATTTATATGACAAGTCTAAGGTCTTATAAGTTGAAAGTGACAGAACCCAGACTGGGAGTTGGGGGCTGGCTGTAAGGATGAGCAGCTTTCATTACGCTACTCTCAAAAGTCCCGTGGACTAACTAGCAGGGATATCTTCCATCCGGTGAAACTCACTCCAGAGGAGTGCTCCAAAGCGACACATTTTCCTTGAACTGTCCTGTAGTAGTAGTCTGAAGACAGATCAGCCCCAAAGGCTAAGATCATTAATTTTCTGCAATTCCTCTCTGTCTCCTTTAGTGTGACATGGCCTCTTCTTAATCACATTATTCCATTTCTGAACCATGAGTAGAGTGTTGCCTTTTCGCGTCTGTTAGGTTTTCGTTTTCTGCAAGGACTTGTCCTAAAGTGTTTCAGATTTCACTTTACCTGTATGGAATAGTACTGATTTCAGCTGACAGCTTGACTATTTATATTTAAATGTACTTCACACCCTGCCTCCATCAATAAGTTCCAACTTCTTATACCACATAAAATTCATATAATTTTTAAAATGTAATTTGTCAGAAGAAAGTCTAGCATAATTTACTTAAGACTAATCAGATTCATCTTCTGAATCTACTATTTGATCACCTGGGCCATAGGCATAATTAATTGACTGAGTTATAACAATTCTCAGAAACAAAATATATCCCAAAGTTATTATCTAAGTCCAATTAAAGTTCCACAGTTAGTTTTATAGATTTTCATGCAGTAATATTATTTTATTTTCTAGTGTTCGATTTGTTATAAAATACAGTTGCTCTGTGAATTCTACTTTGATCTTAAATATATCTAGAGAGAATTCCTATGCTATTCTTTTAAGAATATAAGAATGTACTTTTTTAAAGAATTAAACATTTAGTATAAATAATTTGAGACAACTCACAGGGTGTTTGCATGAGCCACATGGCCTGAGTTAATCTTTCTTTGTAAATGGAGTATTTTCTGAGTTTAATTATATTTTTCACACCAAAAGAGCTCTAGTTGATGCGCTAGAAAGAAATACTTAATTGAATTCCACAGTATAAGACATTTCCCACTGCATCAGACGGAGTACTGAAAATTCATTCTGAATTATCAACTATAAAGAATAAATCAAGTAGTATGTTCTTCTTAAAAATATACAATATAAATAATTAAAAGCAAAATATTCTTAGTTCCGAGTGAAAGAAAATAAGTAAATATATTAACCTATTTCTTGGCTATGTATTGTTTATTTATAGAATTATAATTATAGCATTTGCAATGTTAATTATAATTTTTTTCTAATATTTAAACAAAAGTACTTTCTCCTGTTATCTTAGTCTCTGTAAGTATCACTCTATGGCTGACTAATTTCCAAGGTGTACCTATAACTGAATTCATTAATCATTTCATTATGTTTTGTGTATTTAGATGTGGTCAGTTCTCCTGTAGTCCCAGATACTTTGATGAATTTTTATTTTTGTGTAAGTCTTTTTTGCAATTCTTCTATTTTGAGAAAATGCTACTTTATTTACATCAGTTGTGGCTGATACTTTCCAGCTTAAAGTCTCCATTTATGCAAATAAACATAATTCATTATACATTTCATCCTCTAGGATCTGACTCATGTACTCCCTTAATTTTCACTTTCTCTTAAGCCAAATTTCTTATCCACTGATATAGACACCTCAGCATCCAGTGATTAAACCTTGGCATTCCCTTCTCTGTCCCTCTCCATCACTATGTTTCCTGCTCTGCAGTATAACTAGTGATTAACTTTAATTATGGTCATGACCACCTCATATAGCAGAGGCCAAAGGATGATTACAAATCATGTTTCATAATATTATTCAGAAGGATGAGGCTTCAACACAGCTACTGGGCTCAAATAACTAATTTGCATATCATTACATAGAATTTAAATAGACTTATTTCATCCACTCTTACCCATTAGTCATCTTATTATAGTCCAGAAAATTTATTGAGTCTCTACCATGAGCATGCAGGTGAAAGAAAAGGGTGGCATCTCATCACTAACACGGGTATAATGATGAAAAAAAAAATTTCCCCAGGTGATTTTGTAATGCTACCTGACTTGATTGATTATATTGCTCATAGGTCATCGATATACCATTAGAAAGTTTTATAAGATTTAATTAGGTGCGACAGTAGCAATTATTATGATTTACTGATGGTGTGCTATAAAACTGTTACTATGCCATGTTTCACACATTATCTCATTTAATCCTACAAAAACAGGTGTCTATTTTAAATATGTGGGCATTGAGTCTTAGAGAAGATAGGCAACTAAGATCATTTTGTTGGAAAGTAGCAGAACCCAGATTCAATCTCTGGTTGATATCATTCCTTGAGCCAAAGCTTTAAACCTACCGTGTTCTGTAGAAATTTCCTTGAGGGGTGCTGTGCAGAGATAGTTGTATCTTGTACATGGTGTGTGAAGAGACTGTGTATTTACTCACTAATTTTTTTAAAACACTATTTATGGAGGGCCAATATGTGACAAGTACTAAGCATCACTTGTGACTCCATTCGGTGTTGACATTCTTGCTTTACTGTTGCATAAGGAAGAGATTATAATTACCGGAAAAGGGAACATGCAGAGTCTCTTTGGGAGTGGTCTCTGGTCTTCTGAACAAAGTTTCAGAATGAAGGGCTGTTTTAATTGGGGGAGAAGTTGAATGGATATGAGTTTAGACTAAGATTTTTATTAAAAGTGTGCACTATGCTAATGTTTGAGCCCTACTAACTGCAAGTTCTAATCCCAGAAGGCAGGAGCTTTCTTGTTTCTGGTGACTTAGGATAAAGCAATGCCCACATAAGAAGGTAGGAGTTCTGTGGCTGTGATATGATAATTCGCAGAAATGTGGGTGTGGCAATTTAAGACATTGCAGAAGTGGTGGCTGTTCACTCCCCTCATAGGTCAAATGCTACCTTTATGGAATCAGGGAAGGTGATCACATGGGTAAGAAAGAAATGAAAATCTGAGACCAGACTGCCTGGCCGGATTCACACTCCAGATCTCTGATCTCTACTCATGCCCTTCACGGGAGAATGTTCATCTATTTACTATGTCATTATTAGAAGAAAACCAAAAAAGGTTATAAATCACCTTTTTCCTTTTCTTTTCTTTCAGAAAAACTCAACCTTCCATAGATTTTTTATGGACTCCTTATCAAGGTGTTAGCTGTGTGATTATCTAAGAACTCTAAGGAAACAAAAATGAAGAGGTAAAAGAAAGTAATAAAATTAGAGAAAATGAGGGAACTCAGGATTGGGACAGAAGCAGCATAGAGAGAAGGACAAAGTGCACATGTGTGTTTAATACTGTATGCCCCTGTCTAATACTTCACTGATATAGAGTGTCCACACCTGTAAACTCTTAAATCAAAATGGATAGATCCAAATATTTTTAACTCTGTAAAGGCACAATGCCATTATCTTTTAAAATTATCTCAAAAATAACTTCAATTATATTAAAAAAGGTCATATATGCCCATTGTGGGAAAATTAAGGTCAAGGGCAAATTTTTAAAAGACAAGATTTTTTTCCACATTTCTAGCCAATACTTATCAAAAAAAAAAAAAAAAAAAAAAAACCCCAAACATTTTTCCAATTGATGAGTGATAATAAAATTTGTCATCTGTTCTTGAGGTTGAGTCTTTTCATTTATTTTCAGTCCTTTTGTGTTTCTTATAGGTGGGTAAGCAAGGGTATCAAGTATCTCGGGACCTATGTTAGAGATGAAGTGTGAAATCAATACCATATATAGAAAGAGTATTTGGTTAAATCATGAAAGTCTGCTATTTAACCTTTTTTGACTCCAAATATAGCAGTTTCATCTGACACAAACTAATAACAATACAAACACAGGGGTTGCATAAACAGTCTGTAACAGAATTCTAAATATATTCTCAACTCAGTGAAGTAGGAGACAGTTACCCTTCCCAAGTAAGATGAGGCATATTGAAATGTTTTCCCCATTGGGGGAATGCAGTGAGTAGATCACTACTTTGTCTTGGAGATATATTCAAATTTCACCTAAGATTGGAAACATGAGGAACCTCAACTTCCTAGGATGGCAAGAAAGTAGGTCACTTTAAGATACAATTAGATAGTAGACTGGTGTATATTTATACACACAAACACACACACATTTGCACATGCACATGCACACACTGAGTACATTGGTAGTATTTATATACTTAGAATATAGAGTAAACAAGAGGGTTTTTTTTTTTAAGATTTTATTTATTTATTCGTGAGAGACACAGAGAGAGAGAGAGGCAGAAATACAGGCAGAAGGAGAAGCAGGCCCCCCTCAGGGAGCCTGATGTGGGACTTGATCCCAGGACACTAAGATGACCCCCTGAGCCAAAGGTGGGCAGTTAACCACTGAGCTACTCAGATGCCCAAGTGGGTTGTCTTTGAACAAAGACTGTATTCAAGACATGACAGAGATAGGGATGCCTGGGTGGCTCAGTGGTTGAGTGTCTGCCTTCGGCTGAGGATGTGATCCCGGAGTCCTGAGATCGAGTCCTTCATCGGGCTTCCTGCTTGGAGCCTGCTTCTCTCTCTGCCTATGTCTCTTTGTGTGTCTCTCATGAATAAATAAATAAAATCTTTAAAAAAAAACATGACAGAGGCAGATAAACTATCAGTCCATTTCCATTTTGGCTTAAGTGATCATACACTCTTCAAAGTTTTTCTTTTGAAAAACTTTGGGTTCACCTGTTTTATCCAACTTACAGGTCATCAACTTGGGATACAAATATTATGACACCTTTTATAACTTACAATTGTTTAAAAACTAATGGCTATTTTTACTATTACTTGCTAAATATACTGCTTGCTATTTTACAGTTGTTTGCTAAATCCTTGCCCTCTGCCCTAATTTTCAAGCTATTCAGCATATCCTTCTTAACCTGTATTCTCAATCCCATTAAGAATCATCTGAGAATTGGGGGCTGCCTCATTTTAAACACGATTAGTCCTATTTGCATTGACAGTAGGTGGAAAACTGGGAAGTCTGGTGAGTACCCCAACATCAAGGTTCCTATCACATCTACCAGTTAAACACTGCTAAACACTGTCGAAGGACAGGACAGGACAGACTGTGCATGTCCACTGATGCAGTGATGTCCACATGCATGCCATCACTCCATTAGAACCAGATGTGAGCTCCGTGGTTCTATCTCTTTTAGTTCATATACATATGATCATTCATTGTCCCAAAGGCATGACCCAGTGCTCCAACAACTTATCCCAGAGGGCCCTTTATTCTTAACCATGTAAACACTTGGTTATTCTGTGGAATATACATTTTTAGCCACAAGACCACAAACACATGAGAAAAGTGTTCAAAAGGCTGAGCAATCACATAATCTGACAAATACCTACTAAGATGAATAATTAATATATCACATTTAACCTGGTCAAAACTGAAACATCAACTTTCTATTTTTTCCTTTTTAAAATTTATTTATTTATTTATTTATTTATTTATTTATTTATTTGGGAGAGAGAGCCACAAGCAGAGGGAGTGGCAGAGGGAGAGGGAGAAGCAGGCTCCCTGCTGAGTGGGGAGCCAGACTCGGGGCTCTATCCCGGACCCTGGGATCATGACCTGAGCTAAAGACAGATGCTTAACCAATTGAACCACCGGGCACCCCTAAACCATCAACTTTCTCTTAAAAAATCCCCACATTACCTTCTTTCTTTTCCATGTGTTCCCCCATTCATTCTATCAGTAAATCCTCTTAGTTCTTAGAACAAAATCTATCCCAAACCTAACTGGGTCTCCTATATCTACTAGTTAAAGCACAGCCCAAATACACTATCATCTTTTGCTTGGACTATTACAAAAGCCTCACAACAGATCATCCTGCCTCACTCTTGTCCATTTGGTGATGGACCAACCACAGAAAGGGCAATGATAAATCTCACAAGAGAAATGATCCCGATCTTTACCTCGTTGGGTTTATTTGTTTTTTGGTCCCTGTGTAAATGTATGCACTTTAAAAGCCTTGCTCATCCAGGAAAATGGAGAGAAAAGTGGAAGTGCTCATAAAAGGTCCTACCACGCCCTTTCAGCAGGGTAGCACATCTCTGTGAGCTTTACATTTATTTGAAAAGGCCTTGTCCAGTGACTCTCCCCCAAGAAATTTTGCCCCAGATTGAAGGACTCAGTTAACTCACACAGGGGAGTACTGGCCAAATTTCTCACACAAAACTTCTTTAGGTTATACTAGAAAACATGTTTAATAGTGATAATCATTTATAAGGAGACTGAAGAATTACAGATGTTCCCATCGATGACAAATAGCACTAATTAAAATACTTTTCTCCTTCCACAAAAAATATAATAAATTACATCTCAATAAAGTGAGAATACTCAGTTCCCAGTGACCATTACAGTGAGGATATTTAAAAAATCTTTCATGCCTAATCTGCTTGCTCTATTTACCAACCTTTCCGACTTGTTTTTTTCCCAATTTATTCAGAGAAGTTTATCTCTTTTTATTTCTTTTTTTTTCTCTTTTTATTTCTAAAGATTTTATTTATTTATTCATGACAGACACACAGAGAGAGGCAGAGACATAGGCAGAGGGAGAAGCAGGCTCCATGCAGGGTGATGTGAGACTCAATTCCGGGATTACGCCCTGAGCCAAAGGCCGACGCTCAACCACTGAGCCACCCAGGCGCCCCTATTCAGAGAAGTTTATACTCAAAGAAGTTTTCACCTTGAAGAACCTACTTTGTTTTTTTCCAACTCACCACGATGTTACTCTGTGGGTTGCTGAAACGAATTCTGTGGGGTCAGAATGACTGCAATGTTAAAAATTACTGCATTTGAACATATCTATGATGCAAGAATTCACAAATAAATAGAAGGTGGCCTGTTACATATCATTTAGGTCACTAGGGCAGCCTTCCCACGTTCCTCAATATTCTCTTCCTGAATGCAGGTAATTACAGATAATTACATATATTCCATTCATTCTTACTTTCTATTCTAATGTTTCTTTTCTGTAGGTGCCAAGTTTAGATGTTACATTTTTTTATACTAAGGCATCTTAAATAACAAATACCTTTCTTTTTAGCATCTGCACAATTCTCTAATAGTCTTCTTAACTATAAATTCAAAAGTTCTCACCTTCCAGAAGGTAAAGTAAAATTCGCAGTCTGGTACTTAAAATAAAATGGTGTATCTCTCGGCTTTTCACAGCATAGTCCATTGAGACAGAATCTCTTCACTTGATGTTGCAAAATTCATATTTGTTAAAAATGAAGCAGCTCCCAGGAGTTGTTAAAAAGACTCAGACAGTTTGCCTGTGCTTATTAGTATGTGCATTTGTTGAAAACAGGGTGGCTAGGCTTGAAGAGACAGGGTTAAACCAAGTTGAATACAAATAATGTTACAAGACTTATCAAATTTTGCTCTTTCGTGTGAGGAAAAATTTATAAATTGGGCATCTAGGCAGCCAAATAAACTACACTAATCATAACCATCGTACTATATTTGTATTATCATTGGAGACTTCAGGTTTAGTTTCACAAATTTGGAGGCCTAGGATCTTTTTAGTGAAGCTTGTGAACACAACAATGCTTATCTGACAGTGAGTCATCAGAGATCTACCGGTCATTTAAGAGCAAAGTTATTTTTTGTTTGCACAGCTGTCTAGGTGTGCAACTCCAGTAACACACTGCCTGGCTGATTGCATTCACAGACGTGTTGGAGTATTGAGGTAATGTATGAGAGAAAAAGCCCAGGTTGGTTGGTTTGTTCATTTGTTTGTTTTTCTTTTTTAGGAGAGGGAGGGACAGAAGGAGAAGGAAAGAGAAAATCCTAAGCAGGCACTCCACCCGGCACAGAGCTGACACGGGCTTAACTCACAATCCTGAAATCATGACCTGAGCCTAAATCAAGAGTTGGATGTACAATCAAGTAAGCCACCCAGACACCCCAAGCCCAGGCTGTTTTTAAACTTAATAGATTCTGGGAACCTGGAATATAATTTGAAACTCAAACTCCTTAGGCATGGGAGTTCTGCTGTAACCATTTGCAGAAAATTTTCTATAGCAGAAATCTTTCACAAGAATGACTATAGCCCACATACTGGGAAGTCAAAGACTATGTCAAGATGTGATTTCTTTTTTTTTTTTTTTAAGATTTTATTTATATATTCATGAGAGACACACAGAGAGAGGCAGAGACACAGGCAGAGAGAGAAGCAGGCTCCCCTCAGGGAGTCCCCGATGTGGGACTCGATCCCAAGATGCCAAAGGCAGATACTCAACCACTGAGCCATCCAGATGCCCCAAGAAGTGATTTCAAGGTAGCAAAGTATAAGGGTTAAGTGTGAGGCTTGGAATTTGGCCAGAGTTGATTTTCTTTTCTTTTTTAAAAATTTTAAAATTTTTAATTTTTTAAAGATTGTATTTTTTTATTTGAGAGAGAGAGAGAGAGAGAGAGAGAAAGAGAGAGCATGAACAGAGGGGCAGGGAGGAGGCAGAGGGAAAGGGAGAAGCAGACTCCCCACTGAGCAGGGAGCCTGATATGATGGAGTTTGATCCCAGAACCTTGAGATCCTAACCTGAACTGAAGGCAGGCACTTAACAGACTGAGTCACCCAGGAGCCCCTAGAGTTGATGTTCAAACTGGGATCTATTGCTTATCAGCTGGGCACATTTTTAACCTTGCTGAGTCTCCGTGTTCTTATATGTAAAATGGGAATGATAGCACCACTCTCATAATGTTGTTTGGTAGATTAAAGAAGATAATGCAAGCACAGCACAGAGTGTTGTGCTCAGTAAATGTTTCTACAGCAATCAGTTATTGCTGTGGTGGAAGTCACCTGGGCGCCCTTGAAGATAACACATCAAAAAATTATCTTCTGAGGTCTCTGAGGGGAATTTTTCTGTATGTTGAAAAAGTGTTGTCTGTGATTATGAGTCTACCTGTGTAGCAGAGTTTTACCTACCAGGAGGGAGCACTGTCCCTAGGGTCAGGGTCCTACTCAAAGCCATAGATTAGGACCTGAGCTCCAGTCTTTCCTCTCCACAAGAACCAGTGCACATTCCTGTCCTGACATAGGAGCTCTTAGAGAGAGGACAGTCTGTTCCTTAGCAGAGAAAATTCTATGCCAAGATGGCTGGTGCTCTGGAGTGAAAGCTAAAGTCCCTCATACAGCCCCTTCTCCAAGGTGCAAGTCTGTCCCAGGAATGCTGGACTGATTGGCTTTCGCTTTTCTCTCAACTTCCAGTATGCTGCCCCCTTCTCAGATTGAGTGTCTGAGTTTTCAGCCTTTCCCTCTCCATGTCGATGTCTTTTATTTATTATTTATTTATATTTTAAAAATATTTTATTTACTTATTCATGAGAGACACACAGAGAGGCAGAGACATAGGCAGGGAGAGAAGCAGGCTCCCTGAGGGAAGCCCCATGTGGGACTCGATCCCAGGACTTTCAATGTCATTTTAGTTCAGGGTCTCCATTCCCCTTCCCTGCTGCTGAGGATTGGTCTGCATCATCCCGGCCTATGCCACACACTTCCCTAACTCTGAATCGTAGCATCCTAGTTTCTTCCCTAGCAGGAGGCCCCTGGGCTCCAGATGTGATTTAGCACACCTCCTCCCCAAATCTCTATGTATCAGGAGACAGGGGGAGAGTTTTATGAAGCTCAGAAAATTGGCTCCAAGTCGACATTCTGATTTGACCTCTATACACAGAAACGTACAGCAACCTTTTCATGCTCCAATTCATCAATCACTCTTTTACATTATTTCACTTAATTTCCAAATAAATATTATGTGTGGGAAATATTATTATCTCCATTTTATAGCCGAGGGAGTGGGAGTACAGTTCAGTCACATGCCCAAGGTCATCCAGCTAATAACTGAGGGAGTTGGGACAGAGGTGTTGTAATAAATCCAGCAATTATGCTTCATAAATATAGAAGCCCATTTTTCTTTCAGTAATATTCAAAGTAATATTTTCTATGTAAGAAATATAGTTGCCTGTTTTTCTATTTTTATTACATCATATTGAGATAATAAATTTTTTTTGAAAAAAAAAAAAAAAGCAGACTCCTTGGCTAAAACAGCCAAGTCCCAATAATTGAGTATAAAATATAATGATTTGTATTAACAGAGACAAACTGAAGAAATAACGGCAGAATACTCTGGTTAAGCACTACTTAATGTAAGTCTAGTGTTCTTTTCTCTGCTTAGGAAAAAATTACTTGCTCTCGATACCCTCCTGGGGCTTCTTACTCCAGAGTGTAGGACTTGCTTTACTTAGATGTCGGACAGTCTTCTACATGCTTGCTCTGTCTGGCCTCAGACTCCTCCATCTCAAGTCATAAACTTGTAAAGGGCAGATTTATGGCTTGAGAACTAATAAACTGTCATTTTTAGCTTTCTTATTTTTCTGGTTAGTATGACATAAGGGAAAGAATATGGATTTGAAGCCCATCAGATATGGATTTATAATTTACTCTTTGCAAATTTTGACAAAATTTTCCAATAAACATACACTACAGTTAAGAATAATAAACGGAGTTGGATAGAATGTTTTATAATTGGCATGTTTAAAAGCATATAAAGTGTGCATTAAATTGAACATGATATTCACTTATGTTTTTCCTTTTACAGTATCTGCCAGTTTATTAGTGGCAAACGTAGACACCAAGATGCTAAGCAGAACTTTGGGGAGTCTCACAGAACAGGGGAAGCAAAAACTGGAGTTTGGGGAAGGCGAGGCAGAAGGGATCATGGAAAACAGTATATATCTGCTTTCAGCTGAGCAAACAAAGAGCTACATTTAAGAGTCCAGTTAGACTGGAAATAAACTAGCCCTCACCCAGAATGAAACCAACTAACTTTGAGTCAGCTGAATCTCAGGCTAGATTATCTGTAACTAGTCAAATTGCCTGCCTGAAATAATATAAATTCTCTATAAGCAAAAATGATAACATTTAGAACCTTAAATTATCTCTATAGTTTTTTAAAGCATAAAGTCCAGAATTTACTGGAAAATTACCTGGCATGCCAGAAGAAAAGAACAGTTGACCGAAACAATGAGAGAACAAAATACAATAGAAATATATCCACAGAAGATCCTGACTGGCTTTTAAATAGCTTTGATTCCAATCTCTAAGAAATTATATGGCACAGTTTAGAATTTCAGCAGAGAACTGAATCATATGGAAAAGAATCTAACTGAAGCTCTAAAAGTGAAAAATATAATAAAAACTTGAGTTCAGTATATTTTTGAGATGGAAGGGAGCAAACCTCATGGTACCATGCTCTTTTCAAGTCCAACTTTCCCATATGATTAAGAAAAGCTTATCATAAAGAAAGTTCTCAAAATCTTGGGGTAAGACCTTGTGGATCTGCCCGCCCCACAACTCCATTATCCACACTCTTCGCTCACTCAATTTGACTACTCTGACTCATCAGGTCTGAAATTCTCTGTGAAATTGGTTCTGCCATCACAAATCTGAGTCACATGTCCCTCTTTTACGGTCCTATAGCACTGGAAAGTTCCTCCACATTCTCACTCATTACCTAGACTTCATGTATTAGTTATTTATATTTCCCACTGGACTCTTAGGCCCAATGAGAGAAGAGAGCTACCATGTTGAAGGTTTTATTTTTAGAATGTACCACAATGTCTGGCATAGATTCTCCCCTTGGCTCAAACAAAGCATTTCTGCCTACAGCCTGATACTTCATGATAAGGCTTCATGATTAGGCTCCATATTATTGCAAAGAAATACATATTCATTTCTAGAGGAAATCTTGGAACAATGCTTTTACCGTTCTCAAATAATTTTTCTCTTAAATATAAGGACAATTTAATAATTTGAGGAGGTTTATTTTCTAAGAATGTGTGTTGGATAATGACACAGATTTATGAAGAGGATAGCAAAACCACGTTAAACATTTTCTAATTAGCAGAGAGCTAAAGAGCAAGATGATTTGTGAGTCACATGAGCCACTGGAATACTTTTACTAAAGAGTTCTTTCACTATTCCAAGTCATCTCTATTTGCTCTCCCATGGCAAGAATTGTCACATCAAGAAAATGCATGTAGGCATCCAAAGTCCAGCTTGACACAGATAATTAGTGGGAGGAAGGAGGGCAAACTTAGTCCCAACTTGTCCCTTTAGCTGTGATCAGATTATGGAAAACAGGTGGTAAAAACCCTCTTTTGGACTGCAGCTTCATCACAACCAGAGCAGAAAGTCTAAAATAACCAAGTTTTGTTATTGATCCATCCACACACACCCCAGCTTCCTGCAGGGTGCTTGATCCTTCATGTGGTAATCTTACCTTACAGGAGCAAAATCACACACATAAGATCCAAGAGAATCCTGGCAGCATCTGGGAGGAAAGTGAGCATGGCTGAGGAGAGTCCTCCTGCATGGTTTCCCCATAAATACAAAGCCTGACCAGACATCTTGTGCAAGAATGAGTGAAAGAAGTAGATATAGCATGTGGCTTATTGCCCCTGGGAAATGGCTGTATTAAAAAATAAAGGAGAGTGCTGCATTTTGCATAAATGTTCTTCCTCTTGAGAAGTTTCACAGTAAATAAAACAAAACACACCTAAAATGAATGGATTCTGCTCTGTGCAATCAGTAAAATCATAAAGTTCAATATGTATTATTAACTCAAGGAAGATTGAAAAAGAATTCACAGCAATGGCAATGGACTACAGAGGAATTTGAGGTTCTAAAGGAAGAGAAATTAATCACTAAATAATAGAAGAGTACATGACATAGAAAACAGTAAAGAGAAAGCTACACTAAAATTCAGAAATGATGTGGAATATAAAGTTGAGACATTTCCCAAATATAGCAAAATAGACCAAGGAGGTGAAAGTAATCAGCAAGAAGATAATACAAGGGAGCAGCAAGATATTTGACGTTAGGAATCATGAAGAAGAAATAACAAAAGGGATACAATAAAATGATCTAGATGTATTAGAAGATAAATTTTCTGATGTGAAGATAAAATTGACAGAATCACAATGGCTTATAGTGGGCCCAGGAAAATTAAAGGCCAATACCTATAAATATGCTGGGAAAAATTATAATAATTATTCTTGTTTTATTCTAAAAAGCCAGCTTTGAGTATGTGGGAGCCTTCAGTCCCATGTGCTCTCGCACTGCCACCCCACACCCAGTGGTTTTATTACAAAGAAATACTAGGCTATCTTTGGTCAGATTATTATGCTAACTTCATAAAAACCTGCAATTCCTTCATAAAATGAAAATACTGATTTATAAGTAAATATTATTAAAAGACACACAAAACTGGAAAAATAATGGCTGGTTATATGGTGGACTAAAAGCTGATTTTTTTTTTTTATTAGGAATTTTTACAAAGCACTGGGGAAATAACAAATGTCTTACTAAAACACTTAGAAGTAAAATGGTGGAAATCACAACAGGAAAAATACAAATGGCAGTTATTTAGCAAGCCCTCAATAAATGCTTTTAAACAAATGGATGAATAAACAAAATATTGGCAATAAATTTGGCACGAAATAGGCACTCAACATATACTTTAAGTACCTAAATGAAATATTCACTGGCAATAGATTGAAAAACTGCAAAATAAAGCAGCAAATAAAGTTCTGCCTTTAAATGGTGAGACAAAAATGTTTATATGTTAATAGCCAATGCTAGTAGAAGTGAGAAAAAAATGACATCCTTATGCTTTACTGTTGAGTCTATAATTTATTCAAATATATATAGAAAAATAAAAATACATATAGAAATAAATTTGTATTTATGAAAATCTTGTATTTCTTTAAAAACCATTAATTCCACTTACTTTATTGAGATGTGCATGAAAACACATTCAGTGGAAGATAAGTTATAACATTAAAATTACGAAGAATATAAATGTCAAACATGGGCAATTTTTTAAACAAACTCTTGTGTAGTCAGAATTTTAGAAGGTTATGTAAAGATACTGAAAAATATTGGGGGGCCTGGGTGACTCAGTTGGTTAGGCTTCTGACTCTTGGTTTTGCTTCAGGTGGTGATCTCAGGATCATAGGATCAAGCCCCAAGTTGGGCTCCACATTCAGCACGGACTCTGCTCTTTCTCAAATAAATAAATAAATCTTTTTTAAAAAAGATATTGACAAATCTTCACAAAGTAATATTAAATGAAAAATAAAAGTAGAAGGATAAATTCCTTCATGTTATCTGTACTTATATTTGGATCATGGGATTTCTGTTGATTGTGTGCACATGTAAGATTCTTTGTGTTTTCCAGTAATGAACATATTTTACTTGGGTAATAAAAAGAAATACCTCTATACATGTTATAAAAGTGTAGTAAAACCGAGAATGGTGAGGTAAATGGAATTTGAATTCATATTTGTTTGTATTCCCCCAGGATTGCCTGGGGCTCTGCTGGGATGTGGACACATTGTGTCTTACTCCGAAGTGTTGATAGCCTTGCCTGTGAAATGAGTTCTGCAAATGACTGTTGAAGTTATTATTCCCAGTTGCCACAAGGTGAAGAAGTCTTTTTTGGAAAAGTCAGAGCTGACATTGCGAAGCCTGCACTGGGACTAGACAACATGCTAGAAACTCTGCATGGGTGTGTGTGTGTGTGTGTGTGGGGGGGGGTGGTTCTCATTTTATCCACACAACAGATCTAAGAGGTAGATATTATTCTCATGTCTGCTTTTCCCATGAAGATCCTTGGACTTAAAGAATATAAGTGCATGGTTTGAGTTCAGTAGCTAGTTCCTAGAAAAGGTGGAGTTTAGATTCAAGTAACCTGATGCTCCCATGAGGAATGCTTATGAAAACCCTTTTCCTTTTTGAAATTTAGCAAAGTAAATTCATTTCCTTTACTTTGTAAAACCTGAGGCTAATCGGACAGCATGTCTGCAGAGAGTTGACAGAGAACCCACGTTGTCTTTGGAGGCTGGAGGAGAATAATCTAAGCTGACGTGGCTGCCTCAAATCACTCTGACTTGGAATTCCATTAAGGGAGATTCTGAAGCCAATTTGCTCAGGAACTGCACGTATGAGACACTGTCCTGTCAAAATGCTGTCAAATCATGCCAGGCCTCTCGATGGTTCATTCCAAGAGACACCTGCCAAAATAGCAGACCAGCAATCTGGCATTCTCACGGCCACATGAGGAAGAAAAGTGTTTATCTCTCAGACACAGCTACTGTAGTTTTATTTTTAACCTTTCATGTGATGACTAATTCTACCCTCTAAGTCAGAGGGGTGGAGGATGGGAGTTTCAATCCTTTCTTATAAATGGGTGCTTGTTTGGGGACAACATTATCTTCCTGGAGTATAAATATCACAGTTTCTCAACTCAAGCATCCATAACATCTTTGTTTCTCTTTTCTGACTGAGTTAAGACAATTAGCAGTTGTTCACTTACTAGTAGTTCTAACAGTACTACGGTGTCGAGGGCATTGGAGTTTAGAATCTTGAAGCTATATAATTATTTTCCTTTCTTTTTTAAAATTAATATGCTCAGGTCTATTAACATCTCCAAAAACTTCAAAAGAAAAAAGAAAGAGAAAAAAAAAAAGACCTAATAGCTAAATACAAACAAACAAAAGCAGTCCTTTATTTCCTCCTGAATTCATTTAACAAGCATTTACTGAAAATTGACTGTATTTAGTGCTGGGAATACAAAGATAAACAATCCAGAGACCTTGCCAGGCAGGAGCTGAGTCTAGATAAAGACACAAAAATGCAAATTAATCATTAAACACACCATATAGCCTCAAACCTTCTTCAGAATGAGGGGGATTATAAAAACAATGAGAAAAAAAAATGTATGATGCAGAAGAGCCGAAGCAGGGTCACCTAATCATTTTGGGAATATAATGAAGGCTTCTAGGAGGAAGCAAAGGCTGGAGCTGTGCAGCAATTGGATGAAAAATGGAAGAAGAAGGAAAGTAAGGAAGAGCAGAAAGAGGAAGAGCAGGAGGATAGGATGTGGCTTTCCTGTAGGGCCCTTAGGCCTGAGGCAGTCAAAGCCTTTACAAGGATATGTACCTCCTTTGACTCAGAAACTCTGCCTTCAGGAATTTATATCGGATATTCACAAAAATTTAGCTACATATCACTGCTTATTTGTAGTAGCATAGAATTATATATTTATTTTATTTATTTTTTAGGATTTTATTTATTTATTCATGAGAGACACACAGAGAGAGGCAGAGACATAGGCAGAGGGAGGAGCAGGCTCCCTGTGGAGAGCCTGATATAGGACTCCATCCCAGGAGCCTGGGATCATGACCTGAGCCAAAGGCAGACGCTCAACCACTGAGCCACCCAGGTATCCCTAGTAGCATAGAATTATAAACAACTAATATGACCCAAATTATATTTTTAATATGGCATAACTATAAAATGAATAGTATTCTATTATTAAGAATGAAAAAAATAGATAATGGTGTGGAAAAACTGCCCCAATCAAGAGCTTTAAAATGTAAAAACACATCCTATTACAATATCACTTTTGTAAAAAAAAATAAAGTGCACATACATGCTATTTCTGAATGTTCTCCACTCAAAGATGCATGTTTTATCCAATTTTCTGAAATCATGCTGTGTTTCACAATTAACCTCAAGAGATTTTGGGGAGCCACCAAGCAAGGGAGTAAGTTGAGACATGGTTATTATCTGCCCAAGTGGTAACCTCATGATGTCCCAGGGCAACTTGTTGATTATCATTTAGTTATGCTCATTGGTAGCATCTCAAGTATTTAAAAGGTAAACATGGATTCTTAATTGTTGCTAAAAATATCTTACAAAATATTACAGTGGATGAAACATTGAAATTAAAAGTTATTGCTCATGCAGCAGACACGGCATGTCATGCAGTGTCATGCAGTGTCACACGGGCAGTAATATAATTAAAGACAGTAGAAACCGTCACCTCAAAAAGCATCCTTGAAATTTGCTGAGAGTAAATCTTGTGTTCTCACCACAAGGGCACATGACACACCATCCCCTAGAAAGTAACTATGTGAAGTGATGGATGTGCTAATTAACCTGATTGAAGTAATCATTTCACTAAGCATATGTATATCCAATTGTCACTTTGGAGACTTTAAATATATACAATTTTATTTGTCAGTTATACTCAATAAAGCAAGGGGGAAAGAAAGGATCCTGGAATTTTCAAAGATGTCACTCAGGTGCCAAATATAATATGTCAAAATTTTCTATCAGACTTGCAAGGAATGTTTTTTAATATTCTTTATTCAATTAAAAAAAAAAAAACTCTAGGCCTTAAATAAACTTGAGAATGGAATTGAAACTCCAGTATTCTGTGATTTTCCTTGAAATTAGTTAGTTATCATAAAGGGCCTCAAACTTCAAACACCAGATCAGGAATTAGGAAAAACACTGATTTTGTGATGCCTGTACCACAGGCTGTGGCTAAAGTGACTCACAGGATTTTTAGTCTCTCAGTGTGAAGGAGGTTTCAATTCAGATGCAAAAGAACAATATCACAGATGTGTATTGATGTATTCAATACTTTCTCAGCATAAATTTTTCTACATTAAATGTTTGTTTTTTCCCCCAAAAGCTGTTATTGAATCATTAAGTGGTATGTAAAATGGAATATAGAATATATATATGAGAATCAAGAAAATATGTTTTTATATTCATTATATATACAGTGCTATCTTCTACACTCCTACATAGCAAAGATATTGCTATATATCAAAAACACAATTACATCTCTTAAATGAATTTTAAATTAATTCTTCATTTTCTCTTTTTCTTCAGTGTTCTAAATTATTTTTACAACTTAAAGTATTTACAATAATATTTATTAACCTAATCTTTTAAAAAATTTATATTCTCCTGTAAGCCACTCTTCATTTTTATCTCATACTTTTACCTTATAACATCATCATTTTCAATCTTTTATTTCCTAGAGTTCATATTTTTTGAAATTATAAAACTATGATTTTCTTCCCTCGCTTGATTGTTGCATTTGTCTCCTCTTTCTCACAGAGGATAGTGTTTTGCATTTTCTGCTTACTCATTCTTAAATAAAAAGAGATAAGTTAGATATGGTATTTATTTAAAACTATTCTCCTTGGGGTCTCTCTTTGTTCTAACTGCCTTATAAATGTCAATCCTATCAATTCTGGAGTCCATTACTTGGCAGAGAAAGCTGAGAGGAGACGGGGTTAAGGGCATGGAACATGGTCTTGGTCAGCTCCTAGCTGTTTCTTGATGCCTCTGCTGGCTTCCTGTTCATCATTCTGTAGCCCTGATGTAGACTCTGAGCTTGGCAGATCTGGTCTCTCTTCTCAGTCTCCTTATTTGACTATTTGACTTAATGGAGTTGGAAAATATATTTAGAAGTGTTCTAATTCTAAGTCATCCTTACATATCTGAGGCTGACTCTCCTTGAGCATGGTAGATTGGCCATCCAATATTTTATTTATTTATTTATTTATTTATTTATTTATTTATTTATTTATTTATTATTTATTTGAGAGAACATGTGCACAAGTGGGGGGAGATGTAGAGGCAGACTGCGAGGCAGACTCCCCACTTAGTAATGGGGGGAGGGAGTGCAGCTTGATCCCAGGACCCTGAGATCTTGACCTGAGCCAAAGACAGACCAGTAACTGACTGAGCCCCCCAGGCGTCTCCTAATATACAATTTAAATCTGTTTTCTGTTATTTCATTTACAGATTTTCCTTTTACATTCCTAAATGAGTTTTACCTCTGTTTACTTCTGCTGATTGTCATATTATGGCATCTAGGTTTTTCAAGTTTTGGAAAATGAATTGAACAGTTTTTCATCTTTTCCTGTGCTCCAAAGAAAATTATACAGAATTGAAACTGCCTACTGTTTGAGAATATGACACTGTCCTTAAAACTGTCAAAAGATCTCTAGTGCCATTTCTTGAAATAATTCTTTTAATATGATTTTAAGATAAATCTTAATTTATCTTAAAATTAAGATCTCAGAGGCCTTGAGGTCATGATCTCAGACATATCAAAGAAGAGATATGTGGCTGAATGTAAAATCAAGAAAGAAATTGAGTTCAGAGTAACATTAACAGTTGTTAATTTTGTTGAAAACATTTTGGGTGAGTTTTGATTTGTTATTTCTCTATTCTTTCCGGATTAAATGTTATGAGTGTATTATAACAAAAAGTTAAAATATATTAATGAAGGTTATAGATTCCTACATTACTCACATTGAACTCTAATGTGCTTTTTAAGTGTTCAAAATAACTGCTCCCATCAATTCTCAGTTTCATGCAATACTGAAATATACATACATACATTCATCAGGGGACTTAATTTATTCTGCAGAGCTTGGCTCATAAGAGTTTCTTTTCACAGAATCAGCAATCAAGAATACTTCACTAAAACCTTATTACATAAAAATAATTAATTCTAAACATGTTAAAGTGCCAATGTTAGGATAGCTGTGTAAAACCCAATCTGTTTGTCTTATGGATCATAAGTCTAAGAAACACAGACTTGCAATTTATCAAGAAGAAAATTGGCATACCTTTTTGATGGAGAGTAAAGTATAAGATTAAATAGCAATTTTTTTCTCATGAAACCTCAGAAATGAGGTACATTTTAGATGCAAGTTAATTAAGTGTCTCATTTCACAAATTGATTTATAAGTTTATTGCCATCTTTATCAAAATCTCAATTTATATGGAAGTGTAAAGCTTCAAAAAAGCCTAGACAGGGTATGGGGACTCTACTTATCACTTCTCAAGATTTATTATAATGTTACATTGATTAAGACAATGTGGTATTATGCAGAGCTAGATACATATGAAAATAAAGGAACAAGTAAGAGATTGATGCATAATATACATATATGGATCCATGTACACTTAGCAATACAAGAGTCTTTCAATAAATGATGCTGGAGCAATGAGATAACTATGTGGAAAAAATGGTATTGGACATCATACCAGACACAAAATCAATGGGCGCATGTAGACATGAAAGGAAAATGTAAAATATAAACTTTCCAAAGCCAAACTATAGGCTTTGGAAAGAATATAGAAAAGTTAATATGGCAGATAATATCTTTATTAACTTGAATATATAGAAAGATATTTTAGGCAAGATAAAAATGTCTACATATTAAGGAAAATAAATCCAACTGCAGTAAAATTAGGTGTTTTGATCATCAGAGGATACCATGAAGAGATACAAGCCAAAGAATGGAAGAGAATATTTACAAAACCTATGACCAATAAAAGACTTGTATATGGAACATTTATGAATTAAGAGTCTTTAAAAAGAAATATCAATAGAAATATGGACCAAATATTTGAATGGGTACTTCATAAAAGAGTAGATCTAAATGATCAGTAAACATAGGTTAAAGTATTCAACTTAAATGGTAAATCAAATTTAAAAACATGGCCACCAGATTGTCAAATTAAAAAAATTAAAATAAGGAGGTATAGCAATAGGAATTTTCATACACTGCTAGTAAAATGCATATTGGTGTAAAATGCATATTGGTGAAATGGTTCAGCAGTTTCTAGTATTTAACGACATACATACTTCATAACTTAGCAATTTTATTCCTGGGAGTGCATGCTAGAGGAATTGTTGTCTATATGTCAGAAACATGCAAAATTGTTCCAGCATCATTGTTTTCAGTAGATTAAACCCTCAAAACAACTCAAAATCCATCAATAGTAAACTGGAAATTGACTCGCAGACTTTTCACGCAATGACATTTATACAGTAATCAATAAAAGTTAATGCACTATACCAACATGCAACAACCATATAAATGAATTTTACAAACAAGTATGGGATAAAAGAATCCAGACAGTAAGAAAAACATACATTCATATAAAGTTTAGAAACATGAAAAATTCAACCATATCATTTGGGGACGATGCTTTTGTAGGTTAACCCCAAAAAGAAAAGCAAGGAAATTATTAAGGAGAGTTGTGATGCCGGTTACCTCATCACTGGGAGAGTGAAGGGACCATGATGGCATCAGGAATGAAGATGTTCCTTCTGTAACTGCGTGGTGGTTACACAGGTGCTTACTTTTTTTTTTTTTTAAATTTTATTTATTTATTCATGAGAGAGAGAGAGAGAGAGAGAGAGAGACATAGGCAGAGGGAGAAGCAGGCTCCAAGCAGGATCAGGCCTTGGGCTGAAGGCAGCGCTAAACGGCTGAGCCACTCGGGCTGCTCTAGGTGCTCACTTAAAAAGTAGTTACCACCTAGGCTTTATGTACTCTTCTGAATGTGTGTATTTTTCACAAAAAACAAGTAAAAGAAAAAAATGGGGAAAAAAATCTCATTGTTTATTAGTTCTCTGGAACCGTTTACATCCCAGGGGAAGTACCTATCCCTGAAGATTTGATAAAATTCGTCCATGCAAATCTCTGGACTGAGGTATGTTTTTGAAAGTGATTATCTGATAATGCCATTTTTCCTTTTTTTTCTCCTTATTTATTGATCTGCTCAGGTATCTACTTCCTGAGATGATTATTTTCATTTTCCAAGAGAGTTATCTTTTGGGGTACAATTTTCAATTGTATTACCATAAAGTTGTTCAGCAACAATCATAAAGTTTAGATTTTGTATATATATGTGTCATTGTTGTCTTCTGGCACCTCCTCAGAGTTACTGCTTATTTATCTAACATTCTCTCTACTGGTAGGAATTGCCAGCTTTTGTTACTAAAAACATTCCTGTAAAAAACTTCCTAGCACATATATCTTCACTTACTTGTGTCCTAATCTCTCTGTGTTTTGCTAGATATTCCAATTCACACTGTGAGAGGAAATGCCTGAGTATCCATTTCCCTGCATCCGTGCTGTCTCAATATCACCACACATTTTAATTTTGCCGATTTGATGGGTAAGAATTGAATTCTTATTTATAGTTTACATATTTCTAATTATCAACAAACCTAAAAATATTTTTCACACATGTACCGTCCATCTTCACCATTTATATTTCCCCTCACATGGATTTGCTTTCTATATTCTTTATTTTTTTTCTTGATCTTTATTCTTTGTTCGTCCTTTTCTTGATGTTTATCCTTTTACTATGAATTTGTAGTTTGGTGAACAGGAATATTAAGTCTTTGTGTATATACATTTTACAAAAATTTGCCCCCCATATCAGCTTTTTTTTTTTAGCTGCCATGTTCAAAATCTTTTGCCATAGAAGACTTTTCATATTTATATAATAACACATTTCTGTTTTTTCATTTAAGACTTTTGGATTTTCTTCCCTTCTTAAGAAAGTTTCACTCATTTCAAAGCATACAGTTTATTTTCTACAATATCTACGAAATTTATGTCTGTATATGTTATATGGAAGGTATCGTCTTTTAATCGCTATTTTTCTTTATTCAACTTTTTCAAGAGTGTTTCTGTATACATGCTGCCTTTCTTATGCTGATTGACTGAAGTGTAATAAAACTTTTAAAGGATGATCTTTGAAGTCATTTTGGGCCTGCTACTTGTTAGGAATGAGAATGGAAGAAATCAACTATATTAATTTTCTGTTTTATAGTTCATCAGCCATATGTTATCTTTAATAATGTTTTATTTCTACTCACATTTTTAACTGAATATCTAGATAATTTTTCCTGTCAATCATTAATGCATTTAATGATCTGTTTTTTTCCACTAATTTTTGCCTTTATTGGAATCATGATGCTTGATATGCAGTATTATCCTTATTTCTAAGAATTTTATGATTGCCCTTTTGATTTCTTTTAACAGAGAGTTTTATAGGAGAGCTTTTTTATACAAATGGTTGAGTATTTTTAAATTATAAATAAATGTTTACTCATTGCACTGACCTCAGTACCTGCTTTAGGGCAATCAATGAGGGGGCTCCTCTCTTGCCTATATGTGATTAATTTTTATAAATGCTGTATAAGCATTAGAAAATAGGTTACTTTCAAATCTTATGATTTATAATGTTTAATACAGTTAATCTGCTAGATTTGTATTTTTGTATTTATCATCTATATCCTCCGTAGCTTTTTTATTTATCATATTTTATTTCTCAAAGTGTTAGATATTTTAAATTATCTGACTACTATTGTGGGAAAGGACAGTAAGATTTATACTGTCCTTGTCATAATTATAGCATAGAGATATCTTATAGCCAAGAGAACATTTCTTTCTGATTATGAGAATTCTAAAGCCTGGGCTTCCAAATGCTGTTTTACTCTATGATAGGGCAACAACAAAACGGTTAAACTTTTAAAAAATTTTAACCTTTGGCCCTATAAAGAAGTCGACTATTACAAATTACAAACTACACAAGGCTGCACTTCCAAGAAAGGCATTGGTCCATGAAATTAAATTATGCATTTAGAAGGTAGTCTGTCTAATACTGACAGATATTAATTAAAGAAATAATTGTCTGGATTTTTAAAAAGACTCTTTATCTCTTTTGTTCAACAGGCTGGTTCAAATTTCCTAAACTGGCTTCTACAATGACTTGAAAATACATTTATTTTCTCTCTCAAATGAAGACTAGCATGCAAACAACTAGAACCTTGTCCATTTCAATTAAGTTTGGAATTCTATAAAGATTCAATTATATATTTCAATAGGATGTGCTTGAATTAGGGAACTGTCATATTGAACTTAAATTAGAGCTATGTTTCTCAAATTTTGATTTTCATTCCCTAGGGAACCATGATACTATACTGTGGGGTAGGTAACCCATAGTAGAATTATTTTAGAATATCTTCTCGAAGCATCGTCATGTTTAGAAATATAGTGGAAATGAATAGAGAGTGGTAGGCAACTGGGAATTACTTAATTCATTTAGTGAATAATGTAAAATATTTTATATTAAATATGCTTGTGTGAATAGAAAACAAAAGTTGAATAAAAGTGTTCTCAGTGTTTATACATAGTAAACATTCAAATAATAGGAAGGTGTATGTGAAATGTAACTATACTTCCTGCCCCTAAATTCTTTATATCTAGTTCTTTTCCCCAGTGCAATGGGTTTTTAATTCTACTGCTTACTCCCACCTAAGGGTTTTCTATAATTCCCAGTGTAGGACTGCCTGGCAAAGTTGGCATAGAAAAAGTAGATTCACTGTACATAAGAGAGCTATCTGTAGATTTCTTTTGGGCCAGATATGCATGAAAAATTCTCTTTAGTTCTAATAGCCTTTGTTTTTAGTGATTTCTTTTGAATTTTCTAGGAAGTCATATCATCTGCAAATAAATATAATATCTCATTTTGTTTCCAAATTTGTGCCTTTCTTTCTTTTTTCTTGTCATTTTTTTTGTTTGTTTAGGTTACTATTATCAGAATTATATTTGCCAAAAATTTTGGTGATGGTTTTTGTTTTGTTTTCCTAAATTTAGTTAAAATACTTTAAGAATTTCTTCATTACATGTAACGATAGATAGCATTTATTGTGTTAAGGAAATGTTCTTTTATTTTCATTACAGAATGGGAATTAAATTTCTTAGAATGATATTGACATTGGTTTAGATAAAATAATTTTTTTGACTTGTTTAAACTAATTAGTTCTGTTTTGTGTGACAGCATTTACCCCTCAACTTTTTTTCTAAGATTTATTTATTTTTAGAGAGAGAGCATGAGTGGAGGGAGGGGCAGAGGGAGAGACTCCTCAGGCAGACTCCCACGCTGAGCATACACCCCCTGCAGGGCTTGATCTCAGGATCCTGAGATCATGACCTAAGCTAAAATCAAGAGTCAGATGCTCAGACACCCCACCCTCAACCTCTTAACTATCACAAGATATGACCATTATGAACAAGTAGACACTTTTCCTCATTTTAATATTCCTTTGTTCATTTCAGTCATTTGTAGGGGTTGCAGTCTTGTTCTCCTAATGCCATTTTTCCACAAGTTAACATATATGTATTTTAATAATATAAGAAAAACTTGGTAGACAGTATATATTTCAATGGTTTTTATAATTAGGATATAGATGCAGAAGGATTTTTTTCTGATACATTCTTTCAGGATCTCACAAAGCTCACTAAAATGCAGGACTTTTTGGTGAAATATTCAAGTATCAATGTTAAATATTTGTTTATGCAAATGGAATTCACAGGACAAACAACTCTTTCTATCCCTAGAGATAAGGGCTGTGTGTACTAAGGCTGTGACAGAACTTTTTTCCCAGTTTTAAACATTTTATTACTGTTGACATTAGCAACACAGTAAAAAGCTAACTTGATTTCTTATGCAATTTTATTTTTTTATTTTTTAAGATTTAATTTATTTATTTGACAGAGAGATTGAGAGATAGAATGAGCTCAAGCAGAGGGAGCAGCAGGCAGATGGAGAGGGAGAGACAGAAACAGGATCTGGGGAACCTGATGCAGGGCTCAATCCCAGGACCCCAGGATCATGACCCGAGCTGAGGGCAGATGCTTAACCAACTGAGCCACCCAGGCACCCTCTTACGCACTTTTAAAGCTAAAAATAGCAGTCTTTAAGTCCATGTTATAATTCCTTTTTTGATGTTCACTTCAACATCAACAATGCTGTATAATGTCAGCGGACTTTAAGAAACAGAACTTCATTGAGTTCCATTCTCTTGTAAAGTCAATAAAACTAGCTTTCAAGCTATTTTTTCCTCCTCTTCCTACTCAGTTTTTACATAGGATCTTTCTGAAGGGATTCTTATCACCTTTCAAGACCAAATGTGTCTTTTTTAAGAGTGGCTTTTGGGGGATCTAATTATTAAAAAATTAATTAATTATATGTTTAGATATTAATGTGCAAAAGGGACTGCCCTTGAATCTCCTAGTAATATTTTAAAATGAAATTACCTTTGCATAGGATGTTCAAGATCCACAGTGGTTTTGAATATGCTATAATAAACTGGTCTTGAGGCCCTCTTTGCTCTTGGACGAGCCATCTGTGGTTAGAACTATAAAGGAAGGGAACAACACCAGCAGTCTAATTTGACAAGAATTCCTAAAATACCTACTGGCTCCTTTCCACTGCTAAGTGAGAGGACTGTAACTGAATAAGAAACCCGTGGTTTACCACACTCAAACTGAAAAAGAGAACTCATCTCTGAGGAAGAGATGCAAGGAGCACATTATTTGAGTGAATTTTCTATGAAAACCAGTGCACTTTAAAGCAAAACTAGAAAAAAAATTTTGGCTAAGCTAAGCATTTATGGTGTGAAAAAGAACTATCAATGAACCCAGTAGAGACTAAAAAGTTAAATTTAGAAATAAAGAACTGACCCATTACAAATGAAGGTGGGCAGAAACAGCACCTATCCTTCTGTGGAACCATATAATTAACATACAACATTCACCTTACAAAATTAATGAGCACTGACTGTACTCCTTACCACTTAGCCAGAGGGTCACACGGAGATTTCTGGCAAGCCACCCTAGCTCTTCCATACAATGAACATTCAGTGATTATATTGCATACCAGGGTTATTCACCTTAATGTTTAAAAAATTAATTCTCTTCACATTGAAAATGAAACCATTACTGTGAAAAAGTATAATTAATTGGAATGGGTAAGCTCCAGAGTGTGATGTGGTGATTTTAATTCTTGGAATGTATACAGCTTGGTGAAATGGAAAGAAATAGCTCACTGCAAATATTCATGAGTGCCAGTTGGCCTCCCAACCCCCAACATTTCCTGGACTACTCATTAGAACATCTGGTTTCAAGTCAGAGAGATGTTATGTGCTGTTTGTATGATTTTATCCAGTCACTTCTCTCCTGTCTCATTCATTTTCTTTGTACCTAAAAGAAGGACACTCAAATTGCACAGAGGTTAAAAAATAAAAAGTGTCTGACAGAAATGATTTCACTCACTGCCACCAAAAAAAAAAAGAAAGAAAGAAAAGAAAGGGAAAAAGAAATGGTTTCACTCACTTTTCCTCTGCTCATGGCGGAAAATAATGTTCAAATATGACATCTTGTACTGAGTCCCAGTGAGGCTTCCCAGAATCCTTCATACTTCCATAACCTGTCAAAAGGTTGTAGTGTGAAAGCAAAATTGACCCCTTCATAGATTTCCGTTACAGGTAAAATTTACATCACATCCCATAATTAGGAAAATTAAACAAAAACAAAGTAACAGAACATTGCATTCTGACACAAACCAAATTAAGTCACTATATTTAGTTTGTCCCAAAATAAATAAAATCATGAGTTTTCTCATATGCTACTGACTTTCTAACAGAAGTATCTTTTTTTTTTTTTTAAAGATATTTGTTTATTTTAGAGAGAGACAGCATGATCTGGAGGGGCAGAGGAGAGAGAGAGAGAGAGAAAGAATCTCAAGCAGACTGACGCAAGGCTCCATCCCAGAACCTGGAGATCATGACCTGACTTGAAACCAAGAGTCAGATGCTTCACCGACTGCACCACCAGGCACCCCTCTAACAAAGGCATGTTTATCTCTGGTTTTTATGATGCTGACATTATGTCAGAATTTTCTTGGATACGGTAACTATGAAAACATTACTCTTTTTTCTACCATGAACAGAAAACTGCAAATTTGATAAACTGATAATTTTGCAGATTTTTTCCTTAAATGTTTGCTGTGTTTTATCTGATGGACCAGTTTTTCTGAAATGTGGCTCTCTTGCAAACTGCCTTTGTGAGTAAATGTCTTTTCTTCCCTAACTCTTTTTTGCTCTGCATCTTCTTTCCAGGAGTTAAAACATAGAATATCTAGCTGTTATATTTCAACCAGAGGCTCTGGAAGATCTTTTTCTATTCAAAAAAGCCTAGGTCAATGCTCTTATCTAGTAGGAAAATAAGATGATCCAGGCCTCCCTCCCTTGGTTTCATCCATCTCATTACTATTAGACACAGCATCAAGGATAGACAAAGTTTTACTGATAGAATCTTGAATATTTGGGTTTCATAAATGATATAGTTTTAGAGAATCAATACTTATAACGGAAACCTGTTCTTCAAAGTCCAAATAAAGGCAACATAGTCACAGCTATCCCTAATGGCTAAAATACTTTAGAACAATATATCTTGTATTCAGAACCAGTATACCCTCCTTTATTCAGAAGTGATGCATTTATGAAAACCAAAGCAAATTGTATGGTATTTTCCCCCTCTTTTTGCTATTAGAAATGACTAATAGGCAAAACTATTTCTTGAAATGTAATGGAGCATTGTTTCTTCCACAAAGCTCTAACTCATATTAAATATTATGTTCATGAAAACTTACTTGTATCAATTACATGCCCATGTGAGAATTTCCTTTATGATACAGAAATATTTACTCGTTGAATATGGGGGTAAGATATTTACACTTTGGTTTGCTTTAGATATTTAAAACGGACGGTGATCCCTGGCACAGCAGAGGAACAGATAAGGGAATCCCAGGGCTTGAGTTCTATTAGGAGTTAAGATTTAAATTCATTTTAAGGTTTTTAGCCTGCCAGAGCCAATCTGAAGAGGAAGAGCTAGAGGCACCTATTTCAAATTGGAAAAGAAAAACTCAGTGTATCATGGTATGGATGTATTTAATTCACAAATCCTGAGAAGTCAGAGTAAGTGAGGATGCCATGCAAGAATGGCTGAAGTTTAATGGAGTTTCTGACATGAAAGCTAGTGGAATGAGGGAGTTCTAGAAGAGAGAAACCAACAGTAATGTGTTGCCAGAGCCTGTTGTTCTTAATATTTAAGTTGAGAATGGGAGAGCCCTAACAGAAACCATTTGTTCCCAGTTGCTATAGACACAAAATAATTTGAACAACAAGGGTTGGAGTATGTATGGGTTTCAATTATTACTCAGTGATTAACCTCAGGGAATAAGGCTCATGAATCTCTCCAATGAGGATATGGAGAAAGACTTCTGGTGTGAGTCAAAAAGAGAGAGAATATTGGATGGAAATACAAATCATTATAGTAAGCCAGATTTGGAGCTCCACTTTAAGATGGAAGAAAAGACAATTCTCCATGGAATCTGGCTAAGATCATGGAAGTGCTGAGTACAAATTCTGGTGTATCAAAGATTTTTTCCCAAATCAAGTTTTTGGTTTCCTCCACACAGAGCATCCCATAACATGATGTTCCAAGATTCTAGCTTCTTTGGAGGAGCTTCACAGGGAGTTTAGCAGAATGGAGTGTGGAGGTGAGGTGAATAAAGCACAGGTGAGTGAAGTCCACAATGTTGCTGGGTTCAGTACTGCGGGTATATACAGAGTGTGTATATCAAGGCCTCAGATACCTTCTTCATGTAATACATATTGGTGGGATTCGATGTTGCCTCTTGCTCTTGGTCACATTAATCTCAGATGTGAGAATTCTCAAAATTGAAGCAAATGTTATTTTAATGCGATATTCAGAGTTTGATACCTCTACTCACTCACCAGTCACCAGCTCAAATCTTTTTGATGTAAGCTTGTCACTTTTTGTGCCCTTGGACTGTCTGGGAGAGCAGATCAGTTCTCTAAGTTGGACATCTACATGGAAGGCTGCTCCTCCAAGTTGTCACCAGATTCTGTGGGTGTGGAGGGCACTTTCAGATTCAGTTTGCTTGTGATTTGGGCTGGGATGTGAGGAGAGTGATGGTTGGGGTGTTAAGTCAAGTTTCTAGTGTGCAGAATGACTGGGGCCCTGTGCACAATCAGCTTAATCAGATTTTGAAGATGTAGACAATGCTTAGATTTAGCCTCTTCAACCTCTGAGCTGGCTAGTCCTTTATTATTCTGATCTGGTCTATTATCTTGCTACCACTGCCAAACTGAAAGCAAACATGGCATTAGACATATAATTAGATACAGATATGACTTATGCTGCATGCCTTTGCAGAACTGTCAGTAAGGCACACTCGATGATCCTTGGATTGAGATTCTGGACAAGAATCCTGGACTGAGAGGAGTGAGGATTGAAAGTGAATGACCCAACAACAACAGATGCACTGGAGAATCATCTGCACCCACTTTTCCTGGCCCACCAATTAACTCTTGATGGTTGCCTGAACTTGTGACCCATGAGCGGGAATCATGGCTCAATTGTTATTATCTAACTGTCAGTCAAATTTCCCTAATTCCCTCAGACGACCCACTCTTCATGCAACATGTAGTCTGGCTGTGTGCTTTTCCTGTTATGATGATGGAGGATGCTCGGGGAACAGAGAAGCCAACAGTGATGTGTTACTTTTGAAAATAATAGCTTTGGGAGCAAGTTTTTAAAATAACTGCTTTGCATATGTGAGGAGAGAAAATCCATAAACGGAAAAAGTTTTCTGAAAGGTTTATACTTAGCTTAAAACTCTCAGAAAGAAATTTAGAATGGTCACATAATCCCACATCCCCTTGAAGTCATCAGGCTTTCTGCTCAGATGGAAGTATCCATGGAGCTGCTGAGTCCCTAATTTCTAGAGGATGAATCTAGCTTCTCATATCCTCCAAGGAGCCAGGAATGTGGGGCTTCTTTCTAACTACGTGCATGAAGAGGTGGATGATGTCCACAGTGACCATATTCTGCACAGTCTACACTGGAAGACTCTTGAAAGCAAAAGTGAGTGCTGTTCATCATTGTACTGAAACAGTAGGAGTAAACCACGATTGGGGTCCAGACAAATTCAGATGTATGATCTCCCTCGAGTTGCACCTTGTCCAAGCGGGCAGCCTGATTTTTTTTAGTGCTTTCTGTGTCTGCTGGCTTCAGCAGGGGACAGGTTACATGGTCCCAAAGAGCACTGCATGGGAAATGGCCTATCCCATTCAGCAGTGAGTCTGCTGAATCACTGACTCCTCTGCTGTAATATGCTCTGATCCTATTTGCAATTAAATAGGCCAGAACAATTTATGAGTGCATCCAAAGGTAGGAGTGGTCTGAGTAATGAATAGATACGTTGAGTCTTTCAGATTAATGGATTTTCTCAAAAGTCTTCTGAAGTTCATCTGGGGAAGCAACTCATCTTTTTGTAGCCTCCCACTAGCTCCTACCAAGTACCTAGGATAGCAGTTGGGAAATTTGCTAATGGCAAGCCTTTTATACAGTACTTGCTGCTAGCATATAGCTTAACAGTTTGGGACAAGTGTCCTAAGAGTTCCAAGCATGCCTTTGGAGTTAGACTACCTGGGTGTTAATCCCAGCTCGATCACTTGCTGTCTGTGGGGGCAAGGCACTAAATTGCCCCGTGCTTCAGTTTTCTCAACTGTGAGATGACTATAATAATACTTATAGCAGAGCCTTGTTTTAAAGATTTTAGATTTATAACTGTGCCAGGAAATGAATGTTAGCTATAACCGATAAATGATCCCTATGGTACTGAAACCCTCAGATCATTACAAGGAGCAGAGCTGGAACAGCTGCAGCCCATTAGACAGCCCTCATCTTTGAATATTTGTGTTTTCACCATCTCCTGGTGCAATTTATCATAACCATTTTTCTGCCCCATTACCAGAGGTTTACTAAGGCACCCATTCTGAGCTGGAAATTGAGGGTAGGGAACATATATATACCCCTAGTAGACTCATTAGGAGTTTGCTGAAATCATGGGTAAATCCCTTGTCTTGACTAGGCTTAGTTTTTGTTCTTTTGAGATCAGCCATGAGACAGAAATTTTAAGATATCAAGAGGTCTAGAAGTCATTCAAAAAATTATTCTGTGGCCTTTTCATTCTCTATTCATAAAATAGAATGACTCAACACTCAGATATCATCACATTGATTTTAGCCTACTACTGTGAAGTGAATTCTTCTAAAAGCACTAGCAGGTTTTTCTCCCCACATTTGTGGGATTATACCCACATATGAACTTGTCTTAGAAGAGTAATTCTTTTTTTTTTTTTTTTTTTTTTTTAAATATATATTTTTTTATTTTTTTTTTATTTATTTATGATAGTCACAGAGAGAGAGAGAGAGAGAGGCAGAGACATAGGCAGAGGGAGAAGCAGGCTCCATGCACCGGGAGCCCGACGTGGGATTCGATCCCGGGTCTCCAGGATCGCGCCCTGGGCCAAAGGCAGGCGCCAAACCGCTGCGCCACCCAGGGATCCCTAGAAGAGTAATTCTAAGTAAATTCCTTTCTGGATCCTTTTATTATCCTTGAGGATGGAAGTAAGTTGAGTTCAATAAGCAGCTCCAGTTTTTGAGACTGACATTAAGAAATAAGCTGGCAGGTTTTTGAGCTAAGATTCTCAGAGGAACTTAGCAAACATATATTCCATATGCTACAACAATGGAAAATTTAGCTTTCTGAGAACAGGTATCTACAAATCTTGGTGTGATTTTCATGAGAAAAAAAAAAGCTGTCACAATTGATTGTTTTCTTAAAAAAAAAAAAAAGAAAAAGAAAAAGAAGTATATGGGGAGAGTTAAGAGGACTTTGAAGCCTGTAAAATGGAATTTAACTATGATTTTAGTGGAACTTTGCCATGCCAGAATGTCTGTGGATATGCATGAGATGGAGGCATCTATAGTTGTTTTTTCCCTTCTCCTTTCTTATAATATTGATACACCAGAGATCAGCAGAAGTGGCCCCATTTGGTAAATGCCCAAAGCGGAATACATTTTAGCACCAGCTCCAGATACCTTCGACCAGCATGCTCTGACCTCAGCATGAGGATCTCAGTGACATCCAGGTTAACCCAGGGGCTGCCTTAGAGGTGTGGGATCCTGGGAAGGCTTACCAAGGAAAATGACATGTCTGTAAATATCATCTGGGAAGTCCCTCACCTAACTGCACTGTGCACCACGATACCACTCTGGCCCATCCCCTGATTTTGTCTTAAAGAGAAGGTGAAGCTGCTGATTAGCCCCCAAATTCCTGGAAGTTTAGCCTTACCCCTGCCTTTCACCACTGCTCTGCCTTCAAGTCCCTCTTTGGATGCTCCATACCTAGGTATAGCCTTCCTTCCTTCCTCACCTTAGTCTTTGATATTGGCTTCTAGTTAGCATTCCTGACCCCTTCTACAGTCTCTCTAGTATTGCAAAGCCTGGAAGCCTGGAAACTACTTTTCTTATACTTCCTTACCAGAAGGGCTGTGGTTTACATTCTAATCTGTGAGAAGGTCTCACATGGCATTTGGAAGGTGGAAGAAGAAAAGGCATCACTTCTTCAGCAGTGGTGAGCAGGTATACGGGCTTCAGCAGACAGCAGCTGTGGGGTTTTGACAATGGCTTTGGGGAGTCCACCTGTGATTCAGCAATGGTGTGTTCTTGCAACTCTTACACATTCATCTGGGTGAAAGCTAGCGAAAGCTATCACGGCGTTTAGTCTCCTGATTCCATCAGCCTCTCCAATTATTGTGTAAGTCTCTGATGAGTGGTTTTAAATTATTTTTCTGCATAAAATGCATGAGTGGCTTCTGTTTTCCAAACCAAACCTGTATTGATACAGTAGCTAAGTTTTAGGTAACCTATGTCAAGACTAAATAGGGAACCTCTTTGGAGATTAACTTTAGCAATTATCCTCACATGCTATAATTTATGCTCAATGAGAGACATCCTCTCAATCTCCAGTATTGGGACCCAGAATTCCACCAGGCAAGCATGTTCAGCCTTTTCTCTACATGGAAACGAAGGAAATGAATTTTTCTACTTTTCCTAATAGTGTCCCTCTGAGAAGTATTATTTTCCCACATTCAACAGAAAAGGAAACTGAGGGTGAGAGAGAATCAGTAACAGAAAAGCTGTTGAGAAGCAGAAGTCTGATTTAAAAAAAAATTTTTTTTTATGATAGTCACACACAGAGAGAGAGAGAGAGAGAGAGGCAGAGACATAGGCAGAGGGAGAAGCAGGCTCCATGCAGGGAGCCCGACGTGGGATTCGATCTCGGGTCTCCAGGATCGTGCCTTGCGCCAAAGGCAGGCGCTAAACCGCTGCGCCACCCAGGGATCCCAGAAGTCTGATTTAAACTAGGTTTTTCAAAAAAAAAAAAAAAAAAAATAAACTAGGTTTTTCATGCTACTGCCACCCATACCTCTAAATTCTCATCTAGAATAGACCTTCTAGAAAGTCCATTGATATAATTCTAATCCTCTGTTTCCCTTTGGTATTTCGACTGTAACTACAGTGATTTTTGTTGTCAGATTTAAAAATATGCCTTCTAGAAGACTTTCTAACTATGAAAGGGGAAAAAAAACTGGAATGGTAGTAGTAATACTAAAAGATATCACTCACTAAGAATTACAAATGTCAGATACTGTGCTGAAATTTTTAAGTGTTCATTTAATCGTTAGAAGAATCCATTTTCATTATCTATGTTTTATAAGAATAAAAATTGAGACTCACAGATGTTAAGTCCAAGGTCATAGTGTTGGTTTAGAGGAAAGCCAGATGGAAATTCAGGTCTCTTCAACCCCAATGGTTCAGTTGATTCATTTAATAAATACTTTTTAAGCACTCACTTTGTGCCAGGCACTCTTTTAGGAGCATAAGAGGAAACAACCAGGTACCACCCAAAAGTCAATGTACAACAAGAAATGAGGAGATGAGTGATGGGGTCCAATTTGCAAAATTTGTGGTGAATAACAAGAACACACATCCCATCAATAAGTTGCTATGGTTATTTGAGAATGAAATAAAAATAGTTTTCTTTGAATCTACTTGTATTAGCTTTTCAAAGAGCTACAAATTTGCCAGGATATACAAATCTATTAAGCAGTTTGAAACTATTTAATAACAGAACTGTTTGCCCTAGGGCTGCTATGAAAAAAATTGCTTGATACAAAGGATGCCATGAACTGAGAAAGTTTGAGAACCTCTGGCCCACAGGAGAGAAGTGAGCTAGGTTTCAACTTTAAATTTACTGCTGTGGTCTTAAAACTTAATCAGTTGATCTGAATTTTAGGTTTTCTAAAAGCACATCTCAGTCCTTATTAAATGTATGTGCCCTGTGCTTTTCCTTAAAATTTTCCTGAAAGCAAAGAGATACAGAGAAACACAGGCAGGGTTTTCTTGTTAATAAAATGATGCGTCTTCTGATGGCTATTACTAGTCTTACATAGCTTTTTCATTTTTCAAACCTTTATTAAAGTGCCACTTTGTAGGCACTTTAAAATTAATTATGAAAAGAGAAATTAGGTGTTCAGAGCCATAATTTGGAAACAGACAAGGAACTGCTTCCTTAGAGAATGCTCTGAATCTTAATCCATAGTTTTGTGCTGATGAGCCCCCCTGCCCCTGCCCACTGGGACTGCCCAGGAGGGATACTGCTAAGTCATCTGGAGCTTGTTCTCACCCTTTTCCCACAAAGATCCTAGCTGAATAAAGGCTTAAATCCATGTGCCACGTATGATTTTATAAAATTGGTTCCCTAAAAATTCAGAGTCTATTTATTTCTATAAGGAACTTGTACAGTATAGTATTTGACACTATTTTTTTTTTCTAAAAGGTAAGTTAACTTGTGTTTACCTGAATTTATTCTCTTGCTGGTCAATTATTTCTGTGTTCAGGTCCACTGTGAGTTTTCTGATATTATTCTCACAGAGATTCCTTAGTGTTCATGAACTAATGAAATCTTCTTATAAGCAACCTCTGGACACTCAGTTTAAACTATGTATTTGCTTAAAAACAACAACAACAAAACATTGTTAGTGTTATCCTTCCCAAACTCTTGAATTCCACCCCCACCTTAGTCTTAAAGTATTCTAACAAGCACATGAGATGATAAAGGGTAGAGGCTTTTTTTTTTTATCCCAAAAGGTAGAAATGGAGGTGCCAAGAGACTTAATAAAGTAATATGGGGAAAGTGTTAGTTAGCCCTGACTCAACTTACGCATAAATTATGGCACGTTAATCTTTCCGTTTTTTTTTTTTCCAAAAAAAATCTTTTGGGTCTCAGTTTAAATTTCATTTCTTTAAGAAAGGCTCTTATTTATCCACAGACCTGTTTAGTAACTTCTATTTCACACTCTAATTGAGTCATCCTTTTGATACACTCAACTTTGTTGTTTTTTTTAAGATTTTATTTACTTATTCATGAGAGACACAGTGAGAGGTAGAGACAGGCAGAGAGAGAAGCAGACTCCATGCAGGGAGCCGGATGTGGGACTCGATCCCAGGTCCCCAGGATCACACCCTGGGCTGAAGGCAGGCGCTAAACTGCTGAGCCACCCAGGTGTCCCGAGACACTCAACTTTGAACAGGGAATCACAAGTGTAATGGCTTCTTCCCAGCCAACTTCTCATCCCCTAAGTGTAAGTAAGTGTATACCCCTAGAGTACAGAGAAAGTGTTCCCTATATCTTTGTATCTCCAGCATTTAGCACCCTAGGCAAATCATGCTCATTAACATTTGTGGAAGAAAGAGAGGAAGGAAAGGGGGAAAGAAAGAAGGGTGGAATGAACAAAAAGTATGGGGAAGAATGGGTCCAAAAATTATTTCTGAAACCTGTGATGACTACAGCAACTAGAAACAATAAGGACTCTGCTTTTATTTATTTTTCATTTTCTTATCTTTAAAGTATAGTTGACATACAATATTATATTAGCTTCAGGTGTATAACATAGGGATTTAACATTTATATACCTTATGGAATAGTCACCACCATAAGTGTAGTCATCATCCGTCACCACACAGTGATTACAGTATTGTAGACTATATTCCCTATGCTTACATTTCACCCTCCTGACTTACTATTTTATAACTGGAAGTTTGTACCTCTTTTTAAGATTTTATTTATTTATTTACTTCTTTATTTATTTAGAGAGAGCCAGCAAGCAAGGGTGGGGGGAGAGGCAGAGGGAGAGGGAGAGAGAGAATCTCAAACAGATTTCACCCTGAGCGCAGAGCCCATCAAGGGCTTGATCTCATGACCTGAGCCTAAATCAAGAGTGAGACACTAAATAGACTGAGCCCCCCAGGCACCCCTAGAAGTTTGTACTTGTTAATCCCCTTCACCTATTTTGCCCATCCTGCCCCACCACTCCCCTCTGACAACCTCCAGTTTGTTCTCCATTCAGGACTCTGCTTTTAATGTGTTTTCTAGTGATGGTAGCAATAGACTTTGAATGGCAAAGGAATAACTGATAATGCTGTCTGTCTGCTTGCCAGCTCTGTAGATATTAAAAAAATAAGGGAAGTAGCATACTCAGCAATTAAGTAAATCCATCAGTCTTGATATAAAATCTACTACTATTCTCTCACAATAAAATAAGTATAGAAGGAAATCATTCCCAAAAGCACTGAAAAGGAAGAGTGAAGCGCAGACATCATGACTCACACTGAATCATTCTTTCCCACAATTGCTGTCAACTGACAGGATTTGCCTCACTGGCCTTTCTTCCTTAGGCTGTAAGCCCCAAAGAAACCAGGGAACTTGGTTTTAACCTTGTATGACTTTTACTTCTCCCAGTTAAATGCTCTCCACAATTCTTTTTAACAATAGCTGCTTTAATCAGAGGAGCTATAATGTCTGTTCCTGTTTCTCTTACGTGTGAGTTGCAACAGTATTTTGAGTTTAACACCTTGATCATCCATGGGGTGTCCTGAATGAATATCTCCCTGAGTGTCGATGTCCAATAGGCTAGTGGCATCCCTTTGATTTATTGACCCAAGTTTAGCTATCACCCTATCATCTCTTAAGTGCAAATCATTGACTATAGGAGTCCTGGAGGGAGAGTGGGATTGGCCTCCTGTGAAATCATTGCTGCCTCTGAGAAAAGCAAATGAGCCTCCTGTCAGACACTGTCACATCACCTCACAGGAATTGGCAGGGCCATTAAGTTCACTTTCACCACAGTGTAAATAATTCAGACCAGAGAGATTAATTGGCTGATTTCTAAAAGAAAGAAACCATAGATTTATAGTCTTTGCTTGTTAATTTAAGGTGTCATAGCAACCCAGCATGTTCAAAACACTGGACTTTTCCTTTTGCTTGGCCCAAACCATAGCAATTAGTGAAAGAGCTGGCATAGAAATTCTGTAAGCGCAGACAGTGATGAAGAGTTAGAAGACCACTAGAGAATCTTGAAGAGGGTCCCCTAAGTGTATTCTGTATTGAGGGGAAAATGGAGGACCTTAAAATCTGACACCAAGGGGGCCACTGAATAATAAACAGTACCTACTAAGCCGGTTTCCAAGGGATTTAGCAGATTGTAAACTCCTTGAGGATAAGAGTTGGATTTCAATTGCCTCTGTTTTTCACTACTCCCTCCCCACTCAGAGCAGTTTCCCCACTAAATGTGTGTTGGTCACATTCTTCACTGTCAGGTACTTAGGAGTGTAGTTTATATCTGATAACCCTTATTCTTGACCACTCACTAACTTACACCATAGCCCTTGTGAAATCGCCCTCGGTGAAACGGTCCTGAAAACTGACAATCTCTTTACAACTAAATATATTAGTTACTATTTTATTTAATAACTGAATTTAATGGTCTGAATTGAGTCTTCGTTCCTTTCGGCCCTACTGCAGCGTTTAACATCTGATCACTGTGATTTCTTAGAACTTTCTCCTGCATTGACTTCCAAAGCATTGCATTATCTGAGGTCCTCTGTCCGACCCTCTTCTTGGTTCCTCTTCCCTCTTGTGTATCCTGGAGTTGTACGTTTTACAAACTTCTCTCCTTTGTCTTCTCCTTATACTCTCTCAGAGAGAGGGCCCTTAAATCTTCCCTCGTCTGTTTATTCCTTAGGAATGATTCATGGAAGGGCAAGTTACTTGGAAGGGTCCAAGAGTATGCCTGTCTCAAAATCTCTCCATTCACATGGCAAATTGCTTTCTAGGAAAGTTATAACAAGTTTACATTCCCACTTGGCAGTACTTCAGAACACCTACCTTGCTGTACTCACATCACTGTAGAATGCTAGCTAGCTTTAACACAGATGATACTTTCTTAGGTGAAATTAATAATACCGTGCTTTTTATGTGGTTCAGCAACGTTTAAAAAAGATTTTATTTATTTATTCGAAAGACAGAGTGAGTAAGAGAGAGAGCACACGAGTGGGGGTAGAGGGAGAGGAAGAAGCAGGCCCAATGAGCAGGGAGCCCAATGGGGGGCTCGATCCCAGGACCCTGGGAACATGACCTGAGCTGAAGGCAGACACTCAACTGATTGAGTCACCCAGTTGCCCCTATGTAGTTAAGCATCTTAAAATGCTACATGCTCTAGGACATTTTTATGCTGCACATCTCTGAGGAGAGAAAGTGTCAGAGGACCAAGAGGTCAGGGGGCCAAAAAAGGACAATTAAGTAGATTTGGTTTTAAGATAGTTTTATGCTGCTGGGGACTATGAGCCCCTTTTATGCTCCATATACCCCTGTGAATCCTGAAATAAGGTGGGAGAGAATGGGAGTGTCAGTGCTCCACCCACCTTTTGTAGTGGGCTACTGACATTCTGTAGTCCCGAGAGAGTTTAGGCAGGTATTACTCATTCTGTCCTCACTAATAATGCAGTGGGTAGAAATTCTGCTCAGGTTTTGGCAGGTCTTCCCTATACTTAGCACACAGGGCTACTGTCATCATTAATGATTTTATACAACATCATAAAAGCTGGGACTAGTCATACCAAGCACATCTAGTCTCCTGCTGTGTAAGCCTGGAAATAAGTCTTAAAGTCCTTCAATGTACTTCAGAAATATCACTAGCACAAATATTTTTAGGGAATATACAATCTTCTTGCAGAGAATTTACAAATATAAATAAGACCCATACTCTGCTTTCCAGTAGCCCATTTAACCAAGGAAAGAGATAAAACAGATGTCAAAGTGACTAAAGCATATACGTGACTCTAAGCCAAGTGCCATTAGCTTAGGCACAAATGAACAGGGTGAATGAAAATATAAGGATCACCAGGAAGAAAAATTCATAATCTCATGGAAATGGGTGAAGTTTCACAAATAACATGGTGTTTGCTATAAATATAAAAGGACAGACAAGATGTTCACAAGTGGAATGAAGGTTTGATTTTGGGGGAAGGCAGCATTTCAAATCGAAGATATTGCACGTGGGCAAAGGTTATGTATGGAGGAGAGCAGCTTCTCCAAGACTGGCAGATTCATCTTCAAATTGTGGATGTTAAATGTCAAGATGATGAGATTGTATTACATTCAGTAGCCAGCCACTGGGAGCCATTGAGAGACCCCGACTATGGATAAGATTTGGTATTGGGTTTTATTGAGAAGTGTTATTGTGACAGCATTGTGAAGTCTAGATTAGAATAAAGAATGGGAGTAGGATGCTCAATTAGAAGGCTATTATTCCATTAGTCCAGGAAGAAAGTAAAGTATCCTTATATTAGGGAGGCAGGAATGAAAGAAAAATGAGGAAGGAGATACAGAAAGGCCTGGTGGAAACAAAGCTAATGACTTAGCACCTAATTAAATTTGAGACAAGGGGACAGATTTCAAGTCCAGGTGCCCAGGAGACTATTAAAGTTATGGTGTTATTAATAGATAATGAGTGCAGAAGAAGGAAATAATGCAGAAAGAGAAATGAGTTTGAATTTGAACATACTGCTTTTAATCTATTAGTTTTTATTCATTTACTTGCTAAGCAGGCAATTGAAAATGAAGATTTGGGAATTAGGAGAGAAAAAAACAATTAGAAATATTTAGGGCCAATTAGCATGATTAATCTGGAGATGAGCACATGACCCACGATGGGTGAATCAGATCCCTTTCTTAGGAACAAAACAAAGTGGAGAATAGCAAGCTGCTTTGCTGACAGGCAGGTGCTCTGCAATGTGAAGAAGCTAGTCTGAAAGAATGAAGCCAACAAAGAGGGAGGAATGGGGATGAGAGAGGGAGAGTCTTGGTGGCACTTGAGTCCTGAAGAAATGACTGCATTCCTTTCCATGGTTACTTGACCTTTACAATAAATTTATCCCTTTACCTAAACTAGTTTGAGGAGAATCCCTGTAATTTGTAACTTAAGGAATCCTGACTATTAGCATTATTAAAAAGTCAGACTTAGTCTTGAGATATTTCATTTCAATTTTAAATGTGCTGTAGGATTTATTGTCTCATTCATTGAACATTTATTAAGTGTCTGCTCTGTTCTGGGAATCATGACCGTCTCTGAAGATAAATTGAGTATTGAATTGCAGAGAGGACTCAATGCAGCGGGAAGGTTTTTAAGTAAGTCTGGTCTCGTAATAAAGACAAACCCCAATTTATGAATGGGCAGGATTCCAAATGCCCTTTCATAAATTGGCTGTTTGACAGTTGGAAGACATTACTCCACAGAAAGCTCAGTGTGAGTGGTGGTGATGGCCTAGCAGAGCTTGGGAAATTCCATTTCATACTTAATGCAACAAAATTAGACATAAAAAACGATAGTGTGGGAGATCCCTGGGTGGCTCAGCGGTTTGGCGCCTGCCTTTGGCCCAGGGCGCAATCCTGGAGTCCGGGGATCGAGTCCCGCATCGGGGTCCCGGCATGGAGTCTGCTTCTCCCTCTGCCTGTGTCTCTGCCTCTCTCTCTCTCTCTGTGTATGTGTCTATCATAAATAAATAAATAAATAAATAAATAAATAAATAAATAAATAAATAAATCTTAAAAAACAAAACAAAACAAAACAAAAAAACGATAGTATGACCACGTGTAGCATATTTGTCTAAAAAGCTCACCCCAGGCAGCATCTCAGGACCAGGTACCAATCGGACTTGGGTGGATTCTCCTGGGTCGAATGAAGTCCTTATTACCACCTCTTGAAATGACAGTGAAAACTATATGTGTGGAATGGGATTTTAAAAATTCTTCATGTGTGAGAAAGGTCAAGGGCATCGTCGTGGTGGTAGCGAGCCTCCTGAGTATTGCAATTATGGTGAGAAAGGAGGATCTATTTGCTTTGATATGCAGTCAAGTTCCTAGTTACAGTTCTGTGCAGGATATTTGCAAGTCAGGCATTTGAGAGTGAAGCCTATGCATCAAATAGGTGACCTTAAATTTCTACTGTCTGTGCAATGATAATGTAACAAGTCTCTATCAAGTACCCCCCCATACCTTTCATGTGTTCAGCAAAATGGGACGCTATGGGGTATGGAGATAAGTAGACGTGGGAACTCTAAGTCTGATAATTGAACAAAATAACTCATCAAAAAAACCAATGAACATAGCATTATTGGGGCACAGAGGCCCTTAACAGAGTTGTGATTCTTCCAAGAAGACCTTATTTTTCTCCATAGTACTGATTATCCCCACACATAAAGTATATCTACCTCTTGTTTATTTCTTTTTCCTCACTTGAATATAAGTCCTGTGGGGGCAGGGAAAAAATGAATTCAGGCTTTCCCAGACATGTACAGAAAAAAGTGGGAAGAATGAGTGCTGTTTACCAGTATGTTAAGGAGAAGAGCATGGCAAAGGTAGGACTGAAAGAAGACCATGGCAAGAAGTTTGATTCATACAATTCTCATGGAAGGTGATAATATAGTAACAATAAAAAAGACAGGGATGCCTGGGTGGCTCAGTGGTTGAGTGTCTGCCTTTGGTGCAGGTCATGATCCTGGGGTCCCGGGATCGAGTTGCGCATCAGGGTCCCTGTAGGGAGCCTGCTTCTCCTTCTGCCTATGTCTCTGCCTCTCTGTGTGTCTCTCATGAATATATAAATAAAATCTTTAAAAAATATATAATAATTAAAAAGACAATAACAGCAAATATTTCTATAGGGCCAGTGATGTGCAAGGCACCGCTATGAGCAGTTTGGATATATTAACACATGCAATATTCACAAGCCCGGGATTGGCTCCATTATGGTTCTTATGTTACAGGGGAGGACACGGGAGCCAGGGGGACTCCCCAAACTTGCGAAAGACCATGTGGCTGGTAGGGACAGGAGCCACAGTTTGAAGCCAGGTTGTCTGGTGGGAGAAGGTGGGAAAGGTCAGACAGTGGCCACATCAGAAAGGCCTTGAATGTCATGCTAAGGAAACTGGCTTTTGCTTGGAGACAGTGGGGGGCTTTGGAACAGGTTGCTGCAGACGACCTACCCAATTAGACTTGGGTTTTATAAAGAGGACTGTGGGGTAATGTGTATAGGATAGACTTGAGGGAGGAGAGGGCTGGAAGAGGGAAAGCAGAGAAGAGGTGATGGCAGCGGTTCTTGGGAGAAATAATGATTGAATTAGAATGCTGGCAAGGGGCACAGAAACGAAAAGGGAAGAGTCAACATTATTGAGGAGATATATGCCACAAGAAAGATGGACTGTTTTCCCAATTTACGCTCCTGGTAGCAAAATTTAAATCTGTCCGTTTCACTGCCACAAATAATTTAAGTTATTTTATAACTTTCATTTATTTCCTGTTCAATAGACAAATAAATACATCACTGTTGTTTTTGTTTTCTTGACTTGTTGAAGATGTTTTTTTTTTTTTTTTGCACAATTAGAGACCATTTGTATCTCTCCATACGTAACATGTTCTTGCCCTACTTTTCCTAGTATAACATATTTTCTTCTCGATCCCTAAAAATTCCTGGTATTCTTTTATATTAATCTCCACACCACTTAGGTAGAGGCACTCTGCCCCCCTCTCCTGTCTCCGAGCCCCATGAGGACAATGAATCTGATCAGCTCGGAATCAGATTAGAACCCTTCCTGGGATGCCTGGGTGGCTCAGTCAGTTAAGCGTCTGCCTTCAGCTCAGGTTGTGATCTTGGGGATCCTGGGATTGAGCCCCACATCGGGCTCTCTGCTCAGTGGGGAGTCTGCTTCTCCCTCTCCCTCTGCTGCTCTCCCTGCTTGTGCACTTGCTCTGTCTCAAATGAATAAAATCTTAAAAAAAAAAAAAAAAAAGAATCTCTCCTCATCCCAGACCCTTCCTAACTGAGGTAGGATGTTGGATCTGCCCATATGATAACTTCTACAGTTACCACATTGGATTAAATATACGTGGATTCTGATTATGGTTTGACCAACAACCAAGTATTTTTTTGATTTTATTTATTTATTCATGAGAGAGAGAGAGAGAGAGAGGCAGAGACACAGGCAGAGGGAGAAGCAGGCTCCATGCAAGGAGCCCGATGTGGGACTTGATCCTGGATCCCTGATCCCGGGATGACACCCTGAGCCAAACGCAGATGCTCAACCACTGAGCCACCCAGGCATCCCACAACCGAGTATTTTGATTTGGAGATTAGTTAAATCCTATTTAGCTACAGGATTTCTAGCATAAAATTATAGAAATAAAGAGGCTCCTTGAAACATTTTACCTGATAATTCTTGCTTTGATTTAAAAAGAATCTTAACACAGGTGAGGGTTGTTTAAGAAAAAAAACTTTTAAATAAAACAGATGGGAGGCAAACACCTGGGAACTTTTTGGCTCAACACATTTGCAGCCTTAAAACAGCCGACATTCTTTACTGTGAGAGTCCTCCAGGAATTAGCCTATTTTCTGTTCTCCTGATTCCACACATAAATATTAACTAACTCTTAAATACAGCTCATTTACTACTATCATTAATGAAAAGTTTTAAATGCCAAGATAGTGTGAGACAAACTTGAGTCTAAATAATTGTTACATTGTGCTATTTGTTTCCTACCATGGTGGTTCTCTAGCAGTTCTTGACAGAGGGGAAACTGAGCATGCTTGCTCAGTTTGCTTGTATGATAATTACAAAATGCCAGAAGGAGAGTCTTGCATTTTGCAAGAGGTTTTAATGACTCCCATGATACTGGGGTTAGTAGCATGGATCTTGTTGAGGGAATATAAACTCCGTGTTACAGAAAAATGATTGTCTGGTTAGAATGTGGAGAGGGGATAGATACTAAACATTCCATCTGAATTGTTTGGACAGGAATGGGGAATTTAATTTTATAAAATGTATTTTTTCATCTTTTCAGCCTGAAAAGGACACAATGGAAACTAAAAGGGTGGAGGAGAAAGGGAGGTACAGAATTATATTATTGAAATTTTATTTATAAAGACCACTGACTTCATCCCTCTTTTTCTCTGAGGGTAAAAAACCCCACAGAAATAATGCCCTAGAGGCACATGAGATCAGTTGGAAAAAATTGAGCATCGAAGACAAAAGAATGTAACAGAAAAATGTAATCTGCATTATTTAAATTATTCAAAGAATGTTAAAAAAAATCTGTTACTAATGCCATTGATGCACAGTGACAATGTGTGAAATGTCAAAAATATGTAGTCTTGGGATCCCTGGGTGGCGCAGTGGTTTAGCGCCTGCCTTTGGCCCAGGGCGCAATCCTGGAGACCTGGGATTGAATCCCGCGTCGGGCTCCCGGTGCATGGAGCCTGCTTCTCCCTCTGCCTATGTCTTTGCCTCTCTCTCTCTCTCTCTGTGACTATCATAAATAAATAAAAATTTAAAAAAAATATGTAGTCTTTAAAACATAAATTGATATAAAAGTAATAAAAAGACTATATAAACTTTGGGAAAGATCTAAAAATATAAAGACCAAAATAAGAGCTGGAATTCAGAAAATTGTTTCCCAGTATAAAAGCAATGAGAATTCCTCATATGGCGTTTGTAAGGTATCAAAATATAATATAGTCTAAATATCATCAATGTTAGATTCATCTGCTTCATGAAATGCTACATCTTTTCAAGGTTTAGAAATTTAATTTTGCATTCTTTTTGAATAACATTCAAATTAACAAAGTTGAGTCAGTAATTAGGGATGCTCGTGCAAAGCAGGGAAGGGTGTAAAGAGAGTAGCCTGACTTTGTACATTATTAGTTCATATCAAACAATCTTCATCTTATGACAACTTTTGAATTATTTGACATGAAACCACAGAGGTTTAAGGAATTGAATTTTCATAAAATGTGAAAAAAATCAATGTTATGCAAACATAAATGTTCCTGACTTGTATTTTTATTGAGTATATAATTTTTCTATTCAATGGTTTTTAAATCAAATTCTGTGTTCTCTCGCATCAACACAGCAACCATCGCAAGAAAGTAAGCAAAGAAGCTTCTCTTTTTTCCTCTTCTTAATTTATCAAGTGTATTTTTGCTTATCATTCTACATTTGACATTTTTGAGTCACAGCGATAGGTGGGTTTCTTACATTCATCAACATTTATAAGTTATTTTGATGCATAGGAGTGTGTCATTTAAAAAGGATAAAACAACTTAGTTACTTCATTTAGCACCATGGCTCCTATATTTCATCTTATTTCTATTATTTCATGTGATATTTCCTTATTCCATGTATTTTTGTTTTATTATGTTCTTCACATTTTCTTTGCTTTGAACTTCTGTTTCTGATAGGTACATTCTGTCAATGTTCCATGTAGAAAGGAAGTGGACATTTGATATAAAATAAGTAGAATTTCTAGAGAAGCAACTCTAGCCTGGAACTCCAGGAATGATTTTCTGACCTCTGAAGAACAGACCTATCAAATGAGCTGCTGTCTTTGAAATCACTTTGGAAATACTGAATTTAAGACTATGGTGTGTAAGCTGATATCCAAAGTGTGGGAAGCTGGAATATGGAGTCTACTTTTGCCCTGCGGCTGCTGGCATCACTACATTTTCGGGGGAGACAGAGACCATGTGGGACAGCCGAGGCAGGAAAGCTTAATGTCTCTACAATCCTGTTTGCTAATAGCAATAATAATAATAGATAATAGAAAATAGACAATAATAATAATAATAGAAAAAGAGGTCAGAGATAACCTCAATTTCACTTCCACTTTCCAAAAGTTCTGTGCTTTTACTTGATTGTTGAGAGCTAAATTTTCATTCCAAACCCTAGTTGTGTAGGAGACTGGGGAATGCATTGCTTTGTTCTCTAGACTCTGTATAGGAAGGTCTCCTAGGAGGACAGTAGAATAGAAATGAAGCTGACCGATCCACAGTGTCTGTCTTAAGTTGGTTATGTTTTATTTCTAAACCTCTTTGAATTATTTGAATCTTCTCTGTATTCTTTAAAATTATTGTTTTACAAAATCAATCTTAAACCCTAAGTTGACAATTGTGAGAGGTAAATAATTCTCAAGTTTTGTTTATACATAAATTGTTGCTTTTGAACCTGCCTTTTATATTTTGAACATATATAGGAGACAATGTAATATCATATATACAAAGTATATAAAATTATAAATATTGTAAAATAATTTTTGACATTTGCTTATAAGTTAATGGCCTATTACCAGAACCATCCTCTTTGTACACTGATATTTTGAATTTTTTCCCTAGGTGCTTCAATGAAAAATTTTGAAGAAATGTATCTGAGACATTCTGTGAGTATCTAAAATTGACTTAAGGATGTGTAATGCACTAGAACAACATATCCTTTCATCAGCATATCATTCTTAAATCTCAATGTTACTTCTTAATTTTAGAAGTTTTTAAAAATTTTTGTTACTAAAGTGTAGTTGACATACAATATTACATTAGGTTTAGTTGTACAAAAAAAAGATTTAGTTGTACAACATAGTGATCGACAGTTCTATACATTATACAAAGCTCACCATGATAAGTAGAGCTACCATTTGTCACTGTACAATGTAATTACAATATTGTTGACTGTATTCCCTATGCCGTACTTTCAATACTTAAGGAGCATTTTTGTAGGCTTTTATTATAAGTTGTTAAAATATGGACAGTTTCCCAAAGTAGCTTAAAACAGAGTGATATAGCCCTCGTGGAGTTTTTCTCAGAATTATCATGATCTGAAATCATGATAAACAATCTCTTTTATGTCAGTGACTATGCTCTATAAACATTCCAATTGCTTGATATTTAAATCAACTCAGTAAACGTTAATTGTGCACTTTATATATTCCAGAACCATAAAAGATCATGAAGCTGTGAGAATGAATGCCTCATCCCATCGCCATGGGGTCATGGTCTAGCATAAATATAAATCAATAAACACTTGAACAAAAATACAAAAAAAAAACCATAAAAGAATGCCATTAACTCTGGGGGTTAAACATCAGGGCAGATTTCATAAAGGGGGTAAATCTTACCAAATCTCCCAATTTGCTAGTCAAAAAATTGACAAATGACAAAACAAAGCAGAAGATGGTTAGAACTGTCACTTTAATTAAAAAAAGAACAAATGTGAAGCATCTTACACCTGTGATTTTTATTTGTGTTAAGATCTGTAGAAAAATAAAGGTGATGATGTTAATGGCTCTAACTGGTTGCCTACCCAGGAGCTTGCTGGGTACTTATTCCCTTTCCAGGTGAACACCTTAATTTTCCTTCTGGTGTCTACTCCTTTTCTGATTTGTAGCAAGTGTGTGGTTTTAGAGGTTGGCTCCAGCTCAGCTGTGAGCTCTAATTAGTCTGTGTCAATTAATAAAATTCCCTTTCCCAGCCAGTGATTGGTTTAAGAACCCAAGCCTGTGATAAAAGGTGTAAGGGCATGCCTTGGCCAGAGGTAGGTTCAGGAAAGAGCACAAGACTACATTTGGGCCAATGAAATATAAGGGGGATTTTGAAAACGGGATTCTGGGAACCTTTTCATTATTCTTAAAGGAAAACTTAAGATAGTTCTCTCCTGCTGGCTTTTGGTAGATATGTTAGGAATACTGTAGCCGTCTGCTTATCAGCCTAAAGATGAGTCTAGTACACAGGTAATTCCTACTTCTTCCTGCCTCTCCAAGAATCACAGGGGAATGGAGTCAAAACCACTGAATTAAGTAAATCCTAAAACCTACTTGACCTATGGCAGTTCCAGATATGTGATTCTCTAAATGTGTTTGTTGTTTAAGCCAGTTTGACTTGACTTTTCCATTGCTTGCTGTCAAAGGCATTCCAATTAATTTAATAACTAACAATTGAAAATGAAAAGAGCCAGCCTAAGACTTAAGATAAAGAAAATACAACTATATATATTTTTTAAAATTTTATTCATTTATTCACAAAAGACCCAGAGAGAGAGAGGCAGAGACATAGGCAGAGGGAGAAGCAGGTTCCTTGCAGGGAGCCCGATGTGGGACTCCACCCTGGACCCTGGGATCATGCCTTTAGCTGAAGGCAGACACTCAATCGCTGAGCCACCCAGGCATCCCGAAAATATAACAATATTTTTAAATAATATAAATAAAACTAATAAAAGTAGATAAGGGTGAAACCAGAGAACCCAACATATGAGAAAGCTAAAATAAATCAGAATACAAAAGTAGACAATAATTACAAGTTACAAATCAATTTGGCAAAACAAAGTTGCTAAAATTGGGTACAAGTGACAAATTAGACCATTGGAAAACCACAAAAAATTTTTAGTGTACCGGTAAGGCTCTTTGGGTACAAAAAGGAATGACTAATAATTGCACATTACTTTACAATTGATGAAAATTTAATCTAAGAGATGTTTCTCACCAAAGGTACACAATAGGAATAGCTGTGTGGTTTTTAAAAAACTCACTCCTGGGATTAGCCCTGGCAATTCTGATAAGACCGGTGCGACTGAGGCCCTGGTAAGCACAGCTTTAAGGACTGTTGGGAGCAACACAAGTTTCGATTTCAGTGGGATGCCCCCTGCCTGTATCTCTTCCTGTTGTATCTTTCCATACGTGTCTCTCTACACCTGTGCCACCTAGACCTCTCTCTGTGCACACCTATCTCTGCACACTATTCTTCCTGTGTGCTTGTTTCTCTCTGAAACTCTGTGTATCTCTTCTGTGTCTCTCTCTGCATGTGTAGTATGTGTGTGTTTCTAAGACTCTGTGTCTACGTGTTGATGCCTGTTGAGTGTCTCTTTCTGTCTCCCTGTATGTGTTCATTCTTTGGGTCTCAACATCTCTGTATAGCTTTTGCTTGGTTTCCTTGCATGTGTGGGTGAATCCCTCTTGATGTGTATCTCTTTCTTTTCTATGTCTCTTCCTGACACTGTTCATTGAGAGCAGAAACAAACTCAGTCTGTACGTAGAGACAGACAAGAAAGTGTAAAAGCCACGTCCAAATTCCAGGCACTTGAAGTGACTGATCTTCAGGGAGCTGGGTTGGGGAGTAGAGAAATCCTACCTCTCTGCCCACCACTTCCATGGTGCTTCAGACCAGTAAAATCACTGGACATCGGGAGAACCTGTGTCTTGGAGTGCTTAATGCTAATCTCCAGGAATCAGACACCCCTGTTCAGCCCTTGTCTCAGTGCAGGGTGGACAACTCCCAACACCGAGAGCAAATTTGTTATTCATTTTGATGATCTTAATCATAAAATAATCCTGCTTGCATGTAAATATCATTACATAATCCTGTTACTTCTAACTCCTTAATGACTCTGGTAATCACACGACTTTTTTTTTAGGGCATGGCCATCAAGCAAACCACACCACACATCCATCAAGGACACCTGCAGCTCCTTGGACCGTAGAGCACTTTTGTGCCATACTCTGCACTTAGGCAGGCAGCACTCTCTTCTGCCCTATTTCCACCCTTGCTTCTGAAGATGCTCTGTGCCTTTTCTTTCATGAATTCCTGACTTTTAAGTCTGTCATGTCCTGATCTGGATGCTATGTAGGTCTTCCTCCTCATTTTCTCGGGAGTGCTCTCAGCTTGGCCTTTCCTTAATTATCTTCCCCTTCTCTGGATCAGATCTTTAGGACTTCCCTAATACTGTTTTTTTCCAGTCTCTGTGGTTTCCAACACTAATGCCTTGTCTCCATTTCTTTTTCTTTTTTTCTTTCTCCTTCATTTCTTTATGAATAGTTCTCGTAGCATTTTTATACTAAAATACAGTTCCAACATTTCCAAAGATGGCTTTAAAATATATTAGCCCAAAATATGGTTAACGAGCCACGTAATACGAGATTACAAAGATCTGTAGATCTCTGTAAAGAAAAGGATTGCATGCTAATGCCCAGGTTCCAATCTCTGTGCTGGTTGTGTGGCCTCAGGGGAGGTCACTTCTTTAGGCTGCTGTTATCCATGTGGAAAACGAGGAATTAGACTTTATGATTGTTAAAATACAATTGTACCTTAAAAAGTTCTACTTGGAGACACAGATTTTTAGTGAGATAAAAACATGTATTACCATTCAATTTATGATACTTAAGGAATTAAAAATCACCATCCTCTATGCTCATGTTCCCAATCAATTTAACATTAGTTTACTTTCTCAAAATAAATTTGCATTGATATTTTGCACATAATTTCGAATTTGGCTTCATTTGTTTTCTAATTTAGACTTTTGTAAAACTTTTACCGAAAAATAATCTGATTGACTAGAACTCATTTCACTGCTAAAAGGCAGAATAAGTCCTTAATTTCATCTCTCATTATAAATTCCAACCACTTCGTTTATATTCATTCATTTACAGTACATTAGCTGCCTTTTTTTTTCACACATGAGGAGTTTAAATCTAACAGACTAGAGCAAATTTACTGAGATAAAATGCAGTCTTTGGCTTTTAGATCACAACACAACAATGCTATTTAAGACAATAGGGCATTAATGCACTTAATGCCCTTTGGCTCTTTAACTAGTTACCCTGAAAATGAACTTTTAATCTTCCTGGAAGTAGGGGATGCTACATCTTCAGGCTTTTAGATCTCTTCTAAGAAATCAGTTCAGTCCAGCATCATAACCAAATAATTTAGTAAGCAAGTTGTAAAAATCAGAAAGAATAATGAATATGAGACACTTGGTTAATTAACGTACAAATAGGGAGAGAACTAGAATGTTGAATAAACAACATTAAAATCATTTCAGTGGGCATATCCAAGAGCATACCTTTGGATTTTGAGATTATTTTTATTTTTTAAAAAGATCTAGTTATTTATTTGGGAGAGAGGGAGAGACAGTGGGCAGGCACTCGTAGGGGAGGGAGAGAATCTTGGGCAGACTCCGGGGTAACCAAGGAGCCTGACACAGGGGTTATGAGATGGAGCAGAAATCAAGAGTGGGATGCTTTACTGACCAAGCCACTAATGCGCCTCTTTGACATAATTTTTAAAAGATTTTTAGCTTCAGAGATTTCTGCCTTACAGAAAAGGGCACTGATAACTTTAGTAGCTGAGTCTTAAGCTGTGGCGCATGACAAAGCTCTGCTACAGCACAAAACACTCATTGAACTTAAGCTTGTTAGCTGAAGCAAAGGAAAATGATAAAAGAGAAAACATACAAATGGAATCAAATCCCATAATTTATATATTTCTGATTTCCTGTCTTTGCTTTTAACTATTTTTAACTGTCAAATAACAATAGCAATGAATCAAAACATTGCTGCTATTATGTTTCTCTTGTATTCCTAGTATTTGGAACAGAATTTTTGCTTTATTTACTAGAATGCCTGGCTGTTTGTTGGATGTGAATAGATTGGATATTGTCATGTCTGCCTGTGCCTGTCATAACCATTTAAGTCTGCTTTTTTGTTTCATTTGATAATATTTCCCATACATTTTACTGGTTTATATAGGACAAGGAGAAAAACAATGCTGACAATATATCGGACAGATGGCTTGGTCCACTCCTGTATCCTAGCCTTTAAATTTTACACATGTTTGTTGTAGATAGAAAAATATAAATATGCTTATTTTTGAAAATCATAACATTTGATCTGCATCTTGCCTTTCAACTCTGTAACTCACTTTTTATCTAAACAAATAAGATGTATTTTAAATTCCCAATGTTACCAAGAATTGTACTAAGCATAATTATATAAAAGGTGCCGGCAGGAGGTTTTATTCAGCTCCTTACTTTTACTGAATTAAGCATGATTTTAAGTTTAGAAACTAAATCAATTTAGGGACTAAATCATTAATGCTGTATGTGTGTGTTATTGATTATCTTAAAACATGTCTAGCTATTATCATTTCTTTACATAACTCGAATAGCCCACAATATCTGTGGATTCAATTATACAGGAAAGAGAAGTGCTGTATTTTGTGGTTTTATAGTTTCAGTCTTCCACCAACCTATTAATCTAATTGGAGCTGTGGAAACATTGCTGTGGGTTTTATACAGTGTGTTTTTTTGTAATGTATATGTTTCAACACTTAGATAATTCTAACCAGCTGTGGTTATTGCTTTCAATGTTGTTACTCACCTACCTCTTTGATAAATGGATCTGCCAGTACTCATTTTTATCAACAACATCCCTGTTGAAAAATTCTTTCTGAAAATCAGCCTTCAGTACCTGGAGGTATTTCCCGAAAAAAATTTTGGTGAGAGGGTTTATTTCATAAATATCCAAAAACATCTGATAATTCTTTTGCTTCCATATGTAGAGATCAGTATAACTGCATAGGCAATTCTTGAAGTTTGCCCTTCTCTCCTAGAATTTCTCATTTAATTCTATTTTTAAATTTATTTCCAAGTACTATGATTTTTCTCCCTGGTAGTTTATACATCTATTTATTTTATATTTATAATTCTATGACATTATATGGCATTCATGAGGGCCCTCACAAATATCCTGCTTCATTATTTTTTCTAACCACTTAATAGGATTGTACTTCTCTGCCCCTTTTTAATTTAGACATGGCCACGTAATTTGTTTTGGCCAACATAAAGCAAGTGGAAATGACACACGATGTGTTTGCATGACAGTGATAAAGGCATGTGCAAATTGCCTAATGGCTGATGGAATCTTTGTCAGCTGCTATCCCTGAAGACCTGAAAAAGCAGAGGCATCCTCTCCCTCAAATAGTCTTCACTGGACTTGTAGCATGAGAAAGAATTTATTTTTTTCTATGCTCAGATCGGGGAGTTGTTTGTTTGCTTCATCATAACTGGTTTTTCTTGACTGACAAGGACTATAACTTTATGATATTCTTTTTTGTTCATTATAGCTACAACTCAGTGAGTCCTACTTATTTGCAGATATTTTTTTCCTTTGCAATCAAGAGGAGCTATCTATCCTCAACTATATGTGTGATTATCAGTCTTGTGCTCCTTAGTCTTCTCTGATAATATCTGGTATTCAAAGGTCAGATCTTTGATATCGGTTCTTCAGATCCATCATCTCTTCTGTGGGGAGCTAAGTAATATTCTCAATTGCCCACATTTTGATGATGTATAAGGAGACATGGTTTAGAGAGAGACATGGAGTGGGTATTCCCCTCAACTCTTTACTTAACTCTTTAAGGCTCTAGGAAACATTTACATTTCCTCTTCTCCTCCTCCTCCTCCTCCTCCTCCTCCTCCTTCTTCTTCTTTTTCTTCTTCTTCTTCTTCTTCTTCTTCTTCTTCTTCTTCTTCTTCTTCTTCTTCTTCTTCCTTTTTGTTCTCTGCAATATAGATTCCACCCTTTGCTGATTTCAACGGAATCTTTAGCGTATTTCATGCAACATTCATTATGCCACAATATTTTAAAAATCGGCTGTCTTGTATCACATAAGGGACACAGTCACTTCAAGCAATAATTACTTACATTCAAGGTACTTAGTCAAGAAAACCCTTGAAAAAATCCCTAAAGAATATCTGGGTCAAGGAAATAAAGCTCAACATAAAGAAAGAAGGTAGCAGATTGATGTTTCAAACTCATAAAGATGTCAGAAAAACACTGGAGAACAAGTAGAGGTTGGTAATCAGTTTTCCAGGGATAGAACATGTCAACTATTTTTTATGTTTTATTTATCTTCAGAAAATTCTCCCCATACAATTTTATAGATGAGAAAACAGTTCAGAGATATTGAAGAATATGATGGAGATCTCACATAGTAAGTAACCTGCAGAGTTTATAAATTAAACTTATCATTTCTATACCACTCTGTCTTCTGGGAAGAAGAAAGTTTTATACTTGAGACTAAGGATGCTGGCTTGTAGGAACCCTGGTAATGCTTTTGTCCTTTATGTCCATATAACTCCTCTGTGTTAATTTCCTTATACTGTCAGAGAAAGGATAGGGTGTACACAGGCGACAGCCTAGGGCACACACATCAGGTCTAGGCTTCAAACCTGAGATTACTTTGCTGCTTCCATAGTTTCATTGGGTGATGTATTCATGGCCTCTGCTTTCACTCAGCCTTTCCTACAAAGGCTTACCCAGAACAGGTCAATGACCATTCAGGAGACCTGGCTCCTTTTGTTGGAAGGTGACTTCTGAGCAGGTACCATTGAAGTTCTCCAGTTCTTTTTACTCCATAAAATATTTTAGTACCAAGATTAATTCTCACTAACTTTTTTATGAAAGTGATTATTTTGGGGGAAGTTAAATGGAGAAAAGGCAGTCTATATCTAAGTTGATATAGTGTGTAAAAATATTACACAGGAAAGCCTCCACAAAGGAGGCTCTGAGGGTAAGTGCCTAGAGAGTAGCAAAAACTCCTGGAAGAAATTTAGGCTTTCAAAGATGTTGAAATTATTGAATCCACACCAAAATCCAACGGTAGAGGGGCAACCATAGGGCAATCTGCATAAGGCAATCTGTTGTTAATAACCACCCAGTCTGTGGTGTTTTGTTATAATAAGCTGAACAGACCAAGACAGCTGGTATTCTGGAATGTTTTATTAATGCGCTTTTCTGTGAACCTTTTCCATTCTCTGATCATGGTACTTGTGAACTCTTTCAGTTACATAGCATAGTCCTCTGACTCTGAGCAATACTATTAAAGATGTCTTAAAATAACTTATGCTCTATATTGTCCTAGCATTTTATAATCTTAATACTGTATCAAATTCTCTTGTATATCTGTTTTCTTCTCCTGTTTGCTTCTGACCCGTGTGTGTGGGCGTGTGTTTAAAAAAGCAACATTTTTTCCTTTAGGGTTCTTATATTATGCTTTATTTTCATGAAGCTTGTTGTTAGCTTTATTCTTTTAAAAGATTTTTTAAAATTTATTCATGAGAGACACAGAGAGAGAGGCAGAGACATAGGCAGAGGGAGAAGCAGGCTGCCTGTGGGAAGCCTGATGTGGATTCTATTCTGGGACCCCGAGATAATGACCTGAGCCAAAGGCAGATAGATGCTCAACCACTGAGCTCACCCAGCTAACAAGAGTCCCTTGTTGTTAACTTTAATTCAAAATATTTTTGGCGCATTTAATATGGAGAAGTATGACTAATTGAATAATTATCTATAATCCCATACCCCTAAAAAAACTTCCTTTAATATAAAAATATTATACAAATAATGACAAAAATTCAAATCACACATAAACAAAAGTAAATTTCTCTATTCCAATAATTTTTTCCCTCAAATCTCTGTTACAGATTTGTTTGCCTAAAGTATCCTTTCATAAGAGAGAAAGTGTATGTTTGTGTTTGTGTATGTATGTACAGATGTAATCATAAGTCATACATAATGATATTATGATATGTATGTATGTAAGATAACAAAATGGTCTTTAATGTTAATAATGTTAAGTATTATCTGTATATAAAAAGTATCACATCAAAGAGATCACACTCTGTGCAGTATTCTGTTCTTTGCTTTTTTTGACTTGATATACCTGAGAGATTTTCCACCTTAGCATGTAATTTATTTTAAGTCTTTAATTTTAATTTTTAATATTCCATTTATAGATGAACCATAATTTATTTGACCAGTCATTGGTGTATAGGTACTTTAGGTTGATTTATCACAAATGAGGCTGCTACAAGCAAGATTATACATTTCTTTGCAGAATTTCAAACATATGTCCTAGCAGGGGAATTCCCAGGTTAGAAGGTCTCAAAAGGGTGTTTCTTGATGGCCTGAGTTGTAGGATTCCCTCAGAGAATTTGGGCAAATATGTCCTTTGTAGAATTCCTTACAGCCCTCGCATGTACTTTTTACAGACTCCAGTAACACCCATTCTTTTCTTATACTGTTTTGTTAATCTAAGCAGAAATAGTAACTGCCTCTCGCAGAGTTGTTGCGAGGTTTGGAAAGATGTGTAAATCCCTACATATTGCCCATACTTGGTGAATAACAAAGAACTGCTTATTTTTATTCTTCTAAGTATTATTATTAGAGAGAAGAAAAATTCCATAATAGACTAATGAAAGAAAAACGACTTACCTCTGGGGATCTTTGGTTTAAAAATGAAGACAGTAGAGGTTGTTGGGAGCTATAGTACTAAGTCATGTTAGCATATTTATAACCATTGCCTATACTACTTTTAAAATGAATCGACTCAATTTATGTTAAAAGACACTCGCCTGATTTAAAAATCAAGGAAAATAAGAAGAAGATAAAGATGAAACAAATCATGAACAGGAGGGAAAAGAAACTAAAAAACTAGAATTATATAGTTAATGCTATTGGTCCTTCCATTTAACCTTGAAGACCCATATTTCATATTATATTTAGAAACCTGGAAGCCATGTATTGTTTGAAAGCCTTAGTGTTTACAACTCTTCATTTTCAAACCATTGCCCTCCACCTCCATGGGAGGTGAGCTCCTTCGTTCATCAATGATATTCCTTGTTTTCTTGTCTAGCTACTTCTCTGCATCCAGCATTTCTTGTGAGACCACATTGAAAACAAATAAATGAGCTCTCTTCAGACATCAAAAGGGAGACCAAAAGGGAGGAAGAATGAAATTGGGGCCAAAAGGTTAAGAGAGGAAAGATGTAGTTGCTCTTTTTCTGGGCTAGTACATGGTAGTTTCTGTCTGAGTGAGCAATTAGAGACCTCTGGGGAGCCAGGTTTCTGTATTTCTGCCCCAAACCTTGATAATTTGGCCCTTGGTACAGTTGTCCTTGAATTTTTTATATTTTTTTTTCCCCTGATGCTCTGGGTCAAAATGTCTCAGGTAAAACTTCCCATTCTCTGTAATAAATTCCCAATTTTAAACTGCAGCTGTGACAGTGCTAAAATCTTTCTTACACACACATGCCCCAATCCTACAATCTCAGAGCCCAGAGAAAGTGAATATAAGAAATCATAGGTCAAGAGTACAGACTCTGTGGATTGTATATATACACACAGAGGTGCACAAATATAAATATGCTCTGTCTTCCCATTTCTGTTTGCCTGGCTATGATAGATCTATTTTGCTGGTATTTCTAACCTCTCCTTCTGTCTGTATTCTTCTGTATCCATTGTGAACATAAGTGTGTACATCCAGCCAAAAGATATACATGTACAAAAATACATATGTATATGTACACACTTATGTATATCTGTGTGTGTGTTTATTTCACAATGTTCATATAACTATTTTGGTTTTATGGTAACTACAAAAACAAGGCTACATGATTCAGGTAATGCTATGTCATTTATTTTATACTGCTTAAATAGAAGGCACACACTTTCCCTTTTCTAAAGAGGTTATTTTTTTTTCCCATAGTAATCATTTATTTCTCAGATTGAATTCACATAATCAATATATTAGTATTTATTAATATTAGTTTTCCTTATCTTTCTATCTCCTACCTGTAAAGAAACCACATTGTGTTTTCTCAAAAAGTCAAAATGGTTTATGAGAGTAAATAGCTCTTTAAAGTGTCACTTCAGGGATCCCTGGGTGGCGCAGCGGTTTGGCGCCTGCCTTTGGCCCAGGGCGCGATCCTCGAGACCCGGGATCGAATCCCACATCGGGCTCCCAGTGCATGGAGCCTGCTTCTCCCTCTGCCTGTGTCTCTGCCTCTCTCTCTCTCTCTGTGACTATCATAAATAAATAAAAAATTAAAAAAAAAAAAAGTGTCACTTCAGAAAAAAAAAAAGTGTCACTTCAGTCACATACCCAACTATTGTTACTTATTTAATTAATTTAAAAAAATTAGCTTCCATATCTTGCAGTTACCAGTATGTAACTTGAGTTAATTATGTATTCCAACATAGTGGTTAGACAAGAGAACAAAGTGCTTCATTTCTTAAGTACTAGATTTTATTTTCAACTCTACTACTTGCTAGTTGTTAGTTGTTTGACTTGGATGAAGTTATTCAAAACCGCTGATCTTTGTTTCTCCTTAATTAAAAGGAGGCATAAAACCATCCTGATTCTTCACAATTGTTATGAGCCCTATTATAGGAAATATGAATGTACTTGTTAATTTGGGGGATGATGGTCATATGCATATTTTCAGATAATTAGAACTGAGAAGAGGATATCGTTAAGATCTACATATTAAAATAAAGAGGTTAACCTCTATGCCAGCGTGGAATGGCCACTGCCCCAGGGCATGAAAGTGCCCTGGCTGAATTTTTATTAATGGGCCTAAATACATCTCCAAACAGATAAATACCCAACACAGAGATAAATGAATAATCATGTTGCCAATGCACATAAGAGCACACCAGAGATCATTTCCACTCAACAGTGAGAAGTAAATAATAGAGCAAATCACAATAATTTATAATCAGACTCTCGGGATCCCTGGGTGGCGCAGCGGTTTAGCGCCTGCCTTTGGCCCAGGGCGCGATCCTGGAGACCTGGGATCGAATCCCACGTCGGGCTCCCGGTGCATGGAGCCTGCTTCTCCCTCTGCCTGTGTCTCTGCCTCTCTCTCTCTCTCTGTGTGACTATCATAAATAAATAAAAATTAAAAAAAATCAGACTCTCTTCTTAAAGGTTAATGCCTACTTTTATTTTCTCTGGGTCATTGTTCTAGCCATTTTGCCTATGCCTCTTTATTTTCAGGTGTACTCTCTATCCCCTCTCTCCTCCTTCCTCTTGCCCCTGTTCTTTTCTCTATAGTAGGGAGTGATCTTTGAAAACATTTCTAAGGTCCCACTGAATTCAATTTACTTTCTGTCACCCTAAGTGACTGCAGATTGAAGTAGATGAAGGGCAACAAGGCTAATTCTTCACCTCCCTGCTTCAGGGGAAATCTTCAGCAGTGGCTGTTTCTCCATGATTCAAGTTCTTTCTAGTCAACCCTACCTTGCCACTAGTTCTTTCCTCTATGATCTCTATCTCATCTACAAGCCCACATCATGGGTCTAGCTCCTGCCTGTGGTTCTTCCTCCTGAGTTCCAGCTCCCAACTGGTGGCCCCTTCTACATGGCTTATCTGGTGATCTCTTGGACAGCCCCTTCACTAGGACTGTAGCTCCCTTCTGATGACTTCTGTATATTGATAATCACCATCTCTTCTACTCTTACTTTTAAAGGTAACAGCAACTTCTCACAGATGATTTATCTCTTGATACAGCATCTTCCCACATTTGCAGCTTTTCTTAAAACTCTGTTAGTTTGCAAAATTAAAGTCTGTAATGTGGTTCTGCTTCCTAGGCTAATCATAGATCTGATAGAGTCCCCAAATAACAGGTGGAGTATATCTAGCTCATTAAAAAGTAAGAAACAGGTTGAAAGGAAGGGGATGGGTGAATGAAACAAATCTCTATTTAATCAGATACAATGATGTTATGTATATCATGAGAACCTAATCAACTTTGACCTAATCATCACAATAAAATTTTGATATGGATTCTGTTAGACTTGTCCCTGACTATAAAATCAGATTTTTCACCTTGGGTATTGTTACAATATTTTGACTTGAATCCTGACTGTTCTTCTTAGAGAATAGTTTAGACCACAATTTGCCAAGAAATAAACTAGGGTAGATTTTAAAAGGATTTCCTAATAAATCAATGGGAGAAATGAGTAATTTTCATTTAACGTTTAGATAGATTATCCTGATTGCGGGATGCCTGGGTAGCTCAGTGGTTGAGCATCTGCCTTCGGCTCAGGGCGTAATCCTGGTCTGGGGATCAAGTCCCACATCGGGCTCCCTGTGAGGGGCCTGCTTCTCCCTCTGTCCATGTCTCTGCCCATCTCTCTTTCTCTGTGTCTCTCATGAATGAATGAATGAATGAATAAATAAATAAATTTAAAAAATTAAAAAATAACTTTAGATTATCCTGAATGCAACATTGTGTGTTTATATCTATAAATTAATAGAATTAAATACATTGACAAAGGACATGGTTCCTTGTTGATTGGGATGATGTTCCACATACAATTACTTTCAGCATTGTTTATTTCAGCTAAAAGTGAAACACCACAGCCAGGAGTTGGGAAGCATGGAAAGCTTAGGTAGAGTAGGGAATGGATGGCTAGGGGAGCCTGGTGGGACAGCTAGCATGTTGCTTTTGTACTGAGAGATATGAGTCTGTGCATGTGATTCAACATGTACAATTTTGTTAGATTTCAGTTGCCTTACTTGGGAAAAACATGATAGCATTCTTGACAGTATTTCTGGAAATATAATGAGGGAAAGGTATTGCTTACTAGAGTTGGCAGAGCAATGGCCCCCAAGTTGTCCACATCCTAACTCCAGGACTCTGCAAATATAGTACTTTACATGACAAAAGTGACTTTTCAGATGGGAAGACTACACTGGATTGTTAAGGTGGGCCTAGTATAATCACAAGGGTGTTTATGGGAAGGGGGCAGAAGAATCAGAGTTAGAGAAAGTTCTGATGATGGAAGCTGACATTAGAGTGATATGAGGAAAGGACCATAAGCCAAGGCATATGGGAAACATTCTCTCTTAGAGCTGGCAGAAAGAATGCAGCCCTGATGACCCATTTACACATCTGACTCCAGAACTGTGACAGCAAATTTGTGTTGATTTAAGTCACTAAGTTTGTGGGTGTTTGTTAGAGCAGCATTTGGAAACTAATGCTCTAAGGTTTAAATTATGGATATAGATAGGTTGTGTCCTTTCTATTTGATTATTCTATATGGATGAACATTTCATTATCCTACTTCATCATCATGAAGGTAAACTAGTTAGAAACAAAATCAGATTTCTGCATCAATAATTGCATGAGTTGATATGCTTCTGATAATAGGGAAATTCAGAAAATAAATCTCATATAAAGATAGAGGTCAATTCTATTAGATAGTCAGCTAATGACACTGTTAAGGATAAATGACTGGAGCTGTGTATTAAGTTAAATATTTCAACTAGGGAAAGAGGAAGAGAACTCGTGGTTCAAGGAGTAGGATTCAGTGACCGTGTAGATGATATGGTCACCTCCTGAGATGTTCTTGACCAGCCATGGGAACATTTACGATGTCTTCCTGTGTGTCCCTTTTCTCATGATATATTTTCATCTATAAGACCTTGTGCATTAAAATAGGGACTTACATGTGGTCATTTACTTTCTGTTGGCTCTAAGCCACAGTGATTGGCTTCTTCATGACATAAAAATACAGCTAATTTCTGAACTGATTGAATATAAGACTTACAATGAGGTCTAATGACTTCAGCAGTAAAAAGCAGCACATGACACCTCCAAATACTTTATTAGGGACTTGATGGATCCAGAAGAAAGCCATGCCCATATCCTTTCACCTTAATACTAGACCCCCAGAAACAGCACTCACTGAGTATAGGAATCCATCAAGCTGGATGTGGATGTGAAGGTGATGGGTTCTCTTGGATCAGAGTTTGGCTAGATGAAATTCCCACTGAAAACAAGCCAAAAAGCAATTGCTGCAGCCCTGTTCAATGAGCAAGATTCTTTTATATTATTTCTCTTAGCTTTACTCATAGTGTGTGGTTGCAAGGCCAATTGCTTACTAACCTATCTCTTCTCTCAAGAGAATAAAAAAGCACTATTTAAAAGGCTATAATTCTGACTTCCTGGTTTAGACTCCTATTTCTCTGGCATTCAGGAATAATGAAAAAGGAGAATAGTCCAGGATTTGAGGGAGCCTATCTAAGCATATGTGTTAATATTTTTTTCAGGCAACATCAGTTAACTTATTTGAAACCCCTAACTGGTATAGGGGCATGCTGAAGCTGGCCATGTGTACTCATGGAAAAATTTTAAATCATTTTTTTTTGAAATTAAACATCTCCTGTTAGAGATAAATAGTGATACGAGTCATAAAATTCTAGCTCAAATCTCAATTTGCATATTTTGAAACACAACATTTGGGGCACAACATTATCTGAAGGGAGATTTAAAAACAACTCAATATCATTTTAATTATATGAACTCAATCTTCTGTAAAAGTTTAATCCTAAATTTTTGTCAAAGGACAAATGAACTTTATTAATTTTTAGATCTTAAATACATGAGAGTAAATGTCATTTTGCAATAGTTTTAATATGTGAATACAAGGAGGAGGAAAAAAATGTACTTCTCAGACCAAATTAGAAAAACTTTCTAAGAAAATACTCATAGTTTTTAAAAGCTTGTTTTAAATATGGGTTATGCAGAATTAAGTAAGTTATGTAATGATTCTATCCTGTTTTCTCATTCTAGGAGGATGCACATCACAGGGATTTCAATGATAGTGATGACTGCTAGCCCTTTCTAGGTATTAGCCACTGCCACTAACAGTGGCAGCTGGTGCCAAGCAATGTTGCAAGATTTAAAAGTAGCTTTTAAATCTGGTATTCTAATGTCTAATTGGTGAGATTCCCATCTCTTAGGTTTGTAGTTATAATTCATGGAATGTAGAGTTATCATTTATTCTTTATCAGAACTTACAGTAGACATTTGATGAATTCTTAGAATTAGTGATGAATAATGACTAGATGGTTTTTTTTAATTGCTCTTATACATGTAAGAGGTGATCCAATCAGCACCTAAAGTACTTGCATATTTACAATTAATATATCACAGGGTGACAATATCAAAGCTTCATAAAGAATTGTCACTAGTTAATAGAGATACTTGCATTCTTACTGAAGTTCCATCTTCTAGACAATTGTGTACATAATTTGGTTAACATCTTAAGTATGTACTGGACACAAACCTTTTGTGGAATCCCTTCTCTGTGGTCCTGGTTTCAGTGGATGGTAGTGTTTCTGAAAGATGGAATAGGCTGCTGTTTTTCTCTTTCATGTTCCATTTAAACATCTGAGGGAATATACAGCACGTCACTTCTCAGTGATCACTGTATCATGAGCCTGCCCGCTGTAATACAAAAATATGTAAAGGTAAAGACAGATTAAATGTGATTTGTAATTGAAATATAATTAGTTGAATGGAATAATAATTATATAAGAAGCAGTAAAGCTCTTGGCTTAGTTCAGTAAGCATCCCTAAGCAACATATTTTAAAATACACAAAGCTATGGGATGCCTGGGGGGCTCAGTCAATTAAGTGTCTGACTCTTGATTTAAGCTCAGGTCAGGATCTCAGGATCAGATCTCCGATCATGAGATTGAGCCCTGGGTTGGGCTCTGTATGCAGTGTGGAACCTGCTTGAAATTTGCTGTCTCCCTCTCCTTTCCCTTTGCCCCTCCGTCCGCCACTGCTTGCACTTTTTCTCTCTCTAAAGTAAGTAAGTAAGTAAATAAATAAATAAATAAATAAATAAATAAATAAATTACAAAATAGACAAAGCTGGGAAAAGGTTTCTATTCTAAACTATTAGTTACTATCTAACTCTATTGTAGAATATTCAATACACTGCTTTAAATTAAGAAGTGAAATAGCAATGGCTAATACCATTACATTATAATTGTTATTTTTTGTGACTGTAGACATTTTTGTTGATGCAATAATACTAATGAAGGTAATATTGTCAAATAGAAAAAATAATTATTCATAGATTCCATCATTGCATAACTAAAATATCCTGAGTGGACAAATCAAAACTATTAGATGTAATGGAAAAGTTTACTTAAGGGTCTGAGTAAGAAAAAATAATGAAAATATAAGGGCCCTGAATTCCAGCAACAACTACCTAAATCATATCATTGATATCTAAATACCCCTTACAATGTAACACAAAGATAAATATTTTGGGGAATAGCCATTAAGCAATCTGAGTGACCTATATGAAGAAAAGTATAAAATGACATGCCCAAAGACATTATACATCAATTGACATGGGTGTCCATGGAGGAAGGTGGAGGACAGGTTTGTTATGAACGGCATGGAAATGAACTAAGAACAGAGGCTTCACCAGATTAAGGTCAGTGGCACATCATGAACAGAGGGATATGTTTAATTTATCTCTTTTTCCCTAAGGCTTAAGAAAAGAATAAGAGGTAACTGGAGTGTTGGGTCATGATCCTATTCCCACTGTATGTTGTGAAAAATGGCCATCTTGTCCAAATTAATCTACAGTTTGAGTATTTTACCAGTCAGCATCCAAATAGAAGTTTTCTTTGTCATTTGAAAGGTTACCTAGAGATACAACTGAGCAAGCATATAAAAAATGAAATATTTATCAATGACAAAAAAGTTTTGATAACTGGATTATGTGAAGATTTCCTACAAAGGGAACTGGGAAACAATTCATATGAAGAAAAAGGGGAAACAAGGGAAAAGCCTATAGTTGTAATAGTCAGTATGAAAATAAAGGGGAAGGTAAATAGAAAAGCTTGAAGTCCTATCCATGTCCCATTTTAGACTTCTTATCATTGCTAACTTCACTCTGGAAGTAGAAGAGAGAAATTAGGTAAGTCCCTAGAGGACACAGCACAAATCAACAAACACTTATCAACCCCTTAATAGTGATAGATACTGGAATAAATGCTAGACATTTAAAAAAGTAGGTAATATAATAGTCTTCCTTTAGACTTATATATAGTTAGGAGTCAGGCACACAGTCAAAATAGATTTCAAGGCCAGCTCGTTTTGACATCAGCATTCACATTAATACCATTGCCATGCTATGTTCTAAATTAGGATACAAGTAGTACATACCGAGAGAGAAAGAATATTACATTTTACTAGTTATCAAAGAAATGCCAATAACCTTTTAATCCTTAATTAGCAAATGTGAAAGCACTATTCATAACACTCAGAGATACTGAGGTTGGGGAAAAAAAAACTAGCAGTGTTGTTCATCACTATCATTTGTGGCTGCATTCCAAAGACTTATTCCTATTTATGCATTTTGGCAATGGATTTCAAGAGTCATAAACACATTTATATAATTTAACTAAATAATGCCATTATTTATAATCTAATCATTGAAATCACTCACAATGAGGGAAATGGATATATTAATGAAAAGATTTAAAAAAAAAAAAAAAGAAAAGATTTATTCATTTAAAAATATTTTCTTATAATTTCCATCTCCTGCCATACAATATTATTATAATATTGACCATATTTCCTGTGTGGTACTTTTCATCTCCATGACATATTTCTTTCATAACTGGAAGTTCTTATCTCTTAGTCCCATTCACCTATTTTGCCTCAACCCCACAACCCCCATTGCTTTGGCAACCATTAGTTCTCTGTATTTGTGATTCTGTTCCTATTTTTTTGTTTCTTTGTTTTTTAGAGTTCACATATAAGTGAAGTCATATGATATTTGTCTTTCTCTGACCTCATTTAGTATAATACCCTCTAGGTCCACCCATGTTATCACAAATGGCAAGATCTCATTCTTTTTTATAGCTGGGTAATAGTCCATCATCTGTGGATGGACACTTGGGTTGTTTTCATATCTTGGCTATTATAAATAATGCCACAGTAAACATAGGGGTGTGTATGTTTTTTTTTAATTGGTATTTTCATTTCCTTTGGGTAATACCCAGTAGTGGAATTAGTGGATCATGTGGTGTTTCTCTTTTTAGTTTTTTTTAGGAAAGTCTATACTGTTTTCCACAGTGGCTGCACCGATTTGTATTCCCACCAACAGTGCATGAAGGCTCTTTTCTTCACATCCTCACCAACATTTGTTACCTGTCTTTGTTTGTTTGCTTTTGTTTACGTCTTTTTGATACTACTCTTTCGGCCAGATAAAATATCTCATTGTGGTTGTGATTTGCATTTCCCTGATGATTAGTGGTGTTCAGCATCTTTTCATTTTGGCCATCTATATGTTGTCTTTGTAAAAATGTCTATTCAGGTCCCCTGCCCATTTTAGATCAGATTATTATTTTCTTTTTATTGCTTTTTTGTTTGTTTTTGTGTGTGTCTTTTGGTGTGTAAATTCTTTATATATTTTGGAAATTGACCCCTTATTAGATATATCGTTAACAAATATCTTCTCCCATAGAGTAGGTTGCCTTTTCGTTTTGTTGATTGTTCTTTTGGTGTGCAAAATCCTTTTATTTTGGTGTTGTCTCAACAGTTACCTTGCCTCAAGAGACCTATCTAGAAAAAAATGTTGCTAAGGCCAAATGTCTAAGATTACTGCTTATGTTTTCTTCCAGGAATTTTGTGGTTTTAGGTTTCACATTTAGGTCTTTAATCCATTTTGAGTTTATTTTTGTTTGTGAAGTAAGAAAGTAGTCTGGTTTTATTCTTTTGCATGTAAGTGTCCAGTTTTTCCAACACTGTTTATTGAAGAGACTATCCTTTCCCCACTGTATATTCCTGCCTCTTTGGTCTCTTTCAGCCACATGCCTGCCCCTGGAAAGTAAATTAAAAATTCACACAAGGGGCATCTGGATGACTCAGGTGGTAAAGCTTCTGATTCTTGATTTTGTCTCAGGTCATGATCTCAGGGTGGTGAGATCCAGCCCACTCTGTGCTCAGTGTGGAGTTTGCTTGTGCTTTTCCCTCTGCCTCTCCTCCTTTCTTTGTCTCTCTTTCTGTTTCTTGTGCGTGCACATGTGAAAATACATAAATAAAATCTTAAAAAAAAACCCACACCAAATTCTCATTTGCAAGCCTGAAGCTGATAGTTAATTTATTTGCTTTTTTAATAATGTATACTAACCATGTACGTGTGCCGGGTTGAATCAATCCTGATAGCTTCTGTCTTCCACTATAGATCCACCAATCAAATGAGTTTCAACACTTGTGCAGGCCCCATATTCTTGTCCTTATTCTGTTTTTTCCTTCCCTTCTGTTGTGGCTATCCCTTGCAGATCCCATCATTAATTTTTTTCCAAATTCACTGCGGATAGCATTTTTATGACCTCAAACTTGTCCCTGACTATTGGATTTACTTCTGGACCTTAATTATCTTTCCTGTTATCATGCCAGTTTCTAATGCTAGTTTAGAGACCTTCACCTATACACACACAGATTCTCAGATACATATTTACCTGGAAGTATCATACATAGTCAGCATTTCTCTGGTTCCTGTGCCAGTCTTGACATTTTTCAGCTTCATTCAGAAATGCTCCTTACCCTTAAGCACGTGGATTTAGTCCACTTTGCAAAAGTCTGACATCCAAGCTCTGAGGTTGGTTCACAATTAATAAGTTTATGATCTCAACATAGCAGCATAGTTCTGGGATTCCATCTGATTAAATGACTTCCATCACTTCAGTAACCCTCTCAGCTAAGTACATTTAAGATCTTTTTACCACACAGAGCTGTTCTCCCTAAAATGCCAATCTCTAAAATTCTCAGACCATGTTTTCTATTCTACGTCCCTCTTGTACTTTCTCCCTTCACTCCACTTAACATATTGCTGGGTAAGATATGGAAAAGTCAATACAGCGGGGGTTTGGGGGAAGTCATCACCTCTCTGGCTTTACTGCCCTTCACTGTTCACTTAGCCTATACCTCATGGTGAATTATTTTAGTGACATTCTCACCAGCACCATCGATTGCTTTGTCCACATTTTATTTATTTGTTTAATTTTGTTCTTGATGCATCAATAGGGAAAAAAAGGAATTCATCCAGGGTACTTGACCTAAAGGATTTAAAATTGGGGTGAAATTATATATACAAGTGGACCCTTTAGAAAATGATGATATTGTGACCCTATTCAGTTACATATTAGAAATTTTGATCAATAATTAAAAGATAATGCAATAATTTTGTATTTTTAAAGAAAATGATTTTATATCCTTTATAAAAATAAAACAATTCTAAAAAGTGCTGAGAAGAACCATACTAAATTATGAATTATCCCCCCACTCAAAATTTTTAAGTGTTACCATCTGGTGACACCATTCTTATTGTCTATTGATGGATAAAAAATAGCAATCGTGTTATTAAAATGTAATCTGACAATAAAATATATTAAATGTTGTTCAAGCTGAATTTAACATAAAAATGTGAGGTGAAGCTGAAGTAATTGCTAAGCTTCAGTAAGTATTTTTCATATTAGATAAGGTAAGAGATAAAGTAAGAGATATTGGAACCCTTTGTTTCCACATTTTCTGTTAAAAGGTTGAAGCCTTGGAATTTCAACTACAGTTCAATTATAGAGAACGTTAATTTACTCACTGCTGTGAAAGATGAGAACATCAGCTCTCAGAATTTTCCTACTTCCTTTTGTTTCATACATTTTTTGTTGGCTTGTTTGTTGAGGCAAATGACGGTGTGTACTATGTTCTATAAACATAATTCTCATCATTGTTTAGTGTTGAATTTTTGGCAGTGTTCACTACCTGCCATTTTACTAGCCTGTGTCTATTTTTTGATATTTGTATTAGTCTCACATCTTCCACTTGCTTTGTGGCCTTGGGCTTGTTGCTTACTACATCTTTCTTTGATCTGTAATAATAGTACCTGTGTCATGGGATTGTTTGTACCAGGCAAATAGCAAGAGATATAAAAGTCACTTGAATTCGATTTTAGTCAGGCTTTGTTTTCTATTGTTCATTGCATTTCCCCTCTGTCTTCTATTTTTTATAGTTTCTATGCCACTTTTTTTGCAATTGATTCATGCTTAATATTCAAACTTTCCAATTGTTATGATATGGTATAAGCTAACTTTCTTTGACTATTTTTCTTGGGAACTGACTTATAGTTTGAGTGATAGATACTGCTTTTTATTAACCTTTAACCTAGGAAATCAGGGATTTCTGAGCGACATAAATCTAACGGGGCAGCATGCAATCCTTGCTTGTGGGCTTGGACTCTGACATTTCTTTTGAGATCCCTTTATTTTTATTTTTTTAAGGTTTTATTTACTTATTTGAGAGAGCCAGAGTGAAGGGGGAAGGGCAGAGGAAGAGAAAGAAAGGGTCTTAAGCAGGCTGCATTGACCATAGAGCCCAATGTGGGGCTGGATCTTAAAACCCAAGATCACAACCTGAGCTAAACAGAGAACCTGATGCTCAACTAATTGCATCACCAGGTGCCCCTTTTGATATTTCTTTAAATCTTGAATTGGGGTTATTTCACCCAACAAGGAATACCCATAGGCTATGACTTATTCTCTCAATTTGTCCTAGGACCCAGGGAAGGAATATGCCCCAAGAGCCCTTCCTTTATCTTGAGGTCTTAATAGACTTACACTGAAGTTGCTCTCTCAGCCTACATTTTTCCAATTCAGAAGTATTTGTTAAAGTTCTCAGAATCTTTTAGATTCACTATGTTTCTTTTGAACTGCCTCTATAAGATAAAATTGGGATAGGAGCCTTTTTTATGGCACAAGAATATTCTTTTTCTTTCTTTAATTGTCATTTTTTAAAAAGTTGTTGCTATAAGGCTAAAACTTTGCGTTAAGAGGCCAGAGTCAACTAGAAGATATATAGTTCTCTAAGAATAGTATATCTAGAACTTTCTATAGTCTATTAGTGTCCATATGTCCTGAGGCCTTTGGATCTTATTTTAGGTTGAGTTCCAACAAATCAGACTCTGGGATGAGGACTCCTGAGTGAGTCACTGAAGAAATGGATCTTGGGAAAATGTGAGAGAGGGAAACAGGATAGATAAGAAGCATATCTCATGTGAAATCCCATAGAAAGTAGCTTCAGTCTGATCCCATAGAGGAACACAAGGCAAGGGACCTGGGATTATGTGCTCCAAAATGTACCTCTTTCCTCATTTGAGAATGTAGATACAATGTCATTTTGACCTAAGATGCTTAGAAGACCTTGAAGAAAAGCCTTTGGAAATAGGGCAAAGGTGGGCATGAATACAAAGAAGAAGAGAGGAGCATAGGTGGATCCTGGAACAAGCTTCAACATTAGCCACTATAGATTGCCAATTGGCATGGACTGTCCCCTTGGGATTCCTCAGTTTCCCTGTATTTTTAGTCTTCCTCTTTTCACATTCACTTTTCTATGAGGTTTAACTAGCAATAAGCCTACCTGTAGATTATAAATTGCATATTCAGTGCAGACACCGTAATGATGACTAATCCCCTGGTCCATGAAGTTAACTTGCTGATTATTTGCGTAAAACACTCTTTTTAAGAAATGTTACCATAACGAAGTTTATTGGTGGCAGTGATCACTGTAGGTCCCATTGTCCCGTGGCCATCTTGACATGCTAAGTGTAGCTGCAGATGCCCCTAAGAAGCAAAATTCTTTATTCAAGGCATGTGTGCCCCCAAATAAAAATTTCTTGTTTGATAGACATTAGATTTAAAATTGGAGTTCAAAAAAAAAAAAATAAAAAAAAATAAAATAAAATTGGAGTTCATATGTAACAATACTTGGGGTTATGAAAATTGATAATTTTCATACTGGTTATTCCCTTAAATAATAACTGGTGATTCCAGTTGTGAATGTCCTTCTAAATCTGTCATGCAAAAGAATCTTTGCAAAGTTCAGTTCATGGATTTCATTTGACCAGGGTTCACTCTGTATCTGTGTGCAATCGAGTACAGATTTAACCAATCATATTAGGTTTTAGAGAAAAGGAAAATGTTGGGTAAGGCAGTCTCAGGGGCAGTCTCTGAGCCAGTGCCCCATGGTCTGAATAACAGTGGGCCTTGGGCCTGGAACCCTTCCTTACTAAGGGATAGATCCTCACAGCTTGTGTGGGACTTGGTACTTTGTATGAAAATACGTTTTTGTGTTTCAGACTCAGTGTGTACTCTTTGTTCTATTTAAACATGTGCATCAACTCCACTGCTGTTGTCCACTATAGGAAAGGAATAGGTCCTCTGTTCTTTGTCATAAGAGGGAGTAGCCAAACACTATCACAATAGATTAGGTTTCCTCTATTTAGATTTAATATTCAATTAGAACTTTTTCTATACTGCTTTTTCATTACCTAATATTGGGGGGATTAATTCATATTGTAGGAATCAATATTAATTCTTTTTATTGCTGATTCATTTTATGAATGTATATTAATGCACATTTTTAATGAAAATTTATACTTTATTTTCATCCTTTTTTGATGGATGTATGTGGTGTTTTAGTTCTTGGATATGATGAATAAGGGTGTCATACATTTCCATTTGCTTTGAATTATAAGTCCTCCAATATTTTTCCTCATTTAAAAGTGCATTTTGGTGGGGTGCCTGGGTGGCTCAGTTGGTTGGGTGTCTGGCTCTTGATTTTGGGTCATGATCTTGGGATCCTGGGATTGAGCCCTGAATTAGGCTCCATGCAGAGTCTGCTTGTCCCTTTCCATCCTCCCAACTTGTTCTTGCTCTCCCTCTCTCAAATAAATAAAATAATTAAAAAATTATTTTGGCTATTCCAGGTTTTTTCATCTTCGTGTACATTTAAAAATTTTTTTGGTCTATTTCTTTTAAATAGGCTGCTCAAGTTTTGATAGTGAATTGCATTTGGTCTATATATTGAGGAGATGAACAACTTAATAATTCTTAGTCTTTAAATCAAGGGACATGGCATATCTACTTTTTCTTTAATTTCTTTCAGTAATGTTTCATAATTTTTAGTATATCTTTCAAATCTTTTGTTAGATTTATTCCCAGATGTTTGTTATTCTGATGGTATTGCAAATAATACTTTAAATGTTCTAAGTTTCTATTGCTTGAGTGTGTAAAAACAATACTTTTGACTTTGTATTTCATGGCTTTGCTAAATTCCTTTTTCTTATAATAGTTACAGATTCCTTTGGACTTTCTGTGTACAAATTATGTTGGAGCAAGGCAGAAATATTCATTCCAAATACTTCTATTTATTTTTTTACTGTGGCTACTAGCCAGCACAATAGTGAAAGAAAAAGAAATAACTACCCACAAATAAATAAACATGAACATGAAGCTGTCACTATTTTAAAATGATGTGATTATGTTCATTTAACGTTTGCTACATCTTTTTGGAAAGGAATTTACTTTTCATTTTTTTTCTCAATATATGTATAAGCTAGATCTCAAATTTTCACAGAGCTGTATATTGTCTCTCATAAAATATGTGATGTTTTAATTATCACATAAAGTAGACAATTACTTTAGAAAGGCAAGGCAACAGTAGAAGAATTCTGTGATTCAGAGATTATAGTATAAATGGAATAGATGGAGAGTCTTACTTAGTAACTCGAAAAAACAGAGTAGTGTTCATAGGAAGAGTAATAATACTACAGATCTGGGTTGAGATAATTACTGCAAAGAATAGGATTGACTTGGTTTGAGAAAATATTGTAAGAGAAGGAGGAGACTGCACATGGGAAGGAATGGAACATAAGTAGTAGGGAAAGTTATTATATATTTGTAAGTTACAAGAGAGGAAACAGCTTTTCTGCTGTTTTAGCTTGTAAAAAAAAATTATATGTGAGTCACAGGCTCATTAGTACCATTTCAGTGGTTCAATAAATTCAGAGCTTGGGGACACCTTGGTGGCTCAGCAGTTGAGCCTCTGCCTTTGGCTCAGGGTGTGATCCCAGAGTCCCCAGATCAAGTCCCATATTGGGGTCCTTGCATAGAGCCTGTTTCTCCTATCTCTGCCTCTCTCTTCATCTCTCATGAATAAGTAAATAAAATCATTAAAAACATACATTTTTAAATAAATTCAGAGGTTGGTTTTGAAACTTTAAAAACGTTTGTGTGCTGTAATCATCATTGTAATTTGGGTCCTTGGACATCTTTGTGCAATTATTATCTTCTTTTTGATGTGGAAATTAACTCACAAAGAAGATCACTAACATGCCCAAAGTCAATAATTTGAAAGTAGAACTAGAATTCAAATTCTGGTCTGTATTCTCTCCTCTCTGAAATGCCAACAAAATTGACAAAAGAATTTTTTAAAAATATTGAAATGAGGCTTTGGGTTGGGTTTATAAAATTTATTTCATGCTCACTATTATATAAAGCTCTATTCCCTTAAGCAGAAAAATGTACAGGGAGTATTAAATGTTCACTTGTGGTGCCAGTGGCTAAAATTGTTTATGAATAATATATTTATGTGTGTCAAACCAGCGATAGGGCACCTGACCTACTTTCTAAATGTCAAATGTTATTTTGAGGGTTTAAGCATTTGAAGCTTCAGAGTTGCCTATTTTATAGGTTTTAGACGGGACTTGTAGAGGGATTTCATGATTGAACACATTGAAACTGTTACTTAAGGCATATTAATAAAAGCACCAAAGGAGAAATTGCTTTGAACTCACTAGGCAAGAAAAGGAAATAGAGTATATGCTTGAAGATGACATTTAGATTGAAAAAGGGAATTAAATTTGCACACACAAACATACACACATATCCCTGTAACAAAGCCACCCTGATTTCTCTTCTAGTGTACTTTGGCTTCTATATTAATATTCGTGTTATGGATACATAATTTCTATTATACTTGGAAGAAAATTTTGATGTTATTCAGTTGAGGTGTCTATTGAGTATAGAAACACTTATAAATTAAAAAGAGGATTTTAATTACATTTATTTGCAATAAGGAAACAAGATGCCATTTTAGTATAAATGAAAGGAAGTTCTATTATAAATCAGCAGGACTAAATCTAAGTCCCAAGGAATTATATAAGCTAAAGCAAATATATACTTTATTTTAATATGGGTCTGGACTAATAAAATGATGACAATTCTAGATCATATTATTAGGGAAAATAATTTTAATCAAGTGTATTATATACCTTTGGTGGTAGGCAATCATATTTATTCACAAAATATATATTTTTTAAGATTTATTCATTTTAGAGAAAGGGAGGGGGTGCAGAGGGAGAAGAAGAGGGATGGGGGAAACTCCCAAGTAGACTGCCCACGGAGCATGAAGCTTGGTGTAGGGCTCTATCCCATGACCCTGAGATCATGACCTGAGCCGAAGCCAAGAGTCAGACACTTGACTGACTGAGCCACCCACAAAATATTTCTTAATGTTATTGTCAGAGGAAAACTGGGGGGTGAGCTATTGGTATAAGAAAGACATTTGTTTACCTTCAGGTTTTTCATCTATCAAATGAGAATACTGTTATTTACTATACAAAAATTTTTGGGAGAAGATAGAGAATTAAATAAAATAAATTATATGAACACATTTTTTTGAGCCCTTCAGCTTTTACTTCATTTATAAATTCTACTCATAAGTATTATTTATACATTTAATTCATTAAGTTACTAAGTATTTTTCTGTGCTAGAAAGTAGGAATGCAGTATTGACCAAGGTGAAGTTCCAGCATCTGTGGAACTTATATTCTCTTGAAGGAAACAGACACGCCAAATTGTGCAATCAATTATTTATAATTGTGCTATTGCTTAGAAGGACAAAGTTCTCATATGGATTAGGCAGGTAGTGAAGGTGATCTTGAGGAGGTGACACTTGGGATGAACTCTGAAGGTTGAGTTAGAATTAATTAGACAGAGAGGGAAGCAGCTCCAAGCAGAAGAAAGGGCAGGTTCCAATGCTCTGAGGTAGGAAAAATAAGTGTGTATTATGGAAAAAAAATGTGAATGTGAGGCTGGTTGTCAGATAATACAAAAAGAGTGGCTTAAAATCAAGCTGGTGAAGTAGGCTGGGGTGTCCTTGACAGATCCATGTATCAGAACAGTGAGGATCTTCTGAAGGTTTTTAAGCAGAAATGTGGAATGATCCAGTATGTATTTTAAAGGAGCTCCCTGGCTACACTTTGGAAAGTGAACTGGAGAATAGTAGGAATGGATTCAGTTAAGTCAATTTAGAGGCTGCTTGAGTTGACCAAGTAAGAAATGATGGTAGCCAGACCAGTGTGGTGACAGGAGAGATACAGAAAGACATCCTGCAAGAGGTCACTGCAATTGCCATTGCTATTGATAAAAATGCAACTCTGTGTTAAGGATGATTGGATTTCACAGTGATACCTTAAGCCTAAATGTACTTTAATCTATAATGCTTTGATTATTGAGGTCAAAATGAGCTGAGTGAAGGTCCTTTTTGCTATCATTTATTCATAAATGTATAAGCATGGGTGGAAACAAAGGATGGGTATAAAGAAAAGTCACATTATTTAATATGAACAGCCCCCACATAGATGGCATTAAAGATTAGGGAACTTTCATTTTTATCAGCTACCAGATGATAAATAGTTTGCTTGGAATTTCTGAAATTTAGGTTTGGCCCTCTGCTTTGGGGAGCATAATCTAAGTTCAGAGCCTTTCTCTAAATTTTATGTAGGGGGAAGTGATCTTTTGAGGTAAGGTAAAAAGTCTTCTGCTAATTGTTTGTATAGATAAAAATGACTTACTTGTAGACATTTATTACTATGTCTCTCTCTTTTTTTTTTAAATTTTTTTATTTATTTTTATTTATGATAGTCACAGAGAGAGAGAGAGAGAGGGGGGCAGAGACACAGGCAGAGGGAGAAGCAGGCTCCATGCACTGGGAGCCCGTTGTGGGATTCGATACCGGGTCTCCAGGATTGCGCTCTGGGCCAAAGGCAGGCACCAAACCGCTGTGCCACCCAGGGATCCCTACTATGTCTCTCTAAGGTATTTCCTGATATAGTTGAATATTTACTAAGAAGTCTACTTGAGAGGTCAAAACTGGGGAACATGGATATAGGTTGGGTAAATGTAAGCCTTGCCTGAGAAAGTAGGCCTGTTTAACATGCAAGTAAAGAAAAAAAAAATCCAGATCCTTGGGATTGAAAGACAAATCATATTAAGCAATAGAACATGGTTTTTACTTTCTACAGAAGCCAAAGAAAGATTATTTTTATGTTCCACTTACAATACTATAAAATTTACATTTATATTTAAGATCATGGAGTATAATCAGAAGTGCAGCAGAGATGAAGTGGTCTTGGCTCAAATTCCTTTAGAGGAATTTACATTCTCCAAGAGGGCACAAGTCAAGGTGAAATCAAGCAGAAGATGAATAAGAAGAAAAAAACCATCTCAGTAGTCTTTTAGGGGGATGTGCCCCTCCCCTAGGAGTGACAGTCCCTCCAAGTGCTGAACTCTCAGGCCACATGATCCTTTGAGGGGACAAAAGGTCACCTTCCTCAAATGCTTCTGAATCTAACTGTCTTCAGGCATAGAAAATTTCCCAGAGGAATACACTCCATTTTCCAGGCTGCAGCACACTTGTGGTTCAAGGCTTATCAAAAGCTTAAGAGAAGTGAGTGACATCATGAAAGTGGCAGTGTAAGGACCTCTAGAAATTCACCCTTCCACAAAAGTAATGAAAAAAAAAGTCAAGTATATCAGGATTACATTTTTCAAAACTCTGGAAATTGACCAAAGACTTGTAGCAACCTGGGAATAGTTATTCAAGAAAAATGGCTGACTCTCAGTAAGAACAGCAAGGAAACCTCGAAGTTAGGAATAAAGATTTATCTTCAGTATTTTCGTTCTGATAGTGAACACAAACATCATAGGTGAACTTTTATCACATATTGTACTGATCTATATTTAAGTATTTAAGACTGAATTTTTGTACATTGCTGGTAAAGTTATTTTAGGATTGGCAAAGGAAAGAAAAACCACAGAAAGACTATTTATGAAAGCTACATGAACATACTAAAGCAAAATTGGACTAAAAAAAGACGCAAGGTCAGCCCAAGACAGGAGAATGGTCAGCTCTGGGAAACATTAGAAAACATTGCTCAAACAAAACCAGATAAACAAAACAAAGAAGGAAGCTTTTTGAGGCTGCCTCATATTACTAAGTTGCTGAGAACATGAATTAAATAAAACAAGAACTTCAAGATTGTATGTGAATGGGCGGGGGTGGGTAGGTGTATGGACAGAATTAGGTAAAACTGGAGATGAGAGAGTTATGGAAATGATTCAAGCAATACATACAGGACTAATTAAAAACTTACACAGATCAAGGGACAGAACAGAAACAGTTGAACACTAACTTAAGCACAAAGGGAAATCTGGAAATAATTGCAGTGAATACTGAGGGAAAACAAAGAGTAAGGCACAATAGACATTAGAAAAAAAGATAAGATAATAATTATGGAGACAAAGACAAATCATTATGAGTTTTTAATGTCCCTGAAGTTAAAAAGACCATAAAACAGGACAAAAAAACTACCAAGAGATATTTACTATTATAATGAAGAACTAAACATACATTTATAAAATGTACTCTCCATTTTGGGGAAAAACTCACCATGCAAGATTTGTCATTGAGATACTGTTTTTAAAGTTACAAAGGTCTGGTTTTCTATTTTAATGACAAGCTAAAAAAATCAGTTGGAAAATAAATATAAATTATTAGAAATGTGGGCAAAGAATGGAAAACAGGGTGATCCCTGGGTAGCTCAGAGGTTAAGCGCCTGCCTTCGGCCCAGGGTGTGATTCTGGAGTCCCGGGATTGAGTCCCGCATCGGGCTCCCTGTGTGGAGCCTGCTTCTCCTTCTGCCTGTGTCTCTGCCTCTTTCTCTCTCTCTCTCTGTCTCTCATGAATAAATAAATAATTTTTTTAAAAGGAATGGAAAACAGTATTGTAAAAGGTAAAAAAAATATATAAAAAGATATGAACCATAAACTTTCTTGGTAATTTAAGAAGTTTTATATTAAACTATGAAAAACTATTATCAGGTTTGCAAAAATTGAAAAAGTTTGAAAATACATAATTCTGCTGTATATAGAAAAGCATACATTCTCATAAACTGTTGGTCGGGGAATAAATTTAAGTAACTGAGTGGAAGATTTGAAAATGGCTATCAGATTTGATCATGCCATTGAGGGAGAGCTCTTAATTAGAGAAATCCATTATGTAGGGGGAGGAAAAGCATGAAGGTTAGCTAGGATGAATGAATAAAACCCGGGCATTAGGAAACTGACAGACTAGGGGAGAGGAAAAAAACAAGACAAAAAATAAAGTGGGAGAAATGCAACTGGAATATTTGCCTAATTTTAAGCACAAGAATGAAGCTGGCTAAGCAGGTAGATAAAAGGCTCAGCCCAAGCTTCATTGTGTAAACTACAAACACTTGCTTTGCTGAGTGGCCTGGCTTCATAATTATAGCAGTAGAGGAAAACAAGTAATGAGCAAACAAAAGAAAAACAAATATAGAAGTGAGTTTTCCAGTAATGAAGGGCAGAGCATTTTAATTAGCTCTACCTTAGGGTCAGCTTTGGGGTAGGAGATATAGGGGAGGATTGGAAAGGAATAAGGTCAAGAATGATGAGTGTGATTAAGCATACAAAGATGAACTGCACGTGCATGCATCAGGAAGCAAGGATGTTTGCTGGCAGATTGGCTCATTACTTCTCCCCTAGATTGCTATAGTCATTAATATGAGTTGAAGTGATATACAGGTATTGATAGTCATTTGCCTATATCCATATCTTCATATGTTGTTATTCTCTAATTAGCTATATCACCAAAAGAAGGCCTACCCTTTTAGAAAATTAAAAGATGGAGTGTTTGGGTCTTATACATAAGTTATGAATCACTAAATTCTGTACTGAAACCAATCTTACCATATATGTTAACTAGAATTTAAATAAAAACTTGAAATAAGAAAAAAGATGGAGTGCTTTTTCAGTCCTAACAGTCATGTCTTTACATTAGTTAAAAAAGACAATTAGATGACATTTAGGAGTCTTAGAGGAGACATTTTCTTTTTGAAAATATATATTTTACAAATTCAAGATATGTTTAATAAGGGAATTGACATTTTAATGACAATTAGATCCATGGACTGCCTTTTAATTCTCACCATTAATTTTAAAGTCAAATTGAAAGTTATAATAAAGCACTTCACTCTTATTTGTTTCGTATTTTTAGAGAAAATACGAAGACGACCAAAATCAATATGTTATGTGTGTTAACCTCTGAGACCATGAAAAGATTTGATTCTGGATATCCATTTGAATAGATGTAACATTTGTGAACTGTTCATTTAGAAGTGGATAAGCTGCTAAAAAACATTATTTACTAGTAATATAAAGTTGACAGAAAAAACAAAACTGTAATTTAACTTTTTAAGACATGGCATTAATCATGGTCTTCTCTGGACTATTACAAAATAGAACAAAGGCACTATGCAAAGTTAGAACATTAGTAGGTATGTGTTTACAAAATGTTGAGGGATTTCATTTAAAAGGTAAGCATGAGATCTGTATAATCCCTCCTGAAAATATGCCAGATTTGTTTCTTTGGGGTATTAAGCTTTTGTATTTAGTTTGCTCACATTTTAAAGGTAATTTTATAACCTGTCTCATGGATATAGTGAACCAGTTGTACAGAGGTTATTGTTGAGGTGGAAGTGTGGGCAGCAGTGAGCTAGAGATTCACTGAGAATGTCATAAGACTAAAGCTCTGAATAATAACTGTGAGGTCAAATCTGGCAGGACTGGAAGTAGCCCCAGGTCCTGCTGATCATCATGGCATGGAAAGTGGGCTAACAATCCTTGACTCCTGGTATGTATCACACACATGATCTATTTTCATTTTCACAACCACCTATGGAAAATTTCTCTTCTGATAGTTGGTGATGTTAAAGTCAGAAAAGTTGTGATAAACGTGTCTTCTAGCCTCAATAATGGTAACATCAAGATTCACATGTAGGGCTTCATGACACCACAGCCCATGCTCTTTTCCTCATATCACTCATATTTTCCAAGCTGATTGGAACAACAGTCCAGAGTGAGAGAGCTCACAGCTATAGAAAATGAAGATGTAACCAGAAACCAGTGTTGAGAACACTGGACTCTTACTGTCTGTGTGCCCATTTTACTTCAAAGCATACAGTAGGTCAGGAATGAGAGATTACTGTGTGAGTCAGGAATCTGGAAAAAGAAACCCTAAAAAGTCCTTTCAAATTATCTCAAAGACAGGCCTCCTTTCAGGGAAAGAACCGATTCCCCAAATGTGTTTGGTTGGAGTGCTGGAGGTAGAAGTAGGGAAGAAGGTTGTTTGGAGATATGTCTCGATGTAGATAGATCCCTGTGGACAGAATGATCATCATACATTCAGATGTTTTGTAAACCTCTGGCACCTTCCACATGCGCTTTCTAGCACAACTACTACCACCACGGTCCAGAACATTTCAACTTTTCACCTAATAGTTTTCTTGCTTTCTTAACTAATTAAACAATTAATTAGGGCAGCCTGGGTGGCACAGCGGTTTAGCACCTGCCTTCCTCCCAGGGCGTGACCTTGGAGAGCCCGGATCGAGTCCCACGTTGGGCTCCCTCCATGGAGCCTGCTTCTCTCTCCACCTGTGCCTCGACCTCTCTCTCTGTCTCCTCTCTGTGTATTCTCATGAATAAATAATAAAATCTTAAAAAAACCAAAACATTTAATTACAGACATTAATGATGCAGTGATAATCTCTAAGGATGTGAGCCCTGCCTAGGTGGAGTTTATAGTTTAGTCTGGGCTGGACTGTACAGAGAGGTAAACAGATGATTATAACATGGTGAGAAAGCACATTTAGAAGAAGGTAACTTACTTCTATAATAATGAGACCAATGCGAATGTGAAGCATGCTTTCTTGTCTGGGGATAGATAACTAAACAGGTTAATTGTTAAGGGGGTATTAAAACAATGTTATTTGTGATAAAACATGGTAGAGACAATATTAGTACTTTGAAATACTCCTAGAAGATGAAATAAAATGACAAATGGGTAGTAACTCAGAGATTAATCATTTTTTAGATAATCTTATATATTATAATGGACAAAAGAAAATACAATATATTGTCCTTGTTCTCAAGAAGCTTCTGTCTAATTACAGGAAGGTATTTTTAGCTTTGGATATTTAACATTGAAAGCAATGCCTATAGATAGAGCCATTCCTTGTGAAGGGGGTATGCTAACATAAGACCTTGAACACTGGGGGGAAGAGTAACAATGTTCAATGGTATATGAAAATATTGGCCAATATATTTTCAAGCTTATATAACAGACATGGACTCTTACTGGGAAAGTTTGTGAAACTTTTTTGTCAGTTTTTTTTTTTTTTTTTGTCAGTTTTGTGAAAGCTACTTGTTAAGTGCATATTTATGCAAGGAAGAAACCCAGAGCGCTATCAAGTAATGCACATAGAGGGCCTTTAGTAATATTTGTTGAAATTATAAATGACCAAATCATTTGTCATTATTGATTTTCTTTGAGTATTGGGACTAGGATTTTTTAAAGATATTTTCCTTTTTATAGTCTGAACTTTTCATAATAAATAATATTTTATAATTTAAAAAATGTGAATTAAAATATATTTAAGAAGAGCAATTACAAAAAAACAAGAGGTCTCTCCAGAACAAGTTAAGGTAGGTATAATTTGCTTTCTTCATGACTGAGAATGTAGGAAGAATAAATAAGAGTGCAATTTTATGGGTTAATTATATGTGTAACAGCCTCATATCCTTTATAGAACCAGCTATAAGGGGTAGATGGTTACTTTACACTCATTGCTACTTCTACCTATCAATAAATGCTGAGAAAGATGAAAATCTTGCTTTACCCTACCCTAGCAACCCTTCTTACTATTTAATTTAATGGCTTTCCACTCTTCATATATCAAATAAACCCTACTGACACACCATCTGGACAACCTGTGACATTTCTTTACCAGACTGCGAACTCTTTGAAGTTAAGTATTGTGCCTTATTCATCTTTCTTTTTCCTGCATCCAATGCAGCATTAGGTAAATGCTAGGTATTTTAAAAAGGTCTGTTGTATTTCACTTACAGTGTTTTCCCAGTATGGCCCCTAAATTATTATAAATCTTTCTTTCAAGTCTAGATTCCTATGAAGAATAAATCTATAGGATAGCTGGCTTTGGTGGTAGCATCAGATGGTGGCCATGGAGTAAAAAAAAAATGGACCTTTTGAACATCAGATATATGCAATTAGTATCATATCAGTAGAAATGGTGCATTATAGGGGCACCTGGGTGGCACAGTGGTTAAGCCCCTGCCTTCAGTTCAGGTGATGATCCCAGGGTCCTGGGATCAAGTCTTGCATCAGGCTCCCTGCAGGGAGCCTGCTTCTCCCTCTGCCTATGTCTCTGCCTCTCTCTGTGTGTCTCTCGTGAATAAATAAAATCTTTTTTAAAAAATGGTGCATTACAGAAGCAGATAGGATGAGAAATTGGTACCCATTTGTGCTGCATTTGCTTCTTTTTTTCTTAAGATTTTATTAATTCATAAGAGACACAGCGAGAGAGAGGCAGAGACATAGGCAGAGGGAGAAGCAGGCTCCCTGCGGGGAGCCCAGTGCAGGACTCCATCTGAGGACCCCAGGATCACACCCTGAGTTGAAGGCAGACACTCAACCACTGGGCCATGCAGGGGTCCCACTTGCATATGCCTCTGCATGGACACATGCATACATTTGTACCCAAGCACAGATTTTGCAAGAAGGGATATAAATTCTGTTAGAATTAATAAGAAAACTCCAGATGGCAAGTCAAAACAAAACACTTTTGGAAGTCTAACACCAGAAAACAAATTTTCTTACATGCATTGGCTAACTTACAGTTTTGTTGTGACCCTCTTCTTTGATGCACCATTACCTCCCTGAATCAGATATCACATATAATTCTGTATGATCTCTGCCTGAATTATCTTTCTGTATCTTGAAGCCAATGAAGCTACTAGGCAGTGGCTATTAAGATTATTTCACCTCTCTTGGGGGTTATCTCCACATCTCATTAACAAGAAGTTTATTTCTCAAGTCAGCATTGGAGCAAGTGCACACATACACCATTTTCTTCAATAAACCAAGTTCAGAAACCATGTACTGGATGAGGTGTACATTGATTCTAATCACTGATCCCTTTTTGCTTTTCTTTATTCCCAAACATTACAATTTATTTTTCTTTTTAATTATTTTGGAGTTAGAATAATTCTAAGAGGCTTACCTATCCCAGACCTTTGAAAGCACACCTAAGAATCTATTTTTTTTTCCTCATGGAGGAATCATAAATTTAAGCTCATATGGAATTCTATAGCCTCTATCTCTAGAAACTCACATCAAGAGTTACATTTGAACTAACACTTACATATTCTTTAAAGGAGGGTTAATAAAGTTAAATATGATGTTGAGATGCTTTGGACTTTTTATTAAAAGATTGGAATATACTTTGACTTTTTCCAGTCTTTGCTTTTTTGTATTCAAAAATGTAGGAAAAAATGGACTTCTTGGTTAACTGTGAGTTTATTCCCCAAATGTATAAAATCCTTCTTTTTAAAAACCATTACTTTGTGTAAAGGGCTATAAATTAAAACCAAGCCTCCATAAAGAAGTAGTTAGTAAAATCATGGAAATGACTTTTAAGCCATAAGAGATTTAGAGAGGCCTCCTGGCTAGAGTTTTGGAGTAGGGGTAAGGGGGAGATTTCAAGTGTGAATTTTGCTGCTAGATAGATTTGCCATCTTGAGATAACTATTAACCTTTGCGTTCTCAGTACCTCGCTTGTTAAATAAGAGTGATAGATGAAATGATCTTTATGGACTGTACCATGAGACAGGATTCTAAGTCAGATGCTTCTATAAATGTTACTGACTTTGGTTATTTATAATATTTTACTTTTATAGAAATTTCATTTAAAGGTAATATAGGGTATGGGAGTTATGTGTTGTTAGCCATAAAAATAAATAAATAAATAAATGATGTTTCAAGGGATATTTAGAGGAGGGAAAGCAAATACCTGGCAGATAACCCATTTTTTTTTTATTTCAACCATGTAATAATGGCAAATATCATGAAGTGATCATAACCTAGGACTTTATTGAGGATCCCAAGGTTAGGCTTAAGGCTAGATACTCAAGCATCGACTTGAGTTGATGCGTAGACTACAAGCATCGACTACATTTGAGTGATAAATGCATCTACTACATTTGGGTGATAAAATTGAAGTTCACTGTGGTGTAAACTATCACTAAAAGTCTCAACATTGTGACTGGTAGGCTCGGGTTAAGGCTTGAAACAAGGTCATTGAATTTCTCATCTGTAACAAGTAAAATCCATTCACTAATAGCTTAATGTTTATTCATATTTCAGCCATTTTGAGCTGGCAATGGGTGAGACATAACCAGACAACAGAATTTAACAGCATGCAAGTTTAGGAGAAAACACACACACACAGAGTACATGCATCAGTTATCTATTACTGCAATAATTCTGTGTAACAAAGAAACTAAAACATTTTTTTCAAAAAAAAATGAAGAAACAAAAAACTTCAATGACATTCAACAATGTATTCACTCCCATGGGAGATAACGACAGTATCTTCTTAGAGCTGGCCTGGTGTGTCATCTGGGCTCTGTTACATGTCTCTGGTTCATCTTATTTGGCCTACAACAGCTAGAGACTTTCTTTTATATTTAGTTCTTTGAGTCTGTTGTGTTTCCCATTCACCTTGGGTCAGCATATTATCCAGGAATATTTTTCCAATAGCAATGACAGCTATTAAGGTGTAGGCTCTGAACTGAAACATTTTATATCTGTCAATCAATTGGCCAAAGCAAGACACATGGCTGTACCCAAAGTCAAGGGAAAGGTCACCAAAGTCACATAATCAAAGGTGTGGATGCAAGAAAAAGTGGCAAAGTGTGGTCAACTATGGAAACTACCACACCACATATTACTAGCTACAGTCCAAAAAATGATTTGTAATTCTTTATAGAAAATCAAGAATTTAAAATAATGATAGTGAGAGATTTTGTAATGGAGATAAGAGAAGAATGTAAGTAGAGAGTAAAAATGAAGGTGATAGTCATATAAGCACATCTGGTCCTCAGCAGCTGTTGAAAGAGGGACATATGTTTGGCCTTTGTGCTTCCTAGTGTCAATAAAATGAAATGTGTTCAGCCACAAACTTTAAAAATATCAGGGGAAATCAGACTATATCAAATAATACATTAAGTAAAAATCTTTACTCTTAAGAGTGTACATCCTTTATTTAGAAAAGGTTTTATAAGAAATGTGAAAAACGATGATGCATTTCTGTACGCATTTAATGGGAAAATAACTTAAGGAATTCTTGCATTCTATTTTTTCTTGGTTTACACTCATTCTTAATTAACCTTAAGATATATTCAACAAAGATTAACTCAATCAAGTAAAAAGTGAAAAATTTAAAGATCATTAATTTATCTTGGTATACAGAGTAGCAAATATCAGAAATTTTGACTATATTGTCCTATAGACAAAGTTAGGTTGAAATTCATTGCATTTGAGCAAATTCTCCTTGTAATTAATATTTCCCTTTCCAAAAATAATTCAACAATGGTTTTGAAGTGTTTTTTTGCTCCACCACAGCCTGTTTGGAGGACATCAGAAATTTTTAAGCTGACAGTTCCCCTTCTGTGTTAGTCATCAGGCGTAAAAGAAGCTTGGTAACTCAAATATAGAGTCTGCCTTGGTAATAGTAATATGGCATTCCAATTCATTAGTTGAATTACTGTTATTTAGACTGGCTTTTCTATTTTTTCTTAGTTCAGTGTAGGTTAACATTAGTCATAAAAACAAATTTGTTTAGAAATCAAATTTAGTCACAGAATGAATATTAGCTTTATCCATTTGTCTTCTGAGATGCATAACTCTATATAAAGTTAAAGCCCCTAAAATGTATTTTAAAATAAGAAAAAGGACAGCCCAGGTGGCTCAGTAGTTTAGTGCCACCTTCGGCCCAGGGCATGATCCTGGAGACTCGGTATCAAGTTCCACGTCGGGCTCCCTGCATGAAGCCTGCTTCTCCCTCTGCCTGTGTCTCTGCCTCTCTCTCTGTGTGTCTCTCATGACTAAATAAATAAAATCTTAAAAAAAATAAGATAAAGACTTGATATGTGAACATAATCATTACTACATTGCTTATCATTTAGAGATTTAGGGAGCCAGTAATAGGCCCAAAATAATCTGATTATATCTGTTACATTTGAGTGAGGAATGCATCCTTGAACACATTTCTTTTACTTCTCCATATGGCTCTGGAATTTAAACTAGTAAAATTGAAAATATCTATTCATATGAATGGGACCAGTCAAAATATACTAATGCCATACCATGGAATATCTTATAGCAATTAAAAATAATGAGAGAATGTGTGAATGCTTATGTGGTGAGATTCTCAAAGCATTATACAATATAATTTATGTGTAAATATATACATATTTCTAAGTACTAACCTATATAAATGGATGTGTGTGTATAAATCTGTCTATACACTAATATAGGGAAATATTTTTAAAAAGATCTGGGACCATATGTATCTGATAATAGTACCTAATTCTGTGGAAGGAAGTAAAATTTGAGAGTTGTGGTCAAGGAAGATTTTAGCCTTATCTGCATTATCTGTATTTTTCTGGCAAAAATAACAAATATTTTCACAGGAACATCAAATTGAAATTCATCCTTGCAAGTGAGAAAGCAGTTCCATAAAGGACTGGATAAGAAGTGAATAAACTTTATTAAGATCATGTACAAGTGTTAGGATCAAGATTCTCCACTTGCGAACATGTAACCTTGAGAAATTGTTAAATGTCTCCATTCTTCCATTTAGTTATTATTAAAAATAGGTGTTAATGGTACTTATTTTCTGAGGGTGTGTGTCTGGCATCTTCTGTGCCATGTCTCTTCTCTCAGCCCCAAACCATTGATTCAATAAGTTGTAGCTTGATGGGAATCTTGATTCAGCTACTCCAGGTATGTTGTGAGTTATGTAGCCATGTGGGAGGCCAATGGAAACCAGGTTGAGTGGTGTGGTACATATGCATACCACAAAGTTCAGAGTGACAAATTGGAGGCCCTCAGGGATCTCCAGACAGATTAGATCATAGCAGCTACCCTTGGATTGGCTTTCCCTCTTTTCCTGTCCAACTTTTCCGGTTATTCCTGGAAATTTTCTCTTTCTCTTAAATATAACACAGTTGACACAGTGTTATATTAATTTCAAGGTACAACATAGAGATTTGATAATTCTATACATGAAGCTGTGCTCTTATCACCATGATAAGAGTAGTTACCATCTGCCACCATACAACATCGTTACAAGGTTTTCAACTATATTCCCCATCCTGTATTTTTCATCCCCATGACTTATTTTATAACTGGAAGTTGGTACCTCTTGACCCCTTTCGCCTATTTTATGCATCCCTTCCTAGCAATTCTTGTTCCCTATAGCCACTTCCAAAAACACACACACTCAAGCTATTTATCTCAAGCACTGTTTTTTGGGAGGAAGCAGGGCTGAAGCAGGATATGATGACAATTTGCTGTTGCAAAAGCATAGAAATTTCCTAGCAAAAGTTAGTGTACTGAATGGGAAAAATATCATTCTTATCTTGTCATAGTTATTGAACACAAGGTTAAAGGGCCTCTTACAGGATTATGGAGTTATAATTATGCACACTAAATGTACATAGTTAGTGTACCATTGGATGAGTTCTGATTTCTATATCTGACTCATGAAACCATTGCCGCAAAAAAGAACAAACATTTCCATCTTTCTCTCAAATTTCCTTGTGTCCATTTGCAATCCATCCCTTCCTCAGTCACTGTCCATTGACAACACCACTCTGCTTTCTGTCACTGCATATTTATTTTAATTTAATACAAATTTATATGGACGCCTGGGTGGCTCAGTGGTTGAGTGTCTGCCTTTGGCTCAGGGCCTGATCCCAGAGCTCTGGGATCGAGTCCCACCTCAGGCTTCCTGCATGGAGCCTGCTTCTCCCTTTGCCTATGTCTCTGCCTCTCTCTCTCTCTGTGTCTCTCATGAGTAAATAAATAAGATCTTAAAAAAAATAATACAAATTTATATAGATGGACTCATGAAGTATATGTTCTTCTTTTCTGGCTTCTTTCAGCATAATGATCTTGAGATATAATCATGTTGAATTTATTACTAGCTCATTCCTTCTTACTGGTGTGTAGTATTTCATTTTATGGTATACTATAGTTTATTTGTTGATGGACATTGGGGTTGTTTTCACTTTGGGGCTTTTACAAATAAAGTGGGTATGGATATTCATGTACAAGCCTTTGAGTGAATATATGTTTTTATTTCTTAGGAATAAATACTTAGAAGTGGGATGAGGTCATATAAAAGATATATGTTTAACTTTTTATGGAAGTGCCAAAATGCTTTCTATGACTTTAGAAAGCATTGTTCCATTTTATATTTCTTCTGCCAGAATGAGAATTGTAGTTTTCCCACAACCTAATACCCGTGGTCTGTTGGTCTTCTTTTTCCCCCACCAGCTATTCTAGGGATCTATAGTGATATCTCATTATAAATTTAATTTGCCTTTCCATTATGATTAAGGATATTGAACATCTTTTCATGTGTGTATTTGCTATTTATATACCTGTTGTAAAGTATCAGTATTTTTGCCTTCTTTTTTTTTTTTAAGATTTTATTTATTTATTCATGAGAGACACAGAGAGGCAGAGACACAGGCAGAGAGAGAAGCAGGCTCCATGCAGGGAACCCGATATGAGACTCGATCCCGGGACCAGGATCATGCCCTGAGCCAAAGGTAGATGCTCAACCACTAAGCCACCCAGGCATCCCTGCCTTCTTTATTGTCTTTTATGGATTTCAAGTGTACATATATTTAATATTTGTATATTAAGATATTAAATATGTAAATTAAATATAATATTTAATAAAATACCAATATATTTATAAAATCCATAAGTTAAATAATTATATGCATCTCTATATATATAATATTCATAATCAGACAACCAGTAAAAGAAGGAAATGTATTTGAACTTTTGGATAAATCTGAATGTAATCCCTTTGTGTATATCTACTCTTGTAAATTCATTCTGTTTTTGACTTGTCTTTGTATTTTCTTAACAATGTCTTTTGAAAAACAAGACTTTGAAAAAAAGTTTTTATTCATTTATTTGAGAGAAGGAGAAAGCATGAGCAGAGGGAGGGCAGTGGGAGGGGCAGAAAGGGAAGAGAGAAGGGTAGAGCAAGAAGCAGACTCCTTCCAGGGGGAGGCACGGGGGAGAGCCCCTCATCAGGCTCTATCCCAGGACCCTGGAATCATGATCTGACCTGAAGGCAGATGCCTAACCAACTGAGTCACCCAGGCACCCCATGAAGAAGAAGACTTTTTAACCTTATTTTTAATTTATACATTTATTAAAATTTTCAGAATCTTTACCTTCCCTATTGTGATTAAAATGTTCTTATATTTTCTTATAGATGTTTCATAGTTTTAGTGATAGGTGAATCTAGCTGTCTTGGCTCCTATCTCCAAATTCTGTCTTCTGACCTCAAGAGAGACTGTTTTTTCCTCTCTACACTGAAGCCTGGAGACACTTCAAGAGTAAGCTAAGACAATTAAGGCTCACCTCATTTGTTTTCTTTCTTTTAGGAATCACTGTCCTGTGCTACCTTTTGTTTAATGTCTGAAAAGCATCATTTTATATATTTTATCTGGTTCTCTAGTTGCTTAAGATGGGAGGGTAAATCCAGTCCCTGTTCTTGCAACATGCACGACATTAAGCTGAGTCTTAAAATGCTTTCTGAAGGTTTAACAAATCTTGCATTTTGATAGGTCATTTGTGTTTTTGTCTTTTTCCCCCCTTCAATATGTTTAAGCTTCACAGTTCATTAAAGATAGGACTAGGATCTATTTAATCCTGTTTTAGAAGACTTCTCATTTATATTGGAAGATCTAATATTTAATAATCATAATGGTGATGGTGATCAACATTATTGAGCATTTGTGTCAAGTCCAGTTAAAAGTGTTTTATGAATGTTATCACATTTACTGCAACATCTCATGGAGTAAGTTATGCTTATAAGAAAATTAAGCCGGGATCCCTGGGTGGCGCAGCGGTTTGGCGCCTGCCTTTGGCCCAGGGCGCGATCCTGGAGACCCGGGATCGAATCCCACATCGGGCTCCCTGCATGGAGCCCGCTTCTCTCTCTGCCTGTGTCTCTGCCTCTCTCTCTCTGTGACTATCATGAATAAATAAATAAAAAATCTTTAAAAAAAAAAAAAAAAAAAAAAAAAAAAAAAAAAAAAAAAAAAGAAAATTAAGCCTAGTGATGTAAGAGGGTAGAGTCAGATTTCAAAACTCTCTTAACCTTATTTTATGTTTCCCAAATTTTACTTATTTAATTCAGATTTGTTCTCTGTACTAGAAGTTTTGCAATAAGTAAAGCAGACAAACTCTCTAACCCCTTTGAACTTACACACTATTATGTCTCTTGCTTATTAAATATTTACCAAAGGCCTACTTATGTTATTGGTGAATTTTCCAGATTCTGGTGAATACAATAAACCTAGTTCTTCCTTTTGTGGACTTTACATTCTGGTGAGGAAAACAGGACAAAAAGAGTATTTTTGTAAGACTTTAACTGAGAGAGAACATGTTGAGATCTTGACTAGCTGTGCAATGTGAAGAAGGGATAATAAAACATATGGACAAAAGATGAGAACTGTCAAGCAAAGAGGCAGATGGTTTTGGTAAATAGTGGATGCAAGACCTGTGTTTTTATGTTGACAACCAGAGTGACTGGACAAGAAATGTAGCTTTACTTACAGATTACAAGAGAAACCTGGTATTTTCCAATAATAACGGGGAAGCCTCGTATGACCACATACTACCTAAAATTCATAGTATTACCTAAAATTCATTGAGTATTTACTAAAGGATAAATATAGTTCTAAAAACTATAAGAGTATTTCTCATTTAATTTACATGGCAGTCCACTGAAGTTGGTATCATTATTATCATCATATTATAGTTAAGGAAATTGAGAATGTGGTTTGACTTCATAAACAGGAAAATGCAGAAACTAGACTTAAATCCAGATTTTCTGGCTCCATAACCCACGACTTTAACTTTTAGAATGAAGTTTAGTGTTAGGAAGTTAATGCAGAAATGTAATGAATTTTAGAAGGGTAAGATTCTGCTTGGAGTTGCATGAATAGAAACTCTTGGAACTGAGAGATCATAAAATCTGAAAGTGGCTTTGTCATTTTGTTTTGTTTTGGTGAAAGTGGGAGTTGTACTGGGACTAGGTTTCAAATGGGAAAATGTCTTCTAAAGACCAGACAAATTAAAGAAGGATGTATCATATGTAAAATAGTGTGATTTCGAGTCCTTAAGAATTAACACTTATGTACTGAGTTAAAATAGGCTATGACACAGAGTTGTGGCTGTCTGTCCAATTAGATAGTTAACTCTGGGTTAGATCAAGGTTTTTCAAAACTTTTATCTTTACTATGACTTGATGTTATAATAGACACTTTGTGTTTTAATGATTTTATTTTTGCTTCAATGTAACACACATACATACATATTTATATATACACACATACACACATATATATAAATGCACATACATATGTGTATATGACAAAGCCTGTCAAAGGAGAATGGGCAAATGTAATGATAAAATGTTATGCCAGTAATTGAGACAAATTATAGGTTTGGTGAAAACATCTAAGACCTTTTGAGTGTCTAAGCTAGTACCAGTAGAGTACTCACAAGTCTAAACAATGGTACATGGCCATAAAATATAAAATGTTAACTATGAATTCCATTGCCTTTGCCAGCTAAAGTTTCAGTATTCATTAGTGTCAGAAACACAAATGGTTGAGAACTCCTGCATAGTCCTTTTGGGTTTTAATAGTGTTGTATCCAAGATAGATAATTAGGAAAAAAATATGAAAAATAGACATTCAACTACCTTTTGCTGAGGTTTCTAAGTTTGAGAAAATGAAGGATTGATTTGGGAGTACTCTTGGTAAGTTGGAGCACACAGAAATGAGCCCACTGTTGACAATTCAAGCTATTTTCTGACTGTGAAAAAGTCACAGAGAAAAAGAAAGTGAGCATGAATGGATGAACGAATGAATGAATATATTTCAAACATAATGAAATACTCTTCCACTTAATGATAAGGATGCAGATGTGCCCTGGACTGGGTTTAAGTTGAGACATAACTCTACTGACCTTACAATGGATTCTAGTTTTTAGCATTTTTCTCATATTCTGGGCATCTAATTATGCTTAATATGATTTTAATTTTAAGTATATAGTGATATTGCACAATATGGTCCTTACACACAATCAAGTACTTCATTTTCTGTGCAGCTTAAGCAACAACTATTATCCCTTTTAAGGATGGATGGCAATTTTGCTGCTTTGAAATTTTGACATACATATAAACATAACACCCGTTTGACCAATCATGGCTATCAAATGTGAACGTTTCTCACTCCCACTCTGCTTTCATCCACTTACAAAGAAATCTGGTCTTAAATTTTTAGCATTCAATATCCTAAAGGATATTTTAACTTTTAGTTATCCTATGAAGTTAGCTCTGAAGAAACAGAAATAATGTCATTGTTTCTCATGGTATTACCTTTATGTAAATGGTATCATATTGCACATACCCTCTTACAACTTGATTTTTTTATTCAATATTTTCTTTCTGATGCTTATCCATGTTGAACATTTAGCTAAAATCCATTGATTTGCTTACAGTATCACATTATATAAATACACTGCAATTATATATCCATTCTTCTGTGGATGAGAACTAAGTTTTAATTTTCAGTCTTTTACTATTGCAAGCAATGCTTCAATGCACAATCTTATACAGGTTTTTTTTTGTTCAAATGAGTATGTTTCTCTAGACAAATGATCTTGTCTCTAAATAAGCTTCTGATACAGAGAAGTTATCTAGATAGTCAAGTTTATCAACAGTTTACTTTGTTTTAGTACTTTGTAAAAGTTAAACTACATTTTGTTTGTATTAAGCATGATAATGCATAAATCAAAAGGCGTAATTCTTTTAAAATGAATTTTGCCTATTAAAAATAATTATGTATTAATTAATATAGATGTCAGTTTCTAAGGTATAAAATTTTAGGAAGTTTCTTAAAGAATCATTTAAGGTCAGAATGACTTATGTTTGAAAGTAATTATGAGTATTCCTATTGATGTTTTCATAAGCATAAAAAAGATGTGAAATGATATATGCCTTACTAATAGTTAGGCTTCAAAGGATTGATATTGTAAGAAGGTGTGAATTTAATGCAGATTATTAATGTTATACTTTGAATTATTAGTAAAATAAGGAAGAATTACCACTACAATTTAAAACATTAAAGGAAGTAAAAAAACAAACAAACAAACAAACCACACCATTCAGTAGAAGGATGTTATAGTGTGCCTTTAAGCATCCTCTGAGTTATTGGAATAAACTGAGTGTACATTTCCTTACAACTCTGGGATCATATAATTCTAAATAGAATGACACCAATATCTTATTTGCTGTACTTTTACCTATATTTAATTTCCATACCTAGAGTGAGGTTTGTTGAGCTCCAGAGTCTGGGTTTCTACTGATGTCTTGCTTTCTGAGGTATACATGGCATAAGAGAAAGGTCACATCAAAAGAAATAGCCCTAACGAGATCATCTAGCTCCTCAGATGGGGACCTCAAGAGCAGGAAGTCCAGAAGGAAGTCATAAAAACACAGGAGTTAAATATCAGACCCTACATCCAAAAATTATGCATTATCCCTCTTTAAGATCACAAAAATAAAGAAAAGTTGACTTGTAAGTGATGCATTCTGGGAATAATATTTAAGTTAACTACACAACTAAGCTATTAATGATTTTTGAATAATAATGAAAAGAGCCTGAACCTAACAGATAAATTTTGAAATTTAACTGGACTTTCTAAATGTTTCACATAAACCTAGGAGTAAATCATTATGATTTTATTTGTTAATCAGCAGGAAATTTTGGAGGATGTACTAAATGCCAAATATTAATTGGTCTAGATATAAGAAAACTAAGGATGAAAGACTTTTTATAAATGCATTACCTGATTTTTTCCTGGTAATTTTTTTTTTTTACTGGAATTGTTCAATATTTTTTTTTCTTTGAAAGCATCTCAAATGCATTTTTTTCCTGCCAATAATAAACTCTACCATTTTCCATGTAGTTACCCTCAAGCCAAACACTGTTGTTTTGTGACCGTGTCTATCCTATTGGCTTTCTGACTGACTTTTAGTATTTATTTTAAATACTATTTTCTTATAAATACGATGTTTAGAGATGAGTATAAAAAGAACAGGGATATTTTGTAAAAAAAATATAGTAGAGGATTCAGGGATCTGGGACTTAAAATTGCTGGGTATGTTTTTTTAGGGAATACCAAGTTAGTGCTTTTGTGTAAATTCCGTGATCTCTGTGATTTTTGTTTTGTATTTAAAATAGAATACTAAGGATACTCGCTTCCAAGTATCTGGATGAAAATCAATTCAAGTAAGTAAAATATGAAAATGTGTTGTTTACTTTAAAGAGTAATAAAATCTTAATTAAGCAATGAAAGTACTTTTAAAGCCCTTCTAGACTTTCAGTTATAAAATGAATAAGTTTTGGGGATGTCATGTACAGTGTGGTGATTAAACAGTACCGTATTATATAATTAAAAGTTGCTAAGAGAGTAGGGCTTCAATATTATCACCACAAAAAAAGAAATGGTAATTATATGAAGATGCAGGTGTTCGCTAACACCAGGATGTTAATCATTTAACCATATATAAATATATCAAATTAACATGCTGGACAGCTTAAGCTTGTACAATGTGACATGTCAATTATATCTCATTAAAGCTGAAAAAAATGCATGAAAGATAGTTATTGTTACAGCATTCCTTATAGCACTTTTGAAGACAGCTTCCTATAAAATTAGTATTTTCTAAAGATATACCTATATATATATTTTTTAATTTGTTTTTTATTGGTGTTCAATTTACTAACATACAGAATAACCCCCAGTGCCTGTCACCCATTCACTCCCACCCCCCGCCCTTCTCCCCTTCCACCACCCCTAGTTCGTTTCCCAGAGTTAGCAGTCTTTAAGATATAACTATATAACCTCTGTAATGTTTCAAAACAAATTCAAACAAAAATAATCAAATATTTATTGAGCATCTTCTATGTACCAAGCTCTGTGCTAGGAAGGCCCTAGAGATAAAACAGATGCTGTCTCTGCCTTTACAGAGCCTATAGGTTTTATATCAAAGTAATTGCTCCCAAACATCAAATTCTGAATAAATCATGGAAGTATTGCAGAAAATTTACAATGTAAACACAGACGAATATATCATGCAGCTCATAATCAGGACAAAATATAGGCATCGAAACAGCTCCTCTTGGGGGAACAGAAATCCATGCTGTTGATTGCACAGAAATAAAACTGTATCACAAGCAAACATGCCATTATATTGATAGGCAGTCTGGGGGAGATGTAGCTGGGGCCTGAGCCAGGTTTCCCAAAAGAATCATTCTTTGTGAAGCAAAATGAAAGAATCTGGAATGCCACACATCAAAGGACATCCAAAGTTTATTGGCCATCTCTTTCTATTAGACTTGCATGTTCATGTAGTAATACTCCTCAACACATTAATTTGAGGACAGCTACAGATTTAGATTGCTTGCATTTCATATTATAAAATGCACTGCGCATCTACTAAATAATAATACAAATAAAAGAATCTGTCACTCTAAGAAGAAGCCAAAGCAGAAAAGCCACACAATTAATTCCAGAGGTATAAAAGTGACATGTGATAAAATCCAACTCCCGTTCCCAGTTTACAAAGAACATATCCTAATAAAATACTCCTTTCCTGTGACAGTAAGAATATTTCTATTGTTTCAGAATTAAATATAATGCTAAATATTTATAAAGCAGTATTCAGCATCCTTAATCATTAAGTGCTAGAAGCATTCTCATAAAATTCAGGAAAAAAGGGAGGCACTATCATTGATTATTTAGCATTGCTCCAGATGTACTAGCCATTTCAATTAGAGAAGAGAAAGAAATATGAGGAACACATATGAAAAAGGAGGGAACAAGATTATTATCTTTATTTGCAGATGATCAGAGATGTATTCCTGGAAATACCTAGCCTGCAAATGACATTGAACACCATTAGAAAACATGAAATAGGCTAATAAAGTAACTGGTCTTAAGATTAATACATAAAAATAAATAGGTTACCAAGACAGAAGACATACAGCCATTTTTTAAAAAATCTGCACACACACTCACCATGTACATGAATTACTGCCTTTTTTGGATAAGGAGTTCCTGGAATATGGAGGGTTTTTCTATCCTGTCCTCAATACATGACATTTTATGGTGTAGGGTCTATGAAGGCCCCTCTCTGGTAGATTCAATGATTTGTTTATTCCTGAATATCTCTGTACCCACCTGTCCTTCCCCTGGCATCCTGATAAATAACTGTTCTGACATGTTTAATGTGTTCCTGCAAAGTGCTGTGATTTTATTGATGCCTGTACGTTTTTTCTTGATGTTCACATATACATTTTGACCTAGCTACTCTCCCAGTGACTACAATGGATAAATGTTTCAACTAAAAAGTTATTTGGAAAAGATTTGCTCTTATAAATGTATGTTTCTGACTTTAGAGCATAGGTTTGTGTTCTGATCACCTCCTATTTGCCATGCTGGTTAAGGAGGGATACATGGTCTAAATAGCATATAAGATGGCCAAACATATGACCCTCAACACTGGTCACAATGCTCACATTCTACGAGTGGAGGACACTCTATGCTATGCAGCGACACATGGAGGATGCACTCCAGAGTAGAGTGAACCAGTAGGGACTATACGAGGCGGGCTTTGTAGTAACAACGAGGTGAAGTGGTCTCCCTTGTTTATACAGGAGGGTGTGATTGGCTTATTCAGATAATTCTGTGGGCTGTCAGGGAAGCTAAGCCCATGAGGTTGATGACCAGGTGGAGGGTAACTGTCCAGCTGAGAAAGGGAATTAGCCCTGTAGAGAGACTTACACATGAGATACGGAGTATTATCTGGCCACAGCAGGTGACCACATGTTAGGTCTTCTGAGCCCTGTGAAGCTAAAGATGTCAAGGCAGCACATGAAATTTTAGACTTCATAATACAGCTTAGAATTCTTGCCCTATTTCTTGTGTCAAGGCCTCTCAGAGTCACCAGGAAAGTCATTCTTTTTGTTTCTTTCCTAATCAGCATTTGAACAACACCCTGTTAGCACCCAAAGTAAGACAACCCTCCCTCCTGCTTCATTGCATTCTTCCTCAGGCAACGGGTCTGCTCTGACATTTCTATTTTTCAAATACATAAAACATTCATATATGCTGATTTTCTTGCTAGATCTCATACAAATCTTATTATATTCCGAAGAAGAGAAGTCGTTCATAAAGGGTTTGATTTCTTATAGCTTCCACTAGAATGGGCTGAAAAAGGTTAAGTGTAGTTTTAATGGACTCCCCTTACATCCTTGAGAAACAATTCAGGTGCTAGAGAAGAAGTCTTTTGATCAGCAGACAATACAGGGCTGAAGGTACGATGTGACAATGTGAAGTTTACGGTTTCATACAAAGGAAAAAACCAGGCCTACTTTTAAAAATGAGGATGACTGGAAATGCAGAGAGGATTACCTCATTCAGAGGATTTACTGGAAAAGGAAAATAGGTACTTTCCCGTGCAGTGTTGAGAAAGTGTCCCTAGGCTGCTCTTATCAGAGTGAATTAGGCCATGACATCTGACGAGAAGGGATTATCTGGGAGAACAAGGCAGGTTGTATCTGAGCGGCAGCCCTGGTGTTTAGTGTATGGGAGATGGAGGGCAGGGTGAGAGGCAGAGGTCACACAGGGTTACCCCAGCGAAAGCTGAGACAAGAGGGGCATAGCTGGGGTGGTGAGTGTGAGCAAACCTTGATCACTGTGCTTTCTGAGTACCAGGAGGGAGCTACGTTAGCTTTGGCATACAACTAAGTATTTTGTAGCTTAACATTGGTGAGGCCTCTGCAGTTCTGTGGCAGGAAACCTTTGGTTTCACATTAGTGTCCTCCTTTTAGGAAGTGACCCAAGAGGAGGTACTCATATCCCTCCGGGGCTCGGGAAAATGAGCTGAGCAATTTTGGAGCATCTCTCTTTGGCTGTTCCAGTATGGACATGCACTAAACTGCTTTAAGCAGTTCCATGAATGAAAATAGAGGCAATTTCTACCTCACAGCTTTTTCTTCACACTACTATTTATTTACACCAGTCTACTTACTATTGCATTTTTATATATGTCTTCTCTTCTTTATCTAATGTATAAAGATACTTTATGAATCATGAGATATGATATATGTTATATTTAGCATTTTCTTAAATCAGGAAGATTTTATGGAGGAGCTGAGGGGGGAAGAAAGGAAATGACCTAATATTCACTGCATGTACTTCATCCCACAACAAATATTTTATTAAACTAATCAGAAATTCTGAGTTAAAACATCTACATCGCATACTAGTTGAGGAACCAATGTCAAGTTTCTCAGCATTTATAAAATAGTTTCCTCATTGGTAAATAAATTGAACTGTTTGAGCATTTGGCCATGCTCAATGGAAACCAAAGAAGGAAAGAATATTTAGTACAATGGAATATGTATCCTCAACATAAACATTTCTGTTTAAAAAATATCTAAATGGTGCATATAGGAAAGACTAGAATGGAACCTAGTACAGAGCACAAAATTGCTGGACTTAATCATGCTGTATTTTCATAAAAAATACAAATTTATTTAGGAATATGTGAAACTTGGGGCACTTGGGTGGCTTAGTTGGTTGTGTCCAACTCTTGATTTTGGCTCAGGTCATGATCTCAGGGTCATAAGATTGAGACCCATGTCAGGCTCTGCCCTTAGTGTGGAGTCTTCCTGAGATTCTTTCTCCCTCTGCCCCTCCCCACTGCTCGCACTCACTCTCTAGTCTCTCTCTCAAAATGAATAAAATCTTAAAAAAAGAGAGAGAGAGAAAGAAATATGTGAAGATCCATTAAGGGAACAGTCTAACACAGACATTACTATTGACCAGGTAGTTTCTGACATACAAGGTAGTTCTAGAGTTTTGGGAAAACATTTAAGGGCTTATAGTTCTCTAGAATTAATCTAGGTTGTGGAAAGAAAATTTCCTTGAGAGTTACACAGTGTCGCTTCATTCCAGGCCCTGTCAGTAATTTGCTCTGGCTTGTCAACTCATTCTATTAAGAGGTTTCATTTTTGTTTTTGTTTTTCTTGTTGTTTATTTATTTTTATTTTTTATTGGAGTTTGATTTGCCAACATATAGTATAACACCATACAGCAATTTGGCAATGTGACAGGATACAAAATCAATGCCCAGAAATCAGTGGCATTTCTATACACTAACAATGAGACTGAAGAAAGAGAAATTAAGGAGTCAGTCCCATTTACAATTGCATCCAAAAGCATAAGAGACCTAGGAATAAACCTAACCAAAGAGGTAAAGGATCTATACCTTAAAAACTATAGAACACTTCTGAAAGAAATTGAGGAAGACACAAAGGGACGGAAAATATTCCATGCTCATGGGTTGGAAAAATTAATATTGTGAAAATGTCTATGCTACCCAGGGTAATTTACACGTTCAATGCAATCCCTGTCAAAATACCATGGACTTTCTTCAGAGAGTTGGAACAAATCATCTTAAGATTTGTGTGGAATCAGAAAAGACTCTGAATAGCCAGGGGAATATTGAAAAAAAAAAAAAAAAACAGAGCCAGGGGCATCACAATGCCAGATTTCAGGTTGTACTACAAAGCTGCAATCATCAAGACCGTGTGGTACTGGCACAAAAACAGACACATAGATCAATGGAACAGAATAGAGAACCCAGAAAGGGGCCCTCAACACTATGGTCAACTAATATTCGACAAAGTGGGAAAGACTATCCACTGGAAAAAGGACAGTCTCTTCAATAAATGGTGCTGGGAAAATTGGACAGCCATGTGCAGAAGAATGAAACTAGACCATATTTATTTATTTATTTATTTATTTATTTATTTATTTATTTATTTATGATAGTCACAGAGAGAGAGAGAGAGAGAGAGAGGCAGAGACATAGGCAGAGGGAGAAGCAGGCTCCATGCACCGGGAGCCCGACGTGGGATTCGATTCCGGGTCTCCAGGATCGTGCCCTGGGCCAAAGGCAGGCGCCAAACCACTGCGCCACCCAGGGATCCCTAGACCGTTCTCTTACACCATACACAAAGAGAAACTCAAAATGGATGAAAGATCTAAATGTGAGACAAGAATCAATCAAAACCCTAGAGGAGACCACAGGCAACACCCTTTTTGAACTTGACCACAGCAACTTTTTGCAAGTTACATCTAAGAAGGGAAGGGAAACAAAAGCAAAAGTGAACTATTGGGACTTAATCAAGATAAAAAGCTTCTAGGCAGCAAAAGAAACAGTCAACAAAACTAAAAGACAACCTACAGAATGGGAAAAGATATTTGCAAATGTTTTTTTGATTTCTAAGTAGGCTCCATGTGCAGTATGGAGCCCGACATGGGCTTGAACTCACAATCCTGAGATCAAGACCTGAACTGAGGTCAAGAGTTGGATGCTTAACCAGCTGAGCCACCCAGGTGCCCCTGTTAAGAATATCTTTTGATCTGATTTTTTTACAGTAATTGAGTAATCTGTTTTATTGCCCAGAAACAAACAACTTTATATTTAACCAATTGACTAACACTTCCAATGCCCTTCATTCTTCTGTACAGATTAGAACTCCATTTATTAATATTTTCTTTTTGTCTAAAGGACTTTTCTCACCTGAATTGATACAACAGATGGATGTTTCCTCAACTACAAAAAGCAAAAAAATAGCAACCTTTTTTCTTAGCAACTTCTACCAATCCTGCTTCAGCATCCCAGAGTTACTTGTCTAATCTTTACTCACTATAGACTAATGTTTCCCAGATATTTATGTGTCAAAGGGAAAAAAAATCTTAATTTTCTGTTATCTTTCCTGAATAAGAACTAGGGGCTTATATACTACCATTATGTGTATCACCATTAATTCATAAATATATCTCTGAGTAAGAGCACTTTTTTATATAAGAATAATTGTAACTTTTTTAAAAGAGAGAGAGAGAGGGAGAGAGAGAGCATGTGTGCACACCAGCATGGGAGGGACAGAGGGAGAGGAAAAGAGAGAATCTCAGGCAGACTCCACACTGAGTGCAGAGCCTGGCAAGGGGCTCAATCTCATGATATTTTTTAAAGATTTTATTTATGAGAGACACACACAGAGAGAGAGGCAGAGACACAGGCAGAGTGAGAAGCAGGCTCCATGCAGGGAGCCCATGCAGGACTCGATCCCAGAACCCTGGGATCTCACCCTTAGCCGAAGGTAGACACTCAGCCACTGAGCCACCCAGGCGTCCCAAGACCAGTTATTATTTCTACCCACTTAGTTCAGGATAAAGTGTGCACTTTTATGGTGAAGCAGAGAATGGTCAAATTAAACCAATCAGTTTTTTTTTTCTACTTGAATATTCATTTGTGTTTGCCATGTAAATTGGAGGGAGGAAAATAATTTTCACTGCTGGAGCATAAAACAAATTAGATATAATGGTACATAAAAGGCAAACCAAAATCACTCTCTTGAAAATTAATGCCTTTTGCAGGATATGAAGCCATTGAAAAAAACCTGTCAAAACATTTTTAACCTGTTCTAGTTTCTATGTTCCAGCAACACATCCATTCTCTATTGACCACATTCTGGGAAGCTGGTACCAATAATTAAATAAATTGCACTGTACAAAACTTACAGTCATCTAACATGGCGGGAAGCCAGCTCTTTCTCTTTCACTTGAAAAAAAAAATTCAATTACTATTCTATTTCCTGACTCTAGAAATTTCTAACAAAATGGTTTTATTACAAAATTCATTTTTCTCAGTGGAATATGTAACCTCTCCTCTGTGAAAGCTAGCTTATATTCACAGATTTATGGCCATATGTACTTGTAGCCATCTTTTTTCAGTAAGGCTAAAATACATTAGGCCTCAAGTATCTGTATAATGTGATTATTAGATTTGCATGTAAACAGAATCTCATGTGATTATATTAGAGATTGCAGTGTAGATTTCCTAGGATTTCAAGTGAGGTATTGCTGTGAATCTAAGCCATGTTAACACCGTGCTGGCTGTATGTGACAGACACCTATTAGGTACAGTCTCATTTAAACATATATATTGCCTGCAGGTTTTAAGTCTAGATGAAATTTATTTTTTTATGTGTGGTTGGGGAAGTGTGAATCTATTTGCATTTATTCTCCAAATGCGTGGGAATTATTCCAGAAATACAATTGTGTCTCTATTAATATAATATATTACATAAGTATAAAACATATAATATATATTTCTATACATATTATATAAATATATAAATATAATATATATAATATACATATATGGGTTATGGAAAGCATGCATAAATTAAACCAAAAGCAAAGGTAATAAACACACTGAAAAATTGACCAATTGTATTCTTTATGACAAAAAATGAAGACTATTTGGATAAAACATTTGTTTTTTGTTTTTTGGGGGTTTTTTGGATAAAATATTTTGGACAAAAACAGTTGCTTATTAAAGATAAAGGTTAATATTCAGAGTTCATAAAGAGATCCTAAAAATAAATAAAAGATTTAAAAACTCAATAGAAAAATGGATACATAACAAGTCATTCTCTGAAGAGGAAATGCAAATGGCCTTTAAACATATGAAGAGATGCTTAACCCTGTTTAAAACTTGAAAACTGAATCAAAATAACTCTCAGATGCCTACTTTCTATATCGGGTTATCAGAAGCTCAAAGATCTGATAATATAAAGTGATTGAGCAATAGGTACTTTTGTGAACTTTCCATGCAGAGATAAAATTTTGACTATCATTTAGGCACAGTCTCTTAAAATTTGAACTGTGTACACTCAAGCATTCTACTTCCCCATATCTTTCCTGATAAACAGAAAGCTTATAATAGAGAAGAAATGCATGTCTGTGCCTTTTGCAGACACTGCTGGGACAGAAAGGGACCAGGGCTGCCTTTCAATCTGTTTGCTTCCAAACTGAGATACCCACAGTGTCCCTGGCAATCTGGCTCAAGGAAGAGGGACCCTCTGCTGGCTCTGTGTTGAGGTTGCGTTGTCCGCCACTCACTCCTGGCCAGCATCGAGAGCCCTGATTTGTGGGCTCTGGTCATCATCACTCTCCTTTAAAAAAAAATTAAGATTTTATTTATTTATTTGAGAGAGAGAGAGAGAGAGAGAGAGCACACGAGGAGAGGGAGGGGGAAGTGGGTCATGGGAAGAAGCAGGCTCCCCGCTGAGCAGGGATCCCAATGCAGGATGAGATCCCAGGACCCTGACTGAGATCATGACCTGAGCTGAAGGCAGATGCTTAACCAGCTGAGCCACTCAGGTGCCCCACTGGTCATCACCCTCCTTTCTGTGGCCTAAGATGATGTCATCAGTTCTCAGTAACAGAACTGCTATCTCCCTTGCTGTCTTGGATGTTTTCAGCTTCACAGCCAGTGGCTCCCAGATGCCCAGTGCTTCTGTGTCCAGCAGGGTACCTGTCTCACCATTTACGCCCCAAGTCCCACATTTCTCCTGGGTGTGCTTGGCCTGAAGGCAGGTAAGTAAACAAATGACGCTGGACCCACAGTTCTAGATAAGGATACGAGGTATGATCTTTTGAGGCTTGGGCAACAGCTCTGTCTGGCCACTGTTCCATACCAGTCATAGCCTTGGATTTTTGTATCAAAGCATGGGCCATGGCCATTTCAGAGGCTCTACCCCCCGGAACAAGCAGGGGCCCAGGTGGACTTTGCAGCACACTTGCATAGTAGCATCCTGGAGGTTGTATTCCACTTCTCAGAGACTCTCTTTGCTGGTTCTGTGGAGGAGCATGGCATAGGCCTTGGGGGCTTTGCCCACAGTGGTGAATGTAGAGTACTCATCTCCAATCTTCTTGATTTCCAACATGTCTGCTCCTGTCTCAGAATCTTCTCTCAGCTCTGGCCAGTTGACCATCTAGGTCCCACAGGCCCTAGCAAGACACTTCAGAAACTTTGGTAACTTTGACTAAAGGTGTGAATTCCTAATTTTTCTCAGCCCAATATTTATGGACAACAAAGGAGTTAAATACACATGTGGAAGAAAGGTTATTTTAAAATTACTTTTACTGTATTCACTCTGAGAAGTTAAACTTACTTTCATTCTTCAGTTGTGGTTGAATTAATGTGATGTTCAGACACATGTCTACAATAATTTTCATTGTGGGGCAGGGAGAGAGAATAGAATAAAAGTGAATAGGATGAGTTCCCTTGAATAAGGAGTCTAGCATATCAAACAGGACTATAAATCATTATGTAATAATTCTAAGGGTAGAATTCAATGATTTCTGTCCCAAAGCCTGCTAAATACAAGTATTCCTTATTCTCTGGACCTTCAAAATGAGGACTTAGAAAATAATTTCACTACCAGAATTAAAAAAAAAAAAAAAAACTATAACAAATCCACAAACCAAACTAGAAAAAAACACTTAAGTTATTTTTTAGTCTTGCTAAAAGAGTGTAGAATATACCACAGTCTACTGTAGCTTCTTTTCTTATAGAACCATATCCTCTTTGAGTGGTGTTTAAAAATGTTTGCATGCTTGCTTTCCTTTTCCCTTCATTATTTTTTTTTATTTTTTTTTCTTTTTTATTTATTATGTATGATAGTCAAAGAGAGAGAGAGAGAGAGAGAGAGAGAGAGAGAGAGAGAGGCAGAGACATAGGCAGAGGGAGAAGCAGGCTCCAAGCACTGGGAGCCTGATGTGGGATTCGATCCCGGGTCTCCAGGATCGCGCCCTGGGCCAAAGGCAGGCGCCAAACTGCTGCGCCACCCAGGGATCCCCCTTTTCCCTTCATTATTAAGTGAAACTGTCTCCTAAGCAAGTCAACTTAGAAAATAAAAGACTTTCAAAGGCCTAACTCTCTCACACATATATTAGAAGAAAAAAAATATAAGACCAAGAAATGCACTGAGGGAAGTGAATGCATACAATTCATTAGTATGGTCATATAGACCTTCCCATAAGAATGGATGTAGAGCAGAAAAGCATGGAGTTTACTGAGAAGTCTAGATTTAGTGAAAAGTTCTGTGAAAATAATAAAGAATGGATGTTCTCACAAGCATATAACTTTACTAAGGGATTTGATAGTTTTTGTTAGGACAAAGAGGAGAAGCCACAAATAATTATTGCCAAAGATGTAAAAATTCTTTTGTCTTACACACATGAAATGATGCTTGAGCATGATCCTCATATAAGCAGTAACACAACATTAGAAGTGTAATCACAGGGGCTGCCTCATGTCATTGGGAGCCACCTAATCACAAGCGATGGGCACCCATACAGAGATTTTTCACTCCATTGTTCCTTCTGCAGTTTTAGGTGAGGGGATCTCATGTGTTGTCCAGAGCACTTGGGAGTGTTGGTGACATCTTCTAGTCTGAATAATAATGAAGCCTGGACTTACGTGTAACCTACAGTCTGTGTAGTTGAAATGCTGGAATTTCCTTGGTAGGCCACAGAAGAAGGAATCTGGAGGTTCTGGGGAAAAGGAACATCGAATGTATTATCTACTTGCTCAGCCATTCTCTAATTACATCCCAACCAGGAAGGGCCCAAAGGAGGTACCCTGTACCAAGCCTAAGGATAAGTGTCAGAGAATACATCAACATCCTTCAGTTTCTCCTGTTCCATAGGTTGCCTTTCCACCCTATAAATTCTTTGCTTTGCTATGCGGAAGGTTTTAGTTTAGTACCATCCAACTTTTGTCTATTTTTATTTTTGTTGCCTGTGCTTTTGGTGTCATATTCCAGAAATGACTGTGTAGAGCAATGTCATAAAGCTATTCGCCTTATATTTTCAACTAAGTTTTATGGTTTCAGGTCTTATGCTTAAGTCATTAATCCATTTTGAGTTGATTTTTGTGTGTGTGTGTGTATGGTGTAAAATAAAGGTCCAGTTTCATTATTTTGCAGGTGTCTCTTTAGTTTTCCTAACACCATTTGTTGAAAAGATTGTCCTTTTCCCATTGTGTATGTGTGGGTTTGTTTCTGGGCTTTCTATTCTGTTCTGCTGGTCTATATATCTGTAGGCCAGTACCATACTGTTTTAGTTACTGCAAATAAACTCATTCTTATCTGTGTTTCCCTGAATATAATTTGGCTTTTCTCTCTGACTACTTTTAAGATTTTCTTTTTATTATAGGCATTAAGAAATTTATCATATGCCTTTGGTAGTTTTTGTTTCTTTACTTTTTAAAAGCATATGTTTTAAAAGCATTTTAAAAAGAATATGTTTATAGTTTTAATCAAGTTTGTAAAAATTTGACACTTCAAGTTTTTTTTTTTAAGATTTATTTATTTATTTATTTATTTATTTATTTATTTATTTATTTATTCACGAGAGACACAGAGAGAGAGGCAGAGGGGGAAGCAGGCTCCATGCAGGGAGCCCGATACGGGACTCGATCCTGGAACTCCAGGATCACACCCTGGGCCAAAGGCAGGCACTAAAACACTGAGCCACCCAAGGATCCCGACACTCCAAGTTTTTGTTTTTTTTTTAATTCTCCCTTTTTCTTCTTGGACAATTGTACAATAATGTCTCATGTCTCTCTTTTCAGAGGACTCCTCTTTCTACATGTAAGGGTGGTCAAAGCTTTTCCATAACACAACTCTGCATTTTCTCTACTCTCTTTTCCCATTTTCCATTTTAGATGCTTTCATTGTTACAATTTAATTACCCTTTGTTCTACAGTGTCTAATATGCCATGAAACCCATCCAGCGTATATTTTTATCTCAGATTTTATTTTTCATCTCTTAGAGTTTGAGTTGTGTTTTTGTTATTTCTTCTATGTTTCTAACAGTCTCAATTGTATGCTCTAGCTGTATTGGCCTCCCTGAGTTCTCAACCCCACCTTTCCGCCTCACAGAAACTGACCTCTGGGCTTCCTTTTCCTGCTTTGTGGCTGGGAAACTCACTCCATTCAGTAAGCTGTGGCAGCCACAGGGCTCATTTTGTTTGTTTCCCCTTTCTCAGATGGCACTATCCTCTGCTCTTTGATGTCCAACATCTGTAATATTTGTTTCATACATCTTGTCTACTTTATTTCATGTTTTTATGGGTTAGGGTAACTCCAATTCCTGTTACTCGGTCAAAAGTAGAATTACACCTTTAAGGGTTTTGATTTTATGGAGTGACAATGAAATGAGGAATGAACAGTAGGGTAAGTTGCAATTATTTTTCACAGGGAAATGACATATTATTTAAGGAAATATATAAGATTACTTATAAGTAAAACACCAAATGGACCCTCCATATCCAATATGGATCAGTTATGTAAAATAAATCAAACCAACACCTCTCACTCTCACATTTAAATATAGAGGACTCCTCTTTCTACTTAGATTTGAGAGACACAAATCATAGGTGACTCTGACATTCCCATTTTCTCTCCATCCACTTTGTCACCCCTCAGCGAGCTCGAGATGTCCATGTACTTGTCTAAAACATGGACAGGCAGGTTGCACTGAAATAATTGTAGCAATTGTACTTTCCTTAGTGTGCTTTCTCTCTCATTAAGCTCTGCATAGAGCCAACCTTTTATTTATAGATCCTCATTGCATGCTTATTGTTTACTGAGATTCAGAGGTTTTAAATTATGACGAATAAGAACATCTGGTCTCTCTGGGCCAGGAAATCAATTGTTTAATCCCAAAGGCATTGTATACGGTCTTGTTTTGTTTTGTTTTAGATCACCATGGACATATGGGAAATCAAGTAAAGGCAAAAGCATTAGGTTGTATTGAATGCCTGTGTTCTATTTTATTCAAGACTCACAGCCATCAGCTACTCCTGACAAATCCTTCTTGTTATAACTTGATATTCTCTCCCCATCAAATTGTAAATTTAAAAATATTCCCTTGATCTTTAAAAAGTAGTGTTTGGGAAATCTAATTCTTAATATCCTTTCTGTTGATTGAGAAAATATATTTAAAAATTAACTTTTCACTCAAATAGACAAACTCCACCTATCTAGTTACCTATATCTTTTCTGCACTCACCCTTATCTCAATTTCTTAGCCCTATTCATTCACAGGAGAAAAAAATATCAACAGGCTTTCCTCCTGGAAATCTTCTAACAACATTATTATTAATTTGATATGCTGATCATACAGAACCACCCTAAATGCATTCCCTTTCATAATTAAATAAATGAATTTTAAAAAATGTTTTAGTGTAGGTCACTATATCAGTATACCATGTACTGGTTTAAACAATAAACATTTATCTCCTAGTGCTGGAGGCTAGAAGTACAAGATCAAAGTGTCAGCATATTCAGGGTCTGGTGAAGGCTCTCTTTGGTCTGTAGATGACCACTTTCTTGGTGTATCATGACAGAGCAGAGAAAAACATCATCTGTCTCATGTCTCTCTTTTAAAAAAAATATTTATTTATTTATTTTAGAGAGAAAGAGCACAGGGAGAGGGGAGGGGCAGAGGGAGAGAGCATCCCAAGCAGACTCTACCCTATCTCACCAACCCAGGTCACAATGTGAGCCAAAGCCAAGAGTCGGACACTTAAATGATTGCTCCACTTAGGCACCACATCTCTTTCATGTCTCTTATGTGAACACTAATATCCATTTTCATGACCTAGTTACCATCCAAAGGCCCTACCTTTATATACCATTGGAGTGGGGATTAGAGTTTCAACATATGTAGTTGGTGGCAGGGTACAAACCTTCAGTTCATAGGATAAGACAATTGTTTTCATATGGATAAAACCAGCCACTTCACTTTCTTCCTCCTGTCACACTGAACTTGTTTCACTGAGCTACAAACCTTAAAAGAATAGGATGGCCATGATGTGACTGGCAGTGCAAATTGCTGAGTTGCTGAGTATTTCTGTGACTTTCTGTAGTGCACTTTGATTCTCAACTCTTTCATGTTAGATGGAATTTCTAACAGGTAAAAGACATTTTCTAGAAAGATCTTTTCTCTTTTAGAAAATACTGTTCTGAAAATGTAGAATTATTGATTAACAACCTTGCTAAACTGTTTTGAGTTCCTGTATACTTGGTAAAATATCCCAATAGCCATAAAAGCCAAAACTTTTTTCCCCTCTCAGAAATAGGCAGTATGATTTTACTAGAAATATCTTAAAAAATTAAAGCTCTGGGGCCTAGATTCTAGTCCTAGTAGTGAGTCTTACTAGCATTATTAAATATTTTTTTAAGATTTTATTTATTTATTTGTGTGAGAGAGAGCATGAATATGAGTGATGGAGATGGGCAGAGGGAGAAAGAGAAGCAGACTACCTCCCCCATCCACTACTACCCCATCCACTGAGCAGAGAGCTCAAGATGAGACTCCTTCCCTGGAGTCCTGAGATCATGACCTGAGCTGAAGGCAGCCACTTAACCTACTGAGCCATCCAGGTGTCCCAACTAGCATGATCTTAGGCAATTATTTAACTATCATATAACTCATTCCTCTCTTTAGTAAAATATGAGGATAACACTACATTATCTATAAGGCCCTTTAGAACCTAAATTCCAGATCCATAATTTATTTATTTGGTTAAAGAGGAGGGGAAGGAAATTATATTATATTAGGTATATGAAATAGAGATCCATTATGAGATAGAAGATGAGGTGTGGAAGGCTATTTGAATCCCACACCTGAAGACCAAATTAACAATGCTAAACTCTTCACTGTGTGGTCTCAGTGAGCCTTATGAATTATTTTATTTTTAAGATGTAGCATATATGATGAATTGGCCAGAAATTTTTCTGGAGGTATTTGCCTTTTTCATATTGATTCTGGCAGCCTCATTGGCTTTGTTAAGTGGTGGATCTATTTATTTATATTGGTAAAAGTCTTTGCTCAAAACTCAGGATTTTAAATCCTTAATTCGTGAGAAATTGGTGACAGTTTTGTAGGCATCTTCAACTACAGAGAATGAATTTTTAATTAAAGGGAATGATGGAAATATAATGAAGTAATTACTTGCTCACTGCAGGTTTATAATTCATATATCACCAGCCACCATCCTCTTTCTGAGATGATTGCTTTGGTATGTATTTATACATGTATTTATTTATTACAGAAGGGATGTAAGGCAGATAGCAGGGAATGCATAAAATATAGCAAGATATCACCAGTGAAAGGTGGATGAGAAATGAAATAAAAAAAAAAAACAACAAAAACAGGGGAAGTCTAGGAAGTAAGGCCAATAAATAAATAACTAGCACAGAGATCTGAAATTAAAAGTTTAGGTAAGTCAGTAAGCTTCATCCCACTCATGAGTTCAAATGAAATCCTGGTAAATCTCACAGACCTTAGTGTCCATCCGATACAAATAATCATTGTTCAGGACAAGAACACTAATTTCAGATTCTTAGATAAGGAGGAAGAGCAGGGTACTGGGAAATCAGAATACTTGGGTTCAATTTATAGATTTGCCCATATACTGGCTGTGTGACTTTGAGGAAGTTATTTTACTGCTCTGTGCCTAGAAGCTTCATCCACTAAATGGGAATGAAAATAATATCCATCTCAGAGTATTGTTTTGATGAGATGAAATAATGCATGCCACGTTAGCATAGTCTCTGACACTTAACGGACTCAACATAAATAAGATTTAGCTATTTTCACTTTTTATTTCAGAGAAGATATAAATTGATCCAGTAATCCCTACTTTAAAAAATGCTGCAGTGTTAGGAATATACCAATGTCCAGACTACTGTCAGAGATGCTTTAGAAACACCTTGTTTACACTTATTTCCAGAATACTGTAAACACTAAGAGTGAGAGCCTTTTAGCCACAGCCCTTTGAAGAGAAAATTTACCCTCATCTGTCTCCACAATAAATCCTTGCAACCTACAGCACAGGAATAAAAAATAACCAAATGATGACCACATCATTGAGAGCCATAAAACTTGATGTATATACTTCTTTCATTGATAATTTAGTATCATACATAAAAAACATGCAGTATAATAGAACAATACATGATGTGTGACATTGGTTTAAATCTATTCACCCCCCCCTCCTTCTTTCTTCTTCCTTTCTTGTCATAAAACTCTTCCTTTATAAAGTTAGAAAGATCATTGTATCACTAATCAACTAGGAAATATGTCACAGGTCGTTCAGAAGAGAGCAGTGCAGGAACCCAAGTCTTTCTAAGTTCGGTGGTTGATTCTGTTTGGCCTGTTTGGGGGTCGAGACAAGGAAAGAGAAGATAATATGGTTCTAAAGAAAGAAAAAAAATGTTTCAGGAGGTCTGGGATCTTGTTCCACCTCTTCTAGTCATTTGCTTTACGAACTTGGTCTACTCTCCAAGCCCCTTGGGTTTTTGTTTGTTTCATATGCCAGGAATGAGATCTGCTCCCTTCTCTTAGGAATGATAAAATGGATTTGAACTCTTATCTGTATGTCATATATTTGGAAAGAAACATATAAAGAGAGGTCATAAGCTCCAAGATACTACAACTTTGGTTCCAAGCAAAGGTTCCATTCCCAGCTCCTGCTCCATGAGCTGTGTGAGTATGGATGAATCCCTTAAACTCTCAGAGCTCTTTTTCTTCCCTGTGTGTGTGTGTATAAAGTCTATATATAATTAGCTACTCAGGTATGTGTAAATACATATTTATTCAGACTGTACTCTTCAGAGTTTTGAGTAAGCTGTTGGGGCTCAATCAATAATGGTAACACATGATGTGGTTCTTTAGAATGAGGAAGATGACAAATTGTTTCCAAGGACCTCATCTACTATCGAATCCCTATCTATTTGAAACAATGGTTATGCTCCTCTAAACATCGAACGCCCATTGAACTGACTTGGTGAGTCAGTCCAGTATGAGAAAAGAGATGGGAATAAAGTGAGTCAACCTGCAAGCATTTGGAGTTACTTGTAACTTACAAATGTTAACCAAAATCAAATCAGGCAGAGCTCTTTATAATGAGCTTTTTTTTTTTTTTTTTTTTTTTTTTAAGATTTTATTGACTGAGAGAGAGAAATAGAGAGAGAGCGCCCATGAGCAGGGGAGGAGCAAAGGGAGATGGAGACAATCTCCAGCAGATTCCCTGCTTAGTTCAGAGCCCAGCATGGGGCTCCATCCCAGGTACTTGCATGACCTGAGCTGAAACCAAGAGTCAGACACTTAAACAACTGAGCCACCCAGGTGGCCCTATAATCAGCCATATTTAATTGAACCTATGCAAATAATATCTAAAACATACTGCATGTTTATTATAGTGGCAGGTTCTGAATGTTCATTTAATAATCATAAAGATCCTATAAGGAGACACTATCATTATCTGTATTACACTTTTAAGGAAATGGAGACAGAGTTTAACTAAGTTACCCCAAGTCATGAGGTTAGTACAAGCTATCTGAATCTAGAGCTTGACTAGCTTTTTTTTTTTTTTAAGTTATAGGAAATATAGATGATTTTGGCAGGAGCTTGACTAATTCTTAATTAGTATGATACATTCCCAGGGCTCTTAAAAAATATGTTTAAATAGGTAAGATATTTACATGTTTCAAAGAGAGAAAAGATCAAGATAATATTTAAGAAGTAATTTTCCCCCACTCTCATCTTGTGACCATCCATGTCACCTTGCTGATACTAATATTTTTACTTTCTCATGTATCCTTTCCAGATATGGCAAGTATTACTTGTCTATCCTTTTTTAAAAAATTGAAGTGTAGTTGATACATAATATTAGTTTAAGGTATAAAACAGTGACATGAAAAGTCTATCCTTTCTTTTTATATCAAAAACAGAAACAGAAAATATAAACTTGTCTGCATTTTGTTTTTATTCTTGAGGGGTATATGTGTATGTGTGTTCATAACAATATATCATGGAGATTGTTTCATAGCCATGCATAAAGATATTTTGCTTTCTCTCTTGGATGGGCATAATTTAACAAGTCTCTTGTTTTTAGTCATTAGGTTGCATTGAATTTATTGTTTTTATACCTTACGTGGTATAAAAACATGTCATTTGTCATTTGTCATTTAATTTTTCACTGTAGTTTTTGGAAACAGCATTATTAAAAAATAACAGACATACCCTAAACTGAACATATTTATAGTGTACCGTATAATGGGTTATGACTTATGTACATGACCATGAAACCATCCCCATGATGAAAACAATGATCATATCTATCACCCCCAAAGGTTTCCTCATGCCTCTGTAATTCTTTTCTTTTTCTCTTCCCTCCCTGCCACCCCCTGCCTCTGCTATAGCCAATAATCTGCTTTCTTTCACTAGGGATTGTTTTATTGTTTTTGTTTGTTTGTTTTTTAAGTAGTTTCCATGCCCAGCATGAAGCCCAATGCAGTTTGAACTCATCAACCTGAGATCAAGATCTGAGCCAAGATCAAGAATCAGATGCTTAATCCACTGAGCCACCCAGGGGCCCCTCGATGAGAAAATTTTTATATGTTTATGAATGTAGTTGCCCTTTGATGCTCTTCATTTCTTTTATAGATGTATATTTACATTAGTAATCACTTTCCTTCTGCCTGAAGCATTTCTTTTAACATTTCTATTATGAGAGTGAGCTGTTGATGACTTCTTTCAGCTTCTTTGTGAAGAAGCATTTTACCTTGGTTTTTGACATATATTTTTGCTAATTAAAGAACTCCAGGTTAAATTCTTGTTTTCCTTTCAGAACATTAAGATACTTTTGAGGAAACTTACCAAGGCCAAGAAAGAACCATTATTTAAAAAGATTAGAGGAAACAATTTCTGGAACTCACACAGCACCAGAAATAGCATATATTTCCATCAGTCAGCCTGGAAAATCTTATATTCACAAGGCATTTGACAATGTATACATGGAAGGATTTGTGTGACTCGTGGGGAATAATTAGTTTTAGTCTGAGCACTCCTGTGGTCCTATCTAACAATTTTTTTTTGAAAGACCCAAAAGGATCAAACTATCTCCAAGTTATTTAACCACATCCCAGAAAAAAACTTAATATTTATGGGAATGCAAAAATATCTAGTACCCAGCAGGGCAAAATTCACTATATCTAGAATTCAATCCAAAATTGCCAGATATAGAAATAAGCATGAAAGTAAGTACAGCCCATATGATAGCAAAAATCAGTGAATTGAAACTGACCCAGACCTGACTCAGATGTGAGAATTAACAGGAAAGGACACAAAAACAGTTATTATAACACTTTAATGTGTTCAGAAATGAAAATGCAGCCTAGAAGATACAGAAAGACCCAAATTGAACTTTTAGAGACGAAAAATGCAATGTATGAGAAGCAAAATTATAAGATAGGATCCATGGCAGATTAAACATTAAAAAAGAAGGGGGAAAAAAGAACCTAAAGACATAGCAGTATAAACAATCTAAAATGAAACTCAGAGGAAAAAACATTCCCTCTCCCTCAAATAAATAAATAAATAACAGCGTCAGTGAACTTTGGAACAACTTCAAGCAGCCAAACAAAATACAAGCAATAGAGGTCCCAAGGGGGTGGGGGGTGAGGGAAGGGAAATAGAACAAATATTTGGAGAAATTATCATCAAACATTTTCAGAATTTGATGGAACTACAAACCCACAGAACCAAGAACATCAATGAAACTCAAGCATATGAAACCTAAAATTACACTATGTTAAATCAAAATCAAATTGTTCAAAACCAGTGACAAGGAGAAAAAAAAAATCTCATAAACAGCCAGGAAGAAAGTGACTTATTATTTACAGGGGAAGTAAATTCTTTTAAAGTACCTGTGAGGAAACTAGCAGAGGGAGATCTTTCAGCTTTCTAGGGTTCTCTCCTGTGTAGCTCTGTCCTGAGGCCCTATCCTGAGAATGCAGCAGCCTGAATCTCTAGTTTCTCGCCTCCATCTGCTCCATTCAGGATTGTCTGCTGGGCCACAGCTTGGGAGCTCTACAAAAGTAGTAGGCAGGGGCTACCTAAGGGTTCATCTTATTTGTTACCAGTTTATTGAGAAACATTGTCCTCTTTTTGAGTGATGTCTTGTGTCTTAAAATCATTGTTTAAGATATTGTGTCCATTTTGAGTTGTTTCAGGTGGGAGGGTAAATCTAGTTATATCACTTGGTTGGGAGTTAAAGTTCTCACTGTAGTTTCAACCTGCAACTGCCTTATGAGTAAAGTTAGGTCTCTTATATAAACTTAAAGACAGCCATAGAAAATATTTAAAATAAGACAAAGAGGAAAAGAATGATTTAAAAAAATTTTTAAAAAGATTTTATTTATTTATTCATGAGAGACACACAGAGAGAGGCAGACATAGGCAGAAGGAGAAGCAGGATCCCTGCAAGGAGCCTGATGCAGTACTTGATCCTGGATTTCAGGATCAGAAACTGAGCTGAAGACAGATGCTCAACCGCTGAGCCATCCAGGTACCCCGATTTTAAAAAGTTTTTAAGGGGCACCTGGGTGGCTGAGCAGTTGAGTGTCTACCTTTGGCTCAAGCTGTGATCCTGGGATCCTGGGATTGAGTCCTTCAGTGGATTCCTTTAGGGAGCCTACTTCTCTCTCTGCCTATGTCTCTACCTCTCTCACTCTCTCTCACTGTGTCTCTCATGAATAAATACAAATCTTAAAAAAAAAAAAAAATTAAGAGTTACTTACAGGGGCTCCTGAGTGACTTAGTCATTTAAGTGACTGACTCTTGATTTCAGCTCAGGTCATGATCTCAGGGTCCTGGGACTAAGCCCACTGTTGAGTTCTGTGTGGAGCAAGGAGTCTGCTGGAGACTCTCTCCTCTCCCTCTGCCCTTTTGCCTCCTTGTGTGTGCGCGCACACACACACACACTTTCTTTCTCTAAAATAACAAATTTTTAAATTTATTTTTTAAATATTTTATTTATTTATTCATGAGAGAGAGAGAGAGAGAGAGAAAGAGAGAGAGGCAGAGACACAGGCAGAGGGAGAAGCAGGCTCCATGCAGGGAGCCTGATGTGGGACTCCATCCCGGGTCTCCAGGATCATGCCCTGGGCTGAAGATGGCTCTAAACCGCTGAGCCACCTGGGCTGCCCTAACATATTTTTTAAAAAAATAGACTTACATATTCTTTGGTATATGAATTTTCACATGTTTTGGTTTGTTTCTAAAGAGATTTCATTGTTTTCCTTCTTGATTTGCAGTGTTTTTGAATATTAGGGAATTTGTCCTTTTAATGTTGGTGTGAGTTTTAGTGCCCTGTGTTTTTCAAATTGAAGATCTTTAATTCACTCAGACAATAACCCTTGTGTATGAGGAGGAATTTCAGGAGTGTCTAGTTTACATTTACCCTTGACAACCTGACTCTTTGTACCTTCATGGAGGTGCTCTCTGGACACCTTCTTGTCCTCACTGTCACTCACTTTTGGTCACTTAGGTTCATCTTAATTGATTTTAACAAGTTTCATTACTTATAGGTAGAAAAGATGATATTTACTAGAAGAAGTTAAGCCTCAAAAAACAAAAACAAAAAAAGGCCCTGGACAACCTATAAAATCTGCATGTTTCCTGTTAGTAGCCTTCAAGTCTTGCATGTCAATTATTTCTCTCAAAGAAAACGAAATGTCACCAGAATTCTGAGGTTCAGAAGAAATGCATAATGGCACCGTTTTGAAACTTGTTTATCTCACTTTATTGTGTATCTTAGGCTTTCATATTTTAAATGTTGATTCTATCACCACTGAAAAATGATTGCTTAGCATACATGTTAAGAACCACAACTTGAAGATAACTATTTGATGAACATTTGTTTCCACATTTTTTTTTGTAATATAGGTCCACAGTCCCTTATCTTGCAATTCTGAAACCCAAAAAGCACTTAAAATTGAAAATGTTTTCCCACTAATTTGGAATTCAAACCTAACCTTACCCGAATTCATTTGCTGTCAAAGCATGACTAGAACTTAGCTGAAGTTATTTACAGTCTATATTTATCCCACTTAGTGTGACTATTCAGAGGTTTTGCTGCGGAAATATTAATGTTGTTTGGTAATGAAATGCTTCCTTGAATGCCTCTGATGGTATTACATCAGTGTGTACCATAGGTACTTCCCCAAATCAGAAAATAATTTCTAATTAGATTCATCCAGATTGAAACCTCAGGCCATGGCAGGGTTTGGAGCCAGGCCCACATAACATACACACACACACACACACACACACACACACTCACACACACACACACACACACACATATATATATACACATATTATACATATAATCACACATTTTATATATATAATCACACTTATTATAAAATGTGTTATTAGAGCAGCCCTGGTGGCTCAGCGGTTTGGCGCCGCCTGCAGCCCAGGGCGTGATCCTGGAGACCCTGGATCGAGTCCCACATTGGGCTCTCTGCGTGGAGCCTGCTTCTCCCTCTGCCTGTGTCTCTGCCTCTCTCTCTCTGTGTCTCTATGAATAAATAAATAAAATCTTTAAAAAATAAAATGTGTGATATATATATATCATATATATATGATTTTATTTATTTAAGAGAGAGAGAGAGAGAGAGAGAGAATGCATGAACAGGGGGAGGGGCAGAGAGAGAAGCAGTCTCCCTGCTAAGCACAGAGCCTGACATCCCAGGGTCCTGGATCATGACCTGAGCCAAAGGCAGATGTTTAACCAACTGAGCTACCCAGCAACCCCAGGAACTCTCTTTTTTAAAAGAGCGGAAGATTCATAAGTAGATGTGATTCCCTCTCACCAGGGGCAAGGAAGTAATCTCTTAGAGAAGAACACCAAAACCTTGTGGTGGTCTGCACCGTTTTCTCTGGTCATAGATTTAGCTCCTTGGGTAAGCTATTGCCTTAAAGATTGTTGAGTGCCTGGATTAGAGTCCTGAATCTTCCCAGAGCACAGAGAATAGGGCAACTACTAAGAGAGGATTGGTGGCTATGAGTCTTTTATTTTTTAATTATTTTTTGGCATGCAGATTTCCCATGGGCTAAATAGAGGTTTTGGAAAATGAAATATTATGAGTAATTTTGTCAACCCTTCTGTTGGACAAAGGCATGTTTTTTGTTTGTTTGTTTGTTTGTTTGTTTTAACAATAGGAACATGAGTAAAGGCTGAGAAGGTGTTTCAGGGTTGTTTCTGAGAAGCTGGAGTTCCCATATAAGCGGTGTATTTATTTGTTAGGGCTTTTGAAATGTAAAAGCACAGACCAAGTGGCTCAAACAACAGAAATTTATTTTCTCACAATTCTGCAGAAGCGACGTTCAAGATTAAGGTGTTTGGCTTCTTCTGAGGCCTCTCTTTGGCTTGTGTGATTACCATCTGTCACTGTGCAACACTTTGATGGTATTATTTACTATATTCCCTATGCTTTTCATTCCCATGACTATTTTATAACTAGAAGTTTGTACCTTTTACTCCTCTTCCCCTATTTTGCTCATTCCCTTAATGCCCTGTTTAAAGGCACTGTCTCTAAATATGTTCACATTTGAAGGTCTTGAGGGTTAGGACTTCAACCTGTGAATTTTAGGAGGACAATTCAGACCATAATAGAGGGAAACCCCATAAGGCTTCTGGAAGAGCCTACCAGTGTGCCCACATGAGAGACACGTTTGCCACATAGAGGTGAGTGCCACAGAAGTGTTAGTAACACCAGAAGTTACAGCCAACAGAAATAGGGAACTGCCACATTCTAGATGTGGCAAAGTAGACATTGCTGCATCCTCTACATGTGTGTCCATCTTAACACCATTGGGCTAGCATGTAGAAAGGAAAAAAGAAAAAGGTCCCATCCTGCTAAGCTGCTATACCTCTGTTCTAGCCGGTGTTATGAAGAGAGGAGGGTAAGTGCTTAATGACACTGAATCTTTAAAATGATTAGTGCTCATATTTTAGGAACCAGGATGGAAATTTTAATGACTAAAAGAGTCTGAACATTTATGGAAGTCAGTTGAAGTTTTAAAAAAAGTCACATCTTCTACACAATCTTTATCTAATTCCACTCCTACTATTTTATTCAGGATATTTAGGCCAATGTAGACCAGCAGCATCAACAAAAACTGACAGTTGATTAGAAGTAAGGAATGATTTTCCCCAGCTTTAGACTCAGTGAATCAGAATCTCTGGGGAGTTGACTCAGAAACCTGCATTTTAACAAGGTCTTCAGAAAATTTTTATGCCCACCAAAATTTCAGAAGCACTTTTCTAGGCTCTCCTAGAATATTTCAAGGCAACCTTGAAATCACAATGACTTAACAGAATAAAGGCTTATTCTGGGTGACATCATGGGTTAAGCAGCTCTCCTTGGGGGCCATTCCCAAATTCAGGGGTCCTTTCATTTCATGATGCTGTCAACACACAGTCTCCATTGTCACTATAGTGAGAAAATGGATGACAGAGCAGGTGTGTTAAGGTAAACCTTAAATGTAGCCTATGTCACTTATGCCCACATGTCATTGGCTACAACTTCAGCACATGGCACCGAGCTAACTTTGATGGAGGCTGGGAAAGGTGAGAAACAGGTGGGTTTCATGAATACTAGCAGTCTTTGCTACCAAATGCCTGGCCTTTGCTTGGCTCATTCTACTTAATAGTCGAAGTAAGTGTCACACCTCCTCGTACACATTCGATGCTGACATCCATGTTTGCTCCTTGCTATAACTGAGGATACTTAGGATTTAATTTTGATGAAGATACTTAATATCTTAATTTTGATATATTAATTAGTTTAACTATATTTAAAAATGTACACAGAATATTCATTTTTGCATATGAAAAATCATTCACTACCTTAATTTAAATTTAAATAAATTTATCAGAGAATTTGTTTCTCAGATTTTTAGCTAAGTTCTTAGTCAAATTTACTGAGACATTTCTTTGTCTTTTTTTTTTTTTTTGCTAAGGGCTTTTGCCATTTCTGAAGATATTTATTTTGTTCTCTGAGATTATTTTCTGACTGCTTTCCAGAGAGTTTCAAGGTTAGGTGTGGCTAGGAATATATTATTATTTGCATTTGCCATGTTTCATCTTTTTGAGGTTATTTAGCTTTCTATCAGGCTTAGAAAGGTCTTCCTTACTTGAACATCATGTAAATGTCCTCTGTATTCCTCTACAACAACCATGGTTGAAGAGAAAGAAAAATATAATAAGAATTCAGGAACTTCTGATAGATATTTGGGATCTAATAAACCAGAGAAAAGAAGAATGTTCTTTAAAAAGAGCTAAAATGGCTGGTTTTTATAAAAGGCCAAAAGACAAAGTGACAGCACCATTGATACAGGAGTCCTTCAATAAGCCAACCTACAATTTGTGAGCAGTTGGCAAAAGGGACACTTATGAGAAATAAGGCTCATTTATGTCACTCAGGGCTCAGGGTGGTTATTTGATTCAGTCTCATTGCCAGAAAAATGGACTGTTCTTTTTTCTGGACAGTGCCTTCCAAAATGGTGTCCTATTAAATAGCTCTTTAGTGGTCAGAAAAACTTATACCTATGAATTTTCTCTCTTTGGTACACCTTCTGTTTTATAACTTACATTGAATTTGACAATTAGACTAAAAATTTTATTTTTTTTAAAGATTTTATTTATTTATTCATGAGAGACACACAGAGAGGCAGAGACATAGGCAGAGGGAGAAGCAGGCTCCCTGCAGGGAGCCTGATGTAGGACTTGATCCCAGGACCCTGGGATCATGATCTGAACCAAAGGCAGATGCTCAACCACTGAGCCACCCAGGTGCTTCTAGACTAAAAACTTTATATCAGGTTACTTAATGCACTTTCCTCTCACTGTTGTACTTAGAAAGCCTACATTAGAAATGTATAATCACCTTTAGTAGCTTCTACTTACTTCCACCAGAGACACTTGTTTGGCTGCCTCTGTAATCTCAGGAAGATGCCACAACCATGTTCTTTGTCCCGCATAATTGCTCTCCCATTCATCACCTGTTCTGTTTCCATCTTCTTTCTGAAGAAAAATGATATGGCTAAATGCTTTATCCTTTTCCTGTCTGTACCCAAACTTCTTGCTCAACCTTGATTGCACACCTAAGTTCCACTCAACCCTGAATAAATAGGACTCACTGTAAAACTTGATTTTTGAAAAAATGTATCATGTCAGATAATCCAGTAATTTCAAGTATTTTCATTCTCAGGCATTTTTTTTAACTCCCCAAATCAGTAGCTTCATAGGCTATTTGCCACAGAAAAGTGAAATGAATTTTAATTACAACTTTGTACCAGCCATTAAAAAAATTGTAAATATGTAATTATAAAATTATGTAAGTTATACATCCACATGTTAATTATTCACTGAATACAGGAAAATTATATTCCCTCTCCTTTTAAATCTACAGAGGAGATTTTCCCCTTGCAAAGATTTTTTATTGATTACATATATTATTCATCATATTTATTCTTTTTTACAAATGAAATGCCATTTATATTGCTCTGCTCTTTATTACTTAACAACATGTCTTGAAAATCTTTCTATTTCAAGGCATGTGGGTCCACTTCATCTCTTTAAGGGCTGCCTGGGGTTTCAGTATATGCTTATATCAATTTACTTACCTGGTCCAGAGCAGAGACAGATTTTCAATTTGCCCGACCTCAAAGCAAATGCTTTTTTCTCCTATGACATGATGCCTGGAAAATCAGTGTCCACTCACTAAATTTGACAAATGAAGTTTCTAAGGCCCAAATGAGTTGGGTACCTTGCCCGAAGTCATCACAGATTTAGTGCAAATGTCAGGCCTGGTGCCAGGTGCTTTTTTTCTCCCCTCTGAATTCCAATGCAGAACTCGTGCAGAACATTATTTTCTTCCAGAAGTAGATGTATATAAGGTATCTGTTAAATAGAAGGTCATCTGGTACCTTAAATGAGGTTAGGAGAAAAAAAAAAAGAGTGTCCTTAAGTGGTGGGTTGAATGTAAATCACAAGATTGCTGAGAGTAAGCCCATTTACTGTCAGAGTGTGAGAAAAGCAAGAGAATTGTTTATGTATTTAAGGGAAAATTGAGAGAGGAAAGCACTCAATTTGAAATTCACATGTATGTTTCCTATAAGAATTCTTCACAGTTTGTCAGGTTGGTTTTAACTACTTTGTTATATCAAAGTTCTATCAATGAGTGAGAAAGAGGGAAAGGAAGATGGCCGGAGAGGTGAAGAGGAGAGTCAAATTGTATATAGTCTGGTAACCCAGAGTGGCAATCTAATCCCCAAATTCTGGATTCCTAGGAAATGTGTGCCCTCAGGGTAACATAGGCTTCAAATTTCATATATTTCTGGTTTCAGATTCCTTCTGGTTTTTATCTGCCCCATCCATATTTCCTGTACTTTCTTGTGTGCTCAGCTGTGGATTTAAAAAATGGTTATTCTAATTTATCCAGTATCTTGGCATTTGCATTGGAAGACTTTTCAGAATATTTAGTTAGCCACAAGGCTGGAAGTAGAAATTCGTCTGATTTTTATTTTTTTGGTAATTTTTATCCTAGTATATCCTCAGAAAAGTGCATAAATCCTGAATACAAATTTATGAATTTCAAAGTAAACACAAAATGTAGCAAACATCAGATTGAGACACGGAAAGCTATGGACACATTAGAAGACTCTCCATTTCTCCTTTTAATTGTTATGCCTATAACCACTCTACTGACTACTGACTTCTAATATATGTCAGATTGATAGAAACGGGATCTTGTAGAATGTCCTCTACATGTCAAACTTCTCAAATACAATGTTATGTTTGTGAGACTTGTCCATATTATGTATATGTGTAACTATTTATTCTTATTACTGTATTGGATTCCATCATATGTATGTATGAGAATTTATCCTTTTGATAGACACTTGGTTAATAGTTCTGATCATTCTCGGACATATTTTTTGGTAAATGTATACATTTTATTGTATGTATCTATGAGTATAATTTCTGCATCATTGATGTGCATATTTTTACTTTCTTTTAGGTTGGTTGTCTGCATTGTATTAATTTGTGGAGTTCATATTTTCTGGATGTGTGTTCTTTGCCAGATATAGATATCGAAGCCATCATCTTTCTCTGTGGCTTGACTTCTTACTCTCAATGCTGTCTTTTGATAAGTAAGAGTTCATTTTTAAAAGATTTATTAGAGAGAGAGCACAATCAGGGGGAGAGCCAAGGGGAGAAGGAGAGAAAGAACCCACAAGCAGACCCCAATGATCATGGAGCCCAATGCAAAGCTCCATCCCAGGGCCAGAGATCATGACTTGAGCTGAAATCATGAGTCAGACACTTAACTAACTGACTGAGTCACCCAGATGCCCCAAGAGTTTTTCATTTAAAAAATTTCCCTTATGATTAGTGGGGTTTTGGGTATCTCTTTACAAAACATTTGCCAATCCCAATGTCATGAAGACATTTTATATTTTCTTCTCAAGGCTTTATTTACCATTCACATTTAGATTTACAGTCCCTCTGGATTTGATTTTTATATGGTCTAATTTTCTTCAACACAGCCAAATGACTTATTTTCATCATTGTTCTTCCAGAACTGCTGTGTTTTTGTGAAGACCATCAAATAACCCTTGGTCTGCTCACATCACTCTGTCCATTAAAAATATTTTATAGATTTCCATGGAAACCACCAATTTCAAACTCCTCAGGGAAGCTACAGAACATGTCACATTTATATTCCACATTAAGTTTTCAGCATCCTGACCTGTAACCCTATGTTCTTCCATAATGAATTATCTACATCTGCTTCTAGTTCTGTAATAGTGTGTTAGTCGTGCTCCTCCTCCTGAATTGCTTGGACTCTTCTGTTACATCAGGCCCTATTCATATTCCTGACCCAGAAACATATTTTATATCACCTCCACATCCAATTCCTTTTCCCCAAGGCAAATATATCACTCTGTCGGCTGTTCTTCTATTTATTCCTATTCTGATATTTCCTAGAGTCTATTCTTTTATTTTTCTCAATTAAGTAGATGCTATTATTTTACAGATGAGGAAACCTTAGAACAGAGTTAAACTGTCTAGTAACGAATACACCAAAGTTTATGGGACGCCTGGGTGGCTCAGTGCTTGAGCTCAGGGTGTGATCTGCCTTGGGTTCAGGGTGTGATCCCAAGTCCTGGGATCGAGTCTTGCATCAGGCTCCCTACTGGGAGTCTACTTCTCCCTCTGCCTATGTCTCTACTTCCTTTTCTGTGTCTCTCATGAATAAATAAATAAAACCTTAAAAAAATGAATACACCAGTTTAACCAGATTTAGAGATTGGATGGATATGTTATCATCCTTCCCTAATAATTTAGGATATCAGGTTTTCCAGCACTCAACATTATTTCAGGGGGCATTAGTATTTTTCTAAAATGTCATGAGAAAGGAACCAAGGGACATTGTTGATGTAGGTTTTTTTTTTTTTTTTTTTTTTTTTTAAGCCCCTTGCTAGATTTACTTTGCTCAAAGTGAAAATCTGTCCAGACTACCAAGTCATACTCAATGAAGTTAGAAAGGAGGACGAAAAAGGGATTGGGTGTAATCTTCACTCCAAAAGCACAGGACCCTCCCTGTAGTTCTTGTTCTCAGTGTGTCCTGATAAGCCAAGTGTGAGTGATGTCTTGACACTTGGCAGACAATATGTATAGTGACTGAGTCTCTTCCATTTCTTCCTTATAATGGTAACAAGGTGAATAAGTTTAAGAAATAGGGTCCATTTCATGACCTCTAGAATTTTTTGAAAGAATAAAATCTCAGAACAAGTCAACTTATAAGCTTTTCTTCACATACCTTACTATGTAGCCCCTCAGAGTCCTGACATATTGTACTATGCATATATTGAGAAGCCATGTGAGGCATGATGAGTAATACCTCATCTGGCAATGTGATTTTTTTTTTTAAGGTTGTGTTTATTTATTTGAGAGAGAGAGAGAGAGAGAGGCAGGGGAGGGCACAGAGGGAGGGAAACATAATCTCAAGCTGACTCTGCACTGAGCAAGGAATCTTGCATGGGGAAGGTGTGGGGGGGGGGAAGGAGGGGGGGCTTGATTTGATGGTCCTGAGATCATGACCTGAGTAAAGTCAAGAGTCTGATGCTTAACCAATTGAGCCACCCAGGTGCCCCGGTAATGTGATTTCTGTAAACACTAATAGTGGCTATTCTTTGTAGAACCATATAATTTCTCACTTATGGGAATTAAAGTTGCTTCTGTCACATTGTTAAAAAAGAAGAGTTTAATGCTGGATTGTCATCTCTTGTGTGGTGTTATTTATATACAACTAGTAAAATCCTCTGTGTGGCTTATACTCATATTCTTAGTACACCTTTTTAAGAAAGTGAGCCTTAATGGGTATGTATTCTGCTACTATGAGCAGTGGCAAATACTATTGGAAATTACTTTTTGGGCAGGGAAATAGATGACTATAACCTGGGAGAAAAGAGATAAGGGCCTGTCTTTTTCATAACTTCAGGAAATATTCTGATACCTGACATTTTCTTTCATTTACCCTCATCCTACTTTTTCTTAAGTCAAATTTTGCCTTCCATTTAATCCTCTTCTCTATGTTTCAACATCTTTACATTTATATTTTACATAACTATATTTGTGGATTCCCTGTTGAAATCCCCATGGTAAAGTTGGCAATATTAGGTTCTTTTCCTTCTTGAATTGTGATTATTCAAAGGAAATTGCTGAGTGTTTGTGGGGTAACAATTTATGGCATGAATTGCCACATAAATGCTGGTCATATTTATGTAGTAAAATATATAACATTTTATGGCTTTGGTTATCATCTCTTCCTTAGATCATTTTACCCAAAATTTATGTTTTGTCTTGTAATTTCTTCTGGTCCTGTCATAACTAGTTTTTGAAATATGAGTGATAGAACCCTGGGAAAATAATGGGATGTTAATAGAGCTAGATAATTCTGAATTGTGAATTTGAAAAATTGAGAGTCCTCTTGATTTATTCAGAAGCCCTTTAATGTAGGCCAACTGTAATTATAAGTACTCAGGATATTAAAAAAAAACTTCTATTTTAATGTCGGGTTTCATGTAAAGACAGAACGTACATTTATGTGGTGCCATAGTAAAAAAGCTGAATATAGGTCTTTCTGGTTTGGAGTGCTATACTAAATCTAGGCACCTAAACAATTTCTTAATAAATGCTAGGAAATACTTGAATCTTCTAAAATTCTGTCCCTAATAAGGTGACAATTCAACCTGGAATCTGGCAACTATCAACTCAAGTTATTGTCCTGTATCTTTAAACTTTGGAATGAAATTAGAAAGCTTCACCCTCCTCTTTTTCAGATTACTTAGGATCATATATAAGAATTTTAATTTATGAGATGTTCACAAGGGCACACGTGTAAATAATAAGACAAATGTAAATTGGAGTGATTGTGACTGGCTCCTGGAAACCTCAGAACAGAGGCCCATACCTACTAGCAGTCCAGTCTCATGCAGTATCACTTACCCCAAAATAATACAAATGTACATTTCACTCAGTAGAAATTTTTGAATCCATGTGAAGTGTTATGGTGAGTTTTATCAATCCCAAGGCACAGAGATGTCAATTCAGTGTTCTAAGCTAGAAGGTTGCAAACTATAGATCGTTGGCTAAATATAGCCATGCCTATTTATTCACATGTTGTCTAGGACTGCTTGCACACTATAACAACAGAGGTGAGTAGTTGAAAAAGGTATTGTATGTCTCTACAATCCTAAAATCCTAAAATATTACTAAAACAAATCCTAAAATACTATCTGGCCTTTTACAGAAAAAAAAAAAAAAATTACTGACCCTGGATCTGAGCTCCTACATGAAGGTTGGGGGAAAAAAGAAAAACTGCTGTCATATTTTTCAGCTTGTACTACTTAACATAGGGTTAAGTGGTCCAACTGCTATAATTCCATATATCAAAGAAATGAACTAAAGGTAAATCTCAGTCACTGGATCAGATTAGCTCAAAACCAATGTATGTTGTCAACACTCCACAATCTTTGAAATCAACTAATGACACAAAGAATAAAATCTATTTTCATACTTTCCCAAATTAAAGCTTATTGATAGTTTCTGGTTCCAGTATATAAAGGAATAAATATACTGGATCATATATAAGAATTTTGTTGTTATCTTTCCCATTGATAATGACTAAAATCCTCAGACAAAATTCATAAAGTAGCTACTAGAGGTCTCTAAAAATTAAATAAAAGAAGGTAGACTGATGGTTGTTAGAGGGGAGGAGAGTCAGGAGTTGGACAAAATAGGTGAAGGGAAGTAGAAGATACTGGCTTCCAGCTATGGAATGAATGAGTCACAGGAGTAAAAGGCACAGCATAAGGAATATAGTCAATGATATTGTAATAGTGTTGTGTGGTGACAGATGGTAGCTACACGTGTCAGCATAGCACATAGCATAAAACATAGTCTAAGATATAAACTTTTTGAATCACTATGTTGTATATCTGAAACTTAATGTAACATTGTGTGTCTACTCAAACTAAAAATGAAAATAAAAAGTAAAAAAGAGCAGATGGACAGGGTAGAGATATCAAGGCTTGAAGAATGAATGACCATACTTCAGAGATTTATCCTAGTCTATTTTTAATTTTATTTGCTTGTTTGTTTTACCTTCCATGTCTCTTTACTGAGACACATGTATCTCCTGAAATGTATCTCCTGGAATTGTGAACAGAGAGAGACAGAAAAAGCTCTTTATATCAGAGGACCAGGAAGAGGGTACGTTGTAAGACTGAACTCTCAAGACTTTCCTTGTGTGCATCCTAGGAGAGTCTCAGCAACGAAACTACAACTCTGTTGCAGGCAAAAGTGGTGGTATGAGCTACAAAAGGTGGGAGGTGATGGTGGCCTGCTCTTTTCTCCTGCTAATTTGCCCCAAAAGGTAGGTGTGGCTCAGGATGCACCAGGAGTCAAAAACTACTCTTTAGCAGGTCATCAGTGGGCCCAGGAAGCAGGATATGCCTATACATTCTAGAATCACAGTAAATTGGCAGAACTTGTTTCAAGAAATTTGGCAAAATATGTTAAGAGCTATGCAAATGATCTTATCTTTTGATATAATAATTAATTTGTAGGCATATGCCCTAAGGAAAAAATCCAAATAATTTTAAAGGCAGAAAAAAAAAAAGAGAGATTCTTTGAAGCTCTATTATATAAATGAAATAGTTTCATTACATTATCAGAATGATTTATGTTTAAAACAAAACATATCAACGTGAATCATGTTCAACCATTCATGGGATCATTATGAAGACTACGGAAGAAGTTAAAATCCATATGAAGTAATATGTAAATAAATGGCTTTAAAGTAGAATTTGAGATATGAATAAACTACTTGAGCAACAAAGATGGTTATTTTTAAAGAATTTTTAGAAGTATTTCTCAGGATTTATAATAATAATGATAATAGTGATATTTAAAAAAGACTCATAATGACTTAGTCTTCATTTGGCTATAGCATTGGTTTAAAAAATCAATTTTTCTAGAGATTCCTGTATTACCTATTTGAAAATTTCTTCTAGAACCAGAGATGTTTATAAACTGAAACAAAATAATTTAAGTAGATGTGCAACCATGGCAAACATTTTGGCATGAGTATCAAAATTCTTAATATTCTTCAGTAAATGAGAATTCAGAGAATATCTTCCAAGAAAACTGACAAAGCATATCGTTCAGTTTTCTATTCCTAAAAGAATTCACTAACACATTTTTTCTGTTCTTTTTAATTTGGCCGAATAACTTCCTTGTTATAAAGCATGTTGATAAGGTGGCTGGAATAAAATACTGAAATGGGCCACATACCTAAAATCTCTGGACTATGATTTTTTTAATTTCACACAGCTTTGCACTCACATATTCTGGCTAGGGATAGAAGTGGAAGTGACAAGAGCGCAGTATGTCAGTTCCAGTCATGTTCTCCACTCCTGATGGGTGGAGTGAACTGAGACTTTTAAGATACTGCTAACAGTCTGGAATTCAATTCAGTTAATCAAACACTGATTGTCTGTTATATGCCAGGCATTGACCAAATTCTTTGAATTCAGGGAAGTGATAAGCCTCATGGTTGCCCTTCAGAAGAGACAGGCACAATACAAATAATATAAGGACCATCCTAAAGGAATATATTCAGTGATGTGGAAATACAGGGTAGCCAACTCTTCCTAGGCTTGGGGGCAGCTCAGAGACGGACACCCAGTGGCATATGAAGCACTAGATAAAGAAGATTGAGACAAAGACTGGAGTAATGAAAAACCTTACATTATTACAGAAGAATATCTGACAAGATCCATTTCTGATTAAATCACTCAGAGAATGAGATAGAAGGGATTTTCCCTAAATTGGTGAAGAACATCTTAAAAAACAAAACTATAGCTAATATCATACTAACTGACAAAAGATTGAATGCTTTCACCTTAAGATCAAGAGCAAATCAAGGCTATATACTCTTGCTACTTCTTTTTCACATTGGATTGGTGGTTCTGGTTCCAGTCAGTGAAACAAGGCAAGAAAAAAGAAATAAAGGCATGCAGATTGGACGGGAAGAAATAAAATTGTCTTTATTTGCAGAAGACATGATGATCTACATAGGAAATCTCTAAAACAAAAGCTAACAAGTGTATTTAGCAGTGCTGCAGAATGGATGATCTGTATGCAAAATTGTATTTCTATATTAGCAACAAACAAGTAGAAACAACATATATGAAATATATAGGAATAAATCTGCCAAAATATATGAGAAACTAGTACATTGAAAATTATAAAAAAGTACTGAGAGAACTTAAACACTAAATAGAGATGTACTGTATTCATAGATGTGATGACTCAAAATTATTACAATGTAATTTCTTCCCAAATTAATTTATATATGCAATAAAATTCCAGTCAAAATCCCAGCAGATAGTTTTGGACATTGACAAACTTATTCTAAAATGTATAAGAAATTTCTATGAAAATCAAAATAACTAAATAGCCAAATGAGCTTTGAAAAAAAATTGGAGAACTGCTGCTACCTGATTTCAAGACATTATGAAACTATGGTAATCAAGCAATATGGTATTGTTATGAAAATAGACATATCAATGGAACAAAATAGAGAAGGCAAAAATAACCCACACATCTGCAGACTGGATTTTTTACAAAATGTGCAGAGATACTTCAGGGGGGAAAGAATAGGTTTTTCATCAAATGATGCTGGAATAATTGGAATCGCATAAGCATACACAAAATAAAACACAACTTGATCTATATCTTATGCCATAAAAGGAATTAACTAAAACTTAGTCATAGGATACAATGCAACTAATGTGTCATAAGTGTGGTTTTAAAGAACTGGTTCCATCTTCAAGGTGTAATGGCTCCAGAATGCCTGGTGGGGTAGGCTGAGTCCTCTATTGCACCAAAACCACAGTTCATCTTCTCCCTTGGCCCAATCCCAAATCCATTATTCCTCAAATTATTGTCTCTGAGAGTACCCCCAATAATCTTCCTGCATTAAAATATCAGAATTTTAGTCTGTTTCCCAAAGAAGCCAGCCTAAATCATTGATTGGGAAAGACTATTAGACAAGTAAGAAGTCAGTTGTTTGAGGTAGGATGTAGAGCCACCTATAATGCAACAGCGACAATTGCCAATGATACACACGTTGTGTTGGCAACTCAGATACATTAGAGGAATTGCTGAAGAGAGATTTTTACCAAATTGTGAGTAACCCTTGATGAAGTTCCAAACAAAACTAGGTATCATCTTTTCTTAATTTACTTGACATTTGATTCCAAGAAAATTAAATGCACATAAAAATAGTCTAAAATAAGTTGTTTTGAGGATAACTTCTTGGCTCAGACTATTTTATTTATTTTATTATTTTTATTTTTAAAATATTTTATTTATTTGTTCATGAGAGACACACAGAGATCGGCACAGACATAGACAGAGGGAGAAGCAGGCTTCTTGTAGGACTTGATATCCAAACCTCACACCCAGAGCTGAAGGCAGACGCTCAACCACTGAGCCACGCAGGCATCCCTTGGCTCAGACTATTTTAAATATGATCTTCTACATCAATGTCTGCTGAGTCATTTGAAGGTCATGCAGGGTGTATGTCAATTCTTCCTTACATAAATCTACTCTGCACACCTAACACCTCTATCCTTTGCTCAGTTAATGCTCTTAATACCTTTCAGTCATTGTAGCCACCCTAAAATGATTCCAAAGTCTTCAAAAGCCCTAGGGAACCCACTGAGGAATACCAGTCGTAGAGGGCAATACATGATGTAGCAGGAAGCTTTGATCTTATTCCATAGGTATTAGGGAGGCACTGCAGCCCTTTGAGTAGAGCAGTGACGTGGGTGCTCCAGAAGATAACTGGTACCAGTGTGACTGAGGAATAAGGAAAGGAAGAGTGTTTAAGATTGGAAACAGATACATCTGTTAAAAGACTATAGTAGTAGTTTAATTCACAAACAACAATAGGCTGAAATAAGATAGGAACACTGGAAATAAATTGATAAAAAAGAGAGACTTAGAAGTTTTCAGAAATTATAGGCTGACTGAATATGGTGGGTAAAGGAGGCAATGTCTTGAAGGATCAGGTGCCAGGTGCTCATGGCCTATAAATGCAAAATATGAGGAGTAGAGGTTTTCATGGATATTTTATTTTATTCTATTTAGTGGATAGTCAATAGATATAGTTTTAGCTATTTTTACACTGAGGTAAAGATAGAAATGTAAGATACTTGGATGTAGATTTTAGCACTCATACTTGATATATGTGTATGTATGCATATATGTGTATTTTGTCATATATTCATGACCATTTCAAAGTTTTCCACTATTTTTAAAAATTGAAGGATAGGTGACACACAATGCTACATTAGTTTCAGGGGTACTAATAGTGATTCCACAAGTCTATATTATACATTATTCTGTGCTCACCACAACTGTAGCTGCCCTGTGTCACCATACAATGTTATTACAATACCATTGATTTTCTTCACTATGCTGTATCTTTAATCCCATGACTTATTCATTGCTTGACAGGAAGGCTGTATCTTCCACTCCCCTTCACCCATTTTGCCCATTCCTCCAACACATACCTCTTTGGCAACCATCAATTCTCTGTATTTGTAGGTCTATTTTCACTTTTTGTTTGTTTGCATAATCGTTTTAATATAATAATTTACCTGTTTTTTGGTTTTTTTTTTTTTTTTGAGAGTTGGAGAGGGTAGGGAAGAGGGAGAGGGAAAGAGAGAATCCTAAGCAGGCTCTACAATCCTGAGATCATGACCTGAGTTGATATAAACAGGTAAACACTTTACCAACTGAGCCACCCAGGCTCCCCTAAATTTTCAATCTTTGTTCACTAACTTGAAAGCTCAACTAGAACCAGTATTTTAGTCTGATTTTCTGCTGTATGTCCAGTGTCTTAAGTCATGCCTCATACCTATTAAGCAACCAATAAAGAATTGCTGAGTGTAGGAATATATGACTCCTGTGGTTGTAGAAGAGATAAAACTTCATGAATCATTAGCATATTTTTTAGAATAATTTAGTTAAGTAGATCTAGTGGTCTTTGGAAAGTTTATAAATGCTAAACTGAAAGAAGAAACCAGGCTTCTGGTTCTGAATGTGCTGCTAACTATGTGACCCTGGGCAAGTCTTTGGACTTCTCAGATCTCAGAGTTTTGTGTAGAACTGAGGGATTGGACAAAGGCCTTTAGTTTTCCTTAAACCACCAAAATTAGTAGGAATAAGATTTTTATTATAAAGATAAAACAAAATGTAAAAATTAAGAGGAAAAAAAGAGGAAATAAGAATGTAATATTGGAAGATGTAAAAGAGAGAAATAAGTGCCATACCCAGAGATTCTAATTTAATTTTTACCCCAATAATTCTAATGTATGAAAATTGAGACAGAGTGACTCCATATTAGATTAGTGTGATTCAAGATTCTGGCCTGTTGGGAGGAAAAATAACCAAGATTTCTGACATTGCTCTGACTTTTGTACTAGATGTAACAGCTGGAGCATGGATATGGTCCATCAAAACAAGAAGGAGGAAGATACAGACTCCAGAAAAAGGCATCAAGCCTGGAGGAAAACAAAAGACACTTTAAGGATCCAAGCAGAGGCAGTCCTTAGATAAAGGCCTTCCTGGAGAGATAAAAAGAAGCCAGTCTAAATATCAAGATCATGGGAGTTTCAGAAGAGATATCTTTAAACAAACAGGACTAATAGTGTAAATGATGTGATTGATTGACCATGTGTAACATTTCATTTGAGAGCTTTACGACTTTAGGAAGATGGGACACCTGGGTGGCTCAGTGGTTGAACATCTGCCTTCAGCTCAGGGCATGGTCCCAGGGTCCTGGGATCGAGTTTTCTATCGGGTGCCCTGTAGGGAACCTGCTTCTCCCTTTGCCTGTGTCTCTGCCTTTGTGTGTGTGTGTCTCTCATGAATTAATAAATAAAATCTTTAAAAAAAAGACCTTAGGAAGATGTATGGAGAATTAGCAACATGCACAAAGAAACATTAAAGATGAAAAAAGGAAACATTAAATCAAACAACAGTACTCAGTTGTGAATAGTATTTACATATGCATATACATATATATGTATGTATATATATGTGTGTGTGTGTATATATATATATCTTATTTAATCAACAATTTGCATATGACTTTCAGGAGGATGTTGTGGGAAAGCAGATAAAATGATAGCAAAAGGGAACTGAATTATCCTTTTCATATTTCAGACTCAACAGATAATATACTTAATGGACATTGCACAAAGTAGCAGGGTATGCATGCTATTTAGAAACATGGAGGTATGTGAATGTCATAAAATCTTTAAAAAATGGAAAGTAGTTGGGATGCCTGGATGGCTCAGCAGTTGAGCATCTGCCTTTGGCTCAGAGCGTGATCCCGGGGTTCGGGATCCTGTACCGCATTGGGCTCCTTGCAGGGAGCCTGCTTCTCCCTCTGCCTGTGTCTCTGCCTCTGTCTCTGTGTCTCTCATAGATAAATAAATAAAATCTTTAAAAAAAAAAAAAAAAGGAAAGTAGTTGCCTCTGTGGAGGGGCCTGTAGCAGGGTTTCTCAAATTGGTGCTATTTGAAATTTGTTGTGCATGTTAGTATGCTTAGCAGTATCCATGGCCTCTACCCACCAAATACCATTATCAACACTCTTCTCAAATAGTGACGACCAAATATTGTCTCTGGACATTGCTTAATGTCTCTTGGGTGGCAAAATTGCACTTAGTTGAGAACCACTGTATGGAAGGTAGGGGCTTAATTAATATTTTAATATAAGTGTTTATAATTTGACTTGGTAAAATTATTTACTAGTATTATTTTGACACAATAGAGACTAATTTAAAATGGAGTCGAATGAGATAATTTTCAATATCCTTTGAAGTCTAAAATGCTGCAAAGTCCAATTCCCAAGCGCTACTCTTTAGTTACATTTAATTTAGCTGTAAACAATATTTTCTTGACAGCTAAATCTTTACTGAATGGTTTATATAAGCACAGTTGAGTGGGTAGTATTGGGTCTACAGATACATGGAAAACCTTGTCCCTGATTTCAGACTACTTATCAACCTACCTGGGCATTTGACACAAACAACAATATAATTATGGAGAGATTTTGGAGTCAGAGGAAAATGTTCTGTATTCCCAGCCTTTCCCCCACATTAGCTCTCTGTCCATGAGCAAAATCTGGCACCTTATACCTATCGTGAAAATAACAATATTATTTTTAGCTTCCCTTCTCCTGAAAATCTTTCTGTTTTATGACTACGAAAACAGATGATAATCTATTTTTATCTGAGTTGTACAAATAGTAAATGCTATTGGTATTTCAAGGAGGAAGCAATAACTTATGAAAGAGTAGGGTAGGGGAATGGCGGAGATATTCTTACAGGAAAGTACAAAATACGGCTTGTGTGTTTTAAGTTCTTAGAACCTTGTCAGCAAAGGTTCTTCTGCTAATGATGGAAAAAACAAACTAATAACCTTCCCATCCCACTCAGTGTGGTCCCTGATAGAGGTGTCCTAATTTTTATGTTGCTGTCATAACTGATAGTCTATCTCTGACCACTTAAGGTATTGCTTTGGTACAAAATTCAATATAAAAATGATCTGACTTAACATGGATAATAAGGCTCTGGGAATCTATTTCTCTCTTTATTGAGTTTATCAAGGTCATTTGCTTTCAACAAATGCAAAAAATTGCATAAACAGATTTTCATTTGATTTTTGGTACATAAGAATTCAGATGCTTTTAAAATCTAGGTATAAATGCGGCTTTAAGTGGTAGTTCTCTTAAATCAAATGGTCTGGGTATACTTTCTTCTGATCTACCTTTCCAGGATAATTGTTTGTTTTTCAGAAGAATAATCTTCTTTATCCCAAATCAGTTTTGTTGCAGTTCACATTATTATTTATTAGTACAGATAGAACCAAGGGCATTTTCACATGGCATGAACTAGATTTTTATTTTTTAAGCCCCAAAACAGACTGAAGTTTGCTAGTGAAACTGCTTTGGTAAATACTATCAATTCTGATGACAGATTATTTTCAATAATCCCAGGCAATTTTGTTATACTGCTGTTATGTTTAGGTGATAGCAAATTAAAATGATAAAATGTCTTTATCTCCTTCCTGCAGCTGTTTTAGCTATCCCGTAAAATGAGTTTATACTGTCAGCTGTACCTGTCCAGAAATATATAAATACCAGTGGCATTGTTCCTTAAGTATTCCACTAGTCACCATGCTGCGTAGACGATCTAATGGTCCATTTCTAAAGAAAATGTTTCAGTGTCTGTTTTTCAATTATTTGAAAAAAGTCACATTCATTGCTTTGCCTGGTGTCAGGGTCATCTCACCATATATATTATGGTAAATTACTGTAATAGGAGCACTTGGCATGTTGCGTTAGAGTGAAAAGAAAAACAGATTGGATGGAAACCAGAAGAATTCATTCTTCTTCCTCTCTAGTGTATATGCCCTGACTACCACCAGGGGAGCTCATTAACCTTTCTCCCACTGTAAATGTTTCTAGGAAGCAGAACTGAACTGAACAAGCTGTGCAGTCAAACAGCCTTTCTCTCATGCCGTGCTGAAGATAAATGTCTCTTTCCTAGAGATTTTAAAAGGGATAATTTAAATATAAATTTGGATTTAGTTTTGTTCTCTTCAATATACTTGCGTGTGCAGTTTGTTTTCATTTCTGTATGTGCATGTTAATTTTTTTCTGCATGGGAACCTAATATCCTCAGTGTAGTAATCCTCAGGAGATCTGTACTGAACTTGTGGTTTCACTCTTTTCACAATTTTTTTTTCTGAGTTCTTTTCAGAAGCACCGTACTTGGCATGGTGGCTGAGCAAGTAGCACCGAGTCCATCAAGAATCAAGTTCTTAGGGGCACCTGGGTGGCTCAGTTGGTTAACTGCCTGCCTTCAGCTCGGGTCATGATCCCAGAGTCCTGAGATCAAACCCTGTATCTGGCTCCCTGCTCAGTAGGGAGTCTGCTTCTCCCTCTCTCTGCTCATGCTCTCTCTCTCTGTCTCTCTCAAATAAATAAAATCATTTTTTTTTTAAAAGGGAATTAAGTTCACAGATTCACTGAGGCTTCACCATCTCCTTGGTCACTTGGTACCTGAAGCACAGCTCTTTTTCCACAAAAGGCACTCCATGACTTTCAGATTCACTTCTCTGTAGGTATATTCCTGGGAAATGTTTGTCTGAAGTATAACTGTGCTGTGTTTGTTTATTGTTGGACAGTCTGATGCAGGGTTCCCCCTCATCTCTTAGCATTCTTCTCTAAATATCTGAACCACACTAAGACTATCATTATTCTGGAAATTGAACAAGATGCCTGCTTCTGTGATTTGGACCTAGTTAGTTTGGATCTGACTTTGCTTTTGTCGGGCATATCCTTTTAACCAAAGGAAAGATCATTACATTCTGCTGGGTACTCCAGCTAGTTCTCTTCAGAAACAGTATACCTCAGCATGTCAAGATGGTCCTGTTTCTTGAGAGAATCCATGCCAGGGATGCCAGGTAACAAATGTTCATCACTATAGCAAATGAATAAGCAGTTGGGAACTGTCTGGTTCCAGGTCAGCTTTAAGCCACTTCTTTTCATGTGACTATTCCTTTGTAATTTTGACTGATGCTGCTAACGGGTGTAATGCTTCCTTCTGGAACTCATGCATCTTGATTTGGGACATAGAAGAGCGTGGTAGCTAAAATCAGGAGACCTGCATTTATAGGAACAGAAGTTAAATCCTTTCTCTACCACTCTCTCTAGGGAAGTCATTTCATCTCCTGTACTTATGGAAGAGTTAAAATAAAATGAACTACTTAAGGAAGTTACCAAATCTCTTGATATATGTTAAGTATTTTTAAAATGTGAAAAATAGAAAAACAGTAACACAAATATCACCTTGGTGCAACTTTTTATTTGAAGGTTTAATGCTTTCTGAGGACCCGTGAAAACAGTCTAGCTTTCTGAACAGCCTCCATGCCAGTACTGAACAGGATCAGACCTCCCAATAACATTTTACCCTGGGGGAGATCCTGGTTCAGACCCACTTATGGTACTCTGTCCTTCAAAAGGAAGTAAGAGAACAGACCATTATTATCCAGTTCTCACAATTTGGCATGATGGTGACTGTCTTTTCTTTGCAAACACTGAAAATTATTCCTACATGCTTTGAGATTCACCTACAAAAGTGGCTAAAACAATTCTCTTTTAAATCTTGGAAAAATGTATTAGCATTCCAGGTTTCAGAAATCACTATTAACCAAAAGCAAGTGCTGTGTTCTTAAGAATGTCAGTCACCTCTTGTATTGTAGCTAAGGCAGTGTTTTGCTTTTTGTTGCTTTTTGTTTTGTTTCTATTGAAAGAAAACAGAAAAGTCTCATTGTAATGATTTGATCTCCAGTTTTATTCCATGGCTTAGAACCTAAGTGTAGCATTAAAGCTACAACATACCAGGAATATTGACAGTCATTTAAAAGATGATGTGTCTAGGGATACTTTTAAAGAACAGAAGTATTGCCTTTTGTGTTAACATAAAGCACTTTTATCTAGATGGATATAACTGTTCTCAGTGGTTTTGTGGAGACAAGATGATATTTTCTAGGTTGATATTAGACAGTTATTTATAAACATACTCAGTGTTCTTTTTGTGTAAAATGGTTGTTATCTGTCCAATTTGGAGTGTATAGCATAGATCCTGACCGAGTCTACTTTTGCAAAGGAAGTCAGTATGAAATTGCATTCTGTTAACTTGTCTGCAGACTTCCAAAGGAGATGAAGCAAATGAAGTAATTCTTCCAAAAATGGAGCTACGTGTCCTGGATAACCAGGATCTGGACCTAGAGCCATTATCTTTAATCATCATGGAAGTGCTAGCTTCCATGAGCAGAGAGACTCCAGTTTGTGTCCCTATTAGCCATATGTAATGTTCTGTTTGATTTGTGGTATCTTAATCCCTATAACCTGTATATTTACCTTATAGTAGGGAACATAATAGAATACTGTTTATAACAATGTTGTGAAATTTAAGATAATACATGTAAAGCATTTAGCAAAATGAATGACCTATGTATATACTTAAAAATATGGCCTCCTTCTACAAATATCATTAATATCTCTGCTACCATTATTATTATCATTATAAAAAATTTACCTCTGGTTACTCTCATTTTTCCTTTAATTTTTTTTTTCTATTTGTGTTATTGAGCCATAGCCTTAGATGTGAAATTCCTAAGAAGAGGGAAATCTGGTTACTTTATGTCTAATATAAGTTTGCTTATCATGAGGTCAAAAGAAACACTAATGAAGTCAAGTCTCAAAAGTACATATGAAGACTGTAATAGATCATTAGAAGATTAATTGTTCAGTCCTGGGGGCTGCTTTCCCATGAGATGTATTGACCCCAAAAGTCTCCAACCTAGCCTAACCTTTTGACCCCAAAAGTCTCCAACCTAGGCACTGCCAGAACAATAATCCACAATCGAGTGATGAAAGGGTTCCATGAAAGAGAAATTTTTAGACTATAGTAATAGTAGGCTACAGTACCAGCTCCCCTGCCTGCCTCTCCCTGTAGATCTCCTCCAGGAAGTGACTCTGGGCAGGAGTAGAATTTTTCTGAAAGGTCTACAAGAATGTAAATTATAAATCATCTTTAATACACCAAGTAAGCATTTATTCATCTATTTATTTATTCCTTCATAAACTCAAGCACTAGATTTCTGTTAAGTGCTGGGTATTTTGCTGGACTTTGGCAAAAGTGTGATAAATAGGACAGGTTGGCTTTGCCTTATGTAGCTTAGAGTCTGGTGGAGAAGAGAGACATTGAACTTGTAATAAAATTATGATGAATGAAATGAAAGTACAATTGGAGAGTATAATAACACCATGGAGATGGAGACATCTAAACTGAAAGAAGCAGAAAAGTAGTGAAAGATATACTATGAAGTGAAAGATTTGTATAAGTTGAGTAAGTGGAATCAGATGAGAGATAAGTTGGCGCATCATAGTGTTTCAAGAAGATAGGATAACAAGTTCAATTTCATAAGCAAATGAACAGATGAACAAAACCCATTGTGTTGCTAAAAAAAAAACGGTGTGATGAAAGCTTGTATATAGAGAGTGTAATTTATATGGTAGCTGATGGAATGCTACAAAGAGTTTTTAATGGTATTAATACAAACAGAACATATGTTTTAAAAAGTTCTATCAGGTAGTATGGCAGTGTATGGATGTGACTAGTGGGGAGAAGTTAGAGAAAGAGCAACTGGTTTGAAGGCTACTAATGATATGTCAGGAAAAGTGAGGGTGAGGCACAGAAGCATAGAGATCATGGATTCAGGGATGTGGTTATTCGTTCATTATGTATTACTAAATTAACTGCTTTATGAACAGTCCTAGTTGTGTTAGCTACAAAGAGGAGGAAGGCATGGTTCTTGCTATAGAGAAACTAGGAAAGAGAGAAAGAAATTGTACTGTGACATTCTCTGGTAAAGTTGGTGAGGCTAAGTGTTACATCAATTTGCTGAAAACAAATTCACTCAAAGCCCATTCAAGGAAGGATCAATTCCTCTAAGTACTGTGATCATCATCATCATCATCAGGATTGTTGGGGAACTGTGCTGAGTTCTTTATATACATTATCTTATCTAGATCCCTTTACCATTCTGTAAACTGGGATCTGTTCTCTACTTTTAACATTATTTTACAAATGAGAAAATTGAGACATCAAGAGACTAAGGAGCTTGACTAAGGTCGCTCAGACAGGGTATAGGGAAACTTGACTGATTTGTGAGTCCATGGTTTCAGGGAGTTAACAATGTCAAGCAAAAAGCTGGATATAGAAAATTTATGGGAAAAAATTGCTGTAAAGTCCATAATAGAGTAGCAAAAAAAGGAGGCAGTCTGGTTTTGGTTTAAAGTGTCACACTTCCTTTTTTTAAAAATAAAGACAGAGAATATTTAGAAATGAGATTTAATATTATTATATAAAGTGATAGAGACTTTCAAAACCAAGTCTTTAACCCATTAAAATTAATGTTGAGACAGTATCTCCTTAATTGAGTAAAACCAGATCCTCTCCAGTTGGGACACAATTAAAAGGCACAGGGCTTGTGGTTGGGAATTCTGACTCATCATATTTTTATTCATTTGTGGGCCAGGGAATTTGTGCAAGTCGCTAAAAACCTCTGTGTGTTTATTTCCTCATTTTAAAAATGAGAGTAATAGTGCCCATCTCACAAATCTATCATGAAGATTTAATTAACAATGCATGTCAACACTTAACAATTCCAAGGCATAGAAATAGTCCCTCCTAGAAAGTCAATATGATGATATGATGATCATGTGGCATGCTGGAAAAGGTATGTGGAGAGAGGGGGAACAATACCAAAATATCAGGGAGAGCAGAGTAAACTGGGAAGATGTTGAGACTTCAGGCAATCAGTGTCATGGAAGTTTCTGTTTAACTCAAGACATACAGAGGGAGGAATGCAGACCTATATCTCATCAGTAGTAAGGAGTTGAGCAGAGCTTCAGGGTTAAATTCACACTGATACAAGACTCAGATGGAGACTATTAAATAGTCAATTCCATGTAATGCAACGATAAAGGGACCATGCCTTCCTGGACTAAAGCAAAAATGAAAGCATAGCCTAGCAGCCAAGGTAACAGACTGGTCTTGCCATGAACCCTGGAACTCCAAGAAATAGACAAATTCCTTCTATGAAAATTGTTCTTTATTAGAACACAAGACTTCAATCTAAGAGGCAACTAATATAGGTATGCTATTTATAGTTTTTGTTGTTGAACGATAGACATTTTTATGTTTTTAAGGCATCAAACCAACCATATAAATATGTGTGAGTGTGTGTATTTACTTTCAGAATGAAGAGAAGCAAAAATGCTGAGAAATTCTTATATTCAAATCCTCCCTGCAAAGGTTCTCCATGAAGTTAGTGAAGTTACACAGACTAACTTTTCAAAGAACACTTCAGGACAGACACAAAAAAGGAGTGAGAAAAATGAACATGATTATTCAGCATATGCCTCAAAATTATATTTTATAAACAAGTAAAAATAGTGTGTCCATTTGTGGCTCTTTTCCACAGTTATTACTGATTTAGTAATTGAGTTAGCATTGCTAATTTATCAGCAACAATACAGCCAACAATTGGAACCCTAATTACATTTTTAAGCTGGACTAGTGCTGAGACCTTTGATCAAACATATTTTTTTATTTTTTCACTGAACAGTCCATAATATAGTAGTCATTGAACCAGATTTGCTCATTTTTTTCTGGCATAGTTTTTCAATATATTCTATTGAGTGAATGTTTCGGCAAATAACTGCCACATAGTCTACTTATGTAATTCATTAACACACCGGTGTGGAGACCTATTTTTCAAATTAGATTTTGTATTTTCAGTAAGATCTGATGATAATGCTGGTCATTTGTTCTCCATTTCTTACCAATGTCTGGTTGCATTAGGACTGAGATTTATTTGCTGGTCTTTGGAACACTACCCCTCAAACCTGGCTTCTCATTGGGATCTCCTGTGATATCTGAGTCCCACTCAAGAGATTCTTTTTTTTTTAAAGTAGGCTCCATGACCGTGTGGAGCCCAATGCAGGGCTTAAACTCACAACTCTGAGATAAAGACCTGAGCTGAAATCACCAGTTGGATGCTTAATCAACTGAGCCACCCAGGCACCCGACCCACTAAAGAGATTTAATTAATTAGATATATAGTCCAGCTTGCATATGGAGTTTTTTAAATTCCAGATTATTTTGATATGCAGCAAAATTTGAGAACCACTGAATGAGAACATACTCCTGTGTAAGCAGATTATGTAAGAGCAAAGAACAACTTCCGCCTTTCCTTCCTTCCTGGAAACATTTAGCACTTATTGAACATCTACTGTGTTAGGAAATGTTCTAGGTAGTGAAAATATAAGGTGAACAAGATGGTCCCTATTTGCATGTTTATTAAATTAATTCTGACCCCAGTAATTTGCTGTGGCCTCACCTGACCATATATCTCCCAAGATGCTGAACCCCAGCTGCAATTACCTTCTCTTAGTCCTCACTGTGCCATGCTCTGAAATACTATAAGGATTTCTCACAAGTGGCTGCTTCCTCCTTTGATCCTCACTGCCTTGACTTCTAGGCTTGGGTCAGACTCCTCTCATTATTCCATTCACTTCCTTCTAGTTGCACATATCAGAGATGCATTGTTATGCTCTTATGTGTTTGATGTTCCTTTTCCAGCTAGACAGAAATCACCAGCAAGAAGCCTACCCCTGGGCTCCTTATTAAATGATTAATAAAATATTTATTTAATGAAGGAAATCATTTTTAATCTGAATGAATATAATTCCATCCTGATTATACTTTGCTGCATAATCAACTACCTTAAACCTTAGTTGCTCAAAACAATAACTATTTTATGACCTCTTGTGATTCCAAGGGTTAACTAGACTCACCTGGGTATGTCTTCTATTCCACATGATGGCTGGGACTGCAGCCATCTGGAGACTCAACTTGGGCTAGAATATTCAAGATGGCTCCCTTACATGCCTTGAGAGCATAGGACTGAAAGGCTGGTTTCAGTTGGGATGCTAGGGTTGCATGGCTTCTCTTGCATGTAATCTCTGGTTCTTTCCCTTTGCACATGGACTGTGCACTTGATCTCTAAAGCAGATGGTTAGGTTTCTTAGCAGTCTAGAACTTCCAAAATGAGCATTTAAAGAGAAGTGGAAACTGCTAGATCCTTCAAAGGCTAGATGGAAAGCTGGTCCAGTGCCACTCCTGTCATATTCTGTTAGTCAAAGAAGTCATAAGACCTTTCTAGAGTCATTGAGAAAAACAAATACAAACACTAAAAAACATACCTTTCCTCTTTATCAGAGAGTCATAAAGAATTTAAGACCATTCTTAATTCATCATAGAAATTTAACCCTAAATTTAAAACATTTATTTCCTTCTCTTTTTTTGGGAGGAGAGGCAGGCAACTCAAGAGATCTTTTAATTTTAGTTTTTACCTTTTTGTGGTATGACTGAGATCTACTCTCAACAGATTTTTAAATGTAGAATACAATATATTTGACTCTAGTCATGAGTTGTACAGCAATCTCTAGAACATACTCATCTTTTGTCACAAAATTTATACCCAATAACAACTTCACATTTCCCCTCTCCCTCCAGTGCCTAGAAACCACCATGAGTTTGATTGTTTTAGATACCTTAAATAAGTAAAATGATGCAATATTTGTCTTTCTGTGACTGCTTTATTTCACTTATTGTAATGACCTCATGATTCACCCATGTTGTTACATATTGTAGAATTCTTTTTTTAAGGCTGAAGAATAATCTAAGATATGTATATGCCTCATTTTCTTTACTTACTCATCAACAATCAAGTTGCTTCTACATATTGGTTATTGTAAATAGTGATGTAATGATTATTGTAAATAGTGATGTAATGAACATGGGAGGGCAAATATCTCTTTGAGATCTTGGTTTCAATTACTTTTGGATAAATACCTAGAAATGGAATTGCTGAATCATGTGGTGTTCTATTTTTTGAGGAACTTCCATACTGTTTTTATAGTGGCTGCACCTTTTGGCATTTCACCATCAATGCAAAAGGGTTTCAATTTCTCTACATTGTCACCAACACCTGGTAAAGAAAACAATCAACAGAGTGAAAAGGTAACTTACAAAATGATTGAAAATTTTTGCCAACTACATGTCTGATACGAGGTTCATATCCAAAATATAAAAGGAACTCCTACAACTCAGTAGCAAGAAACAATTGATAACCCAATTGAAACATGAGCTAAATACTTGAATGGATATTTGCCAAAGAAGACATACAGATGGCCAACAGGCACACGAATAGGTGCTCACCATCATTCAACAGCAGGAAAGTACAAATCAAAGCCACAATGAGAAACTACCTCACATCTGTTAAGCTGGTTATTATCAAACACACAAAAGACAGCAAGTGTTGGTGACAATGTGAAGAAACTGGAACTCTCTATTTAAACATCACAAGTCTGACTCCGCCCACATTCTGCCAAGCTGCTGGAAATGCTATTATCAGCCATTCTTGGGGATCCCACTATCACGGGTTAGTGTAATGGTGTGACACTGAGTGCACTTTCTTTTTTTTTTTTTTTTTCTGAGTGCACTTTCTAATCAGCATCCAGGAGTCCATTATGGCAACAAAGCTGGTACCATCAGAGGCACCTGATTTACTGCCCCCATGGTCAGGGCATGGGGCACTATGTGAGAATAAAAATGCCTTACCTGGGACACCTGGGTGGCTCAGTGGTTGAGCATCTGCCTTGATTCAGGGCATGATCCTGGGGTCCTGGGATTGACTCCCCACATGGAGCGTGCTTCTCCCTCTGCCTGTGTCTCTGCCTTTCTCTGCGTCTCTTGTGAATAAAAAAACTAAAATCTTAAAAAAAAATAAATAAAAATGCCTTACCTGGATCTTGCTTTCCTTTAGTATCACCCAATCATTCTGCCCTGAGATCTTTCCTTGGTTTTGCTAGAATAGAGAGAATAACCTCTGCTTTGTAGTAGGAGGAGTGGAAACTCATGACATATTCTTTGATGGGTTTGGTTGTGGTTCTGCCAAGGTTCTCTTTTACCTAGATTAAACTCCACCTCTTTTTTCTCCCCTTTAACTTTTTTTTTTTTGACATGAATCCTGGACCAGCCTTCAGAAATAAATAAATAAATGAATAAATAAATAAATAAATAAATATATATATATATATTGACATAACTTCAAAGTTTTTTCAAGAGTAGTACAAAGTATTCCTACACTCCATCAAGACTCTCTAAACATTAAGGTTTACACTGTCTCTCTCTCATGTGCTCTCTATCTGTATATATAAATATATATATTTATATACATAAATTTAATATATATTTAAATTTCTCTATATGTCATCTGTTATATAATTCATGTCATTTTATATGGAACTGTTCATGTCTCTCATGTGGTACAGTTTGTGGTATATTTCCTCAATGCAAGAACATTCCTTTCCATAGCCAAAGTATAATAATTAAAACGGAGAATTAACATTGATACACATTCGGAGTTTTACATTTGCCTCAATATTACCCGTTACAGTGAAAGTGAATTCCAAACCACGCATTGCATTCAGGTGTCATGTTTCTTTAGTCTCCTTTATTCCAGAACAGTTCCTTATTTTTCTGTGTCTTTAGTGGTGTTAGCGTATCTGAAGAGAACTGGCCTGATATTTTATAGAATGACCATCAGTTTAACTCTGCGTTATGTCTTTCCGTGATCAAATTCACACATTCAATTTTGACAGGACCACCACAGAGGTGTTGTTTTGTTCTTCTCAGTTCATGGTATCAGAAAGAATTACTAATGATGTTAGTGCTTATCACTTGGGGTTTCTGCCAAGTTCCTGCACTGTAAGCTTACTATTTTCTTTTATAATTAATAAATATATTGTATAATTAATAAATTTTGTGAGGTCAGACAAGTATTTTAGTCCTCATTGTACTTTTGCTTTTTTTATTTTTTCTGACTAAACCAATTTTTGCTGTGATGGTTGCCAAATGGTAATTCCTCCTTTACTCTACATGTGCCAGTTTGTACTGTGGGATGTGAGCCAAACATTGAATGCTGTGTCTAAGTAGGGCATGTTAGGAAGACTGTGTCAAATAGGCAAGAACAAGAAATAAGAAGGCCCAATGGGCATTTTCTGAGCCCAAAATGAGCACCACTTGCCATGATTCTCTTATAAATGGAGCTGACAGATCCTGAGTCAAATTTTAACTAATGTCTTATACTTTTCTCTGATGGTGGTTGTATGGATATATCCCTAGATGTATAAATATAACATATGGGTGTATATATACATATATTTATTTAATTTTATGCTGCCTAATATTTTATCCTTTACTATATGCAAATTGTACTCAAAAATTAAAAAGAATAGAACATCTAAAAAGAAACCTCTGATTTAGCTGCTTAGTTACATAACATTATAGACAGCTGTAGGTGTTACATAAAACTTAAGAAAAGATGTTCAACACTGAATCAGAAGAGTTGCTAATATAGGGATCATTCAATGTTATAAAATTAGAACTGTAGCTCTGTAATAGCATTTAGTTATCATTTAATAACATTAAATTATTTTTAAATGAAGAAATTGAAGCCAATGTTTTCTAAAAAGAAAATTAGAAGTGTTTTCCTTAAAAGAAATTAATTTTTAATTATGAAATGTTTACAAATTCAAAGGCCTTGCATATTGATATAAAATATTTAAAAGATAAAATAATTGAAAATTTGCCTAAAATGAGATTTTACTCCTCAATTTCTTTAAGTAGGCAGTTACCCTTTTGACTTTATATGTGATTTAATTTACAAAATGACAACAATTTTAGTAACTTAGTTGGTTTCATTATTCTTTGTCTGCCTCTCCTCCCCCCCAGCCCTCCCCATTCCTCACCCTCACCTTCCCCCACCCCCCTAAATTTCCTACCCTATCCTGTGCCTCTGGGGCTGATCTTTCAGATGCATCACCAAAGCTGCTTTGTGCTGTGGCTTCCAGTTGAGTTTGGCCTATGGGAGGGAGATTAGAGTAAAGAGGAGTCCTATCCCCTCTCAGTTGTGTGGTTCTGGTCTAATTCTCCCTCTAAAATTACATATCCTTTCAAGAATTTCTATGGCTCCAAATCCAGGTTCCTACTGTTTCCTTCTCTACCCTTTTAGATCCAGGCTTATGTCTACTGCAAACAGGGAGACCAGTATAATATATAAGGTTAAAAATTTAGGAGCATCTTACATTCTGCCAAGACAGCAACAAAATTTACAGAAGCCAAGAATAATTTTGCTCCCTCTTGCAGCTGGAATGTACCTTAGCAGAACTGATGAGCAAATTTAGTGAAATATGTAGCGTGAAGGAAGAAAGTTTGCTATGTCTTCAAACTTTGGGCTGCCAATATTCTGGACTGGTATTCCCTGCATGACCTGGCCCTACATGTGACTTGTAACATCAGGATTCATCAGTAGTTGGGCTAGGAGATACCTTCTTTTCTTTTGACTAGATGACTATTTTAAGGTCTCTACAGTTTCGCCAATATAGCCAACAAGTTGCACATAGTCTGCACTGCTTCTTAGATAGGCCCCAAAATACCATTGCTGGGACTGTGCTACATTGTTATTGTCACAGGCTCTGCCTAATTGGATTCTGAGGTTGGAATGTGTTCCCTGTGGCTCTGTTCAATAGCTAGCTTCCACCTTTGCTTGTCCCAGCCATGTTTTAATAGCCCTCATTGGTTCCTTTTCCCTTCTTTGTAACTAGTCTCTTCATTAAATTATCATAAAAACTCCATCATAGTGTACCTTATATTTTCTACTGGGACCTTAACGAACACAGTAACATAACTCCAAAATAGAATTAGAGAGATGAAGTTTCTATTAAAAATAACTAATGAGTGGTAACCAAAAGGAAATACACCTGGGGAATGTAAGGCCACACCTCACATTTTGTCTTCATTCTGTGATGCTCTTACTATAGAACCTCCAGCGAAATCTGGCAGTAGTTCCTGATTATCCTCGTGGAAGCTGGTGGATATACAATTTTTTCTTTTCTGTACAAATGCAGGTGATGCTAATTTCGTTTAGTCATATAAAATTCTTTTCCAAATATTGTTGAAAGAGGAATTCAGTGTAGGAAGTTCAGGCAGTGGATCAATACTTAAAATGATTGGCTATGTGATTTTAAACTTTGTCAACTTTCCCATATATAAGCTCATTCTCACTAAATGCAAATCAAATCAAATGCTTCTAGAATATATACATGAGTGTTGTTGGAGAGAAATAGAAGAGGGACTAGGGCCCTTCAGAGATAATCTTCTGTGGATAAGTGATTAAGCACTAGAATGGATATCATAGTCAATGTCTAGCCTCATTTGTTTTACTGATGTTGCTTCATTTAGGCAAAATGCCTCTTTATATGTTAGGCAATTAAGCAATGAATTAGAAGAATAGCTAAAAGAAAAAAAATAGACTATTGAGGCATTCCAGTGAAGCTGGGAGTGAATGGATATTTAGATTATTCTCAGATCCATTAGTCTTAGAGTCTATTACTATAAAAATCAGAATTATAATCATGTAAATACATTTATTATACTTAAATAAATCAAGAAAGTCTCATTTTCGAAAATGCCAGATGTTCTGTATTTCTCTGATGGCAATATAAATCTGAAGTTTATCTATGCTAAACATCTGTCAAAAATACATACTTGTTTAAGGGAATCACCAACAGTTCAAAATGAAACGCTGTGAATAAATACATCAAGAAAGAAAAGGACTGTTCATTCTATTTAGAAATGACTTAAATATCCTAAGCAATATGATACATTGCTATAAATATGTACATTGTGAAGTAAAATTTCATAATAAAAATCTCTCCTATAGCTAAAAATTAAAAACTAAAACTTGGCTAATAAAAGTAGGAGGTTCTACCTTTTTTTATTAATCTTATTTCTTCTAATTTAGAAGTTGTTCACACACATAAAAATGGCAATCAACTAATAATTTTTAATTACAATGCAGCTTCACAGAAAAATAAAACCAAAAACTAAAAAAAATAAATAAATAAAAAATAAAAATAAAAATAAAATCTGTGTTCTTGGGATCCCTGGGTGGCACAGCGGTTTAGCACCTGCCTTTGGCCCAGGGCGCTATCCTGGAGACCCGGGATCGAATCCCACGTCGGGCTCCTGGTGCATGGAGCCTGCTTCTCCCTCTGCCTCTGTCTCTGCCTCTCTCTCTCTCTCTCTCTCTCTCTCTCTCTGTGTGTGTGTGTGACTATCATAAATAAATAAAAATTAAAAAAAAATCTGTGTTCTTCAAGAAAAAAAAAAAGCGGGATTAAAAACTTAGTTGACCAGACAGAGGATTTAAGTTTCTTCTTTTTTTTTTTTTAATTTTATTTATTTATTCATGAGAGACAGAGAGAGAGAGAGAGAGAGAGAGAGGCACAGACACAGGCAGAGAGAGAAGCAGTCTCCACTCCATGCAGGGAGCCTGACGTGGGACTCGATCCCAGGTCTCCAGGACCACACCCGGCACTGAAGGTTGGCACTAAGCCACTGAGCCACCCGGGCTGCCCGAGGATTTAAGTTTCTGAAGAATTAGTAAAATTTTCCCAAAGTTAGAAAATAAAACATTTCAGATATTAGGTTGAAAATGTAATTTAGCCTTCCCAAGATGCATTTTCTTTGTATTTTTCTATTTTGGATTACTAGACATTTGCTTTTGGATTCTTGTTAAAGAAATACTTGCACAAACTTGCAAAATATAATCACATGGATTCTTTCATTACTATCTTCCTGGCACTGAAAATTTTCTTTCCTGGTTGTCAGTAGCAAAAACTATGGCTATAACCTGCTACAGTAAATATAGTAGGTTGTAAATAAAGTGCTATCAATTCAGTGGCTGAGAATACTCATTTTCAACCCCACACTTAACCAAAAAGAAAACATGTAACACCAGAAATTGTTCATTTCACACTCTGAGCACTATTTAAGATTTGCAATGGCTTAATTTAGAAATTGCAAGACTTTAAAAGCCTACTTAACATATGGCAAAATGAAGTGGTAGCCTGTGATTGTTTTTATTTCCATTTTAGGCTAGTTTTCTGGCAGTTACTTTAATTTTTTTCCCCCTTTGCAGTCAATGAATTCCCAAAGGAGATACTTGTTCACTTTCTTGTTTTTCTCTTTTTTAATTCTTTCATTATTATTTTTTATTTTAAGATATATTTTTAAAGTATGAAATGAAAAGAGCAATATTGGTGCTATTACACTTAGGATTTATGATAATTTAGCTGTCGTATTTGAATCCCTCAGGGCAGAGAGCTATAAAAGATCAAGATGTGTATTAGGAGTCTGTGTTGAAAAAAGAGAAAAGGGCATAATAGAGTGCTTAAAGACCCTCCTAATGATATGATGGTTTCTTGTCTACAGTTAAATTATTAAATTAATTCCTAGAAGAAAGATGTAAGATGAAATAAGACTCCAAAATGAATGAATGTTAAAATATTGTATTGTATTATATTTATGAATTGATTTTATTTTAAATGTCTGTATTAAATCCATTGAAAGTTGCCCTAAGTAGCAAATTTTATAGGAAATAACTACCATTTTAAAAGAAAAAGATTAGTTAGAAGTGACATTGTTTTATATATTTGCAAATGTTTTTAATGTCTGTCTTAATAAAAGCTGAATACATATCAACTTTTTTATTCAATATGTTTCAATATATTATTTCAGGATATGAAGAAAATGCAGCCTATGTAGTTGGGAAAAGATAAGACTATTTTTAAATCTTTCCTGTAATTGAGAATATTCTTCTTTGATATTACACTAAAGCTTGGCAAATGGTAGTTTCTTAAAGGTTAGTCACAATGTGGAATCTGAAACCATGTCAATGAACTTTTTATACATAAAAAATTATATAAAAATCTCTTGGTCTCCATTGCCCTTTGAGTAAATCTTTTACCTGTGCATGTATTCGGAAATTTGGAAATTATTGGTTCACTGAATTATATAGTCCATCCAAGTGTTGCCACATTCCATTATATAATTTTTAAAAATCACACTTATTAATGTCACTATTGATCTTATCAGAAAATGCTGTAAGTATGGCATGTTGAGTTCATTGTGGTAGATACAAATTTTCCAATGATAGATACTAGTTTTTGTTTGAAATCTTGAATTATATCTTTGTCAACAAATACTTGTCAGTGGTTTTCTTTGAAGCAATAAGCTCCTTTTGTTCATTTTCAAGGAAAAGTCAAATACCTAAGCTTTAATGACTATTTTTGTCTGTTAGTCATTCTCTTAAAACTAGTGTTCCATGAAAAAAGGAGCTTATTACTTCAAGGAAAAACACTGACAAGTAGTTTACCTCTCAACTCAAGCTATTACATTTTTCTTTAAGACAATCATAATATTTCAACAAGCAAAAGTTCTTCGTGCATATTGTCACGCCATGGATTCTGCATCATCAGTGCAAATGTCAACAGTGAAAAAGGTGACTGATATCTCAGTATTATTGTACTAATAATAATAACAAATAATATTAATATTATACTTAATATTTCAAAACTATTGAAAATAGTTTTGCCTTAATGGACTTAATAAAAGAGTCTTGGGGACCACAGAGCTGTGTGGGCCACTTTGAGAACTGCTGTTTTAGACATTGTACGCAGCCCTTCACAGACATTGCATGACCTCTTCACAGAAAACCCATAAGGTATAAACTGGTTTTCCTCATTTTACAGATTTTCCTTTATTTTACAGATGAAAGTACTAGACTTAAAGTCTTTCAGTGACTTGCTCATTTTACTTACTTGGATCTCCCAGTATTAGATATAATATTCACTACAAAAGCTGTGGTTTTGTTTTTAAATAATTAATAGTTGAATCCTGACCTATGATAACATAGTGCTAAAAGCCAAACATCTTTTAAAATGATGCAATTGACTTTGAAAACATAAAAATCCTAGCAAGACTGGAGATTTTTGCCTCTGTCTACGATGGACTAAGGTGAACAACATATTTTCTAAACCTTCTCTTAGATGCTTAACGGAGCTCAAAAATGCAATCTGGAAAGATAAAACTGTATCTAAGTATCTTACTTGAATCCACAAACATTCTTTAAATAAGGCTAATAATGATAATTCATAGCATTGTTGTGAGGATTAAATAAGTTAAGGGACACATGTAAAGCACTTAGAGTAATTTCTGGTAGAGGAAAGACAAAAAATAGCAATGTAGTTCATTTCACACCCATTAGGATGGCTACTTAAAAATAAAATGCAGAAAACTAAATGTTGGCAAAGATATGGAGATATTGAAAAACTTGTACACTGTTGGGGGAATATAAAATGGTGTAGCTGATATGGAAATCACATGACGGTTCCTCAAAAAATTAAAAATAGAATTATTGTATGACCCAGCAATTCCACTGCTAGATTTATGCCCCAAATAGTTGAAAGGGTATTTGTACATCCGTGTTCATAGCAACATTATTCACAATAGCCAAAAGGTGGGAGCAACCCAAGTCTGATGAAACAAAAAGTGGTACATGTACAATAGAATATCATTCAGTATTAAAAAGGAAGGGCATTCTGACACTTGCTACTATATGGATGAACCATGAGGATATTATGCAAAATGAAATGAGTTACAAGTTACAAGAGGACAAGAGGACAAATGCTATATGATATTGTTTATCTGAATGGTCAGATTCATAGAGACCAAGATTAGAATGTGGTTGCCAGGATCTGGAGGGAAGAGTGATTGGGATTTGTTTGATAGGTAGTGAGTTTTCATTTTGTAAGATAAAAAGCATTCTGAGGATTGATTGCAGGGGTGACTGCATTTAACACTGCTGAACTGCAGTGTTTTAAAAAATCGTTAAGATGGTTTCAATATCATGTGTATTTTGTTATGTCTATTTTATCACAGTTTGAAAAAGTATTAAAAAATGAAGCAAAGCTGCTATAGAAAATAATAAAACACAACTTACAAATGCCAGGAAAATGAAAGAGAATTTGAATACAATAAACATATCAGATGGAATAAACATTTTGGAAAACATTTTACCTAAGTAATGCAAAATAAGAAAAACTGAGTAGCTCTACATTTGTTAAAGAAATTTTGGACGCCCGGGGGGGCTCAGCATTTTAGTGCCTGCCTTCAGCCCAGGGTGTGATCCTGGAGACCAGGGCTTGAGTCCCATGTCCGGCTCCCTGCATGGAGCCTGCTTCTCCCTCTGCCTGTGTCTCTGCCTCTCTCTCTCTCTCTCTCTGTCTTTCATGAATAAATAAATAAATAATCCTTTTTAAAAAAAGATTGAATTCATTATCAACATATTCCTACAATGAGAACTCTATGCCCAGTTTCACTGGTAAATTCTCTCAAACATTTAAGGAAGACATAGTAGCAATCTTACAAAAGTTTTAGAAAGTAGAGCAGAAGGGAACAAAAAGAAAACATGTGTTTTGTGGTTTGCACAATGGCAACTACAAACCTGACCAAGATAATAAAATTACCAGCCAGAGGGCAGGGCAAGCTGGCGGAGGAATAGGGTCTACAAGTCACCCGGCCCAACAACTTACCTAGATAACTTTCAAACCATCCTGAAAACCTACCAATTCGACCTGAGACTTAAAGAGAGGACAGCCAGAACGCTACAGAGAAGGGTTTTCGGTTCTAACAAGGTAGGAAGATGGGAAAAAATAAATAAATATAAAAGAATCAAGTGGGGGGATGGACCCCCGAGGGATCCCCCCAGGAGCCAGGTAAGGCCCCCGGGGAGAGCCTCCAGGACAGGAAAGCCCAGGCCTGGAGAAGCGAGAACTTTAAAAATCCACACCGGATTCTTCCCCGATGGAAACGCGCTCAGCAGGGAACTTGAGAAGATCTGCAGGAGGGGCAGTGGAGCCCCCAGGTTCCCGGGGTCACTAACAGGTACCCCGCGGCCAAGCGCTGTAAAGGGCTGGAGCGCACCCGGCGGGGCCTCGGGGAGCAGCCCATTGGTCAGGGGGCAGCTCTGGGCGGAGGGGGATGTGTCCTGCTGCCTTTGGAGCCTCAGCCCGGGAGCGCGATTCCAGCAGTGCAGGCCCCCGATCCCAGGGCGCCGGGGACACAGCCCAGGATCCTGTGCTCCTCCCGGGACAGGCGGAGGCCTGGAGGGCCCAGGACAGCGAGGACACTCCTGCAGCCGGGCGCCCCCGAGCTGTGCAGGTCAGCGCCCCCCGCCCTGGGAGCATCAGGCCCCTGCAGACTGGGAACTGTGTAGTCACTGTGGGAGCTGACTCCAGGGCTGGAGAGCTGGCCGCTGCCACTGTTGTTGTTCCTCCTGGTGTCACCCTGTGCCTGGGATGGGGCGGGGCCACCAGGGGACAGAGGCCTCACCGGGTCAACAGCTGCCACTGAGCCCGACACCTGGTGGAGGGCGAGGCAGCTGCCCCAGGTACACACCTGAGAATCAGCACAGCAGCCCCTCCCCCAGAAGACCAGCTGGAAGGACAGGGGACCAGCAAGTTCTTGACCAAGCAGCGCTGGAAAGCTCCAGTACCAAGGGAAAATCGAGTTAATATAGTATATAGAGCTGGAGGGTCCCCCCGCCTTTCTTTTTTAAATTGTTTTTCCTAAAAAAAAAAAAAAAAAAAAAAGAAATTGTTTTTTCCTTTTTTCCCCCTTTTCCATTATAACTCGTTTTTATATCAGACTAAACATGTCCATTTTTTTTTCTCTTTCCCCATCTTAACTACAATATTGTACCAGCTCTTCGTTTTTAAGGTTTCTTCCTTTTTCACTTTCACTACAGTTACATGCCTTAGATATATTTTTCACTACTGGATTCCCTTCAAAATACTCAGTTTAATTTTGAGAGCTATATGAGATATGGGTTTTTGTCTTGTGTTTTTTATTTCTCTGCCTCATTTTTGAATGGCAGAAGTTAATAGCTTTTAAAACATGACTGGCATGCACCCAGAACCAAGTGGTATACCATGCTGGTTCATTCTGTGAGATTATATTTTCTCTTCATTTGCATTCTGCCCCCTTTTTTTAAATCTCATTTATGTTTTGGTGGTCAATGGTGGGGCTCTCTACAAGTATTGCTGGTTTATATAAATTTGGGATTGAGCATCTTCTAACATACAGAACTTAATACACTCAGAACCAAGAGGATCACCCTCTAGGACCCTCAGGCAGACTGCATTCTCCCTCTACTACAATTTCTTCACCACCACCATCTACCAGTCCCCCCCGACCCCCTGCTTTTTTCTTCTTTTTTCTCTTTACTTTTTTTCTTCTTCTTTTTTCTTCTTTGGAATTTTTGGTCTTTTTTTTTACTACTTTGTTTTAAAATTTGTTTTTCACTTTAGCGGTCCTTTTGGTTTATTTTGTTCTGATCTTTGTTTTCAATTTCTGGTCTCTGACCTCGTCAGAATCATCTAGGGTGAAATTGACCTATGTCATGGTTCATATTCTTTTTTTTTAAAGATTTTATTTATTTATTTATGAGAGACACACAGAGAGAGAGAGAGAGAGAGAGAGAGAGGCAGTGACACAGGCAGAGGGAGAAGCAGGCTCCATGCAGGAAGCCCAGTGTGGGACTCAATCCCGGGTCTCCAGGATCAAACCCTGGGCTGAACCCCAGGCTTTGACACTAAACCGCTGAGCCACCTGGGCTGCCCTGTGGTTCATATTCTTGGCTCAGCCAGTTCATACAGCCACTCTGCATTGAGCAAAATGACTAGAAGGAAAAATTCACCACACACACGCACACACACACACACACACACACACAAAAGAAGCAGAAACAGTACTCTCGGCCACAGAGTTACAGAATATGGATTACAATTCGATGTCAGAAAGCTAATTCAGAAAGACAATTATAAAGTTGCTGGTGGCTCCAGAAAAAAAAAGTATAAAGGACTCTAGAGACTTTGTTACCACAAAACTGAGATCTAATCAGGTCAAAATTAAAAATCAATTAAATGAGATGCAATCCAAACTGGAGATCCTAACAATGAGGGTTAATGAGATGGAAAAGGAGTGAGTGACATAGAAGACAAGTTGATGGTAAGGAAAAAAGCTGAGGAAAAAAGAGAAAAAAAATTAAGAGACCATGAGGAAAGGCTAAGGGAAATAAGTGACTGCCTAAGAAGGAAGAATCTACATATAATTGGGGTTCCAAAATATGCCAAGAGGGAGAGAAGGCCAGAGAGTATATTCCAACAAATCATAGCTGAGAACTTCCCTAATTTGAGGAGGGAAATAGGCATTCAGATCCAGGAGATAGAGAGGTCTCCCCCCAAAATCAATAAAAACCATTCAACACCTTGACATTTAGTAGAGAAACTTGCAAATTCCAAAGATAAAGAGAAAATTCTTAAATCAGCAACAGATAAGAGATCCCTAACTTATATGGGGAGAAGTATTAGATTAACAGCAGACCTCTCCATGGAGATTCAGGTTACTAAATTAGAAGAACATGCATCAAAGAATACTTTATCCAGCAAGGCTCTCATTCAGAATAGAAGGAGAGATAAAGAGCTTCCAAGATAGGCAGAGACTCAAAGAATATGTAATCAACAAACCAGTTCTGAAAGAAATATTAAGGGGACCCTGTAAAAGAAAGGCTAAATAGGTATTATGATGACACTAAATTTATGTCTTTCAATAGTTACTCTGAACGTGAATGGGCTAAATGATCCCATCAAAAGATGCAGGGTTTCAGACTGGATAAAAAAGCAGAACCCATCTATTTGCTGTCTACAAGAGACTCATTTTGGGCCTAAGAACACCTCCAGCCTAAAGATAAAAAGGTAGAGAACCATTTACAATTCAAATAGTCCTCAAAAGAAAGCTGGGGTAGCCATCCTCATATCAGATCAATTAAAGTTTATACCAAAGACTGTAGTAAGAGATAAAGAGAGACATTATATCATGCTTAAAGGGTCTATCCAACAAGAAGACCTAACAATCATGAAAATTTATGCCCCTAATGCGGCAGCTGCCAAGTATATCAATCAATTAATAACTAAAGTAAGGAGATACTTAGATAATAATACACTAAAACTGGGAGACTTCAACACAGCACTTTCTGCAAATGACACATATTCTAAGCACAATATCACCAAAGAAACAAGGACCTTAAGTGATACATTAGACCTGATGGATTTTATAGATACAGGACTTTATTTCCAAATGCAACTGAATACACATTCTTCTCAATTTCATATGGAACTTTCTCCATAATAGACCACATACTGGGTCACAAATCAGGTCTGAACTGATACCAAAAGATTGGGATTATCCCCTGCATATTTTCAGACCACAGTGCTTTGAAACTAGAATTCAATCACAAGAAGAAATTTGGAAGAAACTCAAACATGTGGAGGTTAAAGACCATCCTGCTAAAAGATGAAAGTGTCAACCAGGAAATTAGAGAAGAATTAAAAACATTCATGGAAACAAATGAAAATGAAGATACAACCCTACAAAATCTTTGGGATACAGCAAAAGTGGTCCTGAGAGGGAAATACATTGCAATACAAGCATCCCTCAAAAAAATTGGAAAAAATCAAATATACAACCTAAAGGAACTGGAGAAAGAACAGCAAGTAAAACCTACACCAAGCAGAAGAAGAGAGTTAATAAAGATTCGAGCAGAACTCGATGAAATAGAGAACAGAAGAACTGTAGAAGAGATCAATAGGAGTTGCTTCTTTGAAAGAATTAATAAAATAGATAAACCATTAGACAGCCTTATTAAAAAGAAAAAAGACTCAAATTATTAAAATCATGAATGAAAGAGGAAAGATCATAACCAATACCAAGCAAACACAAATGATTTTAAAAATGTATTCTGAGCATCTATATGCCAACAAATTAGGCAATCTAGAAGAAATAGACACATTTCCGGAAAACCACAAATTACCAAAACTGGAACAGGAAGAAATAGAAGATCTGAACAGGCCAATAACCAGGGAGGAAATTGAAGCAGTCATCAAAAACCTCCCAAGGCACAAAAGTCCAGGGTCAGATGACTTCCCTAGGGAATTCTATCAAATGTTTAAAGAAGAAGTAATACCTATTCTACTAAAGCTGTTCCAAAAGATAGAAGGGATGGAATACTTTCCAACCCATTTTATGAGGCCAGCATCACTTTGATTCCAAAATCAGACAAAGACCCCACCAAGAAGGAGAATTATAGACCAATATCCCTAGTGAATATGGATGCAAAAATTCTCAACAAGATACTAGCCAATAGGATCCAACATTACATTAAGAAGATTATTCACCATGACCAAATGCAACTGAATTTAAACTGGGATTTATCCCCAGGATGCAAGGTTGGTTGAACACTCATAAAATAATCAGAATGGGGGCAGCCCGGGTGGCTCAGCGGTTTAGCACTCCCTTCAGCCCAGCGCATGATCCCGGAGACCTGAGATCAAGTCCCATGTTAGGCCTTATTCATGGAGCCTACTTCTCCCTATGCTTCTCTCTCTCTCTCTCTCTCTGTGTGTGTGTCTCATGAATGAATGAATGAATGAATAAATAAATAAATCTTTAAAAAAATCAACATCATACATCACATCAACAAGAGAAAAAACAAGAACCATATGATCCTCTCAATAGCTTTAGGGAAAGCATTTGACAAAATACAGCATCCATTCCTGATCAAAATTCTTCAGAGTATCGGGATAGATGGAACATTCCTCAGTATCTTAAAAGCCATCTATAAAAATCCCACAGTAAATAGCATTCTCAATGGGGAAAAACTGAGAGCCTTTCCCCTAGGATCAGGAACAATACAGGGATGTCCACTCTCAGTACTACTATTCAACATAGTGCTAGAAATTCTAGCCTCAGCAATCAGACAACAAAAAGGAAAAAAAAGGCATTCAAATTGGCAAAGAAGAAGTCAAATTCTCCCTCTTCGCAGATGACATGACACTGTACATAGAAAACCCAAAAGACTCCACCCCAAGATTGCTAGAACTCATACAGCAATTCAGCAGTTTGGCAGGATACAAAATGAATGCCCAGAAATCAGTGGCATTTCTATACACTAACAATGAGACTGAAGAAAGAGAAATTAAGGAGTCAATCCCATTTACAATTGCACCCAAAAGCATAAGATACCTAGGAATAAACCTAACCAAAGAAGTAAAGGATCTATACCCTAAAAACTACAGAACACTTCTGAAAGAAATTGAGGAAGACACAAAGAGATGGAAAAATATTCCATGCTCATGGATTAGAAGAATTAATATTGTGAAAATATCTATGCTACCCAGGCCAATTTACACTTTCAATGCAATCCCTATCAAAATACCATGGAACAAATCATCTTAAGATTTGTGTGGAATCAGAAAAGACCCCGAATAGCCAGGGGAATATTGAAAAAGAAAACCAGAGCTGGGGTCATCACAATGCCGGATTTCAAGTTGTACTACCAAGCTGTGATCAATAAGACAGTGTGGTACTGGCACAAAAACAGACACATAGATCAATGGAACAGAATAGAGAACCCAGAAAGAGGCCCTCTAACTCTGTGGTCAACTAATATTTGACAAAGCAGGAAACACTATCCACTGGGAAAAAAGTCTCTTCAGTAAATGGTGCTGGGAAAATTGGACAGCCACGTACAGAAGAAGGAAAACTAGACCATTCTCTTACACCATACACAAAGAGAAACTCAAAATGGATGAAAGATCTAAATGTGAGACAAGATTCCATCAAAATCCTAGAGGAGAACACAGGCAACACCCTTTTTGAACTCGGCCACAGTAACTTCTTGCAAGATACATCCATGAAGGCAAGGGAAACAAAAGCAAAAAAGAATTATTGGGACTTAATCAAGAGAAAAGATTTCTAGGCAGCAAAAGAAACAGTCAACAAAACTAAAAGACAACCTACAGAATGGGAGAAGATATTTGCAAATGACATATCAAATAAAGGGCTAGTATCCAGATCGATAAAGAACTTATTAAACTCAACAGCAAAGAAACAAACAATCCAATCATGAAATGGGCAAAAGACATGAACAGAAATCTCACAGAGGAAGATATAGACATGGCCAACAAGCACATGAGAAAATGCTCCACATCCCTTGCCATCAAGGAAATACAAATCAAAACCACAATGAGATACCACCTCACATCTGTGAGAATGGGGAAAATTAACAAGGCAGGAAATAAAAAATGTTGGAGAGGATGTGGGGAAAGAGGAAGCCTCTTGCACTGTTGGTGGGAGTGTGAACTGGTGCAGCCACTCTGGAAAACTGTGTGGAGGTTCCTCAAAGAGTTATAAGTAGAACTGCCCTATGACCCAGCAGTTGCACTACTGGGGATTTACCCCAAAGATACAGATGCAGTGAAATGCTGGGACACCTGCTCCCCAATGTTTATAGCAGCAATGTCCACAATAGCCAAACTGTGGAAGGAGCCTCAGTGTCCATCGAAAGATGAGTGGGTATAGAAAATGTGGTCTATATATACAATGGAATATTACTCAGCCATTAGAAAGGGCAAATACCCATCATTTGCTTGACATGGATGGAACCAGAGAGTATTATGCTGGGTGAAGTAAGTCAATGAGAGGACAATCATTAAATGGTTTCACTCATACAGGGAATATAAGAAATAGTGAAATGAATTAAAGGGGAAAGGAGAGAAAATGAGTGGAAAAAAATGAGAGAGGGTGACAAAACATGAGGGACTCAACTCTAGGAAATGAACAAGGGGTAGTGGAAGGGGATGTGGGTGGGGGGACTGGGTGACTGGTGATGGGCACTGAGGGGGGCACTTGACCAGATGAGCACTGGGTGTTACAGTATATGTTAGCAAATCGAACTTCAATTTAAAAAAAAAGAACTTAAAAAAATTACCAGCCAATTTCACCCATAAACTAGGAGAAACATTCTTTAGGAAATAAGGCAGTTTATTTTTTTGATATTGGAAACAGTTACTACTAGCCTTCCATTGATTTTGTGATGTGTAAATTAAAAGTTAGGATGGCTGATTTTTTGAAGGCAGTGAAATAATTAATTCTGGATTTTTCTGATTAACTCTGCTTCTTGGCGACATTTGTGAAAGTGAATGTCACAGATTTCTTTAGTACAAGTAGCTTTCATGGGTTACTTCCAACTAGTGGTTGCTGAGATTTAGAACAGGGCTCTTGGGTGAGGAATTGGGTAAATGGGAGGTTAAGTGTCAGAGAGACAACTCTGAGAACTTGAAGAAAACTCAGTCCAGCAAAGATGTAAATCTGACAACTGTGTGAACAAGCACCAGGCGGTAGGCAGGTCCAAACACGGGATATCTGTGGATGGAGGGAGCCCAGTAACAGGAAATCCAGAAGCAAGGAGTTCTCACATTCGAGAAGACTGCCAGGAAAAGACTGGCAAGACTTCTTAGTTGTCTGTGGTTAAGCTATAGATGCTGGAGCTGTAACAAGGATGGGTGGCTGAGGAATAAAATAAGCCATCAGGAGGTGGCAATACTAGTATCCCCCAGGTCTAAAAGAAACACACCTATAGCATGAATCTTAGTTCCCATTCTACACATAATAATGTTAGTGATAATATTAATTGTAATTCTAATATCATTTTTTGATGACTTGCTAAATTCCAAAAAGTATGCAGAGCACTTTAAACATTGTGTCTTATTTAATCCTTGAGCTCTGCCAAAGGTTGTTACTACTTGCATTTTATGGGTGATTAAATTGGAACTCAGATTAAACAACTTTCCTAAAGACACACAGCTAATAACTGCTAGTGCTAAGAACTGAAGGTCTCTAATGGTGGGTTTAAAAATATATAATCTTTTTTATAATATTCTAAACAGGTTTTTTTAAGTTATATGTAATATTTTAAATTTATACACAAGTTTTAAATGCATTTTCTAACACTTAACAAATTTTATATTAATAGAAAACAGTACCTATTTAGATGATGTTTGTTCAGTCTCAGAAATGAATTGGAATTTGTTGCCTGCAATGGGAATAGAACAATTTCTCTCTTAAATGACCAACTTCGGAGGAAAATACAACCTTACTAGTTTTATACCTTTGACATATTGAGGTTTTGACAAAGTTTCATGTTCATGCTTCTTAGAGGACAGCAACAGATAGGATTCATACCAGAGAAAAATATGAAGCTTCAAACAAAAGGAGATGATTGTCTTGCAATGACGACAACATCCAATGTCAATAAAGAAGCTTAAATTCAAGAAGATACCTAATTTGCCACCACAATATACTGTTCTAGAAAAATCACACTCACATGGATTTTATCTTTAAGTAAATAATCAAATTTAAGATTGCCCAAGTCAATACTGTCCATGATCTATTAGGTTTTCCAAATCTATAGTACATAAACATGTGAACTTGTATTAAGGAAAGAAAAATTCAAAACATTAATTTTCACATATGTAGCTACGAGTCAAGATTAATTAGAGTTTTACATGTATTTAACTGCCTCCTTTGAAAAGTCAGCTAAATAAATGAACCAGCATTTTCCATTTCTTTTTCCTTTCAACCAGAGTCAAAGTAGCCAGTTGAAAATATGATCAGTTCTTTGCCTATTGGGTTATGTCAAAATAGCTCTTTTGCAAAAATAGCATACCACTAAAGGATCTTACCTATTAGTCTTTAATGTATATTAAGTATACCATGCAACTGTCACCAGCTAGATTCCCAGGGCCTGGCCTTTACTGCCCACCTGCTTGTACTTGGCTTTGTCTTACATTTTTCTCTAAGTTCTTCTTTCCAGCTTTCTCCTTAACTCAGATGAATGAAACCCAAAATCACCCACCAGGTGATGACAACTGCCCTGACAAAATCTCCCTCTGGTGCAGGTCACCCAGACCCTTTGAGCCAAACCTGACTCCCATTTGTGCAGATGGACCATGGACAATGGAGTGGCCTCTGGTATAAACTATAGTCACCTTTACCTCATTTTATTTTATTTTATTTTATTTTATTTTATTTTATTTTATATTTTATTTTATTTTATTTTTTTAAATTTTTATTTATTTATGATAGTCACAGAGAGAGAAAGAGAGAGAGGCAGAGACACAGGCAGAGGGAGAAGCAGGCTCCATGCACCGGGAGCCCGACGTGGGATTCGATCCCGGGTCTCCAGGATCGCGCCCTGGGCTAAAGGCAGGCGCCACCGCTGTGCCACCCAGGGAACCCTACCTCATTTTAATACTAAAATCTCCACCCAGGGAGGAACTTCAGTCTAATATATATAACATACAATGTGTGTATAGACATGTTTCCTTAAGGCACATGTGTGATCTTATGCTCACCTCTACATATGATGACAGGGCTTCCCTGTGTAAATATTCATCCTATCCCTAAACAAAAGGAATCCATTCACCCTCTCTTCAAGAGTCATGACTTTGGAAGCCATTTTCGGTGAGCTCTTTATTTGCTGCAAATAAAAGTTACTTTGTGCGTCAACTCAACCTGATGTAGTTTCTGACTCACCAAGGAGCAAACTTAGGTTGGTTTGGTTACACAATTAATTTTATTTGTATGATTTTACTTGATTTTATTTGAATACATTGTACCTTTGTCTTGTTTCAGTGAGTCTTTGGTGTTAATGGCAGTTTTAGATTCAATCATATTAGTCTTTTGGAGAACTTTGGATGCTGGACAATTCTTTCTTTGGATTGATTGATGACTTCAAGCTACTCATTAGAAGAATTTTATTGGCAGGAAAATCTCAGTATGAGCTCTCTTTTACTCATTTACCGAACATTTATCATCCACCTTGTATGTGTCAGCACTATGCTAGCCAATGATGATATATCAGTGAATAATTCAGAGGTTTTTTTTTTCCTATTCCCATGAATGTCTATTTTAGTAAGAAAAACTAATAATAAGCTCTTACTATAGCCATGGATGTTATAAAACAGAAGTGCAGAGCTTTGCTGGAGCATTTGACATAGGGGTTCACCTTTATCTCACCAGGATAAGGTTCAGAATCAGGGATCTGATGACAGGAGATTTAGCAAGTAATACTAGAATAAGAAATCTGCACAAAATCCTTGGAGGAGAGATAGAGTACATTTCAGGACAGATGAAATTTGAGGTAGCCTAGATGTGTCAGCTGGCAGTCTTTCTTAGAAGCAATTTTAGTGAGTTTGGATTTTATCCCAAAGTCTGTGGGAATTTATTGAAGAACATCAAGCATGAGAATAACATAGTTAACATGTGGTTTTGGATAGACCACTGTGGATGTAAACATGGAGAATAATTTAGGCTGTGATGGGGCTTATGGGTGCAGGGGAAGAAAGGCAGGAGGCCATTTCAGTCGTCCAAGTGACAGCACATGCTGTCCTAGGCTGGCCTGATGGTACTTCAGTGAGGTTCATGCTGCAAACAGCTCAACTTCTTACATAAAACCTGTGAAATGTGATTTTCCTGGGAAGTCCCTCATGAACCTTTCACATAACAAAAGAGATCTAACCTTAGAGTGCCCTGTAAACTTAGGTTTTTAAAAACTTTAATCCTTTTGACTGTGCTTTGAACTAAACTCCTGTCTCCTGGATATTTTTTTGGCCATTTGCCTCTGTTTGCTTATGGAAGCAGCACTCTTAGGATGTTTGGAGAAGCTCAGTAGTAGCAAATAAATTCTGAGTTTAAGTATTTTTTTTTCTATTTTGTCCATGTTTTATGTGTATACTATGCCTATGATTAATGAAGACTATTTTAGTGGAATCAGTAGACAGACATAGATATGTCTATATATAGTATCAGTAAAGATGTATTTTAGTAAATAAGTCAGATTTTCAGCTATAGGAAATTGTTTTGCAATTGATAATTTATATTATCAGAGAGTACTACAAGGAGCAAGGGATTTTTGTAATCATTAAGTCATTAGATACGTGGAATGGATACTTCATTTTTTTCTGTTTTTTTTTTTTTAAGATTTTATTTTTTTATTCACGACAGACACATAGAGAGAGAAAGACAGAGACATAGGCAGAGGGAGAAGCAGGTTCTATTCAGGGAGCCTGACATGGGACTCAATCTTGAGTCTCCAGGATCACACTCCAGGCTGAAGGCAGCGCTAAACTGATGGGCCACGGGGGCTGCCCCATTTTCTGTTTTTTTTAAATTAGTATTCTTCCTTTAACCTAAGTAGTAAAGATTGAAAGGCAACTGATGGGGGCACCTGAGTGCCTCAGTGGTTGAGCATCTGCCTTGGCTTAGGTTGTAACCCCGGGGTCCTAGGATCCAGTCCCACATCAGGCTCCCTGCAAGGAACCTTCTTCTCCCTTGGCCTATGTATCTGCCTCTCTCTCTCTGTGTCTCCCATGAATAAATAAATAAAATCTTTAAAAAAATTAAAAGCAACTGATCAAATTAATAACACATTCTGGGGGGTTATCTGGATATTAATTATAATGCACATGGTAATTTTAGATTCTTTATAATGAGAGAAAAACTTTACTGGCAAATTACTTAGTAATTTGGGACCTCAGAGATCTAACAGAACAAAACAAAGAAAAAGTCTTTTGCAAATGAACTTTTGTCATTGTGAAATGCGTTTTCATTTTTCATGGACCCTGATAATCATAGAGACACCACTGCTCTGGATTGTATTTATGATAGGGTAAGATTGCATTTTTTAATTCATCCAGACACCGTCAAGGGTAAATGAGAACTAAAGCAGTTGGTCAAATTGTTTGAGGTGAGCTGAAATATGGTCAAGAGGTTTCCTGAAGTCTGGATAATGTGGACATTGGCTCTGTCGGGGACCCAGCGGTGTTTGCCCTCTGTCACAGAGACAGCCTCAATTGTCTCCCTCACCCTGAAAAGATCTCGAAGGGACCAAATACTAATGTTGTGAGTCAACTAATGAAAAGGAGACAGGTCCAAACCATGACTCTGAATAAGATCTAACCTCACTGACTCTCAAGAGGGTTTAATCCAAATAGCTAATTATGAAACACAAGCTTATCCAAATAACCATGACACTAATTTTTTTTTTCCCCAACCATATCCAAAACCAATGTATAGTTATTTTAGGTTGAAAAACTTCTAATTTTATTCTAATTTTGATTATTTTCTAATAATTTATATTATATAAATATATATGCATATATATTATTTTAATGAAGATAATTTTATAAATAACATTTATTTGTAATAATGTTTCATAGTAAAAAAAAGCACATTACAGTAATATGAAAGCCTTTAAGTTCAGGCAACCCATTTTTAAGTACCCTGTTCATTTCCCTCCATTCTATCTGTATGAATTGATATTATCAATATTGTTTCAGTTATGTTAAATATAAATAATAAGCTATTTCTAAGTGAGTGGCTGTCAAAGCAATATTTTATAACTGAGAATGACTATATGTATTTTTAATTCTCTTATATAAAAATATCTAGTGGAGGGGCACCTTGGTGGCTCAGTGGTTAAGTGTCTGCCTTTGGCTCAGGGCATGATCCCAGGGTCCTGGGATCGAGTCCTGCATCAGGCTCCACTCAGGGAGCCTGCTTCTCCTTCTGCCTATGTGTCTGCTTCTCTCTTTCTGTGTCTCTCATAAATAAATAAATAAAATCTTTAAAAAAGATTTCTAGTGGAATTGTTCTTTTCCCTCTCAGCTCTGTACCTCATTGACATTGAGAGGACATAATGCCTTCTCTTCTGTGCAGCTCCTAAATGAAGATGATAATCATGTGTATGTGTTTTGTGGTGGGGATGGGGGAGGATGTTTGCATTAGAGCAATTATGGCTTACTGATAAAGTAGGAGCAGTTAGGTTTTCAAGTATTCCTTCTTATTTTCAGAGTAAGTATACCCATCTCATCCTACGTGTTCTCAAAGTCTCCTTAGACATCAGCCCAGAGAGGGATGTCTGGGTGGCTCAATCACTTGAGTCATCTGATTTGGTTTCCACTCAAGTTGTGAACTCAGAATCTGGGGATTGTGGGATCAGGGTCTGCAGTGAGTCTGTGCTCAGCATGGAGTCTGCTTGTCCCTCTCCCTCTGCTCCTTCCCCAACTTGCTCTCTCTCTCTCATGAATAAATAAGTAAATAAAATATTAAAAAATAGAAATTAACCCAGAAATGGTTATATATTTATGTTTTGTTCACCCTTTGGCCATCCTGCTCTCTTTTCCATATAATGTATTTAAAATTGTGTCCTAATTATAGTTGGACAAGTTGTCCTTAATTTGTTTATCCCCTCATTCTTTATTTTGTATATAGGTTCATTCATTCATATATATGTAATTAGTTCATCCATAAACATGCTTAATATTTTTCTTTATTCTATGACAGCACTACAGTAAATAAAAGGATCTTCAAAAGTAAAAACAAAAATAGGTCTCTGCCCTTGGAGCTCTTCCAGAAAAGTATAAATGCAGATCTGCTCTATAGTTTAAACATTTGCAACATAAAAATATCAAACATTATTAGAGGGGTATATGCAGAATGCAAAGGAGCACAGACAAGGGGCCCCAGAGAATTGGGTGAGGTATTATTTAGCTGAATCATAAAGGCTAAAGGGCCACTACCATTGGGTACTTTAAAATATATCATCAGATTGTTATAGAGTTGATTAAAAGTGAAGATCGAACTTTAAAAATAATAATCATAGTTTTACTGAGTGGAGAATTTTAGCACATTTTAGTATAATATGTCCTGTAATTTTTAGAGTCCCATTCCTGCAATGTGTGCAACCTCTAGGTCCCTAAGGAACTGCGGCAATGTATTGACTGCTTTAGCCAGTGTTGACCTCTATTTCTGTCTAATCTAACCTGTAACCCACTGATTTCCTTGAAAACATAATAACATCAAACTAATTCTCCAGAAACCTAACTTAACCCTGTAAAAAAGCAGATACAGACATTTTGTCCTTTGTGTGTTTTTGACTCCAGTGTTAAAAGATTATTCTGTTAATATCACTTAAAGCAAACTCACAATACATTTATTTGAATAAATAAGTATATTTACAAAAATTTTTGAGAAAAAAAGTTTTTTCATGTAAGAAACATTTTGATGGTTTCATTAGCTTATATGTGAGTAGAATAACTTTACCATACTAAAATCAGAAAGTCAAAATCCTAACTTTTTGGATTCAAAAGACAAAATATTAGATTAAAATACTAGAGGTTTTGACTTTTAACATGAAGTTACTCATGGAAAAGCAACTCATTTTAATCTATCTCTTGCAAGGCATAATACTACACACTTGGAATATTTTTTTTAAGTGGCTCCATGTCCAGCATGAAGCCCAATGTGGGGCTTGAACTCACAACTCTGAGATCAAGAGCTGACCTGAGATCAAGAGTCAGATGGTTAACCAATTGAGCCACCCAGGTGCCCCCACATTTGGAATATTCTGTATCATGATGTCAGAACCATCTTTTCATTGTATTCAGTTATAACTGAGTAAACAGTATTCTAAGATATAAAACTGTATGCCCAGTGTAGAAAGATGAAGGATGGACACTCAGAACTAAGTAACACAAAGTATTAAGTATTGATAATACCACTCTGTCCTTCCATTCTTACCATGTGTGTTAAGTGTTTTTCCATAGACAAAAGTGAAGAGAAGTAGGCTAATCCTGCATAAGTTGATGCATTGGAGATATATTCAAATGGATAATTTTTGTTTACTTTCATTGAGAAAATAGTTGCATCATTTTAAATTCTGACTTCATATAACAAATCAGTCATAAAAATGAACTGAACAATACAAAATCAAAATATCCCCAAATCTCAGTATCTTGAAACACAGTGCATTCATATTTTGCTGGTTGTCCTATATTATATACCTCTTTAACTAGGAACACACACATCATTTCATATATTGCATGTAATCATATCATCCATGGAGTTATATGAAGGGGAACTTTTTCCTTGGCATATCTAACCTCTCTCTTCCTGTTTCCTGTGTGACTAGCAGTTCACAACCTTTCTTCAATGCCATGTAGGCATATATAAATACCATACACATAAACACACATTTAGTAAATTTCATTATTCATTTATAAAAATGGAATTATCCTATATATATTTTTCTATATCAAGCTTAACCCATTTTACCTTGATGACAATGAGTCCAAGTCGTATTTTAACATATTGTTGTTTCATGGATGCTTAATTTTCATGGAATGAATGTGCCACAATTCTATGATTTTCCAGTTCTTGAGTAGGTCCCTTTTTCTCCAGGGTTTGTTGTTTTTTGTTGTTTTAGTCATAATAAATGTTATAATAAGCATTCTGGTATGTGATACATGTGTGCATTCATATGGGCTGTAATGAGTGTGTATATATTCTTATGGATTGGGTGTGTGCACCCTTTTAGAAATAACAGCTTTATTGAGATATAATTTATACATGATAAAGTAGATTGTAGAGGAAAAGAAAAGGAGGTTGCGGAGAAGCTGCTGATGGATGACAGCATTCCTTTCTTGGGTGGTGACAAGGGTCCATAAAAAATATAAAAAAATAAAAAATATAAATATAAATAAATAAATAAATGCGGATGATGTTCATGTTTGCACATGTCTTGTGATCATACTACAAATCAAATCACATACTTTAAAAGGGTAAATTTTATGATATATCAAAACCAGACAAATACACCATAATAAAGAAAGCTACCAATGAGGTTCTTTAATGAATAGCCATGCAAAAATTCTTAGAATAGTAATAAATTTTAGGATCAGCACATCAATTACTGAAGAAGAGTTCGCCATTAGGTTGAATCTTTCGGTCAATTTGGGAACCTCGCCATTTTAACTTTACTAACCCCTCCAATTCATAACTGTGAAAAGTCTTCTCATTTATTTAAATCTTAATTTTTTCTTTTCTTTTTTTTTAAGATTTTATTTATTTATTCATGAGAGACACAGATAGAGAGGCAGAGACACAGACAGAGGAGAAGTGTGCTCCATGCAGGGATTCTGATGTGGGATTCAATCCCAGGACTCCAAGAACATGCCCTGGGCCAAAGGCAGGCACCAAACCACTGAGCCATCCAGGGATCCCCATAAATCTTAATTTTTTCAACAATTCTTTGTCATTTGCAATGTACCAGTTTTTGCACTTCTTTTATTAAATTTGTTCCTAAGTTTTTTATTCTTCATGAATTATTTGTACCAGTTTCTGCAAATTATTGCTAGGGTATAGACACAAAATTGATTTTTGCATATGATCTTGAATCTTGCAAATTTTCTGAACTCCTACAATAGTTCTCATGATATTTTGCAGATTCCCTATGAATTTCCATGCACAAGATCATATTATCTGCAAAACAAATAGTTTTACTTCTTCCTTTCGAATCTAGATATCATTTCATTTTTTTTTTTAATGTGTCTTATTGCTCTCGCCAGAAACTCCAGCCCTTTAGCAGGTTGAAGCGGCTCCCTTCTATTCCTGCTTTGTTGAGTGCTTTTTCTGAATTTACTGCTGCAAGTGATCATGTGATAGTTGTCTTAAATTCCATGAATATAGTGTATTATATTGATTGATTTTAGATGTCTAACCAACTTTTTGTTAGTGAAACAATTCCCACTTGGTCATGTTGTATGATTTATTTTATATTTGGTAGATTAGGTTTACTACTCTTCTGAGGATTTGTGTGGTGTTGTTCATTATGGAACTTCATCTGCCGTTTTATTTCTTATAATGATATCAATGTAATAATGGTTTCATGGAATGAAATGGCAAGTGTATTTTCCTCTATTTTTTTTTTTAAAGGAGCCAGAAGTTTATTGAATACACTGAAAGGGAGGGGTGAGCAGAACAGCAGAGGAGAGGTTGCCTGCGAAGAGGCTGTTTTTTTTTAAATTTATTTTTAATTTATTTTTTATTGGTGTTCAATTTACCAACATACAGAATAACCCCCAGTGCCCGTCACCCAATCACTCCCACCCCCCGCCCTCCTCCCGTTCTACCACCCCTAGTTCGTTTCCCAGAGTTAGCAGTCTTTACGTTATGTCTCCCTTTCTGATATTTCCCACACATTTCTTCTCCCTTCCCTTATATTCCCTTTCACTATTATTTATATTCCCCACATGAATGAGAACATATAATGTTTGTCCTTCTCTGACTGACTTACTTCACTCAGCATAATACCCTCCATTTCCATCCATGTCAAGCAAATGATGGGTATTTGTCCTTTCTAATGGCTGAGTAATATTCCATTGTATACATAAACCACATCTTCTTAATCCACTCATCTTTTGATGGACACCAAGGCTCCTTCCACAGTTTGGCTATTGTGGCCATTGCTGCTATAAACAACGGGGGGCAGGTGTCCCAGCATTTCATTGCATCTGTATCTTTGGGGTAAATCCCCAGCACTGCAATTGCTGGGTTGTAGGGCAGATCTATTTTTAACTCTTTGAGGAACCTCTACACAGTTTTCCAGAGTGGCTGCACCAGTTCACATTCCCACCAACAGTGTATGAGGGTTCCCTTTTCTCCGCATCCTCTCCAACATTTGTTGTTTCCTGCCTTGTTAATTTGCCCCATTCTCACTGGTGTGAGGTGGTATCTCATTGTGGTTTTGATTTGTATTTCCCTGATGGCAAGTGATGCAGAGCATTTTCTCATGTGCATGTTGGCCATGTCTATGTCTTCCTCTGTGAGATTTCTGTTCATGTCTTTTGCCCATTTCATGATTAGATTGTTTGTTTCTTTGGTGTTGAGTTTAATAAGTTCTTTATAGATCTTGGAAACTAGCCCTTTATCTGATATGTCATTTGCAAATATCTTCTCCCATTCTGTAGGTTGTCTTTTAGTTTTGTTGACTGTATCCTTTGTTGTGCAAAAGCTTCTTATCTTGATGAAGTCCCAATAGTTCATTTTTGCTTTTGATTCTTTTGCCTTCGTGGATGTATCTTGCAAGAAGTTACTGTGGCCGAGTTCAAAAAGGGTGTTGCCTGTGTTCTTCTCTAGGATTTTCATGGAATCTTGTCTCACATTTAGATCTTTCACCCATTTTAGTTTATCTTTGTGTATGGTGAAAGAGAGTGGTCTAGTTTCATTCTTCTACATGTGGATGTCCAATTTTCCCAGCACCATTTATTGAAGAGACTGTCTTTCTTCCAGTGGATAGTCTTTCCTCCTTTATCAAATATTAGTTGACCAAAAGTTCAGGGTCCACTTCTGGGTTCTCTATTCTGTTCCATTGATCTATGTGTCTGTTTTTGTGCCAGTACCACACTGTCTTGATGACCACAGCTTTGTAGTACAACCTGAAATCTGGCATTGTGATGCCCCCAGATATGGTTTTCATTTTTAAAATTCCCCTGGCTCTTCGGGGTCTTTTCTGATTCCACACAAATCTTAAAATAATTTGTTCTAACTCTCTGAAGAAAGTCCATGGTATTTTGATAGGGATTGCATTAAACGTGTATATTGCCCTGGGTAACATTGACATTTTCACAATATTAATTCTGCCAATCCATGAGCATGGAATATTTTTCCATCTCTTTGTGTCTTCCTCAATTTCTTTCAGAAGTGTTCTATAGTTTTGAGGGTATAGATCCTTTACATCTTTGGTTAGGTTTATTCCTAGGTATCTTACGCTTTTGGGTGCAATTGTAAATGGAATTGACTCCTTAATTTCTCTTTCTTCAGTCTCATTGTTAGTGTATAGAAATGCCACTGATTTCTGGGCATTGATTTTGTATCCTGCCTCGCTACCGAATTGCTGTATGAGTTCTAGCAATCTTGGGGTGGAGACTTTTGGGTTTTCTATGTAGAGTATCATGTCATCGGCGAAGAGGGAGAGTTTGACTTCTTCTTTGCCAATTTGAATGCCTTTAATGTCTTTTTGTTGTCTGATTGCTGAGGCTAGGACTTCCAGTACTATGTTGAACAGCAGTGGTGAGAGTGGACATCCCTGTCTTGTTCCTGATCTTAGGGGAAAGGCTCCCAGTACTTCCCCATTGAGAATGATATTTGCTGTGGGCTTTTCATAGATGGCTTTTAAGATGTTGAGGAATGTTCCCTCTATCCCTACACTCTGAAGAGTTTTGATCAGGAATGGATGCTGTATTTTGTCAAATGCTTTCTCTGCATCTAATGAGAGGATCATATGGTTCTTGGTTTTTCTCTTGCTGATATGATGAATCACATTGATTGTTTTACGGGTGTTGAACCAGCTTTGTGTCCCGGGGATAAATCCTACTTGGTCATGGTGAATAATTTTCTTAATGTATTGTGGATCCTATTGGCCAGTATCTTGTTGAGAATTTTTGCATCCATGTTCATCAGGGATATTGGTCTGTAATTCTCCTTTTTGGTGGGGTCTTTGTCTGGTTTTGGAATTAAGGTGATGCTGGCCTCATAGAACGAATTTGGAAGTACTCCATCTCTTTCTATCTTTCCAAACAGCTTTAGGAGAATAGGTATGGTTTCTTCTTTAAACGTTTGATAGAATTCCCCTGGGAAGCCATCTGGCCCTGGACTCTTGTGTCTTGGGAGGTTTTTGATGACTGCTTCAATTTCCTCGCTGGTTATTGGCCTGTTCAGGTTTCCTATTTCTTCCTGTTCCAGTTTTGGTAGTTTGTGGCTTTCCAGGAATTCGTCCATTTCTTCTAGATTGCCTAATTGATTGGCGTATAGCTGTTCATAATATGTTTTTAAAATCGTTTGTATTTCCTTGGTGTTGGTAGTGATCTCTCCTTTCTCATTCATGATTTTATTAATTTGAGTCTTCTCTCTCTTCTTTTTAATAAGGCTGGCTAATGGTTTATCTATCTTATTAATTCTTTCAAAGAACCAACTCCTGGTTCTGTTGATCTGTTCCACAGTTCTTCTGGTCTCGATTTCATTGAGTTCTGCTGGAATCTTTATTAACTCCCTTCTTCTCCTGGGTGTAGGATCTATTTGCTGTTTTTTCTCTAGCTCCTTTATGTGTAAGGTTAGCTTTTGGATTTGAGTTCTTTCCAGTTTTTGAATGGATGCTTGTATTGCGATGTATTTCCCCCTTAGGACTGCTTTTGCTGCATCCCAAAGATTTTGAACAGTTGTATCTTCATTCTCATTAGTTTCCATGAATCTATTTAATTCTTCCTTAATTTCCTGGTTGACCCTTTCATCTTTTAGCAGGATGGTCCTTAACCTCCACGTGTTTGAGGTCCTTCCAAACTTCTTGTTGTGATTTAGTTCTAATTTCAAGGCATTATGGTCTGAGAATATGCAGGGGACGATCCCAATCTTTTGGTATTGGTTCAGACCCGATTTGTGACCCAATATGTGGTCTATTCTGGAGAAAGCTCCATGTGCACTTGAGAAGAATGTGTATTCAGTTGAGTTTGGATGTCAAGTTCTGCAGATATCTGTGAAATCCATCTGGTCCAGTGTATCATTTAAAGCTCTCGTTTCTTTGGAGATGTTGTGCTTAGAAGACCTATCGAGTATAGAAAGAGCTAGATTGAAGACACCAAGTATAATTGTATTATTATCTAAGTATTTCTTCACTTTGGTTAATAATTGATTGATATATTTGGCAGCTCCCACATTCGGGGCATATATATTGAGGATTGTTAAGTCCTCTTGTTGAATAGATCCTTTAAGTATGATATAGTGTCCCTCTTCATCTCTCACTACAGTCTTCGGGGTAAATTTTAGTTTATCTGATATAAGGATGGCTACCCCTGCTTTCTTTTGAGGACCATTCGAATGGTAAATGGTTCTCCAACCTTTTATTTTCAGGCTGTAGGTGTCCTTCTGTCTAAAATGAGTCTCTTGTAGACAGCAAATAGATGGGCCCTGCTTTTTTATCCAGTCTGAAACCCTGCACCTTTTGATGGGGTCATTAAGCCCATTCACATTCAGAGTTACTATTGAGAGATATGAGTTTAGTGTCGTCATGATATCTATTCAGTCCTTGTTTTTGTGGATAGTTCCACTGAACTTCTTCTTAAAGGGGAATTTTAAGAGTCCCCCTTAAAATTTCTTGCAGAGCTGGTTTGGAGGTCACATATTCTTTCAGTTCCTGCCTGTCTTGGAAACTCTTTATCTCTCCTTCCATTTTGAATGAGAGCCTTGCTGGATAAAGTATTCTTGGTTGCATGTTCTTCTCATTTAAGACCCTGAATATATCCTGCCAGCCCTTTCTGGCCTGCCAGGTCTCTGTGGAGAGGTCTGCTGTTACCCTAATACTCTTCCCCATAAAAGTTAGGGATTTCTTGTCTCTTGCTGCTTTAAGGATCTTCTCTTTATCTCTGGAATTTGCAAGCTTAACTATTAGATGTCGAGGTGTTGAATGGTTTTTATTGATTTTAGGGGTGATCTACTTCTTGGATCTGAATGCCTGTTTCCCTTCTCAGATTAGGAAAGTTTTCAGCTATGATTTGTTCAAATACATATTCTGGCCCTCTGGCCCTTTCAGCGCCCTCGGGAACACCAATTAAACGTAAGTTTTTCTTCCTCAGGCTGTCGTTTATTTCCCTTAATCTATCTTCATGGTCTTTTAATTGTTTGTCTCTTTTTTCCTCAGTTTCCCTCTTTGCTATCAACTTGTCTTCTATGTCACTCACTCGTTCTTCCACCTTGTTAACCCTCATTGTTAGGACTTCTAGTTTGGATTGCATCTCATTCAATTGATTTTTAATTTCTGCCTGATTAGCTCTAAATTCTGCAATCATGAAGTCTTGAGTCCTTTATGCTTTTTTCTAGAGCCGCCAGTAGCTGTATGATAGTGCTTCTGAATTGGCTTTCTGACATTGAATTGTAATCCAGATTTTGTAACTCTGTGGGAGAGAGGACTGTTTCTGATTCTTTCTTTTGAGGTGAGGTTTTCCTTCTAGTCATTTTGCTCAGTGTAGAGTGGCCAAAAACAAGTTGTATTGGGAAAAGGAGAAAAAGAGAGAGAAAGAAGGAAAGAAAAGAGAAAAAGAAAAAAGGAAGAAAAAAAGAAAAATAAAGAGAAGAAAAGGAGAAAGAAAAAGAAAGAAAGGAAAAAAACAGGGGGTGGGGGAAGGAAACAAATAAAAAAGCAAAACAAAACAAAACAAAACAAAACAAGAACCACCGGGGAGTATCTTCTGATTCTGTGTACTTTAAGTCCCTTGGCTTCCCCTGGAAGTTGTCAGTCTAGCTGGTCTTCTCGGGGAGGGGCCTGTTGTGCTGATTTTCAGGTGTGAGCAGTTGGGGGAGCTGCTGTGCCCCTGCCTGGTGCAGGGCTCAGTGGGGGTAGTTTACCCCGTGAGGCCCCAGGAGCAACAGCCCTAGTGGCGGGGCCAGCTCTGGAAACTTGGATTCAGCTCCGGCAGGAACTGCAGAGCTCTCTGTCTGCAGGGCCTGGAGGCTCCGGGGCGGGGCCGCTGATCTGCTCAGCTGGGGCAGGAGCGTCCTCGCTGTCCTGGGCCCTCCCGGCCTCTGCCTGTCCCGGGGGGAGGCCGGATCCTGGGCTGTGTCCCGGCGCCCAGTGCTCTGGAGCCTGCGCTGTTGGATTCGCGCTCTGGCCGCTCAGCCCCCCCACGGGGCCTCTTCCTCTGCCCGAGCCCCCCTGAGCTGCTCCGGGTCCCGCCGAGCGCTGCAGCCCTTAGGGAGCTCGGCGCATCTCCCGGGGCGCAGGTGTCTGTTAGTGTCCCCGGGAGCCCGAGGGCATCCCCGCCCTCCTGGGTCCTGCTCCAACTCCCCACGAGCCCCTTTCCGCCCGGGAAGGTCGGTGCAGCTCCTGCGTCTCCGGGTCGGGGCTCTCCTGTCCTGGGGACACTCGCCCCGGCCTCAGCCCGGCTCCTCGCGGGGCCCCTCCCCCTTGGAGGCCTTTTGTGTCTTTATTTCTTTTTCCCCGTCTTCCTACCTTGATAGAAGCGCGAACTCTTCTCACTGTAGCATTCCAGCTGTTCTCTCTTTAATTCTCAGGCCGAATTCATAGATTTTCAGGATAATTTGAAGGTTTTTAGGTAATTTGGTGGAGACAGGTGAATTGGGGACCCTACTCTTCCGCCATCTCGCCCCTCCCCTTCCTCTTTTTTATATAGTTCTTGAAGAGTTTCTGATGAATTGGTGTTAATAGTTTTTGTTTTTGTTTTTAAGAATTCAACAGTGAAACCATCTGGTCCTGGACACTTACTTGCTCATGGGATTATTCTTTTTCATTACAAATCCAATCTCTTGTTATAAATCTGATCAGATCTTATATTTCTGCCTGGGGTAATTTTGGTGGTTTTTCTCTTTTTAGGACTGCCTATTTCATCTACATTATCTAACTTGTTGGCATAAAGTTGTTCATAGTACTCTGTTAGAAAGCTTTTTATATCTGTAAAGTTGGTAAAGATGTCCCATCTTTCATTACTGTATTCATTCATCATTAATTGAGTAATTTGATTGTTTTCCCCCCATAATCAGTGTAGATAAATTAAGTCAATATTGTGGATCTTTTCAGAGAACGTACTTTTGGTTTTGTTGATCTTTGCTATTGTTTTTCTATTCTCTATTTCATTTATTTCCACTAAATATAGTCTTTATAATTTCCTTCCTTCTGCTTACTTTGGGTTTGATTTTCTTTTATTTTTTCTAGTCTAATAAAGTAGAAGATTTTTATTTGAAATTTCAAATATTTCTTCTGTTTCTTTCTCTCTTTCTTCTCTGGTATTCCCATTGTGCCATTAGGCATACATTATATCTTTTCTAGTTGTTCCACAGTTCTTGAATATTCTCTTCTGATTTTTTTTTCAGTATTTGTTCTTTATATTTTTTGCTTTTTGGGGATTCTATTGCAAAGCCTTCTAGGTCAGAGATTCTTTTTTAGCTGTACCCTGTCTACAAATAACTCATCACAGGCATTCTTCATTTTTAGTGTTGTTGTTGTTGTTGTTTTTTTTTTTTCCACTGAATTTCTTTTTTTCTTTAGGATTTTCATCTCTCTATTTATGTTGACTATCTATTCTTACATGCTATCGATCCATTTGAGCCCTTAGCATATCAATCATAATTGTGTTAAATTCATGGTCTTATAGTTCCAATGTCCCTCCTATGTCTGCTTCTGATGTTTTCTCTGTCCCTTCAAATGCATGTTTTTACCTTTTGGTATGCCTGTGTTTTTTTTTTTTTTTTTTGTGGTATCTCAACATGACACACTGGCTTAAAAAAACCAAATAGTCCCTTCTGTTATGTTGTGTTGAGGTGTAGGGGGAAGGGATGCATTCTTTAGCCCTGTGATTAGGCCTCAGGCTTTTAATGATCCTCTGCCTCTGGACTGTGAACTTCACAAGGGATTTTCTTTCCCCTTTGTGTGGAACAGGATGGTGAGAGTGGGCTGGAGTTGGATATTTCCCTTCCCCAAGTCAGTTAGGCTCTGACAATACCCTTGGAGATTAGGCTGTGATGAACTTGCATCCCCTCAAGACAGGCCTTATTAAGAAAAATCAAGTGTTCTGTCTTTCAGAATGGTTCCTTTTCCTCTCTCTTTTCTGGTAGCATGAGGGGTTTTTCTCTCACATTTACTGTGGGAACCTGCTCAAGATCCCAGAGGTAAATCCCAGTTGTCACCCCTCAGATTTGGTCCTCCTGGAGTCTTTTACAATCACTTATTCACACTGAGCCTCCATCAGCCACTTACCAGTCAGGTTTCCTACCTTGCACTGGTTCCAATGACAATTTTGCACACAAACTCTGGCTCCCTGTATTTGTCTGTCTTGGTGGCAGCAGTTTCCCCTGTGTCTTCCCTCTCTTCCAGATCCAAGAACAGATGTTTACTTTTTGTTAGATTGGAGTGGCTACTTCCAAACTCCTGACATATGGAACTAGAAACCCAAAGTCCCCCTTTAGTTCCTAAATGTGGTTTGCTTTAGTTCTTAAGAGATATTAAAAAGAGCTGATGTAATTTTTTTCTGATAATTCTACCAAATAGGCTTCCTCAGAGATAGTTTCTATTGACTATGCATTTTTTTCCTGTTTATGGGCTTGCTTTAACCTGTTTCTTTGTAGAGTTTTTTTCCGCCTTTCTTCTTCTTTTTTTGAAACTGGGCATTGTGAATAATACAGGTTTGCCATCCTAGAAATCCGATTTCCCTTCTCCTTAGGGTTTTTGCTGTTGTTGTTGTTAACATTATTTTAGTGACTGCTGAACTAATTCTTAAAATTCAATTTTCTTTCTCATGTGTATTCACTGACTATTTTACCTTTCACTTGCTGCTTGCACAGGCCTTTGAGGTTGGCCAGAGGTGAGAGCTTGGGGCCTTTGCATGTTATTCCTGGGCATGCACTTAGCTCTACACTTGCAAGTGAACTTCTGTATCTCCTGGGAAAAATCATAGCCTTTCAAAAGTCCCCTGGTGATTCTCATTCACCGGTGTTTCATTTTAAATTCTTTGGTAAGAAATTTGTTTGACCCAACTGGTTTTACCACCTCAGGCAGTGTGTTTCTCACAGATGCCACCGATTGTTTTTGTCAAATACCATGGGGATTGCAGGATTGCACAGTTTACACTAAGTGATTTCTGAGTTATGTCAAAAAAAAAAAAAAAAGTCCTGTGAATGGGATTTTTTTCAGGGCTCTTCCAGGCAGCTCAAATATAGCTATTCTCTGGTGATGGGGGTTTTGGGGAAGTGCCCAAACCATTCTCCATCTAGTGGCTGCTAGATAAGAATTGAAATGCACCAAAAAATGTTTATTCCTTCAGCGTCCCTCTGGGGTACCTCGGAGTCCCCCAGGTGGATAATGCCTCCATGTCTCCTAGAAAGCAGAATGTGCTAGTATTCCTACCTAGTGGCCAGGATTTAGTCACCTTATCCTGTGTGCCCCATACCTTTTGTGCCCTATGCTAATCCACCCCTACTCACACTACTCCTTTCTCAAAGCTCTTGTCATCAAAAGTAGTGCCTAATCTTCAAGCAACTATTTCCCTTGGAGTTATTGTATTCAATTGACTTATTACTTGTAGGTCGATGCATTAGTAGTGCTGGGCAAATTGTCATTGTCTAAAAGCTTTCTCTTGCTTTTGGTTCAAATATTACTATATTGAAAGATTTTTGTTGTTCAATTTGCTGATTTGTATAAGTTATTATTCCTAAAAATAGAGGCAAGGGAGAGAATGAGAGAGAGAGAAGAAGAAGAACTATAGACACTATATTATACTGCAGATCTCTAGAACTAACTTGCATAATTTAAACTTTATGCCTGCTGAATAACAACTCCTCATTTATCCTCTCCCCCTAGAAACCATCATTCTACTTTCTGCTTCTTTGAGTTTGACAATTTTAGATACCTAATATAATAAGTGGAATCAGATAATGTTTGTTATTCTGTGACTGGCTTATTTTATTTAGCATAATGTCCTCAAGTTCCATCCATGTTGTTGTGTATGACACAATTTCCTTCTTTTGTAAAACTGAAAATATTCAGTTTGTCTCATCCCTAGAACATAGCTAGTTAGTTATCAAGTTATTCTGAACTAAGAAATAAATCAGACATCTGAGAGAACAAAAAGTTTACAAGTAGAAAAGCAACCACCTTTTGGAAGGTAGGAGGTGCAGAAGTTCATTTGGGGGAGACATAGCTGTGGATGTGGTGGTGGGTAGGGAGCCTGCTTATTGAGGCCATTGCAAAGTATTAGAAATAGTGGAGTGCAAAATCTGAACACTTGTCTAATTTTGCTTTTGTTGTTTGTACTTTAGTGTCATGGCCAAGGCCATTATATATAGACCCATATTTATTTGGAACAGCAAATAAAGTCAGAAGAAGAAGGGAAATAAAGATTAGAACAGAAGTAAATGATAAAGAGATAAAACCAAAACCCGTAGAATGAATTAATGAAATTTCAGAGCTGATTCTTTGAAAGAGTTAATAAAACTGATAAACCCCTAGCCAGACTTATCAAAAAGAAAAGAGAAAGGACCCAAATAAATAAAATCATAAATGAAAGAGGAGAGATCACAGCCAACACCACAGAAATACAAACAATTGTAAGAATAGTATGAGAAATTATATGCCAACAAACTTGGCAACCTAGAAGAAATGGACAAATTCCTAGAAACTTACAAACTACCAGAAATGAAACAGGAAGAAATAGAAAATTTGAACAGACCCATAACCAGCAAAACAATTAAATCAGTAATCAAAAATTTTCTAACAAACAAAAGTCCTGGGCTGGACGGCTTCCCAGGGGAATTCTACTAGTTATTTAAAGAAGAGTTAATACCCATTTCTCTCAAACTGTTCCAAAAAAATAGAAATGGAAAACGTTCAAACTCATTCTACAAAGGCAGCACTACCTTGATTCCAAAACCAGAGAAAGACTCCACTACAAAGGAGAATTACAGTCCAGTATCACTGATGAACATGGATGCAAAAATTCTCAATAAAATACTAGCAAATCGAATTCAAAAGTACATTAAAAGAATTATTTACCACAATCAAATGGAATTTATTCCTGGGCCACAGAGTGGTTCAATATTCATGAATCAATAAACACAATACACCATTTTAATAAAAGAAGGGATTCTCTGATTCTGCCAATAGGTGCAGAAAAAACATTTGACAAAATACAGCATCCTTTCATGATAAAAACCCTCAATAAAGTAGGGATAGATGGAAGATACCTCAACATCATAAAGGCCATATACAAAAGACTCACAGCTAATATCCTCAATGGGGAAAAACTGAGATCCTTTCCCCTATGGTCAGAAACAAGACAAGGATGTCCACTCTCACCATTACTAGTTAACATAGTACCGGAAGTCTTAGATTCAGCAATCAAATAAACAGAAATAAAAGACATCCAAATTGGCAAGGAAGACGTCAAACTTAACACTATTTGCAGATGACACAATATGTAGAAAACCTGAAAGACTCCACTAAAATATTGCTAGAACTAACACATGAATTCAGCAGAGTTGCAGGATATAAAATCAATGGGCAGGAATCTGTTACATTTCAATACCCCAATAACAAAGCAGCAAAGAAGAAATCAAGGAATTGATCCCATTTGCAATTGCACCAAAAACAATAAGATACCTAGGAATAAATCTAACTTCTAAAGAAGTAAAAGATCTATACTCTAAAAACTATAGAACACTATGAAACAAATTGAGGAATAACTAAAGATATAGAAAAGTATTCCATGTTCATGGATTGGAAGAATAAATATTGCTAAAACATCTATACTACCAAAAGCAATCTAAACATTTAATGCAATCCCCATCAAAGTACTACCAGTATTTTTCATAGAGCTAGAACAAACAACTCTAAAGTTTGTATGGAACCACAAAAGACCTCAAATAGCCAAAGAGATTCTGAAAAAGAAAAACAAAACAGGAGGCATCCCAATTCCAGATTCAAGCTGTATTATGAAACTATGATCAAGACAGTGTGGTACTGGCACAAAAACAGACCCATGGATCAATGGAACAGAATAGAAAACCCAGAAATGGGCACACAACTATATGGTCAACTAATCGTCGACAAAGCAGGAAAAGATATCCATTGGAAAAAAGACAGTCTCTTCAACAAATGGTGTTGGGAAAACTGGACAGCAACATGCAGAAGAATGAAACTATACCACTTTCATACACACAAAAAGAAATTCAAAGTGGATGAAAAGTCTTAGTGTGAGACAGGAAACTATCAAAATCCTAGAGGAGAACACAGGCAGTAACCTCTTTGATCTTGGCTGCAGCAACTTCTTACAAGACACATCACCACAGGCAAGAGAAACAAAATTAAAAATGAACTGTTAGGACTTCATCAAGATAAAAAGCTTTGTGCAGCAAAGGAAACAATCAATAAAACTAAAAAGCAATCCACAAAATGGGAGAAGATATTTGCAAATGACATATCTGATAAGGGTTAGATCTTACTTACAAAGAACTTATCAAACTCAACACCCAAGAAACAAATAACCCAGATAAGAATTGGGCAGAAGACATGAATTGACACTTTTCCAAGAAAGACATCCAGATGACTAACAGATTTGGAAAGATGCTCAACATGACTCACCATCAGGGAAATACAAATCAAAACCATAATGAGATATCATCTCACACATGTCAGGATGACTAAAATTAACAATTTAAGAAACAACAGGTGTTGGTGAGGATGTGGAGAAAGGATAACCCTCTTGTACATTGGTGGGAATGCAAACTGGTGCTGATACTCTGAAAACAGTTGAAAATAGAACTAACCTATAATCTAGCAATTGTACTACTAGTTATTTACCCGAAGGATAGAAAAATACAGATTTGAATGGATATATCCACCCCAATGTTTATAGTAGCATTATTAACAATAGCCAAACCATGGAGAAAACCCAAATGTTCACTGACTGATGAATGGATAAAGAAGATATGGTATATATACAATGGAATACTACTCAGCCATCAAAAGAGTGAAATCTTGCCATTTGCCACGATGTGGATGGAGTTAAAGTGTATTGTACTAAGTCAATCAGAGAAAGACAAATAGCATATGATCTTAGTCATGTGTGGAATTTAAGAAAGAAAACAAAGGATAGGGGAAAAGGGAAAAGAGAAAAAAAGAGAAAGGGAAAAAAGCCATAAGAGACTTTTAGGGATAGAGAACAAACTGAGGGTTGATGGAGGGAGGGAGGTAGGAGATGAGCTAGATGGATGACAGGTATTAAGGAGGACACTTGTTATGATGAGCAGTGGATTTTGCATCCAAATGATGGATCACTGAATTATACTCCAGAATCCAACAGTGCACTGTATGTTAACTACCTAAAATTTAAATTTAAAAAGAAGACAAAAATGGCCAACGGCTCAAAATCATTAATCAGGGGAAGTGATGCATCTGGGTACCTCAGTTGGTTAAGCATCTGACTTTGGCTCAGCTCATGATCAGAGTCCTGAGACTCTGCAGGGACTCTGATACTCAGCAGGGAGTCTGATGCTTAGGTATGCATCAGGTCTGATGCTCAGCAGGGAGTCTACTTGTCCCTCTCTCTCTCTGCCACTTCTCCCACTCATGGGTGCATGTGCTCTCTCTCTCTCTCAATAAATAAATAAATAAATAAATAAATAAATAAATAAGTCTTTTTTAAAATGGAGATCATTAATCATCAGGGAAGTACAGATCAAACTTACAATGAGATGTCACCTCATACCTATTAAGATGGATGTTACCAAGAATCAAAATAAACGTAAGTGTTAAGGAGGACTGGAGGAATTGGAACTCTTCTACACTACGGGTGGGCATAAAAAGTGTTGAAGGCACTGTGAGAAACAGTATGGAGTTCCTCAAAAAAATAAAAGATGGCACTCTATACATATGATCCAGTAATTCCACTTCTGAGTAGATATGCAAAATAATTGAAATGAAGATCCCAGCAAAAAATGAGTTTACTTTCTTGAAGAGACAAAATTTTATTCCCTGAGTTACCACGCTATCAGGATGGAAAGATACTCTTTAGAGAGAAGCCACAGGAGCCAGTATTATACTATATTTTTTTCAAGAACCAGTATATAGCTGAGTAGTATCTTTTTTTCATGAGTAATGTGGATGATAAAGCATCCTCTGTAGGTACTTGCAATGTACATATTCCATAAGATCTCTGTATTTAGATTTATTTATTTATTTATTTATATTTAAAAAATTTTTTTTCTTGGAGTTCAATTTGCCAACATATAGCATAACACCCAGTGCTCATCCCTCCAAGTGCCCCCCTCAGTGCCCATCACCCAGTCACCTCAACCTCCTGCCCACCTCCCCTTCCACTACCCCTTGTTCATTTCCCAGAGTTAGGTGTCTCTCATGTTTTGTCACCCTCACTGATATTTTCACTCCTTTCCCTTTATTCCCTTTCACTAATTTTTATATTCCCCAACTGAATGAGACCCTATAATGTTTGTCCTTTTCTGATTGACTTATTACACTCAGCATAATATCCTCCTGGTCCATCAACGTTGAAGAAAATGGTGGGTATTTGTCATTTCTAATGGCTGAGTAATATTCCATTGTATACATAAACCACATCTTCTTTATCCATTCATCTTTCGATGGACACCGAGGCTCCTTCCACAGTTTGGCTATTGTGGACATTGCTGCTATAAACATGGGGGTGCAGGTGTCCCCACGTTTCACTGCATCTGTATCTTTGGGGTAAATCCCTAACACTGCAATTGCTGGGTTGTAGGGCAGGTCTATTTTTAACTCTTTGAGGAACCTCCACACAGTTTTCCAGAGTGGCTGCACCAGTTCACATTCCCACCAACAGTGTATGAGGGTTCCCTTTTCTCCGCATCCTCTCCAACATTTGTTGTTTCCTGCCTTGTTAATTTGCCCCATTCTCACTGGTGTGAGGTGGTATCTCATTGTGGTTTTGATTTGTATTTCCCTGATGGCAAGTGATGCAGAGCATTTTCTCATGTGCATGTTGGCCATGTCTATGTCTTCCTCTGTGAGATTTCTGTTCATGTCTTTTGCCCATTTCATGATTAGATTGTTTGTTTCTTTGGTGTTGAGTTTAATAAGTTCTTTATAGATCTTGGAAACTAGCCCTTTATCTGATATGTCATTTGCAAATATCTTCTCCCATTCTGTAGGTTGTCTTTTAGTTTTGTTGACTGTATCCTTTGCTGTGCAAAAGCTTCTTATCTTGATGAAGTCCCAATAGTTCATTTTTGCTTTTGATTCTTTTGCCTTCGTGGATGTATCTTGCAAGAAGTTACTGTGGCCGAGTTCAAAAAGGGTGTTGCCTGTGTTCTTCTCTAGGATTTTCATGGAATCTTGTCTCACATTTAGATCTTTCATCCATTTTAGTTTATCTTTGTGTATGGTGAAAGAGAGTGGTCTAGTTTCATTCTTCTGCATGTGGATGTCCAATTTTCCCAGCACCATTTATTGAAGAGACTGTCTTTCTTCCAATGGATAGTCTTTCCTCCTTTATCGAATATTAGTTGCCCATAAAGTTCAGGGTCCACTTCTGGGTTCTCTATTCTGTTCCACTGATCTATGTGTCTGTTTTTGTGCCAGTACCACACTGTCTTGATGACCACAGCTTTGTAGTACAACCTGAAATCTGGCATTGTGATGCCCTCAGCTATGGTTTTCTTTTCTAATATTTCCCTGGCTCTTCGGGGTCTTTTCGGATTCCACACAAATCTTAAAATAATTTGTTCTAACTCTCTGAAGAAAGTCCATGGTATTTTGATAGGGATTGCATTAAACGTGTATATTGCCCTGGGTAATATTGACATTTTCACAATATTAATTCTGCCAATCCATGAGCATGGAATATTTTTCCATCTCTTTGTGTCTTCCTCAATTTCTTTCAGAAGTGTTCTATAGTTTTGAGGGTATAGATCCTTTATATCTTTGGTTAGGTTTATTCCTAGGTATCTTATGCTTTTGGGTGCAATTGTAAATGGGATTGACTCCTTCATTTCTCTTTCTTCAGTCTCATTGTTAGTGTATAGAAATGCCACTGACTTCTGGGCATTGATTTTGTATCCTGCCACGCTACCGAATTGCTGTATGAGTTCTAGCAATCTTGGGGTGGAGACTTTTGGGTTTTCTATGTAGAGTATCATGTCATCGGCGAAGAGGGAGAGTTTGACTTCTTCTTTGCCAATTTGAATGCCTTTAATGTCTTTTTGTTGTCTGATTGCTGAGGCTAGGACTTCCAGTACTATGTTGAACAGCAGTGGTGAGAGTGGACATCCCTGTCTTGTTCCTGATCTTAGGGGAAAGGCTCCCAGTGCTTCCCCATTGAGAATGATATTTGCTGTGGGCTTTTCATAGATGGCTTTTAAGATTTCGAGGAATGTTCCCTCTATCCCTACACTCTGAAGAGTTTTGATCAGGAATGGATGCTGTATTTTGTCAAATGCTTTCTCTGCATCCAATGAGAGGATCATATGGTTCTTGGTTTTTCTCTTGCTGATATGATGAGTCACATTGATTGTTTTACGGGTGTTGAACCAGCCTTGTGTCCCAGGGATAAATCCTACTTGGTCGTGGTGAATAATTTTTTTAATGTACTGTTGGATCCTATTGGCCAGTATCTTGTTGAGAATTTTTGCACCCATATTCATCAGGGATATTGGTCTGTAATTCTCCTTTTTGGTGGGGTCTTTGTCTGATTTTGGAATTAAGGTGATGTTGGCACAATAGAACGAGTTTGGAAGTACTCCATCTCTTTCTATCTTTCCAAACAGCTTTAGGAGAATAGGTATGGTTTCTTCTTTAAACGTTTGATAGAATTCCCCTGGGAAGCCATCTGGCCCTGGACTTTTGTGTGTTGGGAGGTTTTTGATGACTGCTTCAATTTCCTCCCTGGTTATTGGCCTGTTCAGGTTTCCTATTTCTTCCTGTTTCAGTTTTGGTAGTTTGTGGTTTTCCAGAAATGCATCCATTTCTTCTAGATTGCCTAATTTATTGGCATATAGCTGCTCATAATAAGTTTTTAAAATTGTTTGTATTTCCTTGGTATTGGTGGTGATCTCTCTCATTCATGATTTTATTAATTTGAGTCTTTTATCTTTTCTTTTTAATAAGGCTAATGGTTTATCTATCTTATTAATTCTTTCAAAGAACCAACTCCTGGTTTTGTTGATATATTCCACAATTCTTCTGGTTTCTATTTCATTAAGTTCTGCTCGAATCTTTATTAACTCTCTTCTTCTGCTGGATGTAGGATCTATTTGCTGTTTTTTCTCCAGCTCCTTTAGGTTCAAGGTTAGCTTTTGTATTCGAGTTCTTTTCAGTTTTTGGATGGATGCTTGTATTGCAATGTATTTCCTCCTTAGGACTGTTTTTGCTGCATCCCAAAGATTTTGAGTGGTTGTATCTTCATTCTCATTAGTTTCCATGAATCTTTTTAATTCTTCCTTAATTTCCTGGTTGACCCTTTCATCTTTTAGCAGGATGGTCCTTAACCTCCACATGTTTGAAATCCTTCCAAACTTCTTCTTGTTATTTAGTTCTAGTTTCAAAGCATTATGGTCTAAAAATATGCAGGGTACGATCCCAATCTGTTGGGATCTTAACTGATAGGTTAAGACCTGATTTGTGACCCAGTATGTGGTCTATTATGGAGAAAGCTTCATGTGCACTTGAGAAGAATGTGTATTCAGTTGCATTTGGATGTAAAGTGCTGTAAATATATGTGAAATCCATCTGGTCCAGTGTATCATTTAAAGCTCTTGTTTCTTTGGAGATGTTGTGCTTAGAAGATCTGTCGATTGTAGAAAGCACTGTGTTCAAGTCACCAAGTTTAAGTGTACTATTATCTAAGTATGTCTTAACATTGGTTATTAATTGATATACTTAGCAGCTCCCACATTCGGGGCATTAATATTCATGATTGTTAGATACTCTTGTTGGATAGATCTTTTAAGTATGATATAGTGTCCCTCTTTATCTCTTACTACAGTCCTTGGGATAAACTTTAACTGATCTGATATGAGGATGGCTAGCCCTGCTTTCTTTTGAGGACCACTTGAATGGTAATGGTTCTCCAACCTTTTATTTTCAGGCTATAGGTGTCCTTATGTCTAAAATGAGTCTCTTGTAGACAGCAAATAGATGGGTCTTGCTTTTTTATCCAGTCTGAAACCCTGCGCCTTTTGATGAGGTCATTTAGCCCATTCATGTTCAGAGTTACTATGAAAGATATGAATTTAGTGTCATCATGATACCTACTCAGTCCCTGTTTTTGTGGATTTTCCCTTGGACTTCCTCTTTCTTTTACAGGGTCCCCCTTAATATTTCTTGCAGAGCTGGTTTGGTGGTCACATATTGTTTCAGTTCCTGCCTATCTTGGAAGCTCTTTATCTCTCCTTCTATTCTGAATGAGAGCCTTCCTGGATAGAGTATTCTTGGCTGCATGTTCTTCTCATTTAGGACCCTGAATATATCCTGCCAGCCCTTTCTCGCCTGCCAGGTCTCTGTGGAGTGGTCTGCTGTTAACCTAATACTTATCTCCATAAAGCTTAGGGATTTCTTGTCTCTTGCTGCTTTAAGGATCTTCTCTTTACCTTTGGAATTGGCAAGTTTCACTATTAAATGTCAGGTGTTGAACGGTTTTTATTGATTTTAGGGAGGATCTCTCTATCTCCTGGATCTGAATGCCTGTTTCCCTTCCCAAGTTAAGGAAGTTCTCAGCTATAATTTGTTCAAATACACTTTCTGGTCCTCAGTCTCTTTCAGCGCCCTCTGGAACCCCAATTAAATGTAGATTTTTTCCTTCTGAGGCTGTCATTTATTTCCCTTAGCTTATCCTCATGATCTTTTGTTTTTCTCTTTTTTCCTCAGCTACCTTCCTTGCCATCAACTTGTCTTCTATGTCACTCACTCATTCTTCAACCTCACTAACCCTCATCATTAGAACCTCCAGTTTGGATTGTATCTCATTTAATTGATTTTTAATTTCGGCCTGATTAGATCTAAATTCTTCATTCATGAAGTCTCTTGAATCCTTTATGCTTTTTTCTCGAGCCACCAGTAGCTTTATTATTGTGCTTCTGAATTGGCTTTCTGACATTGAATTATAATCCAAATTTTGTAACTCTGGGCGAGAGGACTGTTTCTGATTCTTTTGTGGTAAGTTTTTCCTTCTAGTCATTTTGCTCAGTGCAGAGTGGCCAAAAACAAGTTGTACTAGAAAAAGATGAAAAATAGAGAAAAAAAGGGGTGGGGGTGGGGAACAAACAGAAAACAAAAAACAAGGGGGAGTATCCTCTGATTCTATATACTGTAAATCCCTTGGTTTCTCCTGGAACTTTCCAGCGCTGCTTGGTCAATAACTTGCTTTTCCCCTGTCCTTCCAGCTGGTCTTCTGGGGGAGGGGCCTTCTATGTGCTGATTCTCAGGTGTGTGCACCTGGGGGAGCTGCCCAGCTCCCTGTCAGGTCACGGCTCAGTGAGAGCTGTTTATCCTGTGAAGCCTTGGCTCAGTCCCAGGTATAAGGTGATACCAGGAGGAACAACAACAGTGGGAGGCCAGCTTTCCAGCCCTAGAGTCAGTTCCCTCAGTACCTACCGCAGCTCCTAGTATGCAGGGGCCTGGATGCTCTGGGGGCAGGGGGCGATCTGCACAGCTCGGGCTGCCCAGTGGCAGGAGCATCCTCATCCTCACTGTCCTGTATCCTCCCAGCCTCTGCCTGTCCTGGGGGGAGCACTGGATCCTGGGCTGTGTCCCCAGGATCCTGGGTTCCGGGCCCCTGCCGCTGGAATCGCGTTCCCGGGCCACGCAGCCCCCTCCGCGCTGAGCCGCCGCCTGAGCCGCCTCGAGCTGCTCCCGAGTCCAGCCCTGCGCGCGCTGCAGCCCTTTAGGGAGCCCGGCTGTGGGGTGTGGGGCACTCTCCCCGGGGCGCAGGTGTCTGTTAGTGCCCCTGGGAGCCTGAGGGCATCCTGCCCCTCCTGGGATCCTGCTCTAACTCCACGGGAGCGCCTTTCCGTCCAGGAAGGTTGGTGAAGCTCCTGCTTCTCCGGGACGGAGCTCTCCTATCCTGGGGACACTGGCCCCGGCCTTAGCCCGGCTCCTCGTGGGGCTCCTCCCCTTTGGATACTTTTTTATTTCTTTATTCCCCCCACCCCCCACCCCCCGTCTTCCTACCTTGATAGAAGCAGGAGCTCTTCTCACTGTAGCATTCCACCTGGTCTCTTTAAATCTCAGGCCAAATTCGTAGGCTTTCAGGATGATTTGAAAGTTATCTAGGTAAGTTGGTGGGGACAGGTGACTTGGGGACCCTACTCTTCCGCCAGCTTGCCCCACCTCCTAGATTTAGTTTTTTAAATATCATTTGTGCTGTGGTTTTGTTTGCTCTTTAGATACATTTGCTTATTTTCAATATGTCAATTGGTAGAGGTAGGACTCTTTTGAAACAAAGAAAAAATATGCCTATAATTATTCACTTAGATGGATATTCAATAAAACGTTAATATAGGTTATCTGCAGATATTAGAATTGTGAATTATTTTAATCTTTGTGCTTTTCTGTGTCATCCTAGTTTCTACAGCCAGCATGTATGATTTGTGTAATTGCGCACAGTATGAAAAATTATTTATTTATACTAATGAGACATTTACATAGTTACTAAGAAAAAAACCAGATTAACTATAGGACTTAATTTCACTTTTAGAAAATTCTCTTGATACAATAACATTCTATACTGTGACCACAAACAGAAAGGCAATCACAAGGATAATGTTACCTATTTAGACTGATGGAATTTTTGGATGATAAAACTAGAATGTACATATAGTAGTATATCTATATTTTAGAGTATTTCTCATGATATCCCTAGACTTGATTAAGGTGTTGGCAGGTTTTCAGTGTGGTTAGATGGAATCATAGTTTTTAAGTGACCATCAAAAAGTAGGTAGATTAATGTTAGAAAGAGCAAGAAGTTGAAATTATTGTATTTCTCTGAATTTACAGAGATAGGTGTAAAAGTTGTTAACTGGTAGGAAGTTTCCTCAAAAAATGAAAAACAGAAATATTGTATGATCCAGTAATTCCCTTACTGTGCATTTACCCCAAAAACAAAAACAGTAATTCAAAATGAGATATACTTCCTTATGTCTATTGGAGCATTATTTACAATAGCCAAGATATGGAAGCAACCTAAGTATCCATCAATAGATGAATGGATAAAGAAGATGTGGGCTATATACATAATGGGATATTACACAGCCATAAGAAGGATGAGATCTTGACATTTGCAACAACATGGTTGGATCTAGAAGGTATTATGTTAGGTTTAACATAGACTGAGGTTTAACATAGACATAGGTTTAACAAGTCAGACTGAGAAAGAGGAATACCATATGATTTCACTCATATGTGAAACCTGAAAAATAAATGAATAAACAAGCAAAAAGCAGCATCACACTTATAAATATGGAGAACAAACTGAAGGTTGCTGAGGGGAGGGAGATGGGCAAGATAAGTAAAGTGGGTGAAAGAGAGTGGGAAATACAGGTATCCAATTATGGAATGAATAAGTAATGGAAACAAAAGGTACAGCATAGTGAATATAATCAATGAAATTATAATAGTGTTATATGGTGACAGATAGTAGCTACCCTTATGAGTAGAGCATAACCTAAAGAGACACTGAATCACTATGTCGTATACCTATAGCTGATGTAACATTGTGTATCAAGTATACTCAAATTAAAAAAAAAAAAAAAAAAAAGATGCTCCCCAGAAAAGGGTCAAGTCTGTATTGGTAACTGGTTATAAAGTTACTGGAGAAGTGACATCAGAAAACTTAATTTATGATGAATAAAGCCAACAAATTTCATATACAAATGGAGCTAAAATATATTAAATCTGATATGTCTTGAGTATGTTTTTTAAGAACATTTAAGAAGCCATTTTAAGGTATGCCTGAGTGACTCAGTGGTTGAATGTCTGCTTTCGGCTTAGAGTGTGATCCTGGAATCCTGGGATTGAGTCCCACATCAGGCTCCCTGCATGGAGCCTGTTTCTCCCTCTGCCTATGTCTCTGCCTCTCTCTCTCTCTCTCTGTGTGTCTCTCATGAATAAATAAATAAAATCTTAAAAAATAAGCCATTTTAAATCTGCAAGCTTTGTGTATGTGCTTGTGCTTAGTTTTCAACATAGTTTACAACATTTCTAAATAAATCTCAAAGTGACTTAATGGTAAAATGTATAGATTATTTCTGTAAGTGTCCTTCCTGTTAAATACTCATGAATTGTAGGTAGGTTCACTGAGAGGCTTCTATATAAATTTATGGGGCTATCAATTTTCTGGTTAATTGATCTTATACTTGATGATTCCAAACATGTTCAGCTCCATTAAATGCAATGTCATTCTTTTCCCAGGGGCTAGTTGATTTCAGCATCTGCAAAAAGCTTTTTATAAAAAAAGGAAAGAGTTTCTATCATCCTTTGCTCTCTGACCATATACAAATTATTTTAAAAAAAATAATATAATCTTGGGAGTAGGAAATGTTTTTCAAAGCATGACACAAAGTCTATGAATCATAAAGGGAAAAAATACAAATATGCTGCACCATACACACACACACACACACACACACACACACACACACACACACCCAAGAAAAGGAATAAAGATAAACGTACTTACAAAACATTTGGAAAAGGCTAATGATGTATATAAACAATCATGTGATCTGTAAGAGAAAAACTGGAAGGTACAAATGCAATGATTAGTAGGAATAATTATGCAAAGAAGAACTTAGAAATATTTGATATTTACTTCCTACACTTTTGTATTTTTAACAAGTCATTTGCATTATTTTATAATAAACATATATTTAAAAACTGAGGTCTTATCACTTTACTTTTTTAGTCTGCTCTCTTTTAATAATTTATAAATGAGAGAACAAAAGTATTGGTAAAAATACTTGTCTTTTTGTGAGACTTCTCAGGGAATATGTTTATCTGTCAGCACTTTGTTGGACCTCACACTTTCCTCTATTTTTCCAGTACACTTTTATTCAATGCATAAATATGTTAAAGGTAAAGAGAATGTTTACTAGCTCTAGATTAAGAGCTCGATAATTTGGCTGACCTCATAGCAGATCTCCAGAGTAAAGATGGGTGAAAATGGGGAAGAGAATATTCTGATGATAGAAAAATCATGACCATGTTTTTGTTTGCTAGGAGCTGGGCCATCACTGAGTAGAGACCACAGGACTCTGTTCTGGGACCAGCTTGCTTCAGTAGAAATATGGATCACATGGATCTGGCAGATATCTAAATTACAAGAACAGGTAAGAAAAGATGTTCCCAGCTGAAGGGTACGTCCTGGGACGCTCTTTGGGCAAGACGGTGAAAGGGTGATCCACATGGCAAGTAGAGCATGTGGATGGGAAAGGTTAGCAGGAGATAAGTTTAGACTGGTGCTGGTAGGTGGATTAGAGAAAAGAAATCATGGTGTGACTTAGGGATGTGCACAGCTGGCCATTTTAGGCACATAGAGATGGTGTTTGTAGTTTGTGGAGGATTCCTCACACCTGAAGAATGTTTGTTTGGGCTCCTCACTTCTGAAGTGATTCTATTCAGCCTATAATACTTTAAAAGTGCCTAGGAAAAATGACACAATAGCTGGAAGAACAAGACGGCAAGCTGAGTGTCCTTTTGTGTTCAGCTTCTTTCACTCTATGTATTTTCAAGGCTCATCAATGTGTAGCAAGTATGCATACTTCCTTCCTTCATTCTTGCAGTAGCCTTAGTGATTAAAATAGAGACACAAAATCTGATCTGAGGACACTGGCCCTCAGTTCAGTTTATGGCACTAAATGAAGACATTGACCTCTTCACACTATTCCAACTCACCATCTGAAGACCACTAACAATGAAAGTTCAGAATTCTCTTTTCTTCCTTTTAAAATAAATCATATGCAAAACTAAATTTACTATAACTTTCTTGGTAATGCACAACTAGCTAAAAAAATTTAAGGTAGAGTTAGCTTCACAAGTTTACATTTATTCAATTCTTGGCCTTTTCCGATGATGCTAACAGGAATAGAAATGGAGTATATAGCAATTTCAAAATGCTTATTTTCTGGAAAGCTGAGATTGCTGGGTTACGAGATGTGAACTGGACATGCTGGAATAAATGAAAAAAAATTTATATTCAAAAGAGTTTCATATTATAAAAAGCTATAAAAAAACAAAATGAAAACTATTCATGAAATGTTCAGTGTTAAATAGCACAAAGTACAGAATAATACATTGGATATGACCCCAATTTTCAAAAAAGGAAAAGCTACTTCTACAAACACATCTAACCTGTTTTTGTATTTGTGTGTGTGTGTGTGTGTGTGTGTGTGTGTAAAGCATATATATGTATATAGAAACATATACATTCAAACAAAACTAACATAAATTTATTTTCTCTGGAAAGCAAGATAGCAGTATTGGGGGAATGAGGGATATTTTCATGGTTTATTTTATGTATAATTGTATGGTTTTAATTTATCTCTTAAAAATGCCTTCCATTTGTTATTAGAGAGGAAGAGTATATGCCATAAAGTTGTGCTTTCACTGAAGATGTTATACTAAAGCATATGTTACAGTCTTGAAAATGTAGCCAGTACTTGAAAACTCCCAGAGTTTTCAGAGAGAAACAACGTTATTAAAATGAAATATTAAATCTTATGGGAATACTCTTATATACTATAGATGGCAATGTGAATATGTATAAATATGTATGTTTATGTATGTAAATATGTATGTTTTCTGGGAAAACAATTTAATATTAGATATTAAGCACTTGAAATTTTAAAAATTATTCTGCCTCCATTTGAGGAGAATAAATTGAAAGTACTCCAAAGCATATAATGAGTTGGCAAGGATATTAAGTATTCATATTCAGGGTGGACTGGATACAAAGTCATAAATATTCACTGCACTGTTATTTATTATAACCAAACACTGTAAACAATCTAAATTTCCTGCAGTAGGCAGATGGTTAAATAAATTGTAGTTAAGTCTCCACAAAGTCTTTTAAACCAGTATTTATTGACATGAGAACAAGGTCATGAAAAAACAATTTTGTTTTTTAACAGGCTTGTAAATGATAGTCACAAAATGCTATGTCTTTTATAAATATATACTCATATGTAGGAAAATATGGGAAGAACATATAATAAGTTGTTACTAGCTTTTATCCCTGGGTGGCAGTGAGTTATATGTGGTTTTTAATTTATTTTGAAAACAAATTGGTGATCTCTAATTAGAGAAGATGAGATTGTATTTCTTTTGTCATCAAAAAATCAGAAAAGAATGTTTTTCAAAAGGGGGAAATTATAATACATTTCCCATAGGATTTATTTTCAATTCATAAAGATTAATAGATTTTTAAGGCATATATTGTCTTGAATCATATGCTTTTCATGAAGTTCTTAAGGATCAACATTATTTTCCATATTTATTCAGAAGATAAATGTTATGACTGATGATATTTATGTAGAAAAATAATTTTTCTTTACTATTTAGCAAAAAGGAGCTATTTTTCATCATCCACAGAAGAGAAAGACAGTAAATCTCAGGTATTTTACAATATCAGGTCAATGCAGCACATTTTTCTATCAAAGAATGCACCAAACTGTGAGAATGTATAAGCCCTGCAAATGCTTCTATAGAAAAATGCCAATAGCTTCTACTCATAAAATGAGAGAGAATGACGCATTGTCATGAATGATGAGAAGAGGGAAGTACTATGTCACTAGAATGACATTTTTAGAATCTCAACTGCATAGAAAGAGAGATGTCAGAATAGACTTTTTTTGTTGATGTTTATAAGAATTTATAGTCTTGGACGTCACGTATGTTATTTTATTACATTAATTTTTGAAGCCCATTCACATAATCAGAAAACATTTCATGATATTTATTAACAACTGCCTTGTGCCAGGCACTGTCCTAAGCCTTGGGAATACAAATTTAATTGGCTCTAGAGAAACTCACAGTCAAGAAGACCTTATTGCACCTATGTTCAAAGAGGATTCAAAGCAATTACAGAAAAGAAACACAAGGCAATTTTAATACCTGTGCCTGCCTTTGTTACCAGGAAACAATTAGATTTAAAGCATCATAAATATACCCATATCCTGAATCAGGTCTTGTTCTTTCTCCTTGAGTCTCATCTAGCATCTTGATATAAGTGGATTTGTTGATACAAAACAATAAGCAAGGTAAACTAAATTTGGTGGCTGGTATGTGAAGGAGGCAATTCCCACTTCATGCATCCAATTATCAGAATGTCCATCACCTCAGTTACAAATGTTAGAAGGTTGGACTGCATAGGAGCTTTGTGGGCTGAACAGCATGCCCCATGTAAGACTTGACTCAAGGGAGCATCGTGGAATTTCTTATTTAAAATCAGCTATTATTATTGCAATATCTATTGTCCATTCTTTTACCAATTTACAGAGAAACAAATATAATTTATCAATAGATGTATGAAAAGTCTTTCTAGCTCTTCAATATAAAAATAAAGCAAAATAAGATTATTATCATATTAGTAAACATTTAAAACACTCCAATAACCAGTGTTGGTGATGGTAGGAGAGCTATTTATTTTCATATACTGTGAATGGGTTTGCAAATTGATAAAACTTTTCTTTGCAGAGCTGGTTGACAGTGACTCTCTCATTCAAGTGGAACTTCTACACATCCCATCACTAGGATGGCTCTGTTTTCCTTGTGCTCTCATCTCTGATCTGTTTTATCATTGCTATCTGCCCTATTTGCTACTTTTAGAGCCCAAAATGTTGACAAATTCCTTAACATCATAGGAGAGAGTACACTTAATTCCTTTTGCTGTGGAAGTTACTTTTATCCCAATAGGATATTCTGCGTTTGGAGTCATTTGGGGGTACCTCCAGAGTGTTCCTTATCTCACTTTGATTCTATTCCCTATTTATATAATCAGTACATTTGTTTCAGCCACTCTTGACAATGATCATATCAGATTGTAGTAGGAGAAAACATTTTTTTCTTCTCTCCAGCTCCAAACAATTTCATTGCCTCGGAGTTGAGAGGGGCCTGGCATTTCCACTCGTGCTCCTGGGTTCAAGCTAAAGTTATTTCCCATGTGACTTGGGCTCTCTATAGCAGACATGTGGGCCTCCTCCCTGAGGACAGGAAGACCTTACAGACAATGGGACACCAAGAGATAGAGAGTGGAGCCTGCATTGTCTTTGCTGTGCTGTTTCTCAGAATGCTTTTGTATTGGTGATCAGCTGCAGAAAGACAGAAATTCAGTGCTTGGGGAGAGAGAATCTTAGCAGATCCTGAGAACTTGACAAAACTCAAGGTGAAGAGGATGAATCTAAGCCAGCACATTTACCGAGAGGTCCCAGAGTGTCACTGGGGCAGACGGTGCTCTGATCTGAGCCCATGTGCAGGGTAGTGAGGGTACAGGCGAACACAGTGATGGCAGAAGCAAAATCGGTACATTTCTCTGAATGGGTTGCAGGCACCAGTCCTATAAGACAGGAGGATGCTAAGCCTCAGGGCACATGAGAAAGAAATCTGACCAGTGGAGAGGCACATATAACTTTGACAATGTGTGAGTTGTTTCAAAGATAAAAGTATTACTCATAGTTATGGTGATGTTTGCTTTCAAACTTGGTATCATTATAAGAGAGATGAGTCCAGGATTTTGACAGTCAAAATTCTCCTGATAAAAAGGACCCGTAAACATTAAAACTGTCAAAGGCAATGACTGTTTTTCAGCTGATCTTGGTTCAATAACAGAGTTTATTTCTAGATAAAAGTAAAGACTATTCTCTCCTACCAAGGGAGCAAGTGGTTCTACTGTGCTTTGGTAGATCACGCAGAAAGCAGGTCCTGATCTGAGAAACATACTTCTCAAAAGACACTGACATAGCAGCGTATGTCCCTAGAAGGGCTAGCATGGGAAATGCAGGCTAGGCTTCATCATGTGGCATGTGGTTATTGCTTTGGTACTTTTAAGCAGATTGCTGAAGAATTGTTATGTGGAAGAGATACTATATGCATATATATTATGTAAACAAAAAATATAGCTATATGTACACCATGAATGTGTGTGTGCATGGTGTGTATAAAGAACATAAAATGTAACTGTAACACCAAAACACAAATCCATCTTTATTATTCAGTACTCACCTGCTTTCTGCTATTCCCAGCTGCAGGGGAGGCTGGGAAAGGAGCTTTCGGTGATGGAAACTGGGATTCCCATGATGGTTTAGACCAGTCACAATTCATCCACCAAGGCTGTCATTTTACTACTACCACTTAAAAAAAAGCAAGCTGTGCTCTGAGATGTAGGAAGAAGGGCAAGAGTGGGTGGTTGCCTGCTGTTAACTCTGCCTATGTTCTACATTGGTTTTTTTTGCCTGATTTCTACTTTTTCTCTCCAGTGCCTCATGAAATCCTCAAGGGGAAGACTTGGTCTTGAGAAAATGTTGGCCAACTAAGCCAAGTGTCCAGCACACAGTCAGAAATATTGATGATTACAGGGATGAATAAGTTAATAAAAATGTGTATTGATGCCAGGATCTTTTTCAAAACCTCTGAATCACTTCTAGGAAAAGTTTGCAAGCTGCCTGAGCAACTGTCACATGCTCTGCTCCCAGCTGCCAGTCTTTTTCCATGCTACTGCCTCTACCTGGAATGCCTTTGCTTAGCGGATCTCACTGATGGCCTGAACTCTGAACGGTCATGTGCCATCTACATCTATCACACCCTGCTCTTCGTTCTTCCCAGCCACCTCTTTGTTAAGCTCGCTCTGGCTGACCCAAACAAAATGTGTGGGCTTTCTTTCTGGGCTACTCTGTTCCTTGCCCTTCGTGTGCTTTGCTGTGTCCTGATGTTTATCCCCTGCTGAACTCTAAGCTGTTTGAGGGAAGGGTTAGAGGGATCCCTAACATTTAGTATAGGGCCTGACACACAGTAGGAGTTTGAGAATGATATTTTAAAATCACATACTTGGCTAAGTATGAGCAACCAGTTTGAAAATCCTGGATGCTACGAGTACTAGGAAAGAGAGGTTCAGAAGAGTTGTACTTCCCTCAGAAAGGCACAAGAGTCACAGATTTATTACCTTTTTCAAATCTATATTTTTGTGATTGAAATATATTTTTTCCCAGCTTCAAGACCTTGTCATCATCAACCATATTTTTTTAGAGAAACACTGTTAAAATTTATGTTGCTAAAGCTACCACCTTTAGCTTGAGCCAAATTTTATGAAAAGCTTAATTGTCTTTACTTTGATTTTTTCATGCTTATTTAAATTTGTAGAGGAGTTTCTATTCTCTCATATTACCAAAGTCTAAACAACAATTTTTCTAAAGAGGAATGCCTCCGGGCCAGTTGGTACAGCAATTATCAATTATATTTGACTTCATTTAATTGTTTGCAAAATTAGCTTTTTAAAGTACCGTTTAATTCTCTTTCCAGTCTCACTTCTCAAGAAGGTAATTAATGAACTAACTATAATTACATGTGAATGATAAAGCATAGGGAACTTTTAAATTAAATCATCACTGAACTTTTCTATGCTATCTATCATTGGAACCCAGGTATTGCAGGGTACTGCCTATGTGAGAGAATTCAGGGCTCTCCCGTTCATGTGCCACCCCACTCATTTGTCACTGCTTGCAGTCACATGTCTATCTCACGTATTAATGTCCTCAAATGTCTCACCTGAGTTAATTTCTGAAGCCTATGGGTAATCAGGAATGTATTTGAATATGCTCTAGGAACCACAAAAAAATAAATGTCAGTATTGATCTGTCCAGACCCTGTGAAATAAGTAACCCATGACCCTGAAGCTCAACCCCTGGTGAGAAAAATGTGTCCAGAGGCTGTCTGCACTCATTTCATACCTCACTTACACTTGCATCTGCAGCCCAGACCTCAGAGCTCACATTGAGATATAGAACTTTAAGAAATAAAAAAAAGGAGCTTCTCTCTAGAATATTGAGCAACCCACTAAAAATTATCTGTGAATCTGGCTTCTGAAGGGTTCCAGATATACGAAAAGATATTTTCATTTATGGCAGCATTAAAAAAATGGAATTTATTAGGTATTGTTTCTTTTTTATTGCAAATAGTAGCTACTATTTTAGAATTGATAAATACAGAAAAGCACAAAAATGTTCCAATGTTCAATAATCCAATCACCAGAGCTAATATTTAATAATTTTTTGAAATATATATATTTGCCTGTGTGTGTACATATAATGTATATGTACATACATTACTACATATAGATCACATTATTCATATGTATGCATTTCTAATGGTGTTTTTTAAACATATTTTAATGGCTGTGGAATATTTCATCCAGATATGCCACAGTTGATATAATCAATCACTTATCGTTAGATATAGAGGTTTTAAACTTTTCACTATTTTGAAAATGTTTATTAAGTAACACTTTTGCCTATATTCTAATTATTTCCTAAATATCAAATTTTAGAACTCGTAGGTCTAGCTAAGGAGTTTGTCAGTTTTATTTATCTTAAAAAAAAAAAACCTTCTTAGTTTAATTGCTTTTTTTTCTATTGTGTTTGTATTCTTTGTTTCATTTATTTCTACTCTAATCTTTCATTTTCCTTTAGTCTGCAATTTTTGGTTTTGGTTAATTCCTTTTCTGCTTCCTTGAGGTATAAAGTAAGGTTGCTTAATTGAGCTGTTTCTTTTTTAACGTGGATATTTATCACTATAAACTACCCTCTCAATATTGCTTTTGCTGCATCCTCTAAGTTTTAATATGTTTTATTTTCTTTTTCATTTTTCTCAAAGTATTCTTTAATTTCTTTTCTGATTCCTTCTTTGAACCAATATCCGTTCAAGAATGTACTGTTTAGTTTCCACATATTGCGAATTTTCCAATTGTCTTTCTGCTAGTGATTTCTAGTTTCATTCCATTGTGGTTGGAAAAGATAGTTTATGGTATAAACCTTTTTAAACTTGTTGAGACTTGTTTTATGAACTATAATATGACCTATCCTGGATAATGTTCTGTGTGCTGTTGAAAAGAACATGTATTCTGCTGTTTCTGTGTGGAACGCAGGGTATATGTGGGCTAGATCCATTTGGTGTGTAGTATAGTCCACTATTTTATTGATTTTCTCCCTAAATGTTCTATCCTTTGTAAGTAGGGTATTGAAGTCCCTTCTTTTAGTATATTGCTGTCTATTCCCCTCTTCAGATCTGTCAATGTTTGTTTTATATATTTAGCTACAGGGATGTTGGGTGTTTATAGGTTTATGATTATTCTATCTTTCTGATAAATTGAGGCTTTTATCATTATACATGATGATATATATACATATATCATTGTGATATTGTGATTATTTTTTACTTAGAATCTATTTTGTCTGATAGAAATATAGCTGCCTCTGCTTTCTTTTTCTTACCATTTGCATGGAATATCTTTTTCTGTCCCTTTCCTTTCCACCTATGTGTGTGTGTCTTTAATTCTAAAGTGAGTCTTTTATAGACAGTGTATAGTTGGATTTTTTTTAAATCATTCAGCTACCCTCTGATTTTTTATTAGACAGTTTAATCCACTTACACTTAAAGTAACTATTGATAAAGACTATTGCCATTTTGTTCATTTTTTTTTCTATTTCATTTGTGATTCTTTTGTCTTTTTTTTTTTACTTGTTACCTTTCTTTGTGATTTGTTGATTTTTTTTTTTAGTTATATGCTTTAATTTCTTTCTCTTTTCTTTTGTGTGTCATCTATAGGTATTCTTTTGTGGTTACCATGTGACTTATACAAAACATCTTGAGCAACAACAGTCTGTTTTAAGCTGATAATAATTTAACTTCAATTGCATATAAAAACTCTATACTTGTATACTTTTACATCTCCCTCCTGTACTTTATGTTATTTAAGTAACACTCTACACCTTTTTATATTATACATCCATCAACAAAGTTTTATAGTTATTCTTAGTACTTTTGTCTGTTAATTTTTATACCAGAGTACAATATGGTATATTATATATTGCATATTTTACCTAGCTAAAACTGGAGGACGTTATGCCAAGTGAAATAAGCCAGTTACAGCAGGACAAATTCTGCATAAATCTACTCAAAAGGCAGTAAACAAAGCCAGACTCAAGGAAATGGAGAATAGGATGGTAGTTATGAGGGGCTGGAGGTAGCCCCCTATGAGGGAGGGAGAAATGGGAGTTGTGCTTCAGTGGATATAAGGTTTTAGTTATGCAAGATAAAGTACATAAATTAGAGATCTGTTGTAAAAAAAAAAAAAGGACACAAGGAAACATGTCTGGAGGTAATGGAAATGTCTATTACTTCGTGGCGATAGTTTCACAAATGTATGTATATACTCAAACACATCAAATTATATGCATTAAATATGTGCAGGGTTCTTGTATATCAGTTATACCTTCATAAAGCTGTTTAAAAAATAAAATTAATGCTGGTAGGTGTATTAGTTTTCTGTCACCTTTAAAAGTATTACCACAATTTAAACAGCTTAAGACAAAACTTGTTCATTAAATCACAGTTCTATGGGGCAAAAATCTTGGCATAGTGTGGCTGGTTTACCTGCTTAGGTTTTCACAAGGCTGAAATCTCCCTCCATGTCTGCTTGCTGTGCTGTCATCTGGATCCTGAGGTTCTCTTCTGAACTCATATTTGAGTCAGAATTCAATTCCCTGCAGCTGTAGGATTAAAGTTTCTGTTTCTTTGATGGCTGTCAAAGAGAGGCCACTTTTCCTAGTTCTTGTCACATGACCCTTTCAATCTTTAAAACATGAAATGGACAGTCTCACTATGTTAGTCTGCTAGCACTTCCAAGACAAAACACCATAGAAAGAGTGACTTAGACAACAGAAATTTATTATCTCACGATCTGGAGGCTGGAAGTTTAAGATCAAGGTGCTTTTTGGGTTGTTTTCCAGTGAGGCATCTCTTCCTGGATTGTACATGGCTGCTTTTCTGTTGTGGTTTCACATGGCCTTTCCTCTGTGTCTGTGCAGGTCTTGGGAGAAAGGGTCTCTGGTGGCTCTTTCTCTTCTTATAAAGACTCTAGTTATATTGAATTAAAGGCCCCATATTTATGACCACATTCAATCCTTATTATCTCCTGAGAGGCCTTATCTCTAAATACAGTCACCATAGGGGTTAGGGTTTCAACATATGAATTTGGAGGGGAAAGGGAGTGATCACTGCACTGTCAAATTCCCTCATGCTTTGAATTGTTTCATGAGAGAAAATGTAGATATAATAAGGGCACATCTGATTAGGTCAGACCCACTAAGAATAATCTTCCTGTCTTATAGTCAAGTGATTGGGACCTTAGTTACACCTGGAAAAACCCTTTGGAGTAGCACCTAGACTACTTTCAAACTGAGAAACTGGAAATTCATAGTGTAAATGCAGAAGTTATGTTACATTGGGGAAGGGAGGAACCTTGGGGGTCTTCTGAGAATTTGGCCTACCACACTGAGTCAAAGCCTATTGCCATGGGGCACTGTTGTGAAACTTTAGAGTTAGGAGTGAGCTTGGACATTCAATGTCTGCTCTGCCACTAACCGTGCAAGTCACGTTACCTCCCTGGACTTCAGTTTTCTTGTCTGGAAAACAAATCTAATGACGACTGTAGTTCTGACTTTCTGACCCGATCTGTTACTTTTTAGGAAGCAAGAAGCCCCTTTTTGTGTTGCTTACCAGCTTTCTTTTCCTTTGCACTTTGGCCGACACTTGTCATTTACTGCTAGATACTGACAGAAGTGGCAATTTCCTCAAAGTTTAAAAAAGAATGACTACACAAAGGTGAAAAAAGTAGAGCTTAATTTTCTTCTTCTTAAAAGCCTCACAATGGTGAGCATTCCCAGGGCACTTGTAACGTGTCCACGACTCAAAATGTGCCCCTCTAGCTTCTTTAGATGGTAGTAGCTCATGTCCATGAGGCTGTATTTCAACACTAGATGACAGGCATTTGGGGAGATTTTAGTATTTTTTAGTATTGTCCTTGTCATTTAATAGGTCCCTTCAAAAGAGCAGAACACAGCATGATAGTACAGAATCCTATCCCAAGAATGTCTGATCTCTTGCTTTCATATTGAATGACTACTACATAGCTCCTAGGGGGTTCATAATGCCTGTTTTCCCATTCTAATTTATCAGCACCACCTCTGCTTTTCCTTTATGTGCCACCACTCCCCTGCAGTGCTCACCAATGCATTGTCAACAGCTATTTTTGCATTTACACAGAACTGGCAGTCATCCTGACTGCCCAAAGCAAAAGAAAAACAAATTCACCTCCATCTTCCTTATCAGCTTGTAGTGATTCCTGATTTTTTTTAAAAAAACCTCTTTAGCTTTGTAAACAAATAAAGTGTGCATTATGCATTACATTGTCCAGTTGTACATTTCCTCAAGTTCTTTTAGGAGCATAGGGACTTCTACATATTTCAATGGACTCTGAGCACTTGTCTATGATAGGAGATTATATTTGGGACCAGTACAGAGAAAAATGTTTATGATGCTTCACTTGCTTTATTTTTTAAGGTGAGTAATTGGCATTTGATTATTCCAGTGCACAATCATAATTTCCATCTTAACATTTGCATTTTATTCCTGGTTTCATTTGCCAAGTGTAGCAGGTGACAATAATAATGATATATGCTAACTTCTAATGGGTATTTACTAGGTGTCAGGTACGGAACTAAAGCATTTTACACATATTATCTCATTTACTCCTAAAAAAAGCACAATTAAGTGGGTATTGTGATTATCCTATTTTAGGAAACTAAACATAGAGAGCCTAAGTAACCATGTCCAGCTTACAGAAATAATAAGTTGTAAAGATAATAGATGAATCAATTATTTCTGTGACCAGAGATTGTTCTCTGTTGGAATACATCATGAAATATTTTAATAGATCTTTGGGCTTTGTTTTTGCCTAGAAACATAATGTGGGATGGTAGACAGAGCAAGGCTAAGGTTCTCCACAAGATTGTATTCAAATTCCATTTCAGTCACTTACTAGTTCTGTGTCTAAAGTACTTACTCTCTGTACTTGGTTTTCTTATCTCTCAATGAGGAATAAAACATTCTATGATGGGTATATTGTTTTTGTTTCACATGACATATTAGTCAATTAAGAGTAGCTCTCTGGACCTCTGTACTGAGATGGATACTATTGCCACTTCAATGAGAAACTATTGTGGTAGATTAGTGATGTCCATGGTGGATACTGAATTGGGTAGAGTCATCATGGGTACTACATATTTGCTATCCCTACTTCGTCTGGTGCATAATGGAACCTAACAGTTAGAAGGTAAAGATTTCCTTCTCCTATTATCAGGTTTTCTAATTCCATAAGGGTATATTTAGAATGCAATTCAGCATTTAAGCTTCTTGTATTTGTCAAACATTGAATTAGCTGCAATGTGAAATAAGATGAAGTGTCATCACTGTTCCAAGAGTTCGTGTTTGAGTCTAACTGTGGGATGGAAGAAGAGAGAAAAAAGTCAAGTGATGGCTAACTCTAGCTGAGGAATAGAATCATAAAAATGCAAAAGTTCTCAATCCATTATTATATATCAGAGTAATCTCTTACACCATAAGTTTAGAACTTGCATAGAAATTAATAGGTAAAGTGTCAGCAGCAAAGCATAATCTGACAGGTAAGAATTAATTTACTGTCCTCGAAAATTTTCAGCACACATAAACTCTGTATTATCTCTACTTTCTCCTAATTTATTTCCCCAGCTGCTTGTCTTATCCTCAAATACTGACTCAGGATACATGAACCGAGATTTCCTAGAGAAAGAATCAGACAAAAAAATCCCCAAATAAACATGCATACAAGATTTCATTTGTCTTAGGTCCAGCCTTGGCCTAAAACAGGCCTCACTCTCCTCTGTTCTATGGGAGTGGGCATCCACCTTGTGCTCTGGTTAGCCCATGTGCAGGTACAAGAATCTTGGCAGAACAACTGACAGATGGGCTTAGAACGACATTTCCAAGCACCTTCCAGAGGAACTCTTAGGCTCTCTATCTAGTGCCCCAAGAGCAACAGTACTTTATCTGCCACCTCTTCACCCTGGTGGGATTGAGCACCAGCTCAGCTCTCTTTTCTAAAATGTGATTTTTTTTCAAGTGGTTGTTAAATTATTGGGATGTATGTTCCCAGGGTGAATGAAGCAGGTCACATTCTAGACTCCAAGTATGTTAGGAGAGGAAGGTAGTGTCTTTTCTTCAGACTAGTATTTTCTTTCCAAGGACTATATAGGCACTAGATAGTCTTGAATATGTATAGTGGCTTCACCTGCCCAGAGGTAGATAGGTAGATAAGTTATCATTCATCAGCTCTGGAAAAGTCAAATCCCCTATCAGAACTGTTACTGACCCTTGAACAATGAGGATTTGAACTGCACAGGTCTGCTTATATGCAGATTTTTTTTTTTTCATACACTACAGGGCTGTCACTATATTTTTTCTCAGGATTTTCCTAATAACATTTCCTTTTCTTTATTGTAGGAATACAGTATATAATACACGTAACATGCAAAATGGGTGTTAATTGACTATGTTGTCAGTAAGGCTTCTGCTGAGCAGTAGGCTATTAGTTGTTAAGTTTTTAGGGAATCAAAGGTTATATGCAGATTTTTGACTGCATATGGGGTCCTCAGCCCTAAGCCCTGCATTGTTCAAGGGTCGGCTGTACTAGTTTCAGCTTTTTTACCTAGGGGCTTGATGAAATAAGTTGGTTCTGAAGGACGGATATGCATGTGTTTGTGTACACATTTGTGTTTATGTGTGGTTTATGCATTCTTTACCTAGCATATCTCGCTTGGTGTTTGGGTGTCTTGGTTCTTGGAGGCTATTATACTTGAAATGTATAATTGAAGAAATGAATGACTCTGGCTTTAATCTACATTAATTATAAAAACAGACATTGAGTTCTTTTGTAGTATTTTTAATTTTATGAATTACTATATTTATTTTAAGAGACTTTGCCCTATTAATGCATTTGAAGTTTTTCAGAGGAATACCGAGTTTTTCAGACATTTTGTTGTTTGTTATCAAGCCTTAATAATGCCACATTTCTTTCAAAGACTTGAAGAACAATGACAGCTTGGGTCTCTTGGAAATACCCATTCCCAATATGACCTCATTAACTTTCTTTTCCTGAGCTATGAATTACTTAAGTCTAACATAAAAGTACAAATGTCTTCACTTCAGAAATGTCATAAGGATGGTTAGATTACACACAAATATATACTAACATAACAATCTGGCTGTCCTTGGAATAACTTTGCCTGATTTTAGGCTCCAAGTATTTGCTGCAGTTAAAGAAGTTTATCTCTCAAATATTTATGTGCTTCAGTCCGTTTATGCACCCTTGCTCTAAGTGTTAGGGATACTGTGCAAACATATTATAAGCACATGTGTACACATACACACACACACTATTGAGCTGCCCATGTTAGGTTTTTAGTATTACCACAAACCTAGTGGCTTAAAACAAAGCATATATATCATCTCATGATTTCACAGAGTGGCTCAGTTGATTCTCTATTGAGAGCCCTACAAGGCCAAAATCAAGGTATCAGCAAGAGTACATCCCTTTCTGGAGGCTCCAAGGGAGAATCTACTTCTAAGCTCCTTCAGGTTGTTGAGAGAATGCAGTTCCATGTGGTTAAAGGAAGGAAGGAAGTCCCAGTTTCCTTGTTGATTGTTCCCTCTCCCCCTTCTAGGGACTTCTGGTATTCCCTTGTTGCCAAGCCCTTTTGAAGCCAGGAAGGGCAGCCAGATTCCTCTTCATATTGTACATCTCTCCAACTTTCCTTGCTACCTCATTTCTCTTGCTCTGTTCTTCTGCTGCACCTTGTTCTTCAGCCTTCTCTTCTGCATTTAATGGCTCATGTGATTATGTCAGCACACCAGAAAATCTAGGCTAATGTTATTTAACAGTCAACTGATTAGTAATTTTATCTGCAAAGTCCCTTTACAATAGTGCCTAGCTTAGTGTTTAGTTGAATAATTATGGGGTCAGGATCTTGGAGGAACACTAGAATTTTGTGTCCCATACTGCCTATATTCTTTATGAAGTATTGAAGTTTTGTTTGCGGGCAGTTGTTTGACACAAAATGCATGCAACAATGAGAAATGACTTGCAAGATTTTTTCACTGCCATTTTTCATCATCAACAAGTATCTTAGAGGCATTGTTACATTTACTTATAATAAGTATACTAATAATGGCATTGTCAAGGTAAGCTCATCTATTTTTTCTGGTTCTCAAAAATAAAGTAATGAATGACAGTGAGTCAGTTTTAAAAAAAATAGAAGATATATAATGAATGATTAAAGGGAATACAGTGTATTGTGAAGCGATATCTGACTCAGACTGGATCTTAATTGTTCCAAAAGCTTTCCAAAGGAATTTTCTTTGCATGAGACTGAAGAATATTTGGAGAGTGAAATAAATGTACTGTGAATCATTAAAGAAGATATTTAACCCTATCTCACAGATATTTCTGATCTTAAATATTTCATGTGACAACTACTTCCTTAGGGGACCAGTGGTTAGAGGGGTGATTGTCATACTTCTGCTGAAAATTATCTCAAATTGTTCAAAATAGGTTTTGCCATATGAGTGGTCAAGATTATATATATCCTTGATAAGCCATACTCTAATTTGTCGTCTCTGTAAACATAATTTTGGGGGTTGGTAGAGGTGGTGGTGGGTAATGGTGTTAATTAAGACAATGAGAATGAAAGAGAGGGGGGGATATCTATGGTATGTTTGTGTGTGTGTATTAGATATATGTGCATAATGGAGTATTAGAATATTAAAAATGGAAAATGGAAAACATTTTGGATAAACCACACAATTAAAATGCAAAGCTAATTTAAGGGCAATGGTTATTTATAGTGGTTCAAATAAGTAAACTGTTGATTTTTTTTACATTTTTATAAGTTAGTTTTCACAGAAAATAATCTTGTGTATTTTGTAGGTTATAAAATAGACATAGTGTCTCTTATGTCAAGGAAAATATCTGGTTGCTAAATGTAGTCTCCCTTAAAGTATTTTCTTAGCCCTGTGAATATTTTTTCTCCTTTCAAATTGTATTAATAATATCCTATGATCAAAATATTTCACATCCCATAAAACTACTCAACATTTCCAGTGCTGGCATTGGTATTGTGAAAGAAACCTTCAAATTTACCATTCTGAAGAAAAAACTTAAATAATGGAAACTCAAGCTATCGATTTTTGTACATTTTTTTTATTACACAGAAAATAACCTGTGAAGTAAGGGCGTGTGTGTATCTGTGTGTGTGCGTGTGTGCATGTGTGTGTGTGCACATGTGAGGGAGAAGGAGAGGGATGTGAATGTGGATGCATGTCAGGGTGCATCTAATATTAGAAGTGAAGTTATATATATATCAACATTTAAAATAAGTTATTGAGTGTCTATAATGTGGTTTTACGGGGCATGATTTTGAAAGAGAGACACGATCCCTGACCCTTGAGAATTAAAGAGTAATGGGGTGAAAAATAGCTTAGAATAAAAAAGCCTCGGTAAGGACACGTGTGTGAAAGCTTATAAAATCAACATCAGACTTACCAGTCTAAATTTTAGGAGCACATAAAAAATAATGTAACATAACATCACAATGTTTTTCCCTTTATTTTGATTACCTGTTTACTCTTTATTTTCCCTTAAATATAAGAAAGTATTCCAAAAATTTTTGTAGGCGCTTGTTTATGGAGAACACACGCATATATGAGATAAATCAGTTTACAGATGACCTTCAATTACTTTAACCAAGGCAATTATTTCAATTGACTTTTGAACAAATGTGAAATAATCATGAAACTGAACAATGGCCAGTGCCCATTACTGAAAGTTTCATTTGGCATTTGAAGATAATAAGGGGAATATAGAAGCCACTGACTCATTACGGTCAATTTAAATAAATGTCTTTTCAATTCTGTGTTTTCAGTGCTTATCCAGTCTCTGTAATGAATAGAACTTCTAATGGAAATAATGTGAATTAGTACAGAGGCTGAGACTGAATTAGCATCACACAATCTTTCATTGGTGAGCTTTCTAAGGAAATAACATGTGACACAAGCAGCATCAGGAATATTGTTTAGAGCTCCCACATAAAAATCTCAGGATGAGTTCAATTTATTTTCACAAGTTTTAATACCATCGAGGAAAACCAGCAATGCTTCAAGATGGGTTCAGGGAGTTGAAAGACCATGGTAAATATATAAGGGTAACTGCTTGTTTTTCCATGAAATGTTGCCTACATTATTTCATGTAGAATTACAGATTACAGAATTGTAATATGACTAACAAAGACCAACTGCCTACTGAAATCCTTTATCCTGATTTTTGAGAAGATATTCTGTATTTCCTCAGTCTTCCTTGCTGTTAAATATGGCTTATTTACAAATTCTTACCAGTGACTGAGTACTAGTGAACATCTTCCCTTCATAGACCATAAAACACCACAATAGACCTTCCATGCTGCTTTTTCTTCTCTGCCAACTGGATACTGCCGACTAGAGAAGGGGCCAAGGAAATGGTAGAGCCAGAGATGAAAGGAGGCTGTATCCCTGAATTACTTCAGGGAGGAAAGTCACCCTACTGAAGAGAATACACACAAGATTGTTACATGAACAAGTAATAATTTTATTTTTTAAGCTATTCAAATCTTAGAATCTATTTATTATCAATAAAATATTACCAATCAATCCTCATTCAATTCAGAAGAGTATCTCTTTTTCAAAGTTAATATTTTTACAATATATTAATTACATTCTGGAACTGAGAACTTATAAGATCATTAATCAAAAAGCAGGCCTAAAAAATGCAGCTCTAACTGGTAAGGAAAATTTTATTTAGTTAAGCCTAGATTTGTCTATTTGCAATATGTATAACTGGTTCCAAATTTTAAAAAATCAGTACAAATAGCTGTGACTACTTCAACATGATATTGTTTTTCTTATTTTGTCCCTGTTTTCAGGTAGAATAATACTGAATATTTTACCCATGAGTTAATATACTTTGAGCAGATCCTCTATCAAATGCTATAAGCAGAGTGACCAAGGCAGTCATGACTATGCCTTCAGGAAGTTTGCAGTCCTAGAAAAGAGATATTAAAACAAGTAATTACTATTTGTTCTATCAGGGTTGGTGCAAAGAATAATTAGGTACCTAAAACTTGCCTGCTTTCATCACCTCATTAAAATCATAGATTACACAGACTACAAAGTAATAAATATTACCTAACCAACTACTACAATTCATAAGTGAGAGAACTGAAGCCTAATGAAGGTAGGGGTTAATCTTTCATTTAAAAATATATTTAAACAATGAAATCACAGTGCCCAAGTTATATCAATAGAAAACTTGGACACATTAAACTGAATTGTTAATATTGTTAATCTTTCATTTAAAAATATATTTAAACAATGAAATCACAGTGCCCAAGTTATATCAATAGAAAACTTGGACACATTAAACTGTATTGTTAATATTGTTAATCTTTCATTTAAAAATATATTTAAACAATGAAATCACAGTGCCCAAGTTATATCAATAGAAAACTTGGACACATTAAACTGAAGCATGATTTTATACAAGCTCTATTTTATAAACATTGATAATTTCTCATTTCCTTAGTGAGATACTTTCATTTTATTAATAATTTGATTATCACATTATGTTTTGAAATGTCAAGTATGTAGGGTTTGACTCACAGTTGTTTAGAATTGATTGGAAAGTGCTTTGTGAATCACCTAGTTTTAGAGTCAGGCCATTATAGATCTAAGTTCCAGCTCTGGCATTAATTGGTCTGTTATTTTGGCCCGTGTATATAACTTCTCCTTAACTCGTTTTGTTATTAATCCATGGGGATATGCATTACATTGACTAGAAATGATTCTAATGATTTTCTTCTAAAATAAAAATGAGATAAAACTCTTTGGAAATCAGTTCAAAGAACAGGCTTATTTAGCTCATGTAATAGGAAGGCCAGACGTGAATGGCTGCTGGCATCAGATCAGCATCATCAGCAATGATGTCATGGCCAATATTTCCATGATTATTTTCCCAGCCCCATGCTTCTTACCTCACTGTCCCCAGGTGGCTGCTATATCACTTGACATCATTTCTGCCTCCTGCAGAAATATGGAAAGAAGATAAAATTCTGCCTTACTTAGTGATTTTTTTTTCAAGAAGTGGTGCTGTATTCCATGTATCATAGTTCGGGCAGATGTTTTTTACCTGGTTCCTGGTAGCTATAAAGATAATGTGAACTTTAAACACTGTAACCTTGAGTGAAATCTCAGCTGTGTTGGCTGTGTTGGTAAAAGAAAAAGGAGGGGAAGGGATGGCTGCTGGAAAGTCAAATAGCAGTGTCTGAGATGCAGCTACTTGCCTTAGAGGCCAATATGAGAATTAAATGAGATAATGGGAGCAAAGTCCTTAGCAGAGTGCCCTGAACAGAATAAGCCTTTGCTACAGTGAGCTATTACTGTTATTCTCTACCCAGTACCATTGAATGCATCAAAATGCTATAATATATATTTTAATATTACGTAATATTATAAAATATTTATATAAAATGTTTCTGGTCATACCCTGTAGCGTATGGCAGGATTACACTTCCCTCTTGAAATATTATCAGTGAAATATGAGCAGAAGTGACGTGTTACTTCTGAAGCGAAACTTTAAAAGTCAATATGCAGCTTGCTGCACTGCCATTTCCTTCTTTGAAGACTGGCAACATTCTAGATGGTGGATACTGTGTGACCCTGGGTCCTGAGAGAGGAGGGCAACATGGAGCAGAATGACCAACTGCCCAACTGTGGCATGCCTGGAGCATGAGTGGGCAATAAAATTTGTGCTTTGAAGTCGCTAAGATTTTGGAGTTGTTTATTGGCCAAAGCATAGCCCAGCCTAAACTGATTAAGCAAAAGAATTTAATAAAATATATGTGCTAAACCAGCCTTGCTAATTTGGCCCATTACAAATGAGTTTATAGAGAATCAGGGGTTAATGATCTGCCTATTATCACACGAGTAGCAAGCAAAATAATTCAAATTTGTACCCTGGTTTTCTGTTTTCACAGGTCATTCTAGTGAGTACTGCTGGCTAGCTTTAGGATAGTAATTGAAATGGAAAAAATGATTTTAGTATGTGAATTCTCACTCTGTATTTTTCAATCTAGACCTTTTTGTCAGTCCTGGATTCAATATTTCATTCCTCAATGATAATTTCATGATGACAAGGCCTTTTAATATTGAACAGTAAGATAAAAATAATGAGAAATAAAGCAGCTTGAGATTTATGATTGTTTTAACTTTCTTTACCTTTTTCTATATTCTCATACCTAGAGTAGAGGCCATTCTTCTTCATGTATGTGCTTTTTACAAAGTACTTTTAGAATATCATATTAATGATTTATATTATATAAACTATTTTCTTAAGTTTACACATGCTCTAATTTTTTTCAAATATGTGTAAGTTCTTTTTTTTTTAAGATTTTATTTATTTAATCATAGACACAGAGAGAGAGGCAGAGACACAGGCAGAGAGAGAGGGAAAGTAGGCTCCATGCAGGGAGCCCGATGTGGGACTCGATCCCAGGTCTAGACACAGAGAGAGAGGCAGAGACACAGGCAGAGAGAGAAGCAGGCTCCATGCAGGGAGCCCGATGTGGGACCCGATCCCAGGTCTTCAGGATCACACCCCAGGCTGCAGGCGGCGCCAAACCGCTGCGCCACCGGGGCTGCCCACATGCTCTAATTTTTAAGTTATGCCCAACCATTTACCATCAATTTAAAAGTAAATTATTAGAATTATTATTTAAAAATTATATCTTAAATGACCAAGTTTTTCTTCTATAATCGCAAATAACAGGAAGCAAAATGGCAAAAGCAGCATTTATTTTCTATGCAGATAGAATATATTTTACCTTTTTTAGGGTGAGTAGAAACATTTACAAAGATTGAATGCCATTAGAGCCTTTTGAGTTTATGATTGCACACTGGACTTTAAAGAGTGGAACATTTAGGGTATTCTCAATGCACCGAATTACTTTTCATCATACCTGATTTAGGAAGTATTTTCTAGCTTCAAAGTCTTTAGAAGATACCCAATGCCTACTCCCTTAAAGAAAAAGGGAAACTATTTTAACTTTGATTGCAAATGATCTCTATTTGAGCAAGAGTCTTCAGGAAAAGAGAGAAACTGATCATTACTTTAGCAAACATGTTGAGAACCGTCTGTGTGCCAAACACTGTCCTAGGCTCTGAGGATATAAACACAAATTTGAGCTGGCTTGTAACCTCAAGTATGGCAGTTGGGAAAAATATGTAGAAACATAATTATTGTGCAATGTGTTAAGGGCTATCATGGAAGTGTATGCTTGGAGATAAAAGGAATACACATCTAGGTTTTATTGAGTCCTGGAAGGCTTCATGCAAAAGACAAAACGAGCTACCTTTTTCAAGATGTGTTGGTGACTGATGAACATGAAAGGAAAGGGCCTTTAGAGAAGATGTACATATCTTGGATTAAGATTTGGTGGTATATTAAAATACCATGTTCAGGAAACTAAGAAGGTAGTTATTTATGAGAATTAGAATTCATGTAGAAGAATTGTTAATGATAAGATTTAAGAGAAAGAATGGCAAATATAGGATACTCAGACTGTGGGAGGCATATTATGTTGTATGAGAATGGGTGTAATTTTGCCTACAGGTAGTAGAGATACATGCTTTTACATATTGTTGCCATGAACAGATTTGCCTTTCAGAAAGCTTACCAGGGCATTAATTAGTATGAAAGTTAGATTTGTAGAGAATGAGGTCTAGAGTCAATGGGGCCAGATGAAGTCTGTTCCAGAACTTCAGATGAGGTATAATGAGGGTAGAAATAGTAGATATGGAGAGGAAGTGTGGATCAAAGACATAAGTAAGAGATATAAGCAAAAATATCTTTATTGTTTTTCATGAGGAATGGAGAGAAGTTTTTAAGGATGAATCACATTTTTCTGATTTAGGTGACAGAGTGAGTGCTAAACCATCTACCAACACAGGAAATACAGAATGAGCCACACATTTGGGTCAAAAGAAGAATGAATTAAGTTTGGCACATGTTGCAAACTGGGAATATACAGCAGGAAATTGATCATATAGATTCTAATAGTCTGACCAGCAATACACATAGGAGATTCACTGCTTTAAAGATGGTAATAGAATCTTTGCTTTTGTATATGATAACTAGTAAAGCATATAGAATGAGAAGAGAAAATATGGGGAAGACACGTCTCAAGTAACATAAAATGAGGAGATGATGTAGAAGACTAAGGAAGGTTAACAGGTAGGAGGGACCACAGCAAAGTGGATTCATACAAACTAAGGAAATTCCCACCATTAAATGTCAACAGTGTAAATGCCTCCCAGAGAGCCTGTTTGATAAGAGCTGAAGAGGGACCTGTGTACATAGCAAAAGGAAATCACAAATGCTGATACAAGAGCAGTTTTAGTGCAATGACTAGGGCAGAAACCTGGCAGTGTTGTGTTAGGGGAGAGGAAAATGAAAAAGTAGGTAATTCTCTTAATAGTTTTGTAGGGAAAGAACAAGGCAAGTTAGTGTTAAGTTGTTAGAAAGCTATGTAGGCTCATAAAAGTGTTATTTTACTTTTTATTTTTAGTAGAAGAGACTTGAACTTGCACATATGTGAAGAAAATAAATTGGGAGAGATAGGGTTTGAATTTTTAGTATTGCTGATGCAACAAGAAACATGAGGACTTAGAAGGGGATGGGACCTAAAGCTTAAATAAAAGGATGTGATAAAAGAAGAAAGAAATACAGTGAGTATGGAAACAGGTGATATGGCGGTAGAACATTTAAGACAGAAAGCATCATTACTTTCAATGATTTTACATGTAAAACCAAAAAGGAGTCATGTACTGATAGTAACTAAAAATAGGTTGTAGACCTAATTTAAATCCTGAAATGATAAACGTCCTAGAAAAACATAAGAGAAAATCCTTCTGACACAAAGTTAGGCAAAGATTTCCCAGATGCAACACCAAAAGCATGATCTGTAAAAGATGAAGCTGATAAATTGACTTAACTGAAATTAAATTTTTCTGCTCTGTGAAAGATACTAGGAAGAGAATAAAAACATAAGCCTCAGACTGAGGGACCACATTTGCCAATCACCTATTTGATAAAGCATTTGTATAGAATATATAAACCACAATGAGATACCACCTCACACCAGTGAGAATGGGGAACATTAACAAGGCAGGAAACCACAAATGTTGGAGAGGATGCGGAGAAAGGGGAACACTCCTGCACTGTTGGTGGGAATGTGAACTGGTGCAGCCACTCTGGAAAACTGTGTGGAGGTTCCTCAAAGAGTTAAAAATAGACCTGCCCTACGACCCAGCAATTGCACTGTTGGGGATTTACCCCAAAGATTCAGATGCAGTGAAACAACGGGACACCTGCACCCCAATGTTTATAGCAGCAATGTCCACAATAGCCAAACTGTGGAAGGAGCCTCGGTGTCCATCAAAAGATGAATGGATAAAGAAGATGTGGTTTATGTATACAATGGAATATTACTCAGCCATTAGAAACGACAAATACCCACCATTTGCTTCAACGTGGATGGAACTGGAGGGTATTATGTTGAGTGAAGTAAGTCAATAGGAGAAGGACAAACATTATATGGTCTCATTCATTTGGGGAATATAAAAAATAGTGAAAGGGAATAAAGGGGAAAGGAGAAAAAATGTGTGGGAAATATCAGAAAGGGAGACAGAACATGAAAGACTCCTAACTCTGGGAAACGAACTAGGGGTGGTGGAAGGGGAGGTGGGCAGGGGCTGGGGGTGACTGGATGATGGGCACTGAGGTGGGCACTTGACGGGATGAGCACTGGGTGTTATTCTATACGTTGGCAAAATGAACACCAATAAAAAATAAATTTATATTAAAAAAGAGCTCTTATAACTCAGTAATGAGAAAACAAACAGCCCCATACAAGATGCAAAATATTTGAATAGACACTTTAATTTTGGAAATAAGCATATGAAAAGATGCTTAACACCACTGTCTTAACATAATGCAAATTAAAAAAATATAGTCACATGCTGATATATATATAACTATCAGAAAGTCTAAAATTAAAAAAAAAAAATTGACCATAGCAATTTTTGTTAAGGATATGGAATTCTTGACCTCTGACAGGAATGCAAAATGGTACAATGTTGGAAACAGTCTAGTAGTTTCTTAAAAACTAAACAAGTACCGTATGACCCAGTCTTTTTAATCTCAGGTATTTACACAAGATAAAAAATCGTTTAAAAAGTTGTAAATAAATGTTCATGGAAGTTTTATTTGTAATAGTCCCAACCAGAAAACAGAGCAAATATCCAGCAATATGTGAATAGATGAATTAACTGTGGTACATCCATTCAATGGAATATCAGCCAGTAATGAAAAGAAATGTATTGATACAGCAACAAAATGGGTGGATCTCAAAGAAATTATGCTGAATCAAAAAAAAAAAAAAATCCAGGCCTGAAAGAGCACATTTATATAGAATGCTAGAAAATTCAATCTAATCTATAGTGACAGAAAGATAGTCAGTTGTTGCCTGGTATTTGTTTGCTAGGGCTGCCCTAACAAAATACCTCAGACTGGATGGCTTAAACAACATCAATTTATTTTCTCTGGAGGCTGGTTGATTTCATTCCGAGGTCTCTTCTTGGTTGACAGATGACTACCTTCTTCTTGTGTCCTCACATGGTCTTTATTTTGTGTGCATGTGACCTCTGTGTCTCTGTGTGTCCAAATTTCCTCTTCTTAAATAGGACACCGGTTCTAATGGCCTCACTGTAACTGAATCACCTCTTTGAAGGCCAGTGTCCAAATATGTTCTGTGGTTCTGCAGGTTAGGGTTTCAACATGTGAGTTGTGTTGGTGACAAAATTCAGCCTGAAGCACCTAGGGGAAAAGGATAGAGAGAGGGATTACACAGCGGCAGGAGGAAATTGGGTGGGTGGGTGGGGTGTTGGAAATGTTCATTGTCTTGGTTCTGATGATGGATTCATGACAGTATAGATATGTTTAAAATGATCAAATTATATACTTTAAATATATACAGTTTGTTATGCCTCAATTATAGATCATTAAAGCTGTCAAAATATGTTAGGGGAGATGTGGCTTGAGTTTCTGTAAGAGGCATTACAGCACAAGAATAAGTTATATAAATATCACTTTAATATAGCAGGATATATTCCAAGCTAGATACCAGTTTATGTGGTAGATACCAGCTATTCTATTGAGTGGCTATTATGGGCAAACCTTTGTTAGTTGAAGGTATACAAATCTCCTTCTGAAATCAGAGATCTCACAACCTGATTATGCAGACATTGCATGATGTATGCAAACATGAAATGAGAAATTTTATTATAAATTAGTTCAACATATTTATTGTATGCCCAATCAATGAAAGCAATCACTGGAGCAAATTTTAAGAGAGATAAATTAATAAGACAGGGCTTTCGTGCTCAGGGACCGTAAGGTATAAGGACATGACTCCCTTTCATAAATTCCATGCAGGAGAACTCACTTAAGTTTAGATTAAATACATCCACAAATGCATAACTTCCTAAAGCAGCTCAGTCCAATTTAGGAACATGTCAATATCTATACTGCAATGGAGGAAAAAAGGCAAGAATCAATGAAAGTAGGCTGAACATAGATAATACAAATAGGGATGAATAATGGCTGAATTGTACCATAGATCATTTTGCTGAGTGACATTACCGTGGGCAGCATGGTCTCAACCCAGCAGATCACACTGTTGAGAAATACTGCCATCGTAATCTGATGGGCTGTTATTTGTGGGATCAGTCTTAACAGCAAAATGGCAGACTATTACATGCCGAGAAGACTGATATTTTTTCTTGACAGGTTCAGTTCAAAAATAAATAAAAGCTAGGGGAGGTGCAGAGAGCACTTAGTGCTAGACAACACATTTATATCTCAGATTACTGAAGAAAGAGGGCACAGGTTGTGTTTTCCACTGTTTTCTCTATGTTAATTTAGTCTACTCTCCGTGTTAGTACAGACTGTGCATTGCTGACACTAGATGGTATTGTGGCTCCTTCAATTCAGCAGGCTTCCTGAGTGAGAGACACTTTTTTGTCTATGTCTAATTGGGGTGCTGCACAGGTATCTAATATGAGATCAGTACTTTCTAGAAAAAAATACAGCTCTTTGTTTATGAAATATGGTTTAATAAAATATAAGGCTAGCCTCTTTTCTGGTTTTAAACATAAGAGAATGTGTTTGTGACACTCATAGTCTATATATCCTCAAATACTATTATTTATATTTTGTCAATAAAATACTCCAGAGAATATAGGACAGAAGGACTCTAAAAGTGCAGATGAGAACAAAAATTGTGCTTTTGATGTTATCTTTTTAAAGGTTTATTTATTTACGTTAGAGAGAGAATGAGAAAGTGACAGTTGAGGGATGGACAGAGTGAAAGGGAGAGAGAGAGTCTTAAGGAGACTCCCACCCGAGTGTGGAGCTCCACGCAGGGCTCAATCTCATAACCCTGTTGTGAGGACCTCGGCTGAAACCAGAGTCTAATGCTTAACTGCCTGAGCCATTCAGGCACCCCTGTTGAAATGCTGCCAAAGAAGCTAAATCTTTCTCTAAAACAATACCATAGAAAGAGCAGTTGCTCATTTATTTCTGTTTTTTAAAGCTTAAAGAGCTCTTTAAATCCGAATTTTATCTTGTAAATGAATTAACTAGTATTTAAACGTAATGCCAAATTTTGAATACAAGACTGACCAAATAAGTTTATTATTGACCCGGATATTATTAAGAACATTTTGCAGCTGCATTATGTCCAAAAGTTAGTAACACCAAACCATTAATCTTTAGCCTAGAGATTTGATTTAGTTAGTTGTCCCCTTGATCTGGAAAACCCTTCTTGTTCATTTCCACTTCAAAAAATGTCTGCCCATAGTTCAAAGTCCAGTTTAATGTCACTTTCTCAATGCACCCACTCAGTATTCCCATCTAAGTGAATTTCTTCTGCTCCCATCATGCAAAATATATTTCTTGCAGCACTTAGTAAAGCCTGCTATGTCACAATTGCCTCAATAAATAGGTGTCTCCTCTATAAACACATAAGCATTTTAGAGCTAAGGTTAATACCTTGTTCACTTTGATTCAGTGTTCTTAATACAGGGTAAAGAGTAAGCTTTTATTAAACATTCACACATTGACCTTTTACTGTACAAAAATACACAAAAGATAGAAATCTTGAATCAAGCTCATGTTTAGACTTTGAGACTATAAAAATTAATCTTTACCCTGTGCTCATAGGTGAATATTTCTTTATAATGAAGGACCTGTTGCTTATTAGAAAAGGCTAGTTTACTTCCACACTCTTCAATATATTCAAGTGTAAGCTCCATGAAGTCAGGATTCTTTTGACCCTATTCAAAAATTCTATGTGTTTCTATGTGAAATGTTTTATTCCTTTCTGAATAAGCCTTTTTCAAGGGCAATTAAAAGTGACCATTTTCTAAGTGTTGCTAGGACACATATAGGAGATTCAGTTAGAGAACTAATTAAGCTTTTGGTGTAAATTAGTTCAGGCAGAAAGGAAAAAGGGGAGAGATTCCATCATTAAAAAAAAAAAAAAGTATAATGTAGGAAATTGCCCTTTCTTGATTAGATGTTGTAGAGGAATAAGGTCCAGGAAAATGAGACCAGTTCTACAGCCAGATGCTGTGATAATTAACCAGAGCTTGATATTAGGACACCTAGAAGTTTTGGGTTGACATTGCAGCAATGCCTAATATTAATATAAATGAGATAGGAGTCAGCAAGTATTTGCCATTAAAGACCAGAGAACAAAAATTTTCAGATTTTCCAGCCATATGGTTTCAATTACACTGTCCAAATTTATGTCACTATTACAAAAGAGCTTTTGACGATAAATAAGTGAATAGGGTAGCTGATTTGGATTTTGGTCTGTATTTTGCCACCTCCTGGTAATAAAGTATAAATAAACATTTATAGTATTTTTAGCAAGTCTGCACAAAAGAGTGGATTTAAATGTGTTGATGGATGCTAAATTTTATTCAGAAAGTGCCTGTATTTTAATTTAGGCAATTACATACTACATTTATTTTAATTCTTACAAAGGTTTTATGAAATCTTTTTAAAATTGTCCAGTCTGGATTAACCTCTTCTCATTTCTTCCTATGATACCAAGCACCCTGCTGCCATAGTATGTTTTTATTGGTGTCCTCTTCATATATATATTTTTCTTTTTCTAAAATGTAAACTCCTTGAAATCAGTAATTATGTGTTATTCATCTTTGCTTACAAATTTTGAAATATAAAGACCATATTTTAATATCAAAGTATCCTGTGGAATCCCAAATGCTTACAATTACATTTTAACAACCATTTGAAAAGTACATAAAAACAAAAGATTACAAATCTAGAAATGTTTAAAACAAATTAATTAGTTATAATATCTAAAAAGCACTAGAAAAGGCAGAATATTATCTAGGAAACTATTTATTAAGTTCATAAATAATACTTGGTGCAATTATGAAATTCCCAAACTCCGCAGTTCCCCAGGGTTAAATCAAGCCCAAGGAGTGATAACTTCAAATACAGTGTCTTCCTCAATGACGGTAGGAAAGTGTTTCTGTAACACAATTTGCCACAATACCTGTCTATCTGTAGTAAGACTTCATAAATACTTAAATATTTCTAAATATCTAGCCAAAATAAGTAATGAAAGATGAGGCAATATATACGTACAAAAGTGTTTCCATAAAAATGAAAAAAAGTGAAAGTGTTAGAAATGTCAAAAGCCATTGCAAAAAAAAAAAAAAAAAAGCCATTGCCGTGACTATAGAGTATTAAAGTGAGAGCAGGGGTATGGGTTAGAAGTACAAATATTGTTAAAATGTCTATAGTACACAAAGCAATCTACAGGCTTAATGCAATCTTTATCAAAATACCAACAGCATTTTTCACAGAACTGGAACAAACAATCCTAAAATTTGTATGGAACCATAAAAGACCTTGAATAGCCAAAGCAATCTTGAAAAAGAAAAACAGAACTGGAGGCATCACAGTCCCAGACTTCGAGTTAAATTACAAAACAGTAGTAATTAAAACAAGATGGTACTGGCATAAAAATCAATGGAAAAGAAGAAAAAAACCCAGAAATAAACACACAATTACATGGTCAATTAATCTTTGGCAAAGGACAAATGAAATACAATGAGAAAAAGACAGTCTCTTCAACAAATGATGTTGGGAAAACTGGATAGTCACATGCAAAAGAATGAAACCATACACAAAATAAACTAAAAAAGGATCAAAGACCTAACTGTGAGATTTGAAACCATAAAAATTCTTGAAGAGAGCACAGGCAGTAATGTCTCTGACATTGGCCATAGCAACATTTTTTTTAGCCATATCTCCTGAGGCAAGGGAAATAAATGCTAAAATAAGCTGTTGAGACTACATCAAAACAAAAAGTTGCTGCACAGTGAAGGAAATAATAAACAAAACTAAAACTAAATAATCAACTAAAACTAATAACTAATTCCTACTGAATGGGAGAAGATGTTTGCAAATGACATAGCCATTAAAAGGTTGGTATCCAAAATACATAAAGAACTGATACAACTCAACAACCAAAAAACAAATAATCCAATTAAAAATGGGCAGAAGCCATGAACAGACATTTCTCCAAAGAAGACATCCAGATGGCCAACAGACACATGAAATGTTTCTCAAAACATCACTCAGCATCTGGGAAATGCAAATCAAAACCATAATGAGATATCACTTCACACCTGTCAGAATGGCTAAAATAAAAAAAAAAAAACACACAAGTAAAAACAAGTGTTGGTGAGAATGTGGAGAAAGGGGAGCCCTCTTACACTGTTGGTAGAAATGCAACATGGTGCAGCCACTCTGCAAAACAATATGCATTTTCCTCGAAAAGTTATAAATAGAACTCCCCTATGATCCAGCAATCACATCACTGGGTATTTACCCAGAGAATACAAGAACACTAATTCAAAGGGATATATGAACCCCTATGTTCATAGTACCATTATTTACGATAGCCAAGATTTGGAAGCAGCCCAAGTGTCTGATGAATGGATAAAGAAGATGTGATATATATATGGAATGGAATATTATTCAACCATGAAAAGAATGAGATTTTTGCCAATTGTCACAATGGGTGGTTAGAGAGTATAATGCTAAGTGAAATAAGTCAGTCAGAGAAAGACAAATACCATATGATCCCCCTCGTATGTGGAATTTAAGAAACAAAAAAAATGAGCAAAGGAAAAATTTAAAGAAAAAAGGAGACAAACCAAGAAATAGGCTCTTAACTATAGACAAAAACTGATGATTACCAGAGGGAAGTTGGGTAGGGGGATGGGCTAGGTAGGTGATTGAAATTAAGAATACACTTATCACGATGGAAAAAAAATAAAGTGAGAACAGAGGTATGTTCAAAAACTTGCTTAAAAATACAAAAGCATTAAAATGTCACAGATCATGGTTAAGCAACCAAGAAAAGTGCAAAAGAAGTGCAGAATGCAAACCCTCAGTAAAAAAATTAGTTGAACTCAATGTGGGTGGAGAATAATGTCCAATGAAATCATGTATCTAAACTTGCATTGTGAAGTGTTGGAACCTTGGCAACTCCAGTTGAGGTATTTGGTATAAAAAGGACTCAGTGTATCCACCAGTGTGCTGAGTGGGGACCAAAATCAGTTGCTTAAGGGTTAAAATAATTTTAGACCATCTGAGATAGTAATTCTATTTTCTTTAAGTATGCAAGGTAACAATTTGAGTATGGGACTGGTAAACTAAATCCAGTAAATACTAATTTTATATAAATTCAGAATGATCTATGTGTTTCTTTTTCAATGTCGGTTGTTTAGAGAATCTAGCATTTTAATCTTGAAACTTCAATTTGAAATATGTCTTTGATATTACATTTGTTGTTTAGAGAATCTAACATTTTAATCTTGAAACTTCAATTTGAAATATGTCATTGATATTATATTTGTGATGTGAAGTTAGAAAAGATAAAGAAAACCTGACTAAATATATCAACTATTGAACGTATACAATAAATTGTTTTATTTACTTTACACTTCACTTATTAGATTTATAAGGTTTGATTAAATGTTTTGCTTCTTTGGGTTATGTTCTATCTGATGTTCCAAGCACTTAAGGATGAAGGAGATTAGGAGTACACTTATGTTGAGCAGCACTGAGTAATATATGAATCCTATATTGTTGTGCTGGAAACAAATGTAACACTGTGTTCACTACACTGGGATTAAAACGATAAAAAACAAACAAAATAGAGAATCTTAAAAAAAATCAAAGTTTTTAAAAGAGGAAAAATCAACTATTTTAAATCTATAACTTTGTAAAGAAACCCCTCTCTTTCAATGGAAACTCTCTGAGCCTGGGGGAATAGGGGAAATGAGGTGATGTTGGTCAAAGGATACATACTTTCAGTTATAAGATAAGTAAGTTCTGGAGATCTAATGAATGGAATAGTGATAATGGTTAACAGTACTGCAGTGTTTACTTGAAATTTGCTGAGACAGTAGGTCTTAAGTCTTCTCACCACACATATAAAAAAGTATATGTGAGGTGGTAGATATGTTAATTAACTTGACTGTGGTAATAATTTCATAGTGTATGTTTATTAAATCATGTGATACCTTTAAAAAAAGGTCATGTCCTACAACCTGAATATATACAATTTTTGTCAATCATATCTCAATAAAGCTGGAAAAAAAAACATATTAGCATTTACTAACCCATATTATCTCCTTACAAGTAGCTAAGCACAGATGAAACAGGACATTTTCAATTTTCTCAATAGTATTTTGAGGTATCTGTTGCCATTACCTTTTCCCTTTACGGAAGAGAAACTAAGGCTTATGATGATTAAGTAGCTTGGCTAAAGTTATATAACTAGAAGGTGGTAAATAAAAGAGGGAATAAAATAAGACCTTAGGGAAAGGGCAAATGCTTAAAATTTCTCATTCTTCCAGTAGACATTTTCTAGAAAATGTTTAAATGGAACATATTGAGCTTTCAAAAATGGTAGCAAAAGAAACTGTTTTTTCCTAGAAATTCTAAAGAGAAGAAGGATTTATAAGCCTGAATTTCAAAACCACTTTTTGTTTTTTGGTAATTGTTACTTATTATTTCAGAGGAAAGGAAAGTCTGTGTTAACATACAGAGTGGTTTTGTCAGTTTAAGAGTCATGTTAAGATATATAAATTATTGTAGACAGTTTACTCCAAATATTTTCTAATAAAGGAACTAATAACCCAGAATGAATGTACAGTTTGTATTGCATATAAACAAATATCCTACTTTCCTCAGATATTCCATAGTGATGAGAATTATATAGGTAAAGTTAATTTTTAAAAACAGATTCATATACGACAAATGATGACATTCACTTTGCCCCTTTTTCATCTCACCTCTAATGTTACATATACACACATACTATAGTTGATCAGCATAGATATGAATATAAGAAATTTTAGCTGCATAGGTGTGCATGTCCTGCTATATTTGCCCTCAAAATTGATTTGTAAACAGAACACAAAGGAAGACCACACAGTGCTATGAATAAAGATGACGTGCAACGATTGTTTGGCTCCCCTGAGATAGAGTAAGAACTTTCAAGTCATCAGTCAACAAGTGTTTATTGAGTTCCCAGAGTTCTCTTACAAATGTAAGAAATAGAAAAGATCAATAATGCCATCTACCCAGTCCTACAACAGTTCCAGGATAAAAAATTCTGAAAAATACATACCTCTGTCACATGATTTTTTTCCTAGAAATTTACTTCCTTTTTTTTCCAAAGATCAATTACAAACTCTCTCTAAAGTAAGCACACATGTTTATTCATAGCAACAACATCTGTTAAAAAAATGATCTCAGTTGTATGAAGATTTTTCTTCAAGTAAAATGAGGAAAGGTAGGATTGAAAGAGCATATTGGAAAAAATTCTAGAAAGCATAAATGGACTCTCCAGATGTAGGGAAATGAAGGCAAAGGCAGAGGAATGAGATGCCCTAAGAGAGCATTAAAGATACACAACTGAGAGAGATACAGAGCCCTTAGCAAGGCTGGCAGACCACCGGGCACAAGGCATTTGATGTCATCTCTGTTTGATCACTAGCTGACCACTAAGCGAACCAAGCAAGGGTTACGTTGGCCACACATTACTAACAGTACAGACTTCACAGGATTAATTCAGAAGAGTCACTAACCAAGCCAACAGCAGCATCACTACCAACAACAAGCAGAAAAAAAAATACCAAAACCTGGGAAGCAGAGGGTCTGATTTACAGTATACTCAACAAAAACTCATGAGAAATGAAAAGAAACAGGGAAGTACACTGACTCTTCTTTAAAAAAAAAAAATAGGCTATTCAAGGAAGGAAATGAGTTCAGACCCTTTTCAGAAAGGAGAGACTCTTCTTACACTGGCAGAGACTTGAACATGACTGAGATTCTTAAATTTTTATAGAAAACAGATGCAGGAACTATTGTGAAAACCCTAAGCAGTTGTTTATTTAAAATCATTAGGCTGTTAGTCTGGAAATATTCATTAAAAAGGGATATTTAGGGGGATCCCTGGGTGGCTCAGTGGTTTGGTGCCTGCCTTAGGCCCAGGGCGTGATCCTGGAGACCCGGGATTGAGTCCCACATCAGGTTCCCTGCGTGGAGCCTGCTTCTCCCTCTGCCTTTGTCTCTGCCTCTCTCTCTCTCTCTCTCTCTGTGTGTGTGTGTGTGTGTGCATGTCTCATGAATAAATAAATAAAATCTTAAAAAAAATAAAAATAAAAAATAAAAAGGGTTTTTAAAAATAAGGGATATAGAAAGGGGAAAACAAATCTATTAGAATTTAGTGCATGATGGTATATGTAACTTAGTGTTGACTGCAATTTTGGCACTTCTATATATTTTATTTTACCTGCTGTTATCTCTCATAAAAGATTGTATATAAAATTTATCTGAATCAGCATTTAGGGAATACAATCATTTAGCAAGAAAATTCACTAAACTGACACGATGTATCATATAAAAACATAACACTCCCAAATAGATTAAAGAAAACTGGGAAGGAACATTTTTCTTTAAAAAAAAAATTTATCTATTTATTAGAGAGAAAACACTCAGGGGTCAGGGGCAGAGGAAGAGAGAGAGAGAATCTCAAGTAGACGTTCCACTGAGCACAGAGCCTAATATGGGGCTTGATCCCAAGACCCTGAGATCATGATCTGAGCCAAAACCAGGAGTCAGATACTCAACTAAGTGAGCCACCTAGGTGCCCAAGGAAAGGAAATTTTAAAAAATCTTAACTTTAATACCTTTTTTAAAAAAGTCCAAGGAAAATCTTTTATAATAAGTGAAAATTTCAAATAATGAAAATCTTATTATAACTGCTCCAAATATCTGTGAAGTATCTGTGACGTACTTTTTTTTTTATTTAAAATTCCAGCTGTGAAGAGAAGATTGCTTTGTCTTACAATGAGTGAAAAGTATGATTAACTCCAGTAATTCTAAATATATTCACTACTTTGAGTTGTTTAATCTTGAGAAGTCTGAGTCCCCGAGAGTGTGTGTGAATGTGTGCATGTGTAAACATGTGTGTGTTTTTATAGTCTAGGTTTGATATTGATGCCTCTGAGATTAAGTCTCTTTTGATTAGGATTTTTCACATGTGACTTACATTTTACCACATCCTTAAAAAATTTGCAACAAGTATAATGGGATTTTGGAGTTCAAGATGAATCAATCTTCTTGTCCAAATATTTCACATAAAAAAATGAAGAGATCCAAATTATTTAAATCATCTTATCTAAATCACCATCAGATATTAGCTTACTTGACACTGAAATCCATATATTTTGAGCTCAGAGTTAATGAATCTTGATCATAATATAAATATGTCTTGGTTAGAGGTCTTGAAACTTTACTGACTTGGAAGCTCACATTCCCTTTGTTTGGGGGCCATCTGATTTTTAACTCTTAGTCATGGTCAAGTCAGGAAAGGGAAGCCATTCCAGTTATGTTAAAGAAAGAATTTAATATAGGAGGTTGTCAAAATACATATTGGATACCTAAGTAGCCAAAAGAGATTACAGGGGTAGCAGCAGAAAAAAATCTATCAGCTTTTAGGCTGAGAGAACAAAGTTGAGGTCCAACCAGTATTGTTGCCTTAGAAGCTCAGAACCTGGGTCTCACACTCTAAGTATGGATGCTGTCTTGCATGTGGTTTGTATAGCTGAAAGGGTGGAATGAAGTTCTTTTGAGGAGTCTGAGAAAATGCTGGAAATTGGAACCATCCTCTAACATAAGAGCTCACCACCACTACCAGGATAAAAGTTCATGGCTGACATGAGGCTGGCAGTAGTAATGGGCAACCAGGCCCAAGATCTTTCTTCTCCCTCTGGCCTACTGGCTCCTTCTAGTGCTTTCTGTTGGCCCAGCCTAGCAGACTACCAGCCAGCAAAGAAGAAATGTGATTCTGACTCCCAGCCTGGCATCACGTGATAGAATATTAAATGATTGGTTTGGAACAGAAAGATGATTGTTTTTATGACACCAACATTTTAGTTTAATATTGACATTACCCTCACTGCATAAACCTACTAAAATTATATAATTCTGTTATGACTTAGGATTTTTATAGGATTTATTTATAAAGTAATACAATCCAATACTATTCTTGAACAGGCTTAAAATTTTATTCTTATGAATCTGTTTTATGTAGGTCAAATCTTTCATTGGTAAGCTAATAGTGTTCTGATTATAAAGTAATACACAATTGTGTTTATAATGATTCTTTTAAACAAAAATCCTTTATTTAAACATGTGAAGAAGCAAAACATGGATTTCTCAGTGCTGGTGGTAGATCCTTGCCTTTTGAGACTCTTAACATACATGAGAATTAGATCTGTAGTCTTTGTTAATTGCTTTGATCTAAAAGAATAGTATAACCTCTTATCCCCTAGAAAAAGCCAAATGGTTACAGCCTAGACAAAGTCCTTAAGTGAACCGCCCCCCCATCCCAATAAAGGGTTCTGCATCTAATTCCAACATGTGTGTGGTTAAAGGGGAGATTTCCCACAGCATCAAGCCATTCTTTGACACCAGCTGGGTGTCATACAATTCAAATCAATTCTGATGCTATTTCCATGCAGATAGCATCAGATTCCACTGGATAAGAGCCCAGTCATGCAACACTGCCCTGTACTTCAAATGCCAATCACCAGTCCAGCCAGTTACCTCGGATTCTGACCGAATGGCTTTAAAATAGAGGTTCCCATGACTTCCTCCTTGGGTTTGGGTTAATTTGCTAAAGTGGCTCACAGAACTTGGGAAGCCAGTTTACTTACTGGATTACTGGTTTATTACAGAGGATATTAAAGGATAAGAATCGACAGCCAGATAAAGTGATGCACAGAGCAAGGTCCTGAACAAGGGATTTTTGTGGAGTTTGAGGACTGGCATGTGGAAGCAATCTGGTTTACCAACCTGGAAGCTCTCTGAATCCCATCCTTTTGGGTTTTTGTGGAGGCTTCGTTACATATGCATGGTTGATTAACTCATTGACAATTGATTGAACCTCCAGCCCTTCTCCCGACCCAGAGGTGAGTTGGGCTGGGACTGATCTTTCTAACCCTCTAAACACATGGTTGGCTCCTCTGGCAACCAACCCCCATCCTTAGCTTACCTCCCTGCTTTCCAAAAGCCACCTCATTAATACAATAAGATGCACCTTTCTAATTCTCATTACCTAGGGATTCCAGTAGTTTTAGTAACTCTGTGCCAGAAAAGAAACCCAAGACTAAATGATGCCAGAAAGGCTAGATTGACTGCCTTTCTAAGTATTTATGTGTCAGAAGAGATGTAATCTAGAATTTGGAGATATCTCTGGGTCATAAAAGCTGGAGACTCCTAAGGCTACCTAGATCCCACCAAGAAACTTTATTTACACAGTGAATGACTGGAGTAAGGAGAAGCCCCTTTTAGGAGAGGAGCAGAACAATAGTCTCCTTCCCCTTTTTAAGAAGAGAAAGATGATTTACCCTATTGACCCACTGATCATTGTCCAGCTACATGCATAGGGTACTTGCCCTGGCTTTCGTTGCATACTTTAAGGGTGAGGCTTAGTGCAAAGGGATTAACACACTTATCATTTACCATGAGGCATTTAATGAGAAATCTTTCTCTGACTCAAAGCACCTTGTATGCCCATGTACAATAAAATTAATGAATATAAACATTAAAAACCCAGCAATATGACCCACTAGGCAAAATCATCCTTTCACCATCCAACTTAATTACCTAAAAAATTTAGAGCCTAATAGTCATTCAGATTTATTCTCTGTAACAGTTCATAAAATCCATGTAGATAGGGGAAAAAATGCCTAACTATAATGGCCTCTTTTGTTTTCTCTTTTGAGATTGCTCAATGTGATTCTGACATTTTGTAGGAATATTTTTGTTGTTATTTTTGCTTTTTCTTTGAGATGAAATAATTCATTAGCTAACTGTGGAGGTGTCTTAACTGTCTAGGGGAGAAAATATATACTCTTGGATGGCGTGGCAAAGGAAAGCAGATGTATACAGACAGGTGGGGAGGTGAACAGTTATGACAAGGTGTTACCAGTTTGTGAATCTAAGTGAGAGATAAGCTTAAATTCTTAGTACATTTTGCAACTCTTTTTCAATTAGTTGAAACTATTTGTACTGCCTATTTGTACCTTTCTCAAATCAGATACTGATTTTTTTTAATCCAATAAATATCTACTAAACTCCTACTATATTTCAGGGTCTGTACTAGTTACAAGACATACAACTATGAGCAAAACAAGCAAAATCTCCTCTGTTGAGCAAAAGAATAAATGCAAAACAAATAAATATGCTGTATAGTAGCTTCTTACAAAGTTTTTGAAGGAGAAAACTTCAAAGGAAAGATATGAAGTTGCATTTGCAGAAGGTCCTGAAACAAATGAGGTGCAATATGGTTCTCTGGGAAAGAACATTCCAGGTAGAGGGAAACTGCATGTGGAAAAGCCCAAGACCTTAAACTTTTAGATAAGACCTATGCATTCCCTGCATTTATTTCTCCTTTTTTCTTTTATCCATAACGTCACTCCTCTATCTTTACTCTTCTTTCTTGAAACTCTTTTTTCCTCAGGCTCCTTTTGTTGGCAAATGACTGCAATAGGTTAAGGGTTGTACATATCCATGAACTAATGGTTTAGGATTGGATTACACACTCCATGCCTCAGGACATGGGTAAAGGAGAGGTGCCAAGGGGGATCATCAGTTAAGTTACCAACTCTTGATTTTGGCTCAGATCATGATCTCAGTGTCATGTGATTGAGCCCCACATCAGGCTCTAAGCTCAGAAGGAGTTTGCTTGAGATTCTTTCCATTTCCCTCTCCCTCTCTCTTTGCCTCTTCCCCTGCTTGTGTGCTCTCAATCTCTCTCTCTAAAATAAACAAATAAATCATAAAAAAAAAGATATAGGTGGAGGAGACTGCATGAAGTGCAGAATCTGAAAATCAGAAAGTGGATGATATCCCACTGGGAAATCAGTGTAAAGTTTACAAAAATGGATGACAAACCCCTGGAAGCCAAAACTAATGGTTTATTAAATTGTCCTTAGAATTCCCAGTTTTTCTCAAAATATAGTAATGTGAAGGAAAAATATGCAGTATGAGTAAATTCTTTTCAAAAATAGTTTTCCAAAATATGTGTCACATAGAAAGAAACTTGTTGGTATAAATACAGGATTTTTTAAGGTTCTATTTAGGATATAATAAATGGGGAAGCCAAGAAGATTTTTCAAGTCATGGCAGCAAAATGGGAATCTAGTGTTATAAATAAGACACTGAGCATAATTTCTACTCATGACTGCCGTACTACCACTTTACTAGAAAAGTCACATAAACACTTAATTACTCATCTAGGTTAGTAGCGTGTAAATATTATGTACAGTGGGAAATTCAGGTAATGATTTTTGACCATAAATATAGTACATGCATTAGAGTCTAGAAAGCTTTCCTGTTGTAAATTTCACCCTACAAACCTGTTTCTCCTTAGATCTCTTACTTTTCTTATTCATCAATCAGATGAGCAGTGAGAGAGCCAATCTATCACACTAATGTTACTGAGTGAGTAAGGGTTGGTGTCTATAAGGGGAGGAACTTGCCAAGTCATTCCCCCAGAGCTCTGACTTCAAACTGTTGTAGATAATTTGCTCAGAATGAATAAGACAGGTAAGTGATAAAAAGATTTTGTTGCTGTTGTTTTCATAAGTAAAATATTTTGTAGGGAAGACATCCTTTCTCCTCTTTTCCTTCCTCTACCAATGATTTTGGAAGTTCAATTACCTAAGAAATGTGACAGAGAGAGCTTCTGATTATTTTCACTTCACACTCATTTCTCTTTACTGAAGATCATATGATCAATGATAAATGATGGGGAAAAAATGGGAAAAACACTACTGAATGGGAAGAAGTCAATGTGTCCACCCCCCTTCTTACCTCCCTTCCTATTCCTTTATGTGGCTTGCCATAGTTGATATGTGCTACTTTTCTCTGCTACTGCCACTTCTACATTATTAAGGAATTAATTGGGCTAGTTCTACCTCTGCAAAGTAAGTGAGCCATTGCCTGGTGGGTGGCCAGGACTAATGCATAAGACAACTGAGGGAATAAAAATAAGTAGAAAGATAATGGATGCATCAAACCCAAGATCTGTTTTCTAGCTCTGTTTTACCAATGATTAAGCTGCTATTTTTGTCTTAAAACTTCTGTATTTCTTTTTAGAGTTCAGAATTTATAAGGGAAAACAATGAATTTAATCATCATTTTCATACATCTAACAATTTTGTGTGTTTTATCACCTATTTTGAGTGATGGATATCTTTTAGTATGGTAATATGTAGTACATAGTAGTAGAAGCAATTATCACAGTCATTGTTAATAGCTTAGTATGTCCCATATATTGTGATAAGTACTGTGTATGCATAAATTTATTTGATACTATAATAATTTTATGAAATTTGAATATGCAAATGGAAATGTATTTTAACTACATTAAGTAGCATGTATTTCCAGGGCTTACTATTGTAGTCACTAATTTAGTGACCCATAAAAATGAGAGCATGGATTTTAATTTAAGTAAGTAGCAATAAAAGTAGGGTAAATTTAAGGATATTGTTATGAAGTCATCAGGAGTTACGTTTCGAAAGTTGAAGGGTGATTGTCAGAATTTAGCAGGAAATGGATATGTAGTAATTTCCATGTGTGTGTGTGCACATGCATGTGTGTGTGTGTGGGGAGATGTCAAAGGATTGAATATAGAGATGTGGAGGCCAAGTTTTGAAATAGGCATTAAATGGATAACAGTGAGTTCAAGGAGAAAATAAAAGCTAGCAGGAAGGAAACATTAAAGGGAATTAGGACCACGATGTGTCTTTTTAAATGATGGAAAAGGCATTCTTTTTAGCTTATGCAATTTATATGTCAAGAACAAGCACTTTTCTATTTGAATCTCTTAAAGTCACATACCTATGATTCAGTGATCTTATTTAAGAAGTAATGTGTGTTGTTTTGATAAAAGAAGCATGGATTTGGGTAATGCCATAAGAACTCTGAGAATGGGTTTTGAGTCCTGTGTTGAGATGGAAGGAAAATGTTTGAAATAATTTTTTGTCTGTTAGTGGGAGAAAGTTATTACAAATAAGGTTATCTCTGAACCTGAGGAAAACGGGGTGTGACAAGGGAAGTTTTCACTTTTTTTGAGGGGTAGGGGGAAATTTTCATTTTTAAAAATAAATTAACAAAGAATTAAACAGGCAATGAACAAATATCAACATAGGAGGACAAAAATATTAAAAGAGTAATTGGATATTCAGGTTTTATTTAAAGACAAAAAGCAGAGTATCTGAAAGCAACGAATGATTCCATCAGCCATCTTTCACTGAACCCATCTATATGATTATAGAGTTTAGAAACTGTGGTTTAGAAGTAAAAGAAAAACAAATAAATACTTAATGATAAAGATATAAGGTCGATGAACTTTGTTTCGTTATTTTGCCTATTTCCATAGAAATATTTGCAAGAATTTGTCTTTCTGTTTCTCTGATGTACTTTGGGAATTGGCAACTAGGTCAAAGGTAGAGGAAAATATATTCTATATTTTTTAAGAAAGGTTTTTTTTTTAGTTATTCCCCAGAGGTACCATTCATTGAAACCTGCTTCAGGTCAGAGATCCTTGCTAAGAAATCCTATGTTTGTACATGCTAGCTTTGCTGGTTGCTGATTTTTAAAAATTATTAAAACTTATATTTGAAAATAAGTACACACAAGTTTAATCTTTGCTTTTTATAATTTTTGCAAGATTGACCAATCCTATGTGGTTTTGTGGGCTTTTTCAAAATTAAAAATAATTTTTATCAATTGAAATGTAGCTTTCCAATGCTATTTCTGTATATACATTTTTTCATTATGTTAAGATTTTAATTTTTGTGTGTGAATTTTTAAATCTAATTAGCCAATAATTTTCTATATTTCTTTTGGTTTTTAAAAATTATTTTTATATAATATTCAGTATCTCTTTACTTCATTTTTAAACCATGCATTGCCTACCTTTTGTTCCTTGTAATCTTATTGTGCCTCCATGTAACTTATTTTTTAGCACAGTACATGTTGTTTGAGTTGGTAGATTGCCTTAAGGTCATAATTAGAATATTCTTGTGGAATACAGCAGAACAATGATTATATCTCAGTTCTAATCAATAAGGTTTCTTTTTTCCTTTCAATTACTAAATTGGCTTAATAACTTAATTAGAGGCAGACTCTGAGTAATCCTGTGTGCCATTAACTTGTTCACATTTGGCAAGCAAGACTAATACTGCTATCTACATTTTCCAGATGGAAAACATTTTTATTTTCTTTGATAGTCAAAACTCAAACAATAGTAAACAGCCTATATCCAAGACATCTTCTTTCAAAAAGTCACTCTAACTCTATAAAGATAGAATCCCTCACTTTGTGTTTTCTCCTAGAACCCCTGCTTTCTCATTGCAAAATTAACGATATCCCATCTTATATCATCAACTGCATGCATGTCTGTCTTGATCCACTAGATTATAATTTTAATGAGGTCAGAATTCATACCTCTTTTCATCTTGTTATCTCTCAGACAGCTATCATCTGCCTCTTGCATTGTAAGTACTTGGTAATTTTTTGTTAAATGAATGGTGTATTGATTGACCCAGAACACAAAGACTTGGTTCACCAAAGCTTTGGTCTAGGGCTCTATTATACCCTGACACCTCTCTGTTCCTTAGACTTTTAGTAATGCCTCATAGAGGTGTTGTGGGATTTAGAATAAAAGACTAGATTTTGAGAACTTTGCATAACAATTTTTAACTGCATGATCTTATGAAAGTGGTTTAATTTTTGAGAAACTCAGTACCTGTATCTATTAAAGAGGGATATTGGCTTTCCTTATAATGATTTGTAAGCATCAAATAAATTAGTGAATGTTAAAAAAAATAAAAAATAAATAAATTAGTGAATGTTATAAATTTGATATGTTTTAAGAACATTAGGCTTAATGTTTTTAAATGAATATTAGTTAATGACAGCTAAATTAAATTTCAGAGTTTTAATAGTTCTATATGGATCAGTCATGAGAGCTGGATTTTTGAGGTATGTCTATTCTGTGGTATTTATACCTGTACATCAAGATTTTTTTTTTAAGATTTTATTTATTTATTCATGAGAGACACAGAAAGAGAGAGAGACAAAGACACATAAGAGGGAGAAGCAGGCTCCATGCAGGGAGCCCAATGTGGGACTCAATCCCAGGACTCCAGGTTAATGCCCTGAGCTGAAGGCAGATGCTCAACTGCTGAGCCACCCAGGCGTCCCTACATCAAGATTTTTAAAGATATAATCATTATCCATTGGGTTCTAGATTGCCAAATATTATAATATCTTTGTGCCCAGGAAGAAGCTATGAACAAGATACCAAAAGCCAAGAATATTCATGATGAAATAATCTCTCCTCTTTTTAATCCTTGTTTATATCTGCTGTGGAGACCTTGGGGGTTGAAAGAGGAACATCTCATGCACACACATGCCTCTGGGTTTGGAGGCATAGGAATATGGAGCTTCTCTGACAGCTTCATTTTTTAATCACTTAGGTGCAGTTCCAGAGGGCTAATTTAAATTCAAAATTTCACCCAGAAGAAATTCTTAGCTGGAATAATATCGTTTTTTGTTGATTAATATGATAATGGCTAAATGAAACAAAGGCAGACATTAGAATTCCAACAGAGATTAAGATGTATAAACAAAAATTATGCTCATTAATCTCTATCGTCCAATTTTGATGGATGCAATTTGACAAGTTGGTATGGCTGATTTGGCTGTTCACTCTTCCAGCTCACCTGTGCATGGATATCCATTTTGTAACTTTATAATTAGCATATAAGAAGAGTGTTCACAGGTAGAAAAATATCACTTCATATAGGGTATCAAGTTCCTAGTTATAGTTATGTACCCTTACCTTGTTAGAATTATCTTTAGATTCATATATAGTGATATTAAGCCTGGTGGTTCAATTCAATAGGCTTACTGCAAACTCATAAATGTTAGAAGTTTAATATATATATATATATATATATATATATATATATATATATATTTCTTTTTACATTCCTTCTATAACAGTCCTATATCTACCACTCCTTCTCAAACCCCAACTCTTAAAATACCACACCCAAGCAAATCTATTTCATAGATGAAAGCCAAGTATGCAAAAGGGAAAAATAGAAAAAGTTCATCAATATGTTTGCACACATTCCCTCTGTAAAAGGTGCAGTGAAGATAGTGAAAAATCTGCACTATGCTCTATCCTGCAGAAATAAGCACTTGTTTCTCATGTCTTCATGTGTTTTTCCCTGGAATACTAGAGTATTTCTCTCTTTTCCACTTTAAAAAAGAAAAAAAAAACCCCTGAAGATTAGCCTTTGTAGGGAGCCTCCCTCAAGTGTCCCAGACTCTCCTTCAACAACCCCCCTTCTTAATTCCTGAATTTGTCTTCTAGACCCTCTTTTTCTTCAGTTAAACCTTTTGTTCTTTTCTGCATCCCTCTTTGGTGTGGGTAGATATTTTATATTTCTTACCACTCTGGAATTTCATGTAGTTTAGGAAAAGTGTCTGTCCTCAGGGGGTCACTGTAAAAGGCATGATCCAATATCCCCTCTAGTCATGGCATCAGTGATTGCCACTTTTATACCTTGACCTTAATTATGAAAGAGCATGTGCTATGAACCAAATTTTGTCTCTCCAAAATTCATGTTGAAGCTTTAAACCCCCAAAGTGATAGTATTTGGAGATGGGGCCCTTGGGAGATATTTAGGCTTAGATGAGGCCATGAGGGTTGGGGTCTTCATGATGAGATTAGTGCCCTCATAACAAAAGACTCCAGGGAGCAATGCTCACTATCTCCCTCCAATCACAGACTCCAAGGAAGGGCTGCAATGAGAAAGGGGCTGTCTGCAGGCCAGACAGAGAACCCTCGCTAGAACCTGACCATGGTGGCACCCTGACCTTAGACTTCCAACTTCCAGAAATGCGAGAAGATAAATTCTTGTTTTTTAAACCAGCCAATCTATGGTAATTTGTGATGGCAGTCCAAGCCAACTTTCCAGTGCCCAATATCTAACACCTTAAATAGTTCTGTATAGTTTCAAATTTAGTTTTAAATAAAACATTGAAATGTATAGATACATTAATATTTTGTCATTAATTATTTTTTTATTTTTATTTTTTATTTTTATTTTTTTATTTTATTTTTTTGTCATTAATTATTTAAAGATGATATGTATAAGGGCCATTATTAAACATATCTCAATTATCTATAATAATTCAAAATACTAAAATTCAATATTTCAGATAGTGAAACAATTCTGATTATTTCGTCCTTTTTGCATTCACTTTCTCAGAAGTCAAAATTTTTGTTCTTTTAGAAGAAAATACTTAATATTTAATATAAATATTTGTTAATATTAAATATCCATTATGAAAATATTTTGATTATTCTTAGTGTACACACTTTTAGAAAATATTTATTTTATGATAGAAACTTGCAAATTACCTTGAATCTCAAGCAAATGAAAATTTTATTTGAAAATATAAACATTTATTTAAAATATTTTAATACTTTGTTGCCTTACTGCTGCTCAAACTATTGTTACTTCTTCAGTTTGTTGCTGCTGTTACTTAAAGAGGACCTCATCTATCAAATATTATTTTAAGTATGATTAATTTTAAAATGATGGGCATCTGGGTAGCTCAGTGGTTGAGCATCTGCCTTCAGCTTAGGTCATGATTCTGGGATCCTGGGATCCTGGGATCGAGTCCTGCATCAGGCTCTCCACAGGGAGCCTGCTTCTCCCTCTGCCTATGTCTCTCTCTGTGTCTCTCATGAATAAATAAATAAAATCTTAAAAAAATAATTTTAAAATGACAAGTAAGCATGGTAGATTGGACAGTCCTGACATTTTGTAGTATAAAATAGTTGCTTGAATTCATAGTACTTTTATTCTTTTTTAAAATTAATAAAGGACTGCAGTATTACCTCATGAGTATAATTGTGTACACAATTTTATTTTATATTTCCACGGTGGGCTGAAACACCCAGAACGATGTCTGACCACATACATATCTGGAGCATCGCTAAGTTGATATATAAAATCAGCCATCATACTATGTCTGCTTTTCACTACACTCCCTGACGCTCTAGATCATATATGATTATGTAACATGGTAATTGCTGATATGGTGGACTACAAAATGAAATAATTGCCATAGGTTGATGTATACGTTGAAGAGTCATTGACTTCTGTGGTGCTCAAATTCAGTTACCACAAGGAAGGAGAACTCCCACTTCATCTCTCTGATGGAAAGCTCCTTCTCTGACCACAGGATACATTGTCTTTCACTTCACATTGCTTCAGGCAATTCACTCCTACACTTGCAAAGTGAAACTTGCCCACCTTTGTAAAATCAAAGAAAGATTCAGGCTATGAGAATGCAGAGTATCTCTTCTGACCCTTCTGTTTAATGGAGGCAGAATCCTGAAAACAGGTGAAAAGGGGAGTTGAGACCCTTGAAAATTCACCAACCTTGGTAAGGCCTCTCTCACCAAGTCTGGATCTGGATTCAGCTGGGTGCCGATGACACGAATGCATAGTATAGAAAAATACTCCACTGTTCTGTCTCCCAAATGCCACAGGCTTTAATAATTTAAGTTGTTCTAGCATTCCTTCTGCTTCCACACTTATAAAAAGGGTTTGGGCTATTTTTTGTATATGTGTTAACATACCATTTTTATGGTCCCACATTGTATAATCCACATATCCATGCTTACATTTTTAAAGCCAAAAATTCACAAAGGAATCTGTGCTTAATGTATTGATATTAGCAAGATAGACATTGGACTGAATTCTGAGAGACACACTGTCATGGTGAAGATCATTATGTTACAATACATATACTGTCGTGGAGGCGGAGAAAAAGCAAGGCCATTCCACCTCAAGTTTAGCGTTAGCACAAGTACAGCCATCCCAGGCCCCTGTGAATAAGGGGCCTGAAATACTTCAGTTACAGGAAGAAAACAGCTTACAGCTTAATGTCCTAGAAAGCCCCATATTAGAATAAGAACAGAGCCCAAGCCAAGGGCATGAAGCCCCTATTAGAATAAGAACAGAGCTCAATGCCCTTGAAAGCCCCATATCAAAATGTAAACAGAACTTGAGAAATTACTCCACCCCTTCTGGAGGTCCCCTAGACCAGCCTATAAAAAACTAAGCTGAAACCCACCTCGGGGTCCAAGTCCCTGCTCTGCTCTGTCGGGTATACTTGGACCCAAGCTCGAGCTTGTAAATAAACCCTTGTGGGTTTGCATCGGTGTCGGCCCCTTGGTGGTTTCTCGGATTCGCGATCTTGGGCACAACACTCTGTAACGGGATTTTTACTTTATTGTTTTGTCTGAAAGGAAAGCATTTGATATCCAATGGGAAATAGTATTACATTAGCTTTATTGTCAGGGTACTATCAAAGATTTAGTAACTATTTCTCAGGATATATGGATACTTTGTACCTAGGTATAAGAATTTTAGTTGATAACTAAACAATTTCTATTTTCATAATTTCCAAACAGAACACATTTCCAGAAGGCACATTCCAAGTGGGTAAAAAAGTCCTTGTTAAGAGAGATCATAGGGAAGCACTGATTTTTTTTTTTTATTGGCGTGTTTTTTAAAGTTTTTATTCAAATTCCAGTTAGTTAATATACAGTGTAATATTAGTTTCAGGTGTATAATATGATTCAACATTTCCATATAACATTTGGTGCTCAGGAAGCACTGTATGTTAACTTCTGAAATTGTTGTATGTTATAGGAAAAATTTCCAAAATGAAAGTAAAAATGTTATATATATTATAACATCTAGAGTATTGATAAAAGGAGGGGTATATCATGGAAATTAGGCCAAACATAGTTTTACTATATGCCCATTTCAATGAAGTGTATATTAAAAGCAATAGAAGTTTTTGTGAATTATATTTTCTGAATAGAAGTATCAGCAAGTGAAGGGAAATCTGTTTTTTTAAAAAACAGTAACTATATTTTCAAATATAACTCCTTAACTAAAGGAGCCAACAGCCTAATCTCTTATACAACACATTAATTCAAAACAGAGAGGTGAAGTTATGTTAAGGTGAAAGAAAGTTAAGATATCTATTCAGATGGAGCATGACCATCCACTTTCTTTTGTCACTTGAACTGATCAAAAGTGGCCATTATACAAGAAGATGACATAGTAGAAGAGCAGTTGAGTTATAGCTGTGTGCTCTTTGGCCCAAAGGAAGCTTTGTATGATGGCGAATTCTTATACCACACCTGCCTACTCATTTCTAAACTCCAAGAAATTCAAGCCCATCTCTGGCATTTTAACACTTAACATTAATGGAGAAAATCAAATTATTCTCACATTTATGGCTTTTAATTACAATCTGGCCTTTGATGTTTGCAATCTCTATATCCTTTTTATTACCTCCTTTTCTCTTTTCCCACTTGGGATATTCCAAACTTTGATGTCAAAGTACAAGTTACCCATCCGTCATTCATCCTCAGAAGTGTGAATGCTTCTCAAAAACAATGTCATCTAAAAAGTCTAAGAGACTTTTTAGAAAAAATGATGTAGCTATGGGCATCAAACACTGTTTTTTTTCTCCTTTCTGATGGCAAGTCTTTTAAGCATGGAGTGCTTCTCTATGCTGTGGGGTAAATGGGCCAGAGTAACAGTATCCCATTGGTCCTTGTCTGAACCTCTTCAGGCCATCCTGCAGCCCTGTGCAAAATCCTCATCCAAAGAATCACTCACATGTGCTCTCAGACTAGCCCAGTCAGGTACCATACGGCATCTGTCAGATACTGCTTTTGTTACCTGTGCTAGGAAATGTCTGCCCACCAGGCATCTCTGCTTCTCCTGGGCCCCAGTGCCACAGCCATTATGCACTGCTGTGTTGGCAATGTGTCAGCCAATTGCTGGGCACTTCTGCTGCTTTCATTCAATACCACCACGCTTGCCAAGCCTTGCTGACATCACCTGCCAGGCACATCCATGGACCACCTGGCACTGTGGCCTCTGCCATTTCTTTCTGAGAGCTGCTGGAAAATAATGCTCAAAATTTAAACATACAAAGCGGTCTGTGAAAACATGGGGGGCAATGAACCTCATTGCATACCTCAATATTATACTCTGATAGTGGGGGTCCCAAAGTTCTTAGTTTGTACTGAGATTTATGGAAATTTGTTCATTTCTTACTCAAACCCCTGTTATTGCCTAAGTCCTAGATATGAATTCATGGAAATTTAGAGATGGTCAGATTTGAGTGACTAAATTTACAAGAATGATTTGATGTATGAGGGATAATGAAAAAAGAATGAATAAATTCATTAACTGCTTGCTTTGGGTCAGGATTCTCAGGAGGCCCTGGGACAAGGATTTGTGATCAAGTAATTTAAATGTTCCAGGGAGCTAACATTAAGGGAGTGCAGAAAACAGAACCAGAAAGGGGAAGAGGCCAAAGAAAGGTGTGATTCAGGTAGTCTCAGCCTCAGTATGAGCCCATGGGAAGCTGGGATGTGTAAAGTATGGTTTTTCCTAAGAGGAGCTGGGATTTCATATCTTCCATTAGTCATTGACTAAGGCTGCCCTGAGGTTAGCTTGGGGGAAGTCAACTCCCAAGGCATTTTTAGCTGTCTGAGTAGGCAAAATGGCTTCAGCAGCCTGGGGCAGTCACTGGGGTCATTGGAGTCACAGATGCTGGACATGAGAAGCAAAAGCATATAAAATCTATGGCAGGTGTGCACAGAAGGGGTAAACAGTATCCCAGGGGATTGTGGCCCAGCACTGACAGGGTTAACACACTCATGCATTAGTAGGTGGCTGTCTTTGTTTCCTAATCTGAGAACAAAAGAATCCTGAAGCCAACAGGGTCATAAAAGGCCCAACAGCTTTTAGAATTTCATATGCATTAGAGTTCAAAGGAGACCATTTTTTTTGGGGGGGGGGAAACTAAACATGATATAAAGTATTTTCTAAGATTCATTTCATAAAGTCATATATTTCAGAAACTGAAAGAACCTTAATGACTATGGACAACCTCCCACTAGCTTGAGATCTCCCCTCTTGCAAATATCTAGGCAAGCAGCACTGTCTAGATGTTGAACAAGTCACTAATAGGATAGTTATAGTAGCTGTCTTTGTTAGTCTCTTTTATATTGTTTTTGTAATAGTTATTTAACTTGCAAAACATTTCAAACATATACAAAGAAAAGGAAGTGATATAACACATTCTCATAGTCTCATCATTACTATAAATAGACATTAACATTTGGTCAAAATTGGTTGAGGGGTGCCTGGGAGGCTCAGTCAGTTGAGCATCCAACTCTTGATTTTAGCTCAGGTCGTGATCTCAGGGTCCTGAGTTTGAGCCCCACCTTTGGCTCTGCACTGGGTATGATTCTGCTTAGGATTCTTTCTCTCCCTCTTCCTTTGCTCCTCCCTCCCACTCACAATCATTCTCTCCTCTTTGTCTAAATAAATAAATAAATAAATAAATAAATAAATAAATAAATAAATTGGTTGACCTATTTTTTCTGTATCATGAAAGAAAATGTTACAAATTCACCTGCAATTTCAGACTCTACCTTTACTCATTCTTCCAGTAATTACCTCCCCTACAGAAAGAATCACTCTCTGAAGGCAGGTATTTTTCCTTAACTTTTGTGTGTGTAATTTTGCTACCTTTGTATCTAGAGATATGCACACTTGACTATTATCTCAGTGCATGTATCCTTTTGCTACTAACTTGTTTCACTCAACATTTTTTTTTAGATTTATTCTTTTGATATATATATATATAATTTATTCATTTGAGCAGTATATAGTGTGGTGGGTATTTCGTAATATTTACTGAGTAAGGGGCAGTCATGTTGTGTTCCTATTTTATTGTTTTGTTAAACAAAACAGTGCCATTGGAATTTTACACCTAAGCAAAATTTTCCTATAGCGGTTATGGCATTGTAAGATTGTGATGTATGCACATCTTCCAATTTTCTAGGTTTATTTTTTTACAAATATATTTTAAAGGAACTCATTCATAAAAATAATTTATGAGTCGTCTCCAACATATCATAATGTTTACTTTAAAATACTTTATTCCTCAATGATTTGGTGGCAAGCCTCACCTCTAAAGGGTTAGTAGGTAGTTATTCCCATTTCACAGATTAGAAGGCTGAGGCTCATAGAAATTAGATCATTTGTCTAAGACCACAGAGCTTGGTTCCAAGGTCAGTCATTTTATACCTGGCACTCAGAGCTTAATACAATCTGATGGCATTTAGTTTTTGAGAATTATGTTACAACAAACCTTGTTTATACCAGTTCAAGGTATGAATAGCATCTTCAATTTTCTTTCCAACCCCCTCGCATTATATCAGCAATCTTGGCCCTTATATGGGATTCAAATGGAACTCTTCGTTTTTGCCATCTTTCTTGTTTTCTGACTTCATAGGCAAAGTCATGTGGCTGGGACAGGATTTAAAAACAGCCACATTACAGCCTATCTAGAGACAATAAGGTATAGGATCTCAAGTCTAGATTCAATTCTTAGTTCTGTCATCATTATCAATGTGACTCTATACAAATTATTTAATTTCAATTCCCTCATCTGTAAAATAGGGGTTATAACAGCACCCACTGCACAGAATTGTTGTGATTAAATGAATCACAGGGTGCAAGAGAAGAGTGCTTGCCATACAGTAGGTGTCATGTGTTTGTTTAATATCATTATTATTCCAATTTCACAATATTGTGATTAGGTCATACATATTTAGGCATAGGTCTTCTAGGGGATGATGCTTGTCTATACTCTCCAGCCTGTACATCAGGATCATATTTGTAAAATGGCTGACAAGTCTTCCCCCAAAGCTTCTTCCTCATGGACTTTTTTAAAGCCAACTATGTGGAGTTGAGATGACAGTTATGACACAAGAGTATGAATGAAATAGTTTCCCAAATAGTCACCCCAAGTTAAAGTAATATCTAGTAAACACAGACAAACTCAGAAAAAAAAATGCAATATGGTTCTGCTACTTGGGAACCAGTGCAATGCTTAACCAGACATTGGAATTATGTTCTAGTGCTGACCTATTCCATGACTGTCTCTGTGAGGTATGGATTGAAACAACTGATGAAGTTTCCAGGGAAATGTAGATGGAATTGAATTTTCATGTATGGTTTAATAATGAAGATAAAAACAAAAACACACATCTAATCACATATCCTTGCAAACTTTCCTTTCTTCACAGACAATGCTTCCTATTCATCACCCAATCCCCTGCAATTTGGCTTCTTTCTTCATGGCTCTTTTCCAGTAAAACATAAAAGAAAACAAACAACTCTGAAAGCATTAACAATTAAACTGAACCAACTGATCATTTGAGTGACAGGTTTTTGTGGTAATGAAGGGATAGGCAGCACATAGTTAAAATAATGAGCTGTTTCTGTCCTCATTTACTTGATATTTGGGTGCCATTAAACACTGCTGGTCATCTCCTCCGTAGGGCTCCCTGGCCACTTGTTTCATCTTATTTGAGATTTCATCTTCATCTGCCTAACAAGTATACTGTTCGCTCACAGTTTTTTGTTTTTTTTTTTTAATAAGTAGGGTTTATTCCAGGCAAACACGGTCAGTTTTTATTATAGGAAATATTAGGAAATCATTCTGTGAAATTTATTACACTGAAAGATTAAGGAGCAAAAGCCATGTGGTTATTTCAGAAGATAGCAAAATAATAGTTTACAAAAGTCAATGACCACCCATGTTTAAAAAACAGAAATTCATAGCAAACCAGAGCATACAATCTGCTTAGACTTTTTACCTTTTATACTGCCAAATCCTATAGATATTCAATGTAACTTATGTGTTCAATACTTGTCTCATTAAAAAAAAAAATTAACAAATCACACACATATGATCAAGTTATATGATCTAATTTATTGCATAATTTTTTCCAGCTCTTTACTTTCATGTCTAGGTTGGCACAGTCTTTGTGACAAGATCAGAAATAATACAAACTTCTTCCAAATGTGTAAAGATAATTGGAATGAATAAATATGATCTGTATAAATTATTTCCTTTTTGATTTTTAACACATATCTGTATACTAATTAGAATTCAGGGCCCATGGAGCATTTGCATCCTCCCAAATATTGTAAGTCATCAAATTTCAGTAGCTTTACACACATCAATAATTAGTTTGAATAATTTCATTGTGAAAAACCTGAAAATAGTAAATGCTATGGTTCTGGCATACAGCATTAAAGTCATTCTTAAAAACTTGAATATTTTTGGCACATGGAGGACTGCACTAGAATATCCAGAATATGAAGATAGAATAAGGAAAAGGACACCTGAAAGTGAAAATTTTTGGCAATATAATCATAACCCTGAAAGCTGAGGAGACAGCTTACACATGTTAGTAGAGGTGGAAAATGACTAATCTCCATGTTAAAGAAGACATGGTTTAAATGTCACTAACATAAAATGAAACTATTTCCAATTGCTCTGTCACTTTCCTAGCACATTGAAATGATACCTGTGGAATTTGTCACCGTTTTTCAGTCCTATCCAGGAGATGGGTGAGTGCACTCTAGAAGACCAGCAGCTCTTACCTTGACAGAAATGTCCTAAGAATAAAGAAAGCTAATTTTCCTGGCTTAGGTGGCTTACTGGAGATAAATTTTCTTTTTTTTTTCTTTGTGGAGATATATTTACTTATTCTGCTGTCTTTGTGTGTATGTGTTTTGACATCTTCTAGTATCCTTATATTTTTACTTCTTTATCAAGTTTATCAAGGATTTTCCCTGTGGTCACCATGAGGCTTACATAAACTTAAACTTACTGCATCCTATTTTAAACTGAGAACAACTTAACTTCAATAGAATTCATATATTTTACACTTGTACTCCTCCCCCTCACATTTTAGGTTGTTGCCATTACAATTTACACGTTTTTATATTGTGTAACTAATAACAGATGATTGTATTTATGGTTAATTTTGCTATGTTTGATTTCTTTTAACTTTTAAACTGCAGCGTGAGTTAAGCAACACTATTACCATATTGCAGAATCTAATTATGACTCTATTTACCATTAGGAGTGAGATTTATGTGACTTCTTTGTGTTTTTATGATGTTAATTAGCGTTCTTTTATTTATACTCAAAGAACTCCATTTAGCAATTTCTTGTAAGACAGGTCTGGTGGTATGAACTGCCTCAGCTTTTGTTTGTCTGGGGAGTCTTTATCCTAATCCCACCTTCATTTCTGAAGGACAGCTTTGCTGGGTATAATATTCTTGGTTGACAGTTATTTTCTTTCAATATTTTGAATATGTTATCCCATTCTCTCTCGGCCTGAAACATTTCTTCTTTTCCCCCAAAGATTTCACTTATTTATTTATTTGAGAGAGAAGAAATGGGGGGGGGGGTGAGGAGCAAAGGGAGAGGAAAAGCAGACTCCATGCTGAGTACAGAGCCCCATGTAGGATTTGATCCCATGACCCTGAGATTATGACCTATGCCAAAATCAAGATTTGGATGCTTAACTGACTGAGCCACCCAGGCTCCTCTGGCCTGAAAAATTTCTGTTGAGAATCTACCTACAATCTAATGGGGGTTCCCATATATGTATGTAACTTCTCTCTTTTGTCTTTTTGCTCTTAAAATTTCTGTCTTTGTCTTTGGACCATTGAATTATAATATGCCTCTCTGCAGCCCTGTTTGGCCCTATGAATCTGGATGTCTACTTCTTTCCCCAGGTTTTGGAAGTATTTAGCCGTAACTGCTTTAAATATATACTTTCTGTCTCTTTCTCTTTCTAATGTCCTTTAGAAAGTTCCATAATGCAACAATTGTTTTTTTTCATTGTGCCTGAAATTCCTATAGGTTTTCTTCATTCTTTTTCTTTTTGATTCTCTGACTAGGTATTTTTCAAGGACCTAGGCTCCACTTCACTGATTTCTTTTTTCTGCATGGTCAAGTCTACTTTTAAACTCTCTATGGAATACTTCAGATCAGTTATTGTTTTTTGAACTCTAGGATTTCTGTTTTGTTTGGATGGTTGATATTTCTTTGTCAAACTTGTCATTTTGTTCATGCATTATTCTCCTGAGTTTGCTTAGTTCTCTATGTTTCACTAGAATTAACTAAACTTCCTTAAAACATACTTGCTCAGGAGGAGGCAGGGCAAGCTGGCGGAGGAGTAGGGTCCTCAACACACCTAGTCCCACCAACTTACCTAGATAACTTTCAAACCATCATGAACACCTACAAATTTGACCTGAGATTTAAAGAGAGGACAGGCAGAATGTTTCAGAGAGAAGGGTTTTCGCTTCTAACAAGGTAGGAAAGTGGAAAAAAACAAAATAAAAAAGAACCAAGTGGGGGAGGGGCCCTACGAGAAGCCGGGTAAGGCCCAGGGTGAGAGTGTCCAGGAGGGAAAGCCCAGCCCCAGAGAAGCGAGAACTTTAACAAATCCACACCGAATCTTCCCGGAGGGAAAGGCACTCAGCAGGAACTTGGGCAGGATCCCAGGAGGGGCAGTGGAGCCTCCAGTCTCCCGAGGTCACTAACAGAGGAAGTGCGCCCAGGGGACAGCGCCCCACACACCGCAGGCAGAGCTCGGTAAAGGGCTGGAGCGACACGGCGGGACCTCGGGAGCAGCTCAGGTGGCGGCTCTGGGTGGAAGGGGCTGCGCGGCCCAGGAGCGCGATTCCAGCAGCGTAGCCCAGGATCCTGCGCTCCCCCCAGCACAGGCAGAGGACACAGGACAGTGAGGATGCTCCTGTCGCCGGGCCCCCCTGAGCTGTGCAGATCAGCACCCTCTGCCCCAGGAGCATCCAGGCCAGTGTGTACTTGAAGCTACAGTAGTTGCTGGGGGAGCTGACTCCAGGGCTGGAGAGCTGGCCACCACCAGTGTGGTTATTCCTCATTGACTCACCCTATGCCTCAGAAGGGCAGAGCTGCCAAGGAGCAGGGGCCTCATGGAGTAAACAGCTCCCACTGAGCCTGGCACCTGGAAGGGGACAGGGCAGCTCCCCCAGGTGCACACACCTGAGGGTTAGCACAGCAGCCCCTCCCGCCAGAAGACCAGCTGAAAGGACAGGGGAAGAGCAAGTTCTTGACCGAGCAAGGCTGGAAAGCTCCAGGGGAAGTCAAGGGATTTACAGTATATAGAACTACAGGGTACCCCTCCAATTTTTTTTTTCCTTTTTCCAGTACAACTCGTTTTTATATCAGACTATAAATTTCCAATTTTTTTTTCTTTTCCCACTTTAACTACAATATTTTACCACCTCTTCATTTTTAAGTTTCTTCCCTTTTGACTTTCATGTTTCTACAATTACAAGTCTTAGATGTATTTTGCAATTCTAGATTCCCTTCAACAACTCAACTTAATTCTGGCAGATATACAAGATATGCTTTTTTTGTTTTGTGTTTTTTGTTTCCTCTGCCTCATTTTGTTCTACAATGGTGGAAGTTAATACCTTCTAAAACAAGACCAACAGGCATCCAGAACCAAGTGGTCAGTGCTGGTTCATTCTGTGAGATTATATTCTCTCTCTTCCCATTCTGCCCCCTTCTTTTATCTCATTTATGTTTTGGTGGTCAATGTGGGGCTCTCTACAAGTATTGCTGGTTTATATAAATTTGAGCTGAGCATCTTCTAACATACAGAACTTAATATACTAGAACCAAGAGGATCACCATTGAGAACCCCACAGGTACACTGCATTCTCCCTCCACTACAGGTTCTTCACCACCACCATCTCCCAGTCCCACCCCCTTTTTTTCACCTCTTATTTTTTTATCTTTTTTTCCCCATCTTTACTTTTGCTTTTCTCTTCTTTTTTTTTTTTTTTCTCTTTTCTTTTTTTCTTCTTCTTTGGGATTCCTGGCCTTTTATTTTTTACTACTTTGCTTTAAACTTTGTTTTTCACTTCAGTGGTCCTTTTGTTTTACTGTGTTCTGATCTTTGTTTTTATTTCTGGTCTCTGACCCTGTCAGAATCACCTAGGGTGAAATTTACTTAGGTTGTGGTTGATATTCTTGGCTCAGCCTGCTCATACAGCCACTCTGCACTGAGCAAAATGACTAGAATAACTTACCACAAAAGAAAGAATCAGAAACAGTCCTCTTTGCCACAGAGTTACAGAATTTAGATTACAATTCAATTTCAGAAAGCCAATTCAGAAGCACAATAATAAAGCTACTGTGGCTCTGGAAAAAAGCATAAAGGATTCAAGAGACTTCATGACTGCAGAAATTAGATCCAATCAAGCTTAAATTAAAAATCTATTAAATGAGATGGAATCTAAACTGGAGATCCTAATGATGAGGGTTAATGAGGTGGAAGAAAGAGTAAGTGACATAGAAGACAAGCTGATGGCAAGGAAGGAAGCTGAGGAAAAAAGAGAAAAACAATGAAAAGACCATGAAGAAAGGTTAAGGGAAATAAATGATTACCTCAGGAGGAAAAATCTAGGTATAATTGGGGTTCCAGAGAGTGCCGAGAGGGCCAGAAGGCCAGAAAGCATATTTGAACATTTCATAGCTGAGAACTTCCCTAATTTGGGGAGGGGAACAGGCATTCAGATCCAGGAGATAGAGAGATTTCCCCCCAAAAATCAATAAAAACCTTTCAACACCTCAACATTTAATAGTAAAACTTGCAAATTCCAAAGATAAAGGGAAAATCCTTAAATCAGCAAGAGACAAGAGATCCCTAACTTATATGAGGAGAAGTATTAGATTAATACTCCACAGAGACCTGGCAGGCCAGAAAGGGCTGGCAGGATATATAACAGGGTCCTAAATGAGAAGAACATGCGGCCAAGAATACTATACCCATCAAGGCTCTCATTCAGAAGAGAAGGAGAGATAAAGAGCTTCCAAGATAGGCAGAAACTGAAAGAATATGTGACCACCAAACCAGCTCTGCAAGAAATATTAAGGGAGACCCTATTAAAGAAAGAGGAAGCCCAAATAAATAATCCACAAAAACAGGGACTGAATAGGTATTATGATGACACTAAATTCATATCTTTCAATAGTAACTCTGAACATGAATGGGCTAAATGATCCCATCAAAAGACGCAGGGTTTCAGGCTGGATAAAAAAGCAAGACCCATCTATTTGCTGTCTACAAGAGACTCATTTTAGACCTAAGGACACCTCCACCTGAAAAGGTTGGAGAACTATTTACCATTCAAATGGTCTTCAAAAGAAAGGTGGAGTAGCAATCCTCATATCAGATAAATTAAAGTTTATCCCAAAGACTGTAGTAAGAGATGAAGAGGGACACTATATCATACTTAGAGGGTCTATCCAACAAGAAAACCTAACACTCATGTATATTTATGCCCCTAATGTGGGAGTTGCCAAGTATATCAATCAATTAATCACCACAGTAAAGACATACTTAGGTAATAATACACTAATAGTAGAAGACATCAAAATAGCACTTTCTGCAGTTGACATATACTCTAAGCACAACATCACCAAAGAAACAAGAGCTTTAAATGATACACTGGCCGGATGGATTTCTCAGATATATACAGAATTTGCATCTGAATGCAACTGAATACACATCCTTCTCAAGTGCACATGGAACTTTCTCCAGAATAGATCACATACCAGGTCACAAATCAGGTCTAAACTGATACCAAAAGATTGGGATTGTCCCCTGCATATTTTCAGACCAGAATGCTTTGAAATTCACAAGAAGAAATTGCAATCACAAGAAGAAATTTGGAAGCAACTCAAACATGTGGAGGTTAAAGAGCATCCTGCTAAAAGATGAATGGGTCAATCAGGAAATTGGTGAAGATTTAAAAAGATTCATGGAAACTAATGAGAATGAGGATACAATCATTCAAAATCTTTGGGATACAGCAAAAGCAGTCCTAAGAGGGAGATACTTTGCAATGCAAGCATCCCTCAAAAATTTTGAAAAAACTCAAATACACAAGGTAAACTTGCACCTAAAGGAATGGAGAAAGAACAGCAAATAAAACCTACACCAAGCAGAAGAAGAGAGATAAAAAAGATTTGAGCAGAGCTCAATGAAATAGAGACCAGAAGAATTGTAGAACAGATCAACAAAACCAGGAGTTGGTTCTTTGAAAGAATTAATAAGATAGATAAACCATTAGCCAGCCTTATTAAAAGAAAAAAGACTCAAATTAATAAAATCATGAATGAAAGAGGAAAGATCACAACCAATACGAAGCACATACAAATGATTTTAAAAATGTATTCTGAGCATCTATGCTAACAAATTAAGCAATCTAGAAGAAATGGATGCACTTCTGGAAAACCACAAATTACCAAAACTGGACCAGGAAGAAATAGAAAACCTGAACAGGCCAATAACCAGGAAGGAAATTGAAGCAGTCATCAAAAACCTCTCAAGACACAAAAGTCCAGGGCCAGATGGATTCCCAGGGGAATTCTATCAAACGTTTAAAGAAGAAATAATGCCTATTCTACTAAAGTTGTTTCAAAGGATAGAAAGGGACGGAATACTTTCCAACTCATTTTATGAGGCCATCATCACCTTGATTCCAAAACCAGACAAAGACCCCACCAAGAAGGAGAATTATAGACCAATGTCACTGACGAATAAGGATGCAAAAATTCTCAATAAGATACTAGCCAATAGCATCCAACAGTACATTAAGAAGATTATTCACCATGACCAAGAGGGATTTAATCCCAGGATGCAAGGTGGATTCAACACTTATAAAACAATCAACATGATAGATCACTTCAAAAGAGAAAAAACAAGAACCATATGATCCTCTCAATAGATGTAGGGAAAGCTTTTGACTAAATACAGCATCCATTCCTAATAAAAACTCTTCAGAGTATGGGAATAGAGGGAACATTCCTTAGCATCTTAAAAGCCATACGAAAAGCCCACCACAAATATCATTCTCAATGCAGAAACACTGAGAGCCTTTCCCCTAAGATCAAGAACACGACGGGGATGTCCACTCTTACCACTACTATTCAACATAGTACTAGAAGTCCTAGCCTCAGCAATCAGGCAACAAAAAGATATAAAAGGCATTCAAATTGGCAAGAAGAAGTCAAACTCTCCCTCTTCACAGTTGACATGATACTGTACATAGAAAACCCAAAAGACTCCACCCAAGATTGCTAGAACTCATATAGCAATTCGGCAGTGTGGCAGGATACAAAATGAATACCCAAAAATCACTGGCATTTCTATACACTAACAATGAGACTGAAGAAAGAGAAATTAAGGAGTCAATCCCATTTACAATTGCACCCAAAAGCATTAGATACCTAGGAATAAACCTAACCAAAGAGGTAAAACATCTATACCATAAAAACTACAGAACACTTCTGAAAGAAATTGAGGAAGACACAAAGAGATTGAAAGATATTCCATGCTCATGGACTGAAAGAATTAATATTGTGAAAATGTCAATTCTACCCAGGGCAATTTACACGTTCAATGCAATCCCTGTCAAAATATCACGGGCTTTCTTCAGAGAGTTGGAACAAATCATCTTAAGATTTGTGTAGAATCAGAAAAGACCCTGAGGGATCCCTGGGTGGTGCAGCAGTTTAGCGCCTGCCTTTGGCCCAGGGCGCTATCCTAGAGACCTGGGATCGAATCCCACATTGGGCTCCCAGTGCATGGAGCCTGCTTCTCCCTCTGCCTGTGTTTCTGCCTCTCTCTCTCTCTCTCTCTGTGTGTGACTATCATTAAAAAAAAAAAAAAGAAAGAAAAGAAAAACAAAGAAAAGAAAAGACCCTGAATAGCCAGGGGAATATTGAAAAAGGAAACCAAAACCAGGACATCAGAATACCAGATTTCAAGTTGTATTACAAAGCTGTGATCATCAACACAGTGTGGTACTGGCACAAAAACAGACACAAATCAATGGAACAGAATAGAGAACCAGAAAGGGGCCCTCAACTCTGGTCAACTAATATTTGACAAAGCAGGAAAGACTATCCACTGCAAAAAGGACAGTCTCTTCAGTAAATGGTGCTGAGAAAATTAGACAGCCTCATGCAGAAGAATGAAACTAGGCCATTCTCTTACACTATACACAAAGATAAACTCAAAATGCATGAAAGATCTAAATGTGAGACAAGAATCGATAAAATCCTAGAGAAGACCACAGGCAACACCTTTTTTGAACTTGGCCACAGCAACTTCTTGCAAGATACATCTATGAAGGCAAGGGAAACAAAAGCAAAAATGAACTATTGGGACTTAATCAAGATAAAAAGCTTCTGCACAGCAAAAGAAACAGTCAACAAAAGTAAAAGACAACCTACAGAATGGGAGAAGACATTTGTAAATGACCTATCAGACAAAGGGCTAGTACCCAAGATCTATAAAGAACTTATTAAACTCAACAGTGAAGAAACAATCCAATCATGAAATGGGCAGAAGACATGAACAGAAATTTCACCAAAGAAGGCATAGACATGGCTTACAAGCCCATGAGAAATTGCCCTGCATACCTTGCCATCAATAAAATACAAATCAAAACCACAATGAGATACTACCTCACACCAGTGAGAATGGTGAAAATTAACAAGACAGGAACCAACAAATGTTGGAGAGGATGTGGAGAAAGGGGAACCCTCCTGCACTGGTGGTGGCAATGTGAACTGGGGCAGTCATTCTGAAAAACTGTGTAGAGGTTCACTCAAAGAGTTAAAAATAGAGCTACCCTATGACCGCAGTTGCACTACTGGGGATTTACCCCAAAGATACCAATGCAGGAAATGCTGGGACACCTGCACCCCGATATTTATAGCAGCAATGTCTCCAATAGCCAAACTGTGGAAGGATCCTCAGTGTCCATCGAAAGATGAATGGATTAAGAAGATGTGGTCTATGTATACAATGGAATATTACTCAGCCATTAGAAACGACAAATATCCACTATTTGCTTCAACATGGATGGAACTGCAGGGCATTATGCTGAGTGAAGTAAATCAATCAGATAAGGACAATCATTATATGGTTTCACTCATATGGGGAATATAAAAAATAGTGAAAGGGATTACAGGGTAAAGTAGAGAAAATCTGCGGGAAATATCAGAGAGGGTGACAGAACATGAGAGACACCTAACTCTGGGCTATGAACAAGGGGTAGTGAAAGGGGAGGTGGGTGGGGGGTTAGGTAACTGGGTGATGGGCACTGAGGGGGGCACTTGATGGGATGAGCACTGGGTGTTATACTGTATGTTGGAAATCGAACTCTAATAAAAATATACAAAAAAAAAAGGTACTTACTCAGAATTTTTTGTTTGACCATTTGTAGATCTCCATTTCTTTAGTCTCATTTTTTGGAGCCTCATTAATTTCCTTTGGTGGTGTCATACTTGCCTGATTTTTCATGACCCTTGATTTTTTACATTGGTATCTGTGCATTTGAGTACTGGGTTCCTCTTCGAGACTTTATAGGTTTGCTTTGGCAGAGACAGTTCTTCACTAGTCAGCTCAGATTGGGTTTCTGGGTATGTCTGCTAATAATGTTTTTGATGGGGTCTGCTCTTATGGTCAATTTTGGGATGAGGTAACTGTTTTAGCTCTGAGAATAGGGATGGGGGCCAGTATACCGTTGGCTGAGAACACGTGAATAGAACTGTGGGCTTGATTCCCTACCCAAGTGAGGCTGTAGGATGGGCTCCATGGGTGCCTAAATTCTCTGGTGATGTTATTAGATGTTTGGGTCTGAGTACTCTAATCAGCATTAGTGAGGCTATGAATTAGCCTCACTGCGGCAGGGTAGCAGGCCAAGCCCCACGGCATATATATCTCGTTGTATGGGGGTAAGATCAGGCCTGAGTGCACACTGAATTCTCTGGTTAGGTGTAGCTACTTGTTTTGCTCTGAATACAGGGGAAGCTTCAGGCTATGTTCTCTGTTCAAGTGCCACTGTATGTAGGGGGACTGAAAGGGCTATAGCAGCCTCCTACATATTCTGGTTAGGTTTCCAGGTCAGACGGGCTGAAGGCTGTATTTGATGATGAGAGGGACTACAGATTAGATTTCCTGCCTGGGTGTGATGAGAGAAGCTTCTAAAACTGGTGAAGTTCTTTGTTGTCTTAACTCAAGCTGACCCAGAAATTCCCTAGCCAAATAAGGCCACTAGTTTTGATTTGCAAACTATCAGCTATCTTCCTTTTATTTGGCTCACGCAGTATTGGGTCACATAGTTTTTAGGTACTCTTGCCAGAAATCCTGGTTAGACGGGGCCAGAAGACATTCTGTACAGTCAGTGGGACCGTGTCCAAGTCCTCTTGCCTAGGCAGGAGGGAGAGGGGCTGCCTCCAAGCTACTCTCAATTTCTCAAATAGTCTCTGGTTCAAAGAGGCTGGGAGCTACCCTCAGCCTTGACTATGAGTTAATTCCCCTGCCTGTGCATAGCAGGGGAAACATCCATGCCTAGCAGTGGCTTTGCTCTGGGAACAAACAGCTCTCATTACCCATTTCTCTGCTCAAGAGCCACTAGGCCACACAACTTCTAGAAGTTGTCACCAGCCCTACTGGTCAGGTGGGGCTGGAAGGTAATCTCCCCAGTGGTTGGGACTGACAGTGACTCAGCACCTTGCCTGGATGTGAGCAAACTGGGCTCTATGGCCAGCAAAACTTGTCATTTGAGGATCCAAATCAGGCAGATCTATGCTCCACAAGTTCCCTGGTCAGAGAATGCCCCCAACTTGGTTCTGTGGATGAGCAAAATTACTACATGGGCACTGTAGGCATGAACTTTGTCTGCCAAGATCTGTGTACTGGTTGTTGTAAGCCTTTCGTCTCTTTTCCATCATAGTCAGATTCCCAGTGAAAATCCTGCAATCCCTGTGGTGCAAATTCAGCGTAGGGCTCCCACAAATGACCCCAGTGCTGAGGAAGGCTAGTCATCCTCCCTGGGTTCTCTTTTCCCACTGGAGGAAATTTACCACATGAAGCTATGCTGTCCTGGAGGAAACGCAATGTGGTCAGTGTGTAGCTGCTCCTTCTACCTTTCTAATGGAGTTTTTTCTTGATCTCTGAGGTATTGGGGGGAGGGTGTCAGCTTCATTCTCATGTTCTAGGATCCTCTCAGTTGTGTCTTGTCCTTCAATAGATGTTAGTTGTTGTTCTTGTGAGGGAAAGTGAAGTCAGGAATAATCTGTGTCACCATCTTGGTGATGTCACTCATTAACCCTCATTCCTATTAACTCTTCACTTATCATAAGTGATCTCATTTACCTCCCTGGCTTAACTACCATTTACATGCTGACAAATTTGAAATAGTTGTCTATAGTCTTGATCTCTCTGATAGAATAGAGATGAGTGTGAGCCTTTCCAATAAACTACATATGTTGAAAAATCCTTAAAAGTTTAACTTAAGATATAATTACTTCTGATTTGTTTTTGTATCTTTCCCAGTGCAACACAAACTACTTCTAATGTTAAGGACTTAGAAGGTACTCAATATGTATTAGATGAATGAGTTTAATTTCTTAAAATCTTATAAAATGCAAAAGCTGCTACTCTGCCTGCTTGAATTATTAAGTATAAATTTATTAATGTTAAGTATAAATTTTAAGAAAAATAGCTCCAAAAAAAAGAAAAAATAGCTCCTCATAAATTGAAAAACTTTCATTATTGTTTATAAAATATAGCAAGGGAGGTCTGTGTGCCTCTGAAGAACACACCATGTATTCCCAACAAGTTCTCAGAACTGTAATTCATTATCCAGCTGTTCTGTGTTTTATGTAAATTACTTTTCCTGGAAAAACTTTCAGCTATAATCAATCAGTCATTCAAAAGATCAGTTAGTGCAGATGCATTGATAATGCTCCCAGTAAAGTCAACCAACGTTCCACATCTCTGTTTGCATTACTGATCTGTGATCCTGAAAATTATTTCATGTTTGTTGTACCTTGTTCTTTGTAATTTTAAAATAAGGCCTTAACTTATACTATAAAGATTATATAAGATTCCTTTCTAAGGAAAAGAGAAATTTTATTGCTAGTTAAGTAAATTATATGATTTGAGATGATTTGCTATAAATTATGAACCAATGGGATTCCAATAATAATATTGGTCCAGTGACAATGATATGCTAGGTGATTTCTCATTTTTGTTCCCAATGATTCCTAGCAATAACCAATAAAGTAGATATTATTATCCTTGTTTTGGAAATGAGGAAACTGCACAAGGAGTCTGAGAAGAAATAGAACAGAGGGAGAGTGTGTAACTAGTGATGTAGGAAAAGAGCTGAGAACCAGAATAAAATGGTTGCAGGGAAAGTGGAGTATTAAAGAGCTTCTTGAAAAAAAGTGCTCCATGAAGTCAAATGTCAAAGAGAAATTATGTAAGGCAAGATATGGAATTGACTCTTATCTTTGGTAATTAAAGAGTTCTGGTGAACTTGGTAAAATTCATTGTAGTGAAAAGACAAAGAAAGGGACCAGGGTGCTATAGGCGGAGGAGTAAGAGCAAGGAGGCTGATGAGCAAATGTGCACTATCTGCAGAAACCTGATGCAAACCTTAGAATAATTGTTCAAGAAACACAGGTCTCAAGAAGGTTTCTGTTGCAGTTGTTGTTTCTTTGCTTTTTAAGTTAGTTTTAAAAGTGATATTACCTAGGAAATTTAGGTGATGATTATAAGCAGGAACGAGGAGAAGGGGAGAACTGAAGACCTGAGAAGTAGATATGATGATGGCAAAGGACCTGAAGGTGGTGAAAGGTATGGAAGCCCAGAGAAAGGTATGGAAGGTGGTGAAAGGTATGGAAGCCCAGAGAAAGGTGAAAGGTATGATCCCCAGAGAAAGGGATCAATTTCAGTCAGGTTCACAAGCAAAGTATAAAATGTCAGCAGCAGATAGAGACAAATATATTTTTTTAAAGTAGTTTGGGAGTAAATTGGAAAGCTGAATTCTCTTAGGGACAAAAAAGAAGGCCCAGTCCCCTGGAATTCCACTTCCCTGGGGCTTAGAGTCTGATGAATCTGAACATGCCTGTGCTAAGACTTCAGCAAATGAGGATATTAGGCAATCTGCAACAGGATTTTCAGATAATCAAGGGGTGCTCCCAGCCAGTTAGATGCAGCCTTGGCAAGAAAATTGTGCAGGAAAGGGTTAATTCAGCAGGCCTGGATTGCTGTGAACCTACTCATTCCAGAGAAAGTCTTGTCTTTAGCACTGGCACCTGGCTAGGTCCTGGGAGATAAGCTCTGAGCCCTGGAATATGCTGCATAAGAAGAGTGTTTTTGTATGTCAGATAAATGTGATGAGATAAGCTAATTCCAACATGATTTATCATGAGCACCTGTTTTTGCTCTGGGGAGTTGGGGTTTGAGTATCTGAGGTCAGCCATATGAGTGCTGCCTGCACCCCCATTAAAAATTCTAGGCACTAAGAGGTAGGAGGGTTTCCCTCATTTGGTAACACTTTGCCCTTGTTGTCAGTGCATCCTTGCTGGGAGAGTTAAATGTGTCCTCATACAATTCCTTTGGGAGGGGACACCTGGAAATTTACTCCTAGTTTCTCCCTGACTTCACCTCTTCTGCCTTTTCCCTTTGCTGATTTTTATCTCTATCTTTTCCCTGTAATAAAATGTTACCTGAGTTTTGTGAGTTCTAGCAAAAAAGGTGGCTTAGAGGACCATGACCCACAAGTCAAATTATGTACTACTTTTAAGAAGGTGTCTGTGTTTATAGTTTAGTCATTTTTTTACTCTTTATTTATTTATGCATAGAATGTCCACTATGGTTTAAGCACTGTATTATATATAGAATATATAGTCATGAGCCTGTGTCCGTAGGGTAGGTTCACAGAGTTTGGAAGAGCCATAGAGGAAACTACTTAAGAGAAAACTAACAATCTCAGGTAAGATAAGTGCTAAATAGTAAATACAAATAAAATTACCAATGGACAGACAGACTAAAGAGTTGGGGGCACTGGGTCTCCATGGGGAGAGATATTTGCTGGAAGCCTCATGGGAAGATCAGATGGTAGAAAAACAAACTTAAGGATCTTGACGGTGGCAATGAATTTAGCATATTTTTTGGAATAGAGAAAAACCAAACTGAGTTGAGAATAAATGAATGAGAGGGAAATTGATAAGAATTCAAGTGATAGCTTAGAAAATATTATATGTAGTCTAAAACTATATACTTTTTCAAGATTCTGTATTGACACGGATAAACTCTCTGACTTCAGCATATTAGGAAATTTTTACTCTAACTTTTTTTTTTTTACCTTAAACACTTGTCTTTTCATTCATTGATATTTTATTGTGGTGTTTTAATTTGATATAGTAACTATTAATCATAGCTACCATGTTAACCAATTGTAGTTGAATTAAAAACACGTGGAAAGTACAATGTATCTGAACATATGTCTTTATTTTAATATTTTCTACAGTGGCAAAAATGATTTGAATTTGTAGTAGTGTTCCATAGAATTATAATAATAATTCTCAAAATCTCTATGGTAAATACTTTCTACCCAATTGAAAGCAATTAAGGGATATATAAATAGGATATAAGAAATCATCTAGAAGCTTTTCACATTGAATTACTGTCTTGTTTAAATAGTTCTTGATATAGACACTCATTAATGACATTCCTCTTTCCTCGAGCACCTGTTCCTGGTAAAAACAAGGGCTATATTGATTTGCTGCAATTTATCTTCTCCTAGGATTTTTGTCTTGACAGTGTGAGAAGATTAATTGGAATTAATGGCATTTGCACAGCTAATTAAAGTCACTCTTCCTAAAGTCAAATCAATTCTTTTAATCAGAGGAGTGACAAAGCTTTGCTTACTTGTTATAGTCTGCATATAAATGTTCCCTGGATGAATCAGAATCTTTGCAAGCATTAGGTATAGAAATACAGTAACTACTTGGGTTGGCTAGGAATTTCTCTGGCACTTAGTAATTTGCAAACTATCACTGCCACTTATGCGTACACTATGAATGTTTTAATTAAATGCAATTCAATAGAATTTACGTGTATTTTAAATATAGTTTATCTTTGAAACTCCTTGCAGTGGTTGGCATCCACATACAAAAATCCCCAGGATAATTCTTAGGCAAAGTTCATATAGTACAGGAAGAAGGAGAGGGTTAGTAATTATTTGGTTAATTTGGGCATCATATTGATGTTTAGTTTGCATTGTCTGATTTTATCATATCAAATTCTACCAACTCCTTTCTCCACATTGGCGATATATTTATAGGAATCATGTTCATCAAAGACTGAATAATTCAGACAAAAAGAAGACATATTTCCGAGGAAAAGTTTAGAGAGATGCATGGATATTTTTGTCTCTCTTGTTGTTCACTATCAATGCAACACTCGTATAGCATCAAACATAGGCATGAAGTGAAGGGATAGGGGACTTGCACATTCTTTTCCTCCATTACATCAGAAGTAATATCTTAACAACCCAGACAAGAGTGGAGAACATGGTGAATGTGTGAAAAAACAAAGCAGAGTAGTATTTGGGATCAGCAAAAGATATTTGTAATATAAGTGGCAGTAATCTTTGCTCTTTGTGATGGTGTAAACATTAAACACTAATCCATGGCTGTGCTTTTGCATTGGATACTTAGAGTTTACTCTCCTGGCCTGGCCACTGACCCCAGTCATAGCTATAATGTCCCCAACAGGCTTCCACTTCTTTAGCCCTAAGTACCTTGCCTCCAATGTTTAGAGAGCCTTGTGTTTCCCGTCCAGAAGTTTCTCTGACTCCAACTCCAAAAGTCAGGAAACTATTGCCTTGTGGATCAACTCTTAAATAATGGAGGACGAGAAGTGGTATATGAATCTCTAATATGCTCTATAGTTTCTTAAGAATGTTGTGGTTGGATCAAACACTCTTGTTGGTCACAGACATAGCCAATTAGGTAGTCTATTTTTGTATTGGCTATGCTATTTACTTACTTTGTTCCTTTCACCTTCTTGGTCCCTCACTCATGCTTCCTGAGACCACTGTCTAATTATTTTACCTCTACATAATCCCTTATTTCATATTCTTATGCTCGTAGGATATGGGCTATACCAATTGTGATGTCTGTACACGTTACTCTAATATTGCAATGAAGATAAAATCTCTGAGAAATAGTGTGGAGTAATACTAAATGTAAGAACCGATTGAGGAACATAAGATTTTAGAACCTATAGTATACTAAAATTTTGGGGGCTGGGGTAAAGTGAGAGGAGAGGACATTTCAACACATGAACATGTGAAAATCAATAATACATTGCCTTTTGAGAAATTATTATTCTTAATGCATTAATTTTGAATCTATTCAAGTGGTCTATTAATGATGAGGACATAATTCATGCATATTTTGGATCGATAATGATGAGAGATGAATAATGAACTTAGAATAAGATGATCTTCAGTTAGAGAAGCATTACTAAAATGCATATAATATCCTCTTTACATATGTCTCATGACATTTTGGAAATTGAAGTGAATTTTTTTTCATTTCAAAGTGACCTATACATCTAGGAAATATATAAGTATACACAGCTAAATGTCTAGCCTATAGATGTGTCTAATAAATACTTATTTAAATATTTTTAAAAGATTTATGTACTTATTTTAGAGAGAAAGATAGTGGGGTGATGGGCAGAGGGAGAGAATATTCAAGCAGACTCCCTGCCCAGTGTGGAGCCTAATGTAGGACTTGATCACATGACACATGAGATCATGACCTGAGCCAAAACCAAGAGTCCAATGCTTAAATGACTGAGCCACCCCTTATTTAACTAAATATTTAAGATTAAATGTGATCAGGGTACTTGGGTGGCTCATTTGGGTAAGTGTTTGACTTTTTTAAAAAAAGGTTTTATTTATTTATTTGAGAGTGAGAGCAAATGAGAACATGAGTGGGGGGTGGGGCAGAGGGAGAGGGAGAGCTCTCCCCACTGAGCAGAGATCATGAACACAGGGTTTGACCTTAGGACCCCAAGATCATGACCTGAGCCCAAGACAGACACTTAACAACTGAATCACCCAGGCACCCCTAAGTATTCAATTCTTTATCTCAGCTCAGGTCTGGATCTCAGGTTCATGAGTTTGAGCCCTGTATTGGGCTCCATGCTGGGTATAGAGTCTACTTAAAAAAAAAAAAAAAAAAAGACTATATATAATCTAACATCCATAATAACTATGCCTCCTCACATTATCACCTCAGTTGTTTCAGCCCAGCTCATTACATTTCAGCAAGTTCATAAAGTTTGTGACCCCGTGTTGCAATTTTATCTCATCTAGCTATTTGAAATGAGTGATCAGAGATTTAGAAACTCTCTTTCTGTCCTGGAAATGATGAGAAGTCTGTCAGTTATTAAATAGAATCCTTAACTTTCTAAATCAGGATGGTTAGAAAGAGTTGCTGCTTTTCCTCACTGAAAGGATAAAGCTAAAAGAAAAAACCTGAAATAGCAGTCAAGATCCAAATTCTGTAGAAGTTATCAAAGACATCTCAGTTCTCTTCCTGAGCTCATCCACTTTGTTCCTTCTTTGGAATTTCAGATATATTTTTGAAGATTTGAACTGTGGGAGGGATATAAAAAAATGCCAAGTTTAAAAAAATAAGTAAAAAACACAACCCCAAAAGACTTTGTGATATGTTACATTGATTAAAACTCTCAATGAAAGACAGCAATTACTGGAGATATTTTTTTAATTGATATATTTATAGAGCGGTGCCTGATAAGGCATAACTTTATGTCTAACTACTTCCATGTCTATAGATACTTAAATATTTGCCAAGGCTTTTCAGAGCTGACTTCTATGGATAGTAGAAATTTCCTAATAATGGAAGGAAACATAGGACCTTCTTCTTTAGATAAATACAAATATCAAGGTATAGGAGTGATAAGACTGTAGATTTTACATCAGAATGTCCTGAGATGGAATAGGTTTCTTTAACATTGTGATCTATACAACCTTCTTTATCTATAAACTAGGAAAAGTAATTCCCATCTATAACTCCAGTGAACAGTTGAGACATGTAAAATGTCTGGCCCAATGCTTGACAAGAGGAAATCTCAACAACGAGAAAAATCTCAATGTGAACTTTTTTCTTTCCTAAGGAATTTGTAGGCGATCAGGAGCCATGAACAGATTTGAGCAAATTAGTGACAAAGAAGTATTTGAAATTGGGATGTCAGGCTGTGTTTTATAACCTGAGTTGGAATCAAGAGACGTTAAAGGACACTGGAGTACAGCAGACACAATGAAAGCTGCTTGGGTTAGGTGGTAACCATGCCAATTTTGGGAATGGATGGAAACGAGATATGAAATAATGAAATTAAAGTACTTTATTGAGACTTTTGGGGAAGGCCAAGCCAGTGCTTCTTACTTGCCATCATCTTTACTCTGGAGCCTGCGTTTGCCAGTTTCTGTAATGATAAAAACGGTCTTTGTGAAATCAATTATAATGATACATTTTTTTTCTTGTTTTGGTTATTTCTAGATTCTAAAACATGTTTTCGCTTCAGAAAATAGAGATACTTTTTTTTTAAAGGGGTGAGAGTGGGACACATTTTTTTTTTTTTAAAGATTTTATTTATGAGAGGCACAGAGCATGCAAGAGAAAGGCAGAGACACAGGCAGAGGGAGAAGCAAGCTCCATGCAGGGAGCCTGATGTGATCCGGGGTTTCCAGGATCACAACCTGAGCTAAGGCGGCGCTAAGCTGAGCCACCCAGGCTGCCCCAAAATGGAGATACTTTATTTATGTAGTGAAATATTTCTTCCCATACACACATTTCCTGGGTAATATTTCAGTCAAATTATAAGCCAGTTTAGTGGATTAATATGTATTTCCTTTCTTGGAAATTGATACAGTGGGTCTTGTTAAGAAGGCTTCTTGTGAGGATTCATTTTAAATTAACTTTCCCCTGTTGATCAGATTCTGTTGATTTTCCACTATACTCTCTTACCTTCCAACCAGAGTGCTTTCTGGTGTTCTGCCAATGTCCATTGGTCAGTTGGGACTATGCTTTTTGCCAGTTCTTTCTCATCATCCCTCATTAAAATAATCCTACTTATGAGGTTTTTGTCTCTGTGATATTTCTCCCAGAAACCGGAGTTGCCTGTACGTGATTGTCTAATCTTGGATCCTATCAGTTGTTTCCAGTGAAATAAGTACTTTGCTGTTATTAAGACTTTAGCATTTCACTTCATTCTTTAGAACTCTTATGTTTTAATATAAATTCACATTTAATTTGTTTCCCATTAACACTCCCAGGAATCATCCAGTAATAAGGTTTTCTGTCTTCTCTGCTCATTGAATATCTATTACTATTTATGCATCCCTGGAGATAGTAGTTTGCAGCCTTCCCAGAAGAATTATACTTTGTTATTTTGGGCTCAGAGTTCTGAGACTTTTTCATCTATTTTGATTCTGCTTTTCTCAATTACAGATTTTTCAACAGTTCCAGACTTAATATTGTTGAAAATACTACGTGCATGTGTTCCTTCCTACAGTTCATGCTAGTGCTGTGACATAGAACCAAAGGGAATGCAGCCTGTAGGCTTTATCCAGAGGTCTCCTGGATATATTACTTTTTACTTGTCATCACCTATTGTTTTTTTAAGTGTTTTGAATGAAACAGCTTTCTGCTTTAATACTATGTGACCAAACACTGAGCAAAAAGAGGCAGGTGGGAAAATAATGTTAGTTATTAATAATATAATAATAATGTAGTTGATTTTCTTGGTTGATTATAATAGCTAATAATGATAACATTAGTAACATACGTGCATTGAGGTCATAACATTTGCTCTGTTACAAGTGCTTCATATGTATTACTTTAGTTTAGACTCACAATACTTGTGGAGGTTAATGATTCTTCTTATCTCCTTTTTTACTGACTGGTGACCAGTAAAACTGAACTTCTGAAAGATTTTAAGTTCTCAAGGTCATATAGCCAGTAAATGGGAGATCCGAGAGTTTAACTTCACTCCTTTCTTTTCCTTTCTTCTTTTCTTTTCTCTTTTTAAAGATTTATTTATCTAAGAGAGAGAGAGAGAGAGAGAGGAGAAGGGAGAGAATGAGCAGAGGACGAGCAGAGGGATAGGGACAGCAGACTCAGCACTGACTGTGGAGCCCAACATGGAGCTTGATCCCACAACCCAGAGATTATGACCTGAGCTGAAAGCAAGAGTAGGATGTTCAACCAACAAAGCCACACAGGCACCCCCAGAAAGTCTATTTTTAACCAATATGCCATTTTTCTTTCATTGTCCTGTTATCTTATGTTTGTAAAAAAGTATAAAATGTGCACAAAACAAAATCACTACCCACTCTCCCATAGTGGGAAAAATAAACAATAAAAAGAAGCAATAGCATCTGTTTTAGGGTTCTTATAGTTTTCACAGACTGAATCCTCAATTACCAGAAAAGAAGTAAATAAATACAAAGCAATAGTTTCACCTGTTTGTTCCAATATTCCTTTTCCAGGTTTTGTATTTGTCTTTTAAACTACTCTTTTTTTTTTATGTATAGTTCTTTATCTCTCTATCCTGACAATTTTACAAAATCACATCTCCCTGGGTTTAAATTTGAAAAGTTGTTTGTCATTAGTATATTGCAGTGATCTTCAAATGATGCCATGAAACATGAATACAAAATTTTATGAATAGGAAAATATTTGATGGTTCATTTATTATAATGTACCAATCATAAACAGCAAGATACTTTCTTACATTGTTGAATATGAATATAAAGTATTATAAATGAGAAAATTATTACAATATAACAGTTATGAAACAATAAACTTTACATTTATTCCCCTATTGAAATCATTTGATTTGCTCTGTGGTGGTGGGTATAAAAGCAACTATCTGGGTAAATCTTTCATTTATTGAATGGTTGCTAAGCTGTTAGAATTCAGTGGTTATAGTAAGTACAAAAAACTTTTTTTTTCTCAGATATTTTTGGACATGCATCCATTTTTGGAATGCTGCCTAGGTTGGACTAGACTCTAAAGATTATATTTTACAGTAGTATTTATTGTGCAACTTTTCCTGTATTTGAAAAAAAAACAACAACATTTCAGCATTTATACGGACAAGAACAGCTTGCAAGAAGTGAGCATCCATTCTCCAAGAAGAGAAATAGCACAGATTATGATCATGAACTAGAATTAGATTATGTTAACATCTGGGTAAATGCCAGCCTCTGATTATCAACATCAAATGCCTTTTAGTTTTCTTGTGATCACTCTCATTTTTAACCAATTTTAAACTCAATTTTGCGATTTACCAAAGTAGACAAGCATGAAATGGATTTTTCATAGTAAAGAGATGTTCTTGGTGAATAATAATGTTGTATGATGGTGTCACTTCCCTAGATTTGTTTTAACTTCTTCACTATGTAACCCATGTTTTGCTGTGACAGAAATCGGTATCTTCTGCTCTTTCTGTTCTCAAAGCTACATGTTTCCTCAGTCCCTTGATGTTAGCTGACCATAGGACTGACCTTGGGCCATTGAAAACTGGGTATAAGTGATATTACTATCTCTGTATTCAAATCATCTTAAAGCAGTTCGACTCTCTTCTCCTTTCTGTAGATATCCTGGAAGACAAGTGTGATGCAAAGTGAATCATAAATTGTGAGAGGCCAACGTCCCTCTCATCTCTCCTTCCACCACACACACCTTTGCACACACACGTGAAAAAAAGTTCCATATCTCTTTCCATGAGGGAAATACAAATCAAAACTATACTTTATACTGGTGAGAATGGCTAAAATTAACAAGACTGGAAACAACAAATATTGACAAGGATGTGGAGAAAGGTGAACCCTATTGCACTGTTGGTGGAAATGCAAGCTGGTGCAGCCACTCTGGAAAACAGTGTGAAGGTTCCTCAAGAAGTTAAAAATAGTGCTACACTATGACCTGGCAATTTCACTACTGGGTATTTACCCCAAAGATACAGATGTAGTGAAATGATAGGACACCTGCACCCCAATGTTCATAGCAGCAATGTCCACAATAGTCAAACTGTGGAAGGAGCTGAGATGTCCTTTGACAGACGAATGAATAAAGAAGATGTTGTCTATATATATACACAATGGAATATTACTCAACCATCAGAAAAGACAAATACCCATCATTTACATCTACATGGATGGAACTGGAGGGTACTATGCTGAGTGAAATAAGTCAATTAGAGAAAGACAACTATCATATGGTTTCACTCATATGTGGAATGTAAGAAATAGTGAAAGGGACTATAAGGGAAAGGAGGGAAACTGAGTGGGGAAAAATTAGAGAGGAAGACAAACCATGAGAGACTCCTAACTCTGGGAAACAAACAAAGGATTGCAGAAGAGGGGAAAGTGGGTAGGGGGATAGGGTAACTGGGTGATGGGCATTAAGGAGGGCACATGATGAGATGAGCACTGGGGTTATACTATTGTTGGAAAATTGAATTTAAATAAAAAAAATAAAGAATTGTGGGAAATCATAAAAAAAAGAAAGAAAATATTTCTCTTCTTTATCCTTGATTACTATGATAGAACTTTGGAATTTTTCCCTCAATCCTAAATTTCTGTTACTTTCTTTACCTGTGGCTGTGTCTCAGATCTTTTCAGGTCTAAGGGAAATCTTTAAGTTTTCAGCTGATGGGAAGACCACATTTCAGCACCCAGTGCTCTCCCTATAGTTAGTCAAGCATATGGAACCCTATGTGCCTCTCTAATGCTTCTGAGATGATCACACTCTTATTGGAACCTCATAATCCCTGAGTGCAGAGAAAATAATTCCTTCAATGGAACATTTCACTTCTGCTAGGTCACAGACAATGGTTTTGAGACATTTTATATGGGTGCAATTATCTTAAGGATACTATCTTTTTCTAAGGCTCTTCATGGTTCAGGAAGTCTGTCATGGATATTGCTCAGGAAAACAGGTATCCTTTTATAATTTGAACTTTTCTTCCCTAGGGGACAAGCTCAGGGATTTGCATATGAGAACAAAATAATTCTCAACAAAAATTAGGACTACAAATTCAGGTTCTTCCTTTTTATCACTATAAGTTGTACCATTCAGTATAAAAATTTAGCTTGACCCCTCAATATTTGTTGAGAGTGAATCTGGACAGAGGAACCCACGCATATGAGAATATGTAAGCAGTTCAGCATGCCTGGAACTTAGTGGGATGGAGAATAAACTAGAAAGAGATAGGAGTGCTGTATATAGAAATTTCATAGTGCAGGTTTTATTGTAAAGACAATGGGGACTCTGAACAACTTCTAATAGGGGATGTTTGTGTTCAGAAGCTCAATCTCTGTACTCACCTATTTCAAGATAAAAGATTCATGATATTTTAGAAATAGGAGGGTCTTAGAGATGTGATTCACATACTCAACTTCTATAAGAAGGAATTACAGGCTCGAGATGCTCAGCGACTTGTCCTATGCTCCTCAGCTAATTATCGGCAGCATTGGGGCAAGAATATAGCCCCAGGTCCCAGACCTGTCCTTCTTCTATTATAAATTATCTTTTTCTTCTTATTTCTCTCTTCGGAGTTTTACATTTGCACTATTTCCTTTCAAAACATTATGTAAGTTGTGTCCCTTTGTGGGTATTTCATGATTTCAGTCAAATTAAAATAGTGCAAAAATTAAAGTAGGCTTCAATTGTATGAAAGCATAGTCAATCACTCACCATAACCTAGTAATATTGACATTTAATGCACTCAACATGTCCTAACCCAGTAATATTTAAAACTTCTTGAATTAGAAGATTATATGAAGGCCTGCCTCAAGGCCAAACTCCAATACATAACTGGCTGGATCTTTCTGTGATTTGGAACATTTGCAGTAATTTTTCTTATTTTTTTTCTATTGCAGTGATAGGTGAGGATATCCCAGTTCCTCAATTTTTTTTTTTTTTTTTTGCTCAAGTGGCTTTTTTCTCACCTATTCTTTAGCATCTCCTCTATATTATGAAGAAGAAACTACTAACCTGAATAAGCATAAATCTGTTACTTTTCAGGTAATGTGAGTTTGAGAAAAAAAGTATCATAAGCTCATACCCAGCTCAATCACTTTTACTGTCCTCTCTATCTACTTCGGGTTCTATCAGTTATCACTTTGTCCTCCGGTCTCAACTGAGCATCTGTGCCTCCAATTGTTACTCTGCACACAACTGAAGGGTCATGAGAATCCAAGATTTAACTTGGGGTATAAGGCTTAGAAAGAGAGAGGAAGCTTTCCTTAGATTTCTGTGATAAAGCCATTAAAATCTACTTTTACCAGAGTCTTATACTGGAATAATGATAATTTTATTTATTTATTTTTTAAAAAGATGTTATTTATTTGAGAGAGATCATGGAGGGGCAGGAAGAAGGGGCAGAGGGAGAGGGAGAAGCAGACAGCTTCCTGAATAAGGAGCCCAACTCAGTGCTCAATCCTAGGCACCTAGTGGCTCAGTCAGTTAAGCGTCTGCCTTTGGCTCATGTCATGATCTCAGTGTCCTGGGACTGGGTCCCACATCAGGCCCCCTACTCTGCGAGGAATCTGCTTCTCCCTCTGCCTCTGTCCCTTCACTCATACTTTCATAAATAAATAAATAAATAAATAAATAAATAAATAAATAAATAAATAAATCTTTTTTAAAAACCTAGTATTTTATTTTAAAAACTATTGCTCCTTGCATATATCAAATTGACAGCATCAAGGAGGAGAGAAAAAGTAATGGAGAGGCATAGGGAATAGAGCCAATGATATCATAATAGTGTTGTGTGGTGACACATGGTAGCTACACTTATGGGAGTACAGCTTAAAGTACACAGAGGATGAATCACTATGCTGCATACCTGAAATGAATGTGACATTGTGTGTCAGCTATACTCAAAGAAAGAAAGAGAAAGGGAGAGAAAGAATAAAGTATTAATGGAAAGCACAGTGTTTGGACAGACTTGACATCTCACTAATTTTCTGCTGGTATCTCAGTCTAATGATATTGCAGAAGTGAGATGTGTGGCAATAATGAAGGATAACAGTCATTTAGAACATAGAGTGGGTAATGGGTATGGCAACTGCATAACCTATTTCTTGAGAGGAGGCTTGCATGTCAAAAGAATAGTGTTTTTTTTCTGTTTGTTTTTCTAGTTAGAATCATAAAATCTTAGAGTTGGAAGAACAATTATCAGTTGCTAGATGGTTAGTTATGTGTTTCAATTTAGCTAGGCTATAAGGACAGCTATTCATTCATTCATTCATTCATTCATTTATGAGAGACAGAGAGAGAGAGAGAGAGAGAGGCAGAGACATAGACAGAGGATAGCCCAACACAGAACTTGATCCCAGGACTCCAGGATCATGACCTGAGCCAAAGGCAGATGCTCAATCACTGAGCCACCCGGATGCCCCTATAATGGCAGTTTTAATAACACACTAATCTAGGTATTACCATGAAGGTATTTTGTAGATGCCCCTGACATTTATATTTAGTCAATGTCAAGTATAGGGGATTTTCCTCAATAATGTGAGTGGGTCTCACTAAGACCCACTCAGATGAAAGGGCTGAGGACCAAAACTGGTTTTCCTAAGAAGACATTGTGTCTCAAGACTGCAACATCTCTGCCTCTGCTGAGACCTTACAGCCTGCTGCCCTGTCCTACAGATTTCACTTACTAGCTCTTACAATTGCATAAACCAATTCCTTAAAATAAATTTCTTTATTTTCTCTCTGTCCATCCATTTGTCTATCCATCTATCTATTCATCCATCCAGCTGATCTATGGATCTATCTCTCTATATGACTATCAGTTTATTTGCCTATCTATCTATGCATCCATCCATCCATCCATCCATCCATCCATCCATCCATCCATCCACCTATCATCTCTGCATAGATTCTTCTCCTATTGCTTTGATCTCCTCCAGAGAACCCTGACTGGTACTACTATCTAGCCTAATTTCCTACCCAATGAAGAAATCGTTGGTAAGATTTTATATATCTGACAAAAGGGCCTCCAGTTTTTGAGTATTTTCATTTATGGAAAGCACCCTGCTTCTCAAGGTAACCTTCTACATTATTGTATTGGTAGACTTGTCTCAATGTTCTATATTTCAAACTGCATAGTAAAATCATTACTCCAACTTAACTCTCCTATGGTCTCTAAAATTGATTTAAATATATGAAGATTTCTTCTTTGTTCATTAGATTTTATGATATCCATTAAAAAAATTAGCACAACTCTTATTACAGTATGCAGTGTATTAAATTTCCATGTAAACACATTTTCCTCCTAGTGTGTAAGTTCTTAGTGGATAAAGACTGTAAAGGATTATGCCACATTCATGTGATTACCATTGTGCCTTTCTTATGTACTCAGTATCACTGCTGAGTTTGACGTCAACCTGGGATCAGTGAAACCTGCCTCACCATTACTATTATCTGTTAGTCCTCTCATTTCTTTCTAAAGCATTGGTTATCAACTTTGGCTTCTATTTAGGGTACTTTGTAAATGCCCCAACCGTACCTCAAACCATTTAAATCAATCTCTCTAGGATTAAGTCCAGGTGTGAGAGTTTTTTAAGAGCTCCTCAGATAACTAATACAGATCCAGGGTAAGCAAACACTGCTCTGGAATAACAGAACATCTTCCTCCTTGGGGCGCCAGTGTGGCTCAGTTGGTTAACCATCTGTCTCTTGATTTTGGCTCAGGTCATGATCTCAGTGTCCTGGGATCCAACTCCGTGCCTGTCAGGCATCCTGCCTTGCTCTCAGTGGGGATCCTGCTTAAGATTTTCTCTCTCCCTCTGCTCACTGTGCACGAGTGTGTGTTCTCTTTCACTCTCAAGTAAATAAATAAATCTTTAAAAGAGAGAGCGCGCGCATCTTCCTCCCTTTCCTCACAATACCACTTCAACATTCTGAGGACATTTTTCATATCTCCCTGTTTCTTTCCCAAATGAATTGTATCTATAACTCAAACGATTGGTATTGTTTCTCTAGAACCTGCACCATGCAGTTTGACTTTGTCTAGGGCTCAGGTTAACTGATCAGAACTTTCATTAAATGCAGCATTGTCAGCATGTGGCTTCTGTGAGCCTTTTGGAGATTAAAATCTTCCCAAATGAGATTCAAAATTTATGAGATAAAAGCTCTGTTTTTATGAAATCAGTTTTAATTTAGCTTATTAGCTAGTGATGCTCAGAGTAGTTGCCATTGGCTGCTCTGCCCTATGACTGATTCCAAATTTAATGTTTAATAGCCCTTCTTTGGATTTATTCTTCTAAATGAATAATAGCCTAAGATTTGTAGAAAAGACATAGCCTTGAAACCTGAAACACCATGAGGTGATTTCTGGTTTTACTAAATGGGACACTTGGAAAAAAAACAGTATTAGTTGGGAGAGATTTGTTTTCCTCGTGTGTAAAAGGGGTCAATGCCGTAATAGTATCTTGAAGTAATAGTAAAGATTATGAATAATACTTGCAGAGGATTTACCATAGAGTCTGGCATTTGAAAGATGTCCACTAAATTGTACCCATCCTTATAGCATATGAGCATTTAAAGTAGCTGTACTTCGATCGTGACCTCCGTTGAACTATGCTACAACAGTTTATACCAGTAAGTGACGTTTTAGTGAGGTATTTATATTATGCTCTTTTGAAAGGTTGAAATGACCACATGGATTGTAAGCAGTCACTCTGCAGAACCCATCTGACACTTCCTGGCTGGTTCAGGCACAGACACTCCATTTAGTTATGAACCCACCTCTGAAAGTGCTTAGTAAGCCCAACAGAGAAGATGTTCAGCCTGGGTATTGAACAAGGTCAGTACAAACCTAGTCGTGGGTATCATCAAGTGAGGTTAGGTCCTATCTAGCTCCCTACCTGCTATACTTCCGGATTAGAATCAGATTCTGCAACATCACACAAATTGGATTAAGAGAGGATTAGGAAGAAAGGAAAAACATAGCAGATCAGAGTCAGCAAGAAAACAAGACACAGATTCTTCATCTCCTAATATTTGACAAAGGCATGTGGGGGCCAGGGCATTTTGCTCAATACTCAGATTTGAGTCTATTCTCGCAGAGAAATTCTCTATCTTCATGGGTTTTCTTTTCTTTCTTTCTTTTTTTTTTTTTTTCCCTAGGGGGTATGGATGGGAATTATAGTATTAAAATATTAATCTTGTCTATGTGTAGTGACAATCAGGAACTGGGAACCAGCTGTTTACAGGTATTGTCTGAAAAAGGCATTTGGAGTCTCAGAGGAGTGTTCTTTGCAGGGAGAAAGTCACTGTTTCTGTTGGAATGTTCCTGGGATTAGCTCATTGCCTTTGGAGAATGGGAGCTCAAACTTCCAGCAAATCAAACAACACAGATGAGCTTTTAGTGACTTATACATTCTCTTCCACTTGGTTTCCTCACCTGAAAGCAAAAAACAGAAGTAAATAAAAACAATGTTTTGAACTTACTGAACATCTTAAGTGAAACATTGTGTGGCCTGGCACAGAAATTGTCCTGAATATATGGTAGCTATTACTGTATCCCAGACACTATTCCTCAGAGATTGGACAGCTATGGAGTATATATTAAAGCACATTATAATACAAATAATAGATTTTATTTCTAAGTACTAGCACATTTGCCATGTCATCAAGATCCCAACATGTTTTCCTTTATCCATGTATCCTTACAAATTCCTAGTTACTTTGAAATAATAGAACTACATGACCCAAGAATCACAATAGTATAAAAAATGAACAGAGAAGTCCTGCTCCTACTTGTTTCCACTTACTAGTACAGATAATCATTTTCATATTTCCAGGGTTTTATTATAATTCCAGTGTTTCTTTAAACAAATGCAAACAAATACATCTAATATATTCTTATATACATTCTTACATAAAAAAGTAACATATGGTATACAGTGTTCTGTTAGGTTTTTGATGATTTGTGATGCTGTTCTCACTGGGAGTGGAGGCAAGGAGGCTGTAGAATGTGAGGATGCTTTTCTCTTTATTATTGGCCCATCTCTTATTTAATTTTCCTGCAGTGGATTTACTCTGTTCTTCTTTTACCTCCTAGTTTACCTCCTAGTATTCTCCTTTTCCAACCTTAGTGTAAGTTGTGATCATTATTCCACTTTATTCCCAACATGGTGCTGGGCACATAGAAAGACATAATAATAATAATGTGTTAGTTGAATGAGTGATAATTAAACATGCTAGGGTATGAGACAACGTATCTCTGTGCGGTGTGCCACAGCATTCTTGACAAAGCAGATCTCCCTGTTGCAAATTAACACATCTCAAGAATTTCAGTAGCTCTGTAGGGATAGCATTTAGTGAGACAGTAAAATATGGAAAAGCATTTTTTTTTTTCTTGCAATGAGACAGTCTCAGGTGCTCATAATTGTGCTATGTGCTCAGCCAGTTTTCAAATATATTAAAAAATGACTCATGATGAGTTAGGCAAAGCACATTATGCAAATTATATACCTAAAATATAGTTTAACTCCAAAGACTCAATTCTTTTCACACTTTAAATATTAATCATTTGGTTCAAACGTCTGATTTTAGGTCAAAAAAACTGGAATAAAAGCATCGATTTTCCAGTACTTAATTGTATCCTAATGCATTTCTGTCTAGCTGGAATTTTAAATAAGTAGTTCAGAAAAGATATTGGATTATTTTATGGAATAGGATTTGGAGTCTTTGATGACAGCTAATAAAATTTCCATTAAAGGGAAACTGCACTGAAATTTAATCACTTGGTCAAAATTATAATTGTCCATTTAGAGTTCAAAATATTGAAATTAAATGATAGTAGCACTGTATTTACATTTTCACACCCAATCCCGTTGAAGGAAAAAGCTGCAGAATTTTGTAATACCCCACCTGGGTAAGAAAGTCCTCTGCAGAGAAAGCGTAATGGGGTTTTACACAAAGTTTTACCAAACTCTTTTTAAGAAGTAGTCCCTATTCATGGGATGAGAACAGATCTAAACAGATTTTGTTTTGTTATATTCACATTCAATAAAGTTTTTAAACTCTCATATTTAAATTATAGATATATTTGTTTTATTGGATTACTTAGGCAACCTTACTTACTTAGAAGGTCAAATCACTTGCAAACTATGAAAATCCCAGACCATGAATTTATCATGAATATCCTTACTTTAATCCATAAAAGAAATAAGCATAATAAAATAGCAATGGCTGTGATTTATTTTCAGAGAAAAAAAAAGAGACAAAATTTCAGAAATATGAAAATTATTTAGAGATGCCTGTTATTTAGGTGCTCGTGAAATAAACAACATAGTATCTTATGGCACATTGCAAGTTTGACCAATGTACATGCCATTGATTGGCTTGTTCACATCTAAGAAATATAAATAAAGAAGTTGAAGTTTTTCCTTTCATATAACTTGAAACTAATAAACAAATAAGCTCTAATGCATACTATAGTAAATATAGATAACGATATTGCATTATAATTAAAGAACTTGCTAGGAGACTAGATCTTAATTACTTCCATCACAAAAAAGAAATGATAATTATGTGACACGATATAGGTGTCAGTTATGGTTAACACCTTAATTCTTAAAAATGTTATGTATCTAAAAATTGAAAAGACATCAACTATTAAAAAATTAAGGAAAATACAAATTTTAAATGTAAAATGATTTCCTATTATTTTCAAAATTAACATCAATTGAGGCAATATACTTCTAATTGTAAACAAAACTTTAGCCTGTAAAACAAGTGAAATTCATATGATTTCTCCTGAGACTGCATGCTCACCAACACCCTCAATCCTCCCCAAGATGGAATGTGAACAAATACTCCAACATGTCTTCTGTTCCTCCCCCAATTTTCCACCATTTGGTAAAATCCAATCAGAAGTCTTAGGATAAGGGAGCTCGTTGATACAGCTCATACACGTCAACCTTAAAAGGGAAGAGTAGAGGGCTAGGGGGTAAACTGAAGATATCCAACACACTCCCCAACTCAATTATTCACCTATCGTCCCAGAGTCTCAGATCTTTCTGAAGTTCAAATGCACACGTCTTTACATTACACCCATGGCTTTGATGGTCGGATCCATATTTGCCACTTACAGTTTTCCTCCTACTGCTAGCTCGTGTGGCTTCTCTTGAGTATAACACTCTACCCATAAGTGCTTTTCCCATGTCTTATAATGTGTCTCCATGTATTTGTAGCACTAAAGTAGAGAGAACTGCAAATTAAACTACATTGCATACTTAAGCAAACTATTAACATTTGCTTATCTGTTAATTTTGCTGGAGGATGTTGATGAAATTGTTAGTGACTTTCCTTAACTAGTTCTGTAAAGTCTGAATTCTATGTCATTGTGAGACCACTGAAATCTTTGCTCCATAATCCTAGTGATTATCTAATAATTGTGTAGAGATTCCCTTAAATGTCTGGAACAAATAAACCATCTAAACTTTGTCAAGGAGCTCTGTGTACACATGGAGTGTATGTTCAATGCCAAGACAGGCATTTCACATTTTAAACTTCACCTTAACCTTCATTTCTTGTTTGTACAGAGCCTCTAGGTCCGATATAGGTGAACACTTTTCAACCCTGGGCATAGATACATATCTATATATTTTCATGGTCTTATACAGTTTCATGGATATGTTCTAGCTTTCAAAGCCATGCAGTTACATCTCTTTCCCCAGCTTTTCGTTTATGTTTTTAGCCAGATTGTTGTTCATTCCCACAGTTGTCATCATCTTAGGTAGCAATGATGCTGAATGATCACCACTGAGAGTTTTTCTATAGTCTCCCCCTCCCAGAGATGAGATAACACTGTCTGTAGTGAATGGGTGAGCTCAATACTAATTGGGTGAGTTCTGAGTAAGGTCAAATTAACCTTGCCAACGGGATTTTTCAGGGATCTGCCAAACACATCAAATAATGAAAATTATCTGGGAACTGGGTTTTGGAGGAATTCTAAATTTCTCTTCAGAGATGGGTAGAGGACGGATTTTATCATGATTGTGGGGTTATTGGTTTTCAAGGGAGATTTGGATGAAATTAGGGTAATTTAAACACCACAAAGCTCACTGTTCTTACCAAGATACAGCTGTCTTTCTTGAATAATTGCTTTCTTGTGTTGTGAGCTTTTTTTTTTTAATTTTCAGAGTTCATGAAAAGATGATTTTGACAATTTTTGCCAGTGTTCCTGATTTTGTGGAGGAGAGGGATTTTGGAGATCATTACCCACTATTTCCACTGACCTCATTCTTTCTTAATATATTTGCTTTCTTATTTTCTAATGTGACTTTTTCAAACCTTCTCAAACAAAAACACATTCTTTCTTCCACTGCTGATGGCTGATGTAAAACTTCACTGATAAAATTAATGGAATCCGGGGATACAAACTTACTTACATATGTAATTACCATCTACCCTACTTTTCTAATGGAAGACACAATTTCTCTCCTACTAAAGCCCAATCCATTCACCTATCCTGTAAATCCCATCTCCTCTTTCATACTTTAGGGCTTCTTAATTTTTCAAATTTCTCCTGACTTTTATCATGTTTTCTTTATCTACTGTGTCATGACCAGAAATATGTGACTTTTTAAATACATTTTTAATTGAATTCAATTTGCCAATGTATAGTATAACACCCAGTGCTCATCCCATCAAATGCGTTCCTTAGTGCCCATCACCCAGTCACCCCATCCCCCAATCATCTTCCCCAAATATGTGACTTTATTATATTTTATATTTTATATTAAAAGATTTCCTTCCTCAACCACTTCTTTCCCCATTACTAATTCTTTCTTTCCTAGTATTTGAACTATTTCTCTGATCACCTCTTTGCCTAAGGTTCACAGATGTGTTGCCCTTAACTCTCCCCATTTTGTCCAGTTTCCAAGAAAGGAGTCTTTCCTAGTTGAGCAGTGAGCTCACTGGACAAACACAGTGTCAGCCTCTGTGGGAAGGTCTCAGGTAAAGAGGGGCTAGCTGATTTATAACTGAAAGCAGAGACAAGTATGCTATGTGATGTATGGAAGTATTAAATTGGACTTGAAACTAAGATAACACGGTATATTAACTAATTAGAGTTAAATTGAAAAAAAAATAAATTAGAAAAAGCAGGGACATGTGGTTTATTCATGCCTGGAAGGCCCAAATGTAATGATAATTTGTTTGATATATCTGTCATCTTTAATATCGATATCATATCAATTGTTCCTTAATTATATGAAATAAAGGGGATCCCTGGGTGGCACAGCGGTTTAGCGCCTGCCTTTGGCCCAGGGCGCGATCCTGGAGACCCGAGATTAAATCCCACATTGGGCTCCCGGTGCATGGAGCCTGCTTCTCCCTCTGCCTAAGTCTCTGCCTCTCTCTCTCTCTCTGTGTGACTATCATAAATAAATAAAAATTTTTAAAAAAATTATATGAAATAAAAAGAAGTGAAGATGGTACTGAAAGGCAAAGGGAGCCCCTGAAGTTTCAAATATTCATGATTCATAAGATCTCTGAATACAAAAATAGTGCTCTGTTTCAATACCCTCCTGGGTCCAGGCTGAAACACTTCTTATTTTTTAAATTTATTTTTAATTTAATTTATTTATTTGTTTTTGAGAGAAATAGAGAGCATGAGCACATGTGCAGTGAGGGAGGGACAGAGGGAGAAAGAGAGGGAGAGAGAGAGTCTTAAACATTCTTCACACCTAGTGTAGAGCCGTACTCCAGGCTCGGTCTCACAACCCTGAAATCATGGCCTGAGCCAAAATCAAGATTTTGTCACTTAACCAACTGAGCCACCCAGGTGCTCCTAAGTTCAAACACTTTTTAAGTGGAATCACTCCTGAGCAGACCAGCAGTACTGGCTGACAATTATAGCTAGAAGTTTTAGTTTGTTTATCCAGAACCAATTCAATTCTTTCTAGTACTTTTAAACTTAGCTGAGAGACATAAGAAAGAGCCTCTATTTTCCAGAAAACATGTGCAGTATTATTATCCAGCCATCACTCTTCTTGTCAACACCATATCCAGTATTACAATGAAAAGATACAAATTATATGGAGAAGCAAAACTATGTAACCTGTATCTAAGGAAAATGTATGCAACAGAAAGCAACTCAGAGATGACTTGGATATTAGATGTAGCAGATAACTTTGCAATAGCTATTGTTAGTATGCTCAAAGTATTGCATGAAAATATAGAAAAATGAATGAAAGAACATGGAAATGGAAACCACAGAGCAGAAGAAGCAATAGATCTACTCTATAAATTTTATTCTAAATTCCACAAACTGAAAAATATAAAATAACTAAAATCTAAAACTTTGGAAGATTTGACAGGAGAATGACTACCATAGGAGAAAGGATTACTGTGAAGACGGGCCAAATAAATATCCAAAAATGAGGCAAAAAGAGGGAAAAAAAAGTCTAAAAAAGCTGAATTGAATCAGTGACAAGGTCCATGTAATTTGTAATTTCATCCTAGAAAGAAAAGAATGGGGCAAAAAATACATTGGAAGGAATATTTGCTAAAACCTATTCAATTTGATGAAAAGTTTAATCCACAAATCTAAGCACGACAAATCACAGACAGAATAAATGTTCTGAAATGCATACCAAGATACATCATTTTCAAACTACAGTGTTTGAAACTACTCAGGATTAGTGGTTACATACTTATATAGGGAAAGAGCAATAAGAATAACCACTGAAATTTCATCAAACAATGCAAACCAGAAGATAAGGGAGTGATGTCCATTATAAGCCATCTAGCTATCCCTTTGAGGAATAAATTAAGCCAAAGTGAACGAAACCTTTCAAGTATTGTTTAAGGATTATAGGGGAGGTTGTGAATATGTTGCAGGAGGTAGAGCACAGGAATAAGTGGAGGGCTGGGTCAGAAGCAGAGGTAGAGAAATAGTGATGAGACTGAGGATAGATGAACAAAGGATGGAGTGTGAAGCACCTAGAATATAGACTTACATATTTACAAATGACTTTGACAAAGGCACCAATATAATTCAGTAGAGAAAGAAATCTTTTAAACAACTGGCTCTGGACCAATTGAATATATATATATATGGAAAAAATTGCACTATGATTTACACTTCACATTATACACAAAATCACCATGCCAAAAATTAACTCAAGGTAGATTACAGATCTTGATGTAAAAGTTAAATTTAGATAGGTCATAAAAGAAAACATAGGGCAATATTATTGCCATGTGAATGGGTCTTCAGATTTCTCAGAAAGCAGAAACATCAAACTGTTTTTCATAAAATTAAAAACTGTACTCATCAAAACAAAAAAAATGAAAAAAAAAAAAAACCCTTAGGCTGCATAATCAGATCCTCAGGACATGTGTTCATCAAAGGAGTAATATTTACATTATAAAAAGAACTGTTACAAGTCAAAAACAAAAAGGACAAGTCAGTAAGAAATGGGCAAAAAACTTCCACAGGCATTTCACACAAAAGAACACAAATATGTAATGAACACATGGAGAGATTCTCAACACTACTCATCAGAAAAGTGCATATTAAACCACAAATCCCACCACACACTATGATAGCTAGTATTAACAAGATTAACAAGTCAAATATTGGTGAGGAGAGGTAGCAGTTGTTTCTCTTATATATTGCTGGGAAGAGCTTATGAAGGTACAACATCTGTGGAGAACATTTTGCAGTATCTTATTAAATGAAACACATGCTTACCTTATGATCCAACAATTATATTCTTGGTAGTTACTCAAAAGATTTGAAAGGATAAATGATGTGCATAAAATGTTTGTCACACTCAATATATGATAGCAAAAAAATGGGAACTTCCATATATCTATCAAGTAGAAAATGAATAAACAGACTATGTTATAATCACAGAGTGACAGTCTATTAAGCAATTGAAAAGAACAAGCAAAAAAAAAAAAAAACCCAAAATGCAACAATATGAGGAATAAAAAATTTTTTGCTTTAGCCTTGATTTCTAACTTTCTTGAAGCAAAACAATTGGATATATAGATTGCCTTGTATTTTATTGTGAAATTTTCTGCATATTTTTCTATCAAATATATTTGTTACTGAGTGTTTTTCTGCCATGTTGAATTATAACTTCAAAAGTCTAAAACAAAACTCTGAAAATGAAAACAAAACAAAACAAGAAACCCCTCGTTTTTTAATCATCATGTTTGATGGTCAGGAAGTGATGTCTATCATTTTACCTGTCTGGTTTTGGGTTTTGTTTTAAAAAGATTTTATTTATTTATTCATGAGAGACACAGAGAGAGAGAGAGAGGCAGAGATATAGGCAGAGAGAGAAGGAGGCTCCAAGCAGGGAGCCCGATGTGGGACTCGATTCCCGGACTCCAGGATCACGCCCTGAGCTGAAGGCAGATGCCCAACCACTGAGCCATCCAGGCATCCCTATCATTTTACCTGTTAATGATAATTTGATTTCTTTGTTTTGGTTACATTTTAGGAAAATAAAAGTTTGGAAAAGCAATACAATGCAATATAATTTTTCTTTAACACAATGGAAATAAGCTCCAAGTTACTAAAAACATGTTTATAAGCAGTTTACTACAATTAAGCAGGAAGTGCTTATATTTGATTCTATCTTCATTTGTTCCTATTTGAACCCATGAAGTGTCCCTGTGAAGTCTCTGTGATAGGGACATGCACAGGAGATAATGCCATAGAAACCCAAGTAACAGATTTACTTCTTTTCTTCTTTCTGAATAGACTTTTTCTTCTCATATACCAAAGCAGAGGTTTCTTCTTAATTCGAGTGTGTAAACATAGAGAGTTTCCCTTCCAATTTTCTCAACTACAGAATATCATGCCCATGCCATGTGGTGGTTTGCAACATGAGCCTTGAAGTAAAAATTGCCAAGAAAATGAGGCTGATCTGGCTTCCTCCACAAGTGGGAACTTGCCTTAGGCTGATGACTGTTCTGGCAGCCCCAAAAGAAAAGAGAGTGCTATTCTGATCTGTCATTTGTTTCTCTATCTCTAATACACTACCTTGACCAAGGTAGCTCATCAGGACAGATTATACAATGGGTGCTGTATGATACTACAGCACAAAATCAGATGCCAGTATTTCCATAACACAAATTCAATTTTACGCAGGGATTCCCATTTCCAAAGAGAAGCTAAATGAACAACAACAAAATTTGATCCCTCCCTTTCCATTTTATTTTTTTCCTTTTCATTTTTAATATATACTTTGAAGTGTTACAAAATATGGTAAATATGTCTGAGGAATGAGTTTAAAATATCTTCCCCCTAATTTCAAGGCATAAAGTTCTTTGACCTGCTATGCTTTATATATTAATGGATTTTTATATGATCTCATAAGCATTAAATTAACATGTGAACCATAGACTTGCATTCATCAACGTATTCACTTGTGAAGCTTGCCTGGAGTCTCTGTCCCAGGTCATTTGTTGTCTTTTGTTAAATGGAGAAATGCTTTTATGTTATGGAGAAAAGTAGAATAAACTACCTTTATAAATGTTCAGGTTTCTCATGTTTCCTCTAAGATTGTTTGAAATCATTTTTGTTTGTTGATTGAATTTTTTTTTAACAAATAAGCTAAAATAGGGTCATTACCTTGTCAGGTGTTATAATTTTTAATGATGACAGCATAATCAAGTTTTAAATTATCTTTTAAAACTATATTGTTGCTTATTTCCTCAGAAGCTAGGAATAATGCTAATTTTCTGAAATGTTTAAGCAAGATATAAATATAAAAAAAATTCCAGGACTCTTATTTTGTAAAAGGGGGGAACATCATAACCCTGATCATGTATTTGATGAAAAAAACCTAGTAACATTTGGAGTAAGAGCATTATTTCCGTGTGTGTGTGTGTGTGTGTGTGTGTGTGTGTGAAGTAAACAGCTGTTACCAACCGTGTGATTATCACTTGTCTATCCTGGTCCTTAAAAATAGTACACTTATAATATTTTTGTTCTTAAGCCAGATATTTTCAGAGAAAAGATCAAATGAAACAGAAAAAATATCGTTTTGAAATTTTTGTCTGATGCTGATCCATTTAATCTTGAGCTCAGCTATCTGGTAGCACTTTTCCCTTAAACCTGATTATCAGTGGGAAAATACTTCTTGTCAGAATACAAAGAAAATCTTTCTAAATCCAGACTCCTGTGAGGTCCTCTTGTTTTCAGTAAGTCAGAGAGGCGGTATGATATATTTGTTTGATTTAGGATAGAGTTGTGATTTTTGTTGCTGTATTTGTCCATATTGTGCTTATTTTCTGGGAAACAGAAGTTCTTAAATCAGTCTACGAAACTCATAATGGTTTTATATAAGCTCCATGGAGGCTTTTATTTCAAAGAGCTTAACATTGGGTAAATAAAAATACTCCATTCTTCATATAGAATCATTTCACAGTGTTTTTCTAGCAACACTGAAGATTTTGTAGGGATCTATATAACCTCTCTGGGCCACTATCTCTATTACAAACCCTTCTTCTTTGCAAAACAGTTGGAGTTTTCACTACAGGAAACTGCCTTGGAATAGAGTATGATAAACAGAAGATAACACCTGACCTTTCTTACCTACCCTGAGAGGTGAGCCTCACATGTGGACCTGTTAGAACAAAAACAATCTTCTGACCCAAGTGGGGACTAAGCCAATAACCAGTTTTCAATCTCTGTCAAATGATCCACATTGCAAAATAGTTGACTGAAGTATTAAAAAACAAAAATAAAAACGATCGGTATTTCAACCAAAGTTTTAGTTGAGACAACACTGGCATTCTATCTATTTATGACATGGGCCATTGCATCTATGCTATAGGACTTCAGTTTATTTTTTGTAACAAAAAGGGCTACAGTTAAATTCTGCTTCTAAAATCCCTTGCCTTCTTCCTCCTGTGATTATGAACATATTTCTTTACCCCAGCCAAGTTTACAAAAGATTAAATAAAAAATAGCAGTGCCATGTTATACCTATGTGATCTGCACAATAGCTCAAGATGAATAGAATTTTTTCTATGTTAGCAAAGAGATAACTGTGTGTTTAAGTACCTGATTGTTAAGCAGGATACTTGATTGATGTTCTTGAACGGAAACTTTCAATGCCTTGCTAAAAACAGGGGTGCATAAATATCTAAGAGAAGCTCATCAGTCCAACAGCTCCTACAAATGTGATACTTTCTGTTTAAATATAGGAAATATCTGTCCCAGGCCTTTGTTTTTTTTTCATCCCCACAGTGGATCATTTGCATCATTCCTAGGAATATCATCTCACTTGGCAGCTTCTCATTAAATGAAGGGGTAAATTTGTCAGTGTTATCATAAAGAAAACATTTACATTTATCAGGGTTGCTTTTATGGATTATGAGCTCTCTGCAGTCCTGGGAAGGCCATGGAGAACCATCAGCCCTCTGTGCTTCCTGTCTATTTAATTGAAACAGATCAGAAATGGCCTAGGCCTTGTCTATAAACCAAGTTTTACAGAGCATTTCATCTCTTTTGCAAGGGTCAAATCATTCTGATACATACGTTTTTTTTTTCAAGTTGTGTTCTATTACTAGCTAAAAACCAATAGAATAAAAAAGGAAAAAAATGTCATTAGATGAATTCTCATATCAAGACAATCATCAATATATTTTCCCATTTAATCTCTATGTATGTATTTGTCTTGGGCAAATTCAGTCCTTAGTGCTTTTCAGCTTAAACGGAAGATATTTCAGAATACTGAGATTCAATCTGTGTTTGTAGCCAAGTTATCACAAGTTTTTGAGACAATCATACAATTATCCTTTGTTCTCTCTGTGTGTTATGATATCAAAATTCAGTTCATAATAAAATTCCTTCTATAAAAGTTCCACAAATACACTGAACAACAGGCTATGTCTTGTCTAAACCTTACAAAATATCCAACAGAGTGCCTTGAAATACTTAACAATGATGGGCTCTCTCTAATCAAGGAGTAAATTCCTCATGGTCTCAGCTCCTCTTTCTCATTTATTGGTTCACTAGTTGCCTCATTCAGTAGGTATGTGCTGAGAATTAATTTATCTGACTAGTGTGCCAGGTGTGGCAATATAAACCTGGATAAGTCATGTTCACCTCCCTTTGGGAGCTGATGGTGTTGTGGAATCTCAAAACTTCATGAATTTAATCTCAGTCTTCGTAAACACCCTGAATGAAGTGCTGCACCAAGGGAGAAGACACCAAGAAAGATGTGGGTAGATGTCTAAGAAAGCAGATGTGATATTGTGAGGAAGTTAAGAAATGACACCTGAAGAACAGAGTTTCTATCTCTGACTCTGCCCCTGCAACCAGTGACCTTAGGAGAATCACTATAACTTAGACTAGACTACTGTGTCCTCATTGCACAATGAGATGAGCTTATTTAATTCTTGGAAAGATTAAAAGTGATTTATAGTCAAAAGAAGTTTGACTATATAACTACTGTTGTTGCCGCACATTTCTAAAAAGAAGTCAAGAACTTGCCCTTCAGACAAATAATTTTTAAGTTTTTTTTTTTTTTTTTAACTTTCTCTTTTAAGTTTTCCTGTTGTTCTAGTGGCTATTAAAGTAACACCTGACAGGGCTGATTCATGAATTTATTTTACTTTTTGTTAGTTTCCAGATAGACTAAAAGAGAGAAACAGAAGAATGAAATTACCAGGAAAGGAGAAAAAAAATGAAGTTTTATAAAGCTGAGGGACTCTGTGTCATTTATTTCTGTGATTCAAAGCTAAAGCATGTCTGGCACATAGTGCACAATAAAATCTGGTTAAACTGAACACAGACAAAAATTCCTCATGCCTCTATTTTAATAGATATAGTGGCCAGGGGAAAAATTGTTTTCATCATTTTGTGGACAACAGAAAAGCATTAGGAGCCATAGTTAATAATCAAATGTTCAACTATTCTATGTAACTGCTATTTCTTCTGCTAATTTTGAATAAACATGGGAAGGAGGACAAGATTCAGAGAAGTACTGTTTATGTGGAAGAAAAAGGTACTGGACTCATCTGAAAATTGACACACTTCCCATAACATCCACTCTATTGCTAGGCTATTAGTTTGTGTGGCCTTATGGTTACTAGAAAATACAATATTATGTTGATTAAATACAAAATATAATCACAATGATAACAATTATAATAAAATCTACTATTTCTGGAGTCAATCGTGGCTCAGGGTCAGGTACAATTAAATATGCCTACATGCGAAATATTATTCTCATGAACACTTTGATAAAGTGCATATATTATTATTTTCAATTAAATCCAAGCACTTAGAGGTTGGTAATTTGCCCCGTTTTGCAGCTATTACCTAGAGGACTAAAATTTGAACCCCAGAAGTCTGACTCCCGAGTCTGTAATTTTAATTATAACATTGCAAAATGTTGTATAAGGTTGGTTTCATTATGTATGTTTTATTATGTATGTTTCATTATGTAAAAACAGTAAAATGTTCTTGTGTTTGTCTTATAAATATGAATCTAATTCTAAAACAATAAGAAAATAAGATAAATATTCTTATTAGTGGTTGATCAAAATTAATTTCAGTTACTAGTGAGTAAAAGATAAACCTCACTACTATTATGTCCACCCCTACCCTACTTTCCAATATATGCACCTTTCAATCTGATCCACATAACCTCAGCAATCTGAACCATATTTTGACATATTTTGTCACGCTTGGAAAATAAAGTCCCTACCCCACCATTTGTAACGTCAACTAAGGTAAATGTAAGCCTATTGGTAGTAAGACCACTGCCTGACAACCTTTGTATTAATCATACACTAGGTATACTTTGAGCTTTTCTAAGATAAACTTTATAACAATCATAAAATTCTACCCCAACAAGTTCTCAAATGCTTAAGAGTGAAGTTTGAATAAGGTACCTGGGCGATGTCTGATGAAATGAATAAGTGTTTATATTCTCCCATAAGCTTTTAAGGTGTCTTCTGTCAAAATTTCCACTACAGGAACTATATTCCAATGTTAAGCCTACCATTTATTAGATGTTAGTTATAAGTAGTTTAGTTTAGGTTAGTTTATAAGTAGCTTATATCTAAGTTTCATCATTTAAAAAAGAACTTAATTACTATCTTCATAGCATTATTGGTAGGACAAGTAAGTTTAAGATATATAATGTTTAGGCGAGTATGTGTTACACTAGAATTACTCAGTAATACTTGAAGATGATGATAAGATAATCACTTTACAAGAAGATATGTTTTTCTTTTCTTTTTTTTAAAATTTTTTTTTGTTAATTTTTATTTATTTATGATAGTCACACAGAGAGAGAGAGAGGCGCAGAGATACAGGCAGAGGGAGAAGCAGGCTCCATGCACTGGGAGCCCGATGTGGAATTCGATCCCGGGTCTACCAGGATTGCGCCCTGGGCCAAAGGCAGGCGCCAAACCGCTGCGCCACCCAGGGATCCCGAAGATATGTTTTTCAACAAAGATATTCTAATATGAACAGGGTGTTTTTGCTGGGTTCTGTCCAAGTGATTTATCAAGGAAGGCATCTTATTAAGGATAAGAGCAATGTATAAGTGAGAAAAATTTAGACTCTAGTCCTGGCTCACAAGTGACCTTGGGATGGATCTTTTACTGAGTATGAACCTACACACTACAGAAGGATTTTGGTCCTAGCTAGTTCTCTGACCCTCTCTCTTTCCATCTCTCCTATCCTCATTACCCTTCAGTTGACTTTAAAACAAAACAAAACCCACACAACTTTATTAAGGTATAATTGATATCCAGAAAAAACTACATGTATTTAATGTTGGGTGATTTTGTCTGTTGAAAATTACATAATATTTTGCTACTTAGGACATTTACCATCTCCCTACCCTTATCCACCCAGATATTCTCTCCTACTTTCTCTCTTTATTCAAGTTCCCATCGTAAATAATACCTTTTCATGGGAGATCTTCACTAGTTACGCCATATAAATCTGACTCAGCCTTAACTTTATTGGCTTCTTAACAATTATTATTATCTGAAATCATCTTATATATCACTGTTTACATGCTGTTCTCTGATTATATCTATTAGTGTGACATTTCTATGAAAGCACAGACCTTGTCCACCTTTTTTGCTTCCTTATATCCTGACACAAAGTGGATTCTCAATAAATATATGTTAGATGTAAAAAGGAATAACTATTTTATTATTCTGAGACAGTTGCTACGAGGACAAATAAGTTAACAGATGTGACAATATCTCTTGAACTATAAAATAAATGTAAATTACTATTATTATATAGATCTTAACACTTTCATGTGACTTGCCCAAAGTTATAAAGCTATTATAGAACTAGAATCTCAACCCAGCAATCCGACTCAAGGGCTTGTAATTGTAATCATTTTGCTATAGTTCATGTGTAGCTACTCAAACTAGGCAATGTAATGATGGCTAACTTCTTCACACAAAATACTTATTTTTTTTTCTTTTTGGCTCAAATTGGTACATCAAAGACATTTTTAGCCTATCAAAACTTCCAGTGAGTAGAGTCCAAAACAAAATGGGAAACTTATTTTAAGAATTTGGTATAGACTATTTATTACTACTAGACTACGACTAGAACAATTTGTGTGAAATAGGACACTGCTTGCTGGAGATGTTACAGGTAGGAATCAATTAACTTGTTAATATTTAATCTCTCTTTTACAGCTAATGGCTGGTGGGATCATTACAGTGAAGTATTCTTCACTTTTTTACCTTCCTTTGCCATGACTAACGACATGTCATGGAAGGAGTTACTGGCAAAAAAGTAGAAGGGACACAGTTACATGAAGCCTATAACTTCTCAATCAACTTTTCCATGACCCCCAGAGAGAAATGTTACTACATTGAGTTCAATTTCAGTATTAAAGCATATTCGCCTTCAGTGAATGCTCTTGGGATTTCATTCACAGCTGTTAGAAAGAAAATGACTTAAGAGAAACCATATGTGCTTATTTTATAATTGTTTCAGGCACCGCTCGACACAATTCAGGGTTTTTTTAACCTTAAAATTCTTTTATATAACTGGCTTACATGAGTGCCAGTACTGAGAGTCTTTTTCATGATATAATCAAGACATTGAATATGATTTTTTTCCTCACCCTCTGTCAGTGTCATTTTATGTTCATTCAGTTGTCCATATAATTCTTATGTAATATTGAATAAGTATTTCCTTTAGACCTAGAGCAAATGTATACTTTTGTTTCTTCATCAGTTGCTTTATAAAGTTTGTCAGAGCTCTGACAAATAAATGAATGAATAAATAGCCTTGAATTCCTAAATTCCATCTAAAAAAGAATGATAATCTATTTGGGGAATTGAACACAGGATTCAAGGGTTAACTCTTGGTCAAATAGGGTGGCT